>NC_073392.1:44030682-44630682 GCF_028641065.1 Leucoraja erinaceus | reverse complement strand
AAAGGGCTTCTTAAGATCCCTTTATACAAAGTTTAATATTGCGAGTAGCTAATTTTGGGCCCATTATATCCCGCAGTATTTTTCTGGGCATTTGAGGGCTCAAATCCACCGCAATGTGAATGTTCTAACCCAGTGCGTTCACAGGAACCCACTAGAAAGCCGATTTTAAATGGACTTTAATTTACAGCAATTGAACACTGAATTCCTTCCATTTGGCCTATAAATTAATGTAAATTAGATTTAAAAATCATGTTTTATTGTGAATTATTTATGAATATTATTTGGACACTTAGGCTATTTAAAAATGTTAATCATTTATTAAGAAATGGATAGATGTTTAGATCTAGTATTTGAAGTTTGAAATTAGCTACACTTGGGTAACTAACTAATTATATGCTTTAATTTCAGGTCATCCAAGTAAGATTATTTTATATTTGTTTCAGAATGGTTCAATCTACGATAACTGAAAATTTCATTCAGTTCAATCAATAGGGAACAAGATGCTAATTTCCGAGTATGAAAATGGCCATAACTTTATATACTTGAGATATGAAAGTGAATTAGGTGTCAAATTAAACTTCTTTTTATGCTTTATCTGATGGGATAAATTAGACTTGATTTTTTAAATCTCAAAATTTTGTAACATTGATACATCCAGAACAACTTGTGCAGACAGTGGAGCTCTGGCATCGACTACGTACAACACGGATAGGCACAGTCGCTGCTATTAAATATAAACTTGTGGCAACCGCTTTCGCTGGACACCTGTGCTTTTAAAAAAATTAATTAAAAAAAAATCTGTTTCAAGTAAATATCTGAAGACAGGAACCTCTCTTGGCCACCACCAGACAATGCGGGCGGCCACTAAAGGTTAGGTGTATTAAATGCATTTTCAATTTATTATATTTTCAATTTACAATGGATTTATCGGAACATAACCCCATCGTATGTTGAGGAGCACCTGTAAGCCATGACAATCAATGGTTGCATTTATAATAATTCTTCTGTTCTTGCTCCCTTGGCAGTGCAGTTTAACAGAGACAAAAATCGATGAATAGTCACATATATACAATTATTAATATCTCATCTTGACCACTTCCAGTCTGCATTGTATTTAAATGAGCGTAAAAACACTACCCTATAATCGCTAGAATTACTCGCCACCTCACCATTCTCCTCTGCTCCAAGCCACCAAGTTTTGTTCCGATAGGTGGAAGATTACAAAAGTTATGAAGTTTTTTTTTTTTTAAATCAGCAGATTGGTCTTCGCGCCCGCCAGTCACCATGAAGGTAACGTCCCTTCTGGCACCCGCTGAAGAATAAAACCCCAGAGGCGGGGCAGAGTCTGTGAGCCCGTCGAGAATAAAGCTGAAGCAGTGTGGGCTCTGTTCCGCGGGCGGGGCGGGAGCTTTGAGCGCGACAGGCGCTGGGGACGGGAGCAGCTGTGTGAGTCCAGAGCCAGGTCCTGGAGCCAGGAGTGCGGTTGAAGCAGAGCCGGGGCCTGGTGAGCACGCACCCCCTCCCCTCCCCCCAAGCGCGCCCCCTCCCATCCCACACACACACCCACCCACCAGCCCCCTTGAAGCCAACCGCCTCCCCTGGCCGCAGGAAGTTTCCCGTCTGAAGCTGTCCCCCGGCTACAGAACACACCCGCCGTTGCATTGGGGGAAACAGGCGAGTGGTGGCATTGGGGAATGGGTTGCATTGGGGGACCATGCCTCCCGTGTGACTGGACCCAATGGGTCCCACTTAGTCTAGTTCTAAATTAAAATTAACTTTTTGAACTTTATTATTTCAACAGCAACTACACACTGATCAGTATTTATTCCCATGCCATGTTGAGAAACAGATTCCAATCTTTATCTTACTGCTACTTGAGACTTTACCACATTTACATTAATTTCAACAATGACTACTGCAAACCTTCAGAGTTAGAATCACAAAGCAATGGTAGAGACCCAACAGCCTATCAAATGTCAATCTATATTACTTTCATGTTACAGTTATCAGCCTATATTCTTCCATGTAATGGAGTTAAGTGCTAATTTACATTGTATTTGAATGTTAAGGGCATGCATGCTTCCACCACCACCTTGAGCAGAACATTACAGATTGCAATCAACCATTGCGTGACAAAAATATAAAAAAATCTACAAATCCCATTTAAAATGTCCAAATCTGGATTTTAAATCCAGGTCTTCTGGTTGTTGATACCTCTGCTAAGGGGGAAAGCTTCTCACTATCCATCTCATCCAAGATTTTCATAATTCTGTATACATCAATCAGGTTTCCCCTCAGCTTTCTCTGAACTAAGGATTTAGCTCACCAAAAGAAAAGAAGATAAGACACAAAAAACTGGAGTAACTCAGCAGGTCAGGCAGCATCTCTAGAGAAACGGAATAAGTAAAGTTTCAGGTCCAGAAATATAAACTAATCCTATCTGCCTCCATGTGATCTGTAATTTATCTATGTACCTGTCGAGGTGCCACAATGTTGCTATTGTATCAGCTTCCATCACCTCCATTGGTAGCAGTTCCAGGCACGTACCATACTCCATGTTAAAAAAAAACCCCAATCATCTTATAGCTATGCCCTCTAATTCACACCTTCTGTTCTTATATCTGGCCTTTCTTCCATCTTTCCATCTGCCTATCCAACCCCCCCCCCCCCCCTTGTCTATGTCGACATCACTTACCACGCTTTGACCTGCCTCCCCTTTTCCAGCTTTCTTCTCCCCCTCCCCCCTGCAATCAGTCTGGAGAAGGGTCTCCACCTAAAATGTCAGCTATCCATGGTCTCTCTAGAGATGCTGCCCGACAGTTATTCCAGCACTTTGGGTCCTTTTATGTCCTCCGGCACTTGTTATTTTCAGACTGGGGAAAAAACCCGAGTACATCTGAGATTCTCATCATTTTATACATTTCTATCAAATCGCATCTCAGTCGCCAACGCTCTATAGAAAAGAACCCAAGTTTGTCCAGTCTCTCCTTATCGCTAATATTCTATAATCCTCTCCAAGGCCTTCACGTATTTGTAATGCAGTGTGTACCATACGCGATATTCCAGATCTGGCCTAAACAAAGTTTTGTACAGCTGCAATTCCCAGTCTGCAAAGATTATATATTTTTTCTCCACAAAACCTCCAAAACAATGTTTATGCATTTCCTCCATTCTCTTGTAATCTCTTGCCGTGACAGAGCTCAGAGTTAAATGATTGGTTTGGAGTTTAGATATGAATGATATAACCACTCAGGGAAACCAGCAATGTATGTTGAGCATGGTGATGTTCGCCTGGGAAAACAGGGACCTTTCTTCAGATAGGGAATTGAAGAATACATTTGAACAGAGGAATCTGGGAATAACCGTGCATAGTTCCTTGAAGGTGGAATCTCATATAGATACGGTGGTAAAGAAAGCTTTTGGTATGCTAGCCTTTATAAATCAGAGCATTGAGTATAGAAGCTGGGATGTAATGTTAAAATTGTACAAGGCATTGGTGAGACCAAATCTGGAGTATGGTGTAAAATTTTGGTCGCCCAATTATAGGAAGGATGTCAACAAAATAGAGAGAGTACAGAGGAGATTTACTAGAATGTTGCCTGGGTTTCAACAACTAAGTTACAGATAGGTTGAATAAGTTAGGTCTTTATTCTCTGGAGCACAGAAGGTTAAGGGGGGGGGGACTTGATAGAGGTCTTTAAAATGATGAGAGGGATAGACAAAGTTGATGTGGACAAGCTTTTCCCTTTGAGAATAGGGAAGATTCAAACAAGAGGACACGACTTCAGAATTAAGGGACAGAAGTTTAGGGGTAACACGAGGGGGAAACTTCTTTACTCGGAGAGTGGTAGCGGTGTGGAATGAGCTTCCAGTGGAAGTGGTGGAGGCAGGTTCGTTGGTATCATTTAAAAATAAATTGGATAGGCATATGGATGAGAAGGGAATGGAGGGTTATGGAATGAGTGCAGGCAGGTGGGACTAAGGGAAAAAAAGTTGTGTCGGCACGGACTTGTAGGACCGAGATGGCCTGTTTCCCTGCTGTAATTGTTATATGGTTATATGTCTTCTACATGAATGCTCTGACCTCTGGGAAAAAAAATGTTATTTTGCTCCAGATCTTGGCATCTCATGATGCGGCTTACCATCCAGTGATATGAATGGGAACAATATCTTGTGAAAATGTGTTGCTGTTTGGATGCCAATTCAAAAGTTGCGAAAAAGCTTTCTAACATACTTCTGTATATATGACAATAATAAGTCTGCTTCAAGCAATCGCAACTCATCCATGCCAACTAAGAAAGTAGTCCTGTTTATCTGCATTTGGTCCCCATCCTTCTAAACATTTCCTATCCATGCACCTGTCCAAATGCTTTTTAAACGGTGTAATTGTACCCGCCTCTACAACTTCCTCTGGCAGATAATTCCACACGCACCATGTTAAAAAGTTGCACACTGGGTTTCCTTTAAATATTTTACATTTCACCTTAAATCTATATTCTCTGGTTTTATATTTCCAAAACCTGAGAAAAAGGCTGACATTCATCTCTGAATGTATTCAAGCCCCCCACCCCTCTGTACCATACCCCAGGGAAAAATACTCCAGCTTATTCAGTCTCTCCTTATAACTCAAGTCTCCAAGTCCCAGTTACATCCTCATAAACTTTTTCTGCACCCTTTCAAGCTTAATGATATTCTTCCTATAGTCGAGCAACCAGAACTACACACAATACTCTCACAATGTGGTCTCACCAATATTTTAGATAGCAGTAAAATAACATCCCAACTATTGTATTCAATAAAGGCAAACGTGTCAAATGTCACCTTCACCACTTTTAAGTAACTATGTAGTTATACCCTTTGTTCTAAAACACTCTCCAGAGCCCTGTCATTTACTGTGCAATTCCTGGCCTAACTAAATACATAACAAAATGAATATTTTCCAAGTTCAATTCCATCTGCTATTTCTTGGTCCACTTTCCCAGTTGAAGTAGATTTATCTAATTTTCTAATTCAAAATCTACACTTGTCAGCTTATTATAAGCAGATCCATGGAAATAAAATGTCTCAACTTTTTGATTTTGAAATATGCTGTTAAGTGTAATTTTTTCAGCTTTAAGCTTACTTTTCATTATACTGCAATGCAATGTTTCCATTACTTACAAAAACACTGCATTAAAAAAAAAAAACGTCAACATAATTTTAACTATACTTCACTTAGTTTTAAGGGGCAGCTGTCAGTAAGTGAAGGCCAAAACTGTTCACAGTTTGATGATGAGAGATAAAGTACAAGATTAGGCAGGCTATTTCCATCTGTAATTATTAATCGATATGAACATTTTTGATGTAAAGCAAATATATTTAAATTATAACATTATCAAGGGTAATTGGACACAGATAAAAATGTAATCAATTCCTATCTGCAGTCATCCGAGGCGACTGGATTGATTTAAAGAGAAAATATCGTCAATACCGCGAGTATGGTTCACTCACACCATATTCAATATTGTGGGGATAAGGGTCAGATTTTTACGCTGCAAACTAATGCGACAAACCGAAACCTGATGTTCTATCTCCATCGTGTTCCCCTTGCATGAGATATATCGTGGTCCGTTTTCTAATCCTCATACACAGAAAGTGAGAGCTTCATTCTGCTCAGTTCACATTAGCTGCGCCGCCACCATCACTGACTCTCCACCAACCCAAACACACTCTGCCTATGACAACACGGTTCTATTCAGTTTACGTTACAATACAACAAACACCTCTCTCTCAGCGTCATTAACGGTTGTAGAAGATGTCGACCCCGATTTTTGATCTGTATGTTCCGAGCTGACTTGAAAACTACAAAGAGGCCGGCATCCTGTATTTAAACAAATATATGCAGCACAAAATCGGCATGTCCACGGCAGGGTTTATACTCCGCATCGAGCACCTTCTGAGCCTATTTGATTTGCTTCCCCTTCCCTGTCTAACTTTCCTTCCAAATGTATCTTCGAAGAGAAGGGGCTTCTCCAAGGTGCAAATCTCCCGTGATCGACTGGAATGGCTCTCTGGGCGGCCTTATGGTGTTGGAGTGAGCTGCACGTTCACTGGGTTGGTTTAAGAGAGAAAACGCTGTCAATTGACGCGAATATGGTTCAATCGCACCATATTGTGGGGATGAGGGCAGGGTGTTTACGGTGCAGACGAATGCAACAAACCCAAACCCAAGATAGACGCAAAATTCTGGAGTAACTCAACGGGACGGGCAGCATCTTTGGAGAAAGGGAATGGGTGACGTTTCGGGTCGAGACCCTTCTTCAAACCTAGACCCGACGGCCTTTCCCCTATCGTTTTTCCCCTTGTATTTGAGAGATAATACTAATACTAGCCGTTTGCTAATCGCTATACACAGAAAGTCAGAAGTTTCCCTCACTCGAGGCCAGGCCGCCCCGTCCTATCCACAGGCCACAGCCTGAGCCTCGAGTATTTCTCCTCCTCCACTTCCTTCTTACCATGTGAGTAGGGAGCGATTTAAAGTAGGAAATCATCTTTTAGGCCTCTCCGCCGCTCCCGCCAGCGACCCCGCTGTCTGTGCACTCGCAGCCCGCCCGTCCACGTCGTCCTCCCGCCGCCGCAAGCAGAGATCCTATAGGCTCATTGGCCTTAAGGAGACGCAATCATTCCCCACAAGGCCCCCTCGCCTTAGCAACCAGCCCACCTGCCCAACTAACGCCCGCACACCCAACAAATGATAAAACATAACAACCACCAACTCCCAGCCTGGGATCAATCTAAAGTGACATACCATCGCTTCTTTAGATTTGTTGCACGGTCACGGATGATTCAGGCAGTGAGTTAGACGGCCCGCTGCCTGTCCTGTCCCATGCTGAGTTGGCAGTTGGCGGCTGTTCATTCAAAACTTCCCGAATAAAGTAGGTAAAGTCTTTCTGTGTTTTTAAATGTTGTTTTTGTGTTGGTTGCCGGGCAAGTTGTCTTCTGCACGATCACAGCCGACGTTGATTTTCATCCACAGGATGGTTCCCTGCATCAACTTTCTTTGGATTACTCAGCCAACGTGTGCATCGATCCCGCTCCAAAATAACTATCATCTTAACTTTTTTTATTCTTTATAAAGTATGACGGATGCCTAGCAAAGTCTGTTTTCGTGGCAGTGTTGTGCTCTCACCAAGATTGTGGAAGTAAATTGCAGTTATGTAACGGAAAGTGTAGTAACTAATTACAACATTCTTTGGAGCGGTGCAATTCATAGGATGAGAACGATCATGTTCTACATTGTTATGTTAAAGATTTCGCCGTTTTAGCTCAATAGGAATGTTTGAATGTTTTTTTTTATGAACACATGAATTACTGTGTAATCTCCTAAAATGTTACTGGGGATAAATTGACATGACATGCATAGTCATCCCCAAAACAAAATAAAATAAAAGCAGGAGTAGGTTACTGTGTCCCTCAAGTCTGCCCTGCCACTCGATATGATCACAGCTGAACTATCATGACCTCAACTCTTCTGTGTCAGTTCCCCATGACTCACAATTCCTTCTTCTTTCACATATTTGCTCACCTCCACCTTAAATATATCTAATGGTCTGACCCAAAGATCCTATAGCGGAGCTATAGGATCTTTGGTCTGACCTCCACCATGCTCAGGGGCAGAGAATTCCAGATATTCACTGCTATCTGGGAGAATACATTTCTCCACACCTCGGGCACCTCATGACTGGATCCTTATTTTGCAGCCATGTCCCTATGTTCATGACTCTCCCACTTGTTAAAACATTTCAACATCTATCCCAAAGATACTAGAGGAGGATATTATACTCATCTACTCTTTGATCTATCCTGTGAAGCCCTCGTATGATTTTATATGTTTGAATAAGGACACCTCTTATTCGTCAAATCTCCAAAAAACGTAGATCTAAACTGTTCAAGAAGGAACTGCAGATGCTGGAAAATCGAAGGTACACAAAAATGCTGGAGAAAATCAGCGGGTGCAGCAGCATCTATGGAGCGAAGGAAATAGGCAACGTTTTGGGCCGAAAAGATCTAAACTGTTTAGCCTCTTAATTGAACAAAAATTCGCTCATCCCACACATCCCACAACTTTATTGCCTTCCCCCACAATGGGAAACATTGATTCTGCTGTGTGGGGTTGTTCATTTTAAATTCTATCGTGTATTGTGTTCTTTTTATTTGTATGGCTGTATGGTCATTCAAATCTCACTGTACCAATTGGTGCATGTGATAATAAATGTCTCTTAAACTCTTGAACTCTTAGCTTAGTGGTTTGCCTTTGGAGTATCAAGTATGTTTAATTGTCAGGGAACAATGAAATTCTTGCTTGCTGCAGGGTTACAATAGGCTTAACACAACAAATAAATATCAATAATCAATGTGCACAATGCACGGTGGCACAGCGTTAGAGTTGCTGCCTTACAGCCACCGAGACCTGGGTTTGATCCGGACTACTGGTGGAGTGTGTACATTCTCCATGTGACCTGCTTTGGTTTCTCCAAGATCTTCGGGTTCCTCCCACACTCCCAAAGACGTACAGGTTTCTAGGCTAATGGGCTTGATATAATTATAAAAAATTGTCCCTAGTGTCTAGGGTAGTGTTAATGTGCAAGGATCGCTGGTCGGAGCCTGTTTCAATGCTGTATCTGTAAACTAAACTAAACAATGAATGAGCTTCCAGTGGAAGTGGTAGAGGCAGGTTCGTTGGTATCATTTCAAAATAAATTGGATAGGCATATGGATGAGAAGGGAATGGAGGGTTATGGTATGAGTGCAGGCAGGTGGGACTAAGGGAAAATAATTGTTCGGCACGGACTTGTAGGGCCAAGATGGCCTGTTTCCGTGCTGTAATTGTTATATGGTTATATGGTTAAGAAGGAACTGCAGATGCTGGAAAATCGAAGGTAGGCAAAAATGTCTGAAGAAGGGTTTCGACCCTAAACGTTGCCTATTTCCTTCGCTCCATAGATGTTGCCTCACCCGCTGCGTTTCTCCAGCATTTTTGTCTAAACAATAAATATAGTTATACTAGATAACCACACCATAATAGTACAAAGCAAAGTATAGTGCAACCTAAACAAGCTGCATAATATATCGTTGCTGAGGTAGGGATGTGGTTAGGGTTGTGCACTGTGGTTCAAGATGGTTGATAGGAAGAAGCTGTTCTTGAACCTGGAGGTCACAGTTCTCAAACTCCTGTACCTTCTTTCCATGATAACAGCTAGATGAGAATGTGGTGAAGGTGCTCTGGGTCTGGTGATATTACCTGCCTTTTTGAGATCCTGTTGATCCCTGTGAAGGTGGGGATGCCTGTACCTGTAATATCGGCAATGTCTACCATTCTCTGCAGCTTTTTTCATTCTTGGGTATTTGGGTTATTGAACCAGGCCATGATGTAATCAGTCAGTATGCTACCTACCTTCCACCTGTGGATTTTGTTTTGTGTATTTGGTGAAGCATTTGGTAGAGCATTTGAGACTGATGTTCGGCAGCGGGTCCTGAATGCAATCACCTCCTACAAGGCGAAATCAGGAGGCAGCGCACACGTCAGCAAAACATCACTCCCTGACGAGCTCAATGCGTTTTACGCACGCTTTGATGGGGAGAACACTGATGCGCCTTCTCGAGCCCCCATTCGCTGTGATGGTATTTCGGTCACGGTCACAGAGGTCGACGTCAGAAAATCCTTCAGAGGGGTGAACCCTCGGAAAACGCCTGGTCCTGATGGCATTCCCGGTCTTGTTCTAAAAACCTGTGCGGACCAACTGGCTGGGGTTTTTACGGACATTTTCAACCTCTCACTTCTGAGGTCTGAGGTTCCCACCTGCTTTAAAAGGGCATCAATTATACCGGTGTCAAGAAGAGCAAGGTGACGTGCCTCAATGACCAACATCGGTGGTGATGAAATGCTTTGAGAGGTTGATCATGGTTCAAATCAACTCCTACCTCGACAAAAATCTGGACCCACTGCAGTTCACTTACCGCCACGACAGATCAACAGTGGATGCGATCTCGATGGCTCTCCACTCCGCTTTGGACCATTTGGACAACAAAAACTCATATGTCAGGCTGTTATTCACTGACCATAGCTCGGCATTTAACACAATCATCCCCTCCAAGCTGGTTACCAAACTCTCAGAACTGGGTCTCTGCGCATCTCTCTGCAATTGGATCCTCAACTTCCTCATTCACAGACCGTTCGTATAAATGGAGAGAGCATGCTGACCGATTGCATCATGGCTTGGTTCGGCAACTTGAGCGCCCAGGAGTGGAAAAGACTGCAAAAAGTTGTCAACACTGCCCAGTCCATCATCGGCTCTGATCTCCCTACCATCGAGGGGATCCATCGCAGCTGCGGCCCCAAAAAGGCTTGCAGCATCATCAAGGATCCACACCATCCTGGCCACTCACTCATCTCCCCGCTGCCTTCAGGTAGAAGGTACAGGAGCCTGAAATCTGCAACCTGCAGATTCAGGAATAGCTCTTCCCCGCAGCCATCAGGCTATCAAACTCAACTCTAACAAAACTCTGATCATTAATAGCCCATAGCACTTTATCTGTTTATTTATGTGTGTGTATATATATATTAACATAGACATAGTCAAACTGATCTGTTAGGTTCTGTATTATTTAGTAGGCCTATTTCTGTTGTTTTGAAGCCTGCAAGCCATTTAATTGATCCTGGCTGACACATCCAATAAAGTATCCCGTACCTGCCTTCTCTCCATACCCCCTGATCCCCTTAGCCACAAGGGCCACATCTAACTCCCTCTTAAATATAGCCAATGAACTGGCCTCAACTACCCTCTGTGGCAGAGAGTTCCAGAGATTCAACACTCTCTGTGTGAAAAAAGTTCTTCTCATCTCGGTTTTAAAGGATCTCCCCCTTATCCTTAAGCTGTGACCCCTTGTCCTGGACTTCCCCAACATCGGGAACAATCTTCCTGCATCTAGCCTGTCCAACCCCTTAAGAATTTTGTAAGTTTCTATAAGATCCCCTCTCAATCTCCTAAATTCTAAAGAGTGACATGGCCTCCATCCAGTCTTCTGTGGCCAATAAGTCCGCACATCCCAGGAATCTGTCTGGTGAAATTATTCTCTGCACTCCCTCTATGGCAAGGAACGTCCTTCCTTCTGATTATGGAGACCAAAACTGCACGCTCACATACTTCAGGTGATGGTCTCACCAATCCCTCTAAATGCAGTAGAACCTCCCCAATGGAGTCAAATGCTCTTGCTATGAAAGCCAACATGCCATTCGCTTTCTTTATGCCTGCTGCACCATGCTTGCCTACCTCAATACTGGTGTACCATTCCTCAGGTCTCGCAGCACATCCCCCTTCCCCAGATCGGGGTCCACCGTTTAGATAATAATGGCCTGACTTTCCCGTATTTTGCCACCAAAATGGATAACCTCACATTTATCCACATTAAACTGCATCTGCCAAACATTTGCCCACTCACCCAGCTATCCAAGTTTGACTTGCAGTCTCCTTTTTGCAATCCTCCTCACACACTCGCACACTACCCCCCAGCTTAGTGTCTAGATCCTCTCCCCTTGGAGAAATTGCCTTCAACTACCAAATCCAGATCATCCACATATTTGCTAACTAGTATGGGGTCCCCATTGGTATGCCCACTTTCCACACCTATCCAAGTCTGTTCTGCATTTCCCTATGCCTACTATATTCTGTTGTGTCACGAAGCAAAGCACGACCCATGACCCGTATGTGGCTACATACGACAAGTGGAGTACACGCGACTTTCTCTGCAGAAATCAAGCACTATTGTTCTGGCAGCGTTTCAGTTACTTTATCGATCTTCCTCCTGTACTCTGACTTATCATCACCCGTTATTCATCCAACCACAGTGGTATTGTCGGTGAATTTAAAGAGGCTGTTGGAACTATGTCTGGCTACACGGTCATGAGTATAGAGAGAATAGAGCAGGGACTGAGAACACAGCGTTCTTGATTAGTACAGGTCCTTGTCATTCTCTTGTCATCTCCCCATAATCCCTGACACCCGAATTAATCAAGAATCTATCTATCTCTGCAATAAAAATGTCCATTGACATGGCATCCACAGCCTTCTGAAGTGATAAATCTGGCTGTAAATTTTTTTAAATCGCCCATGGTTCTCAAGTGGGTTTTTACATACAAAATGAAAACGCATCTGAAGAAAAATTTACAGCCAGATTTATCACTTCTGAGACTTTTTAGATACCAAAGGAATTAAGAAAAACCACAAATAATACCTTACTGGTGATGAAATGCAGTGAGCAAACGCGATAATTCCCAATATTTTCAATTGCGATATCTGTACAGCCAATGTTCGCCAAGCACTTTAGCTGTTGTTGTCCCTTCAGCTCTTGCTTCTCTTTACCTTCATTTCGCTTCACTTTTGGAATTCTGAAGTTGGGTACATGTCTCTCACACTTACCCCGACTTCCACAAATTTTTTCAGCGCAAAAATTTAACATTTTGGCGTTTTTTAACAGGTAGGAAAGTACGTGTTTCTTGCATTAATAACATATACCAGAAGTTACGGATGTCCTCCAGATGGATTGAGCGGTTCCGTGCATCAAGCCCTATGACCCAGTGACCTTACGTGTAACTCTATACTACCTGCCCCTACACCTATTTTCATATAATCTGCAAAGTTGGCCACAGAGCCTTCAATCCCCTCATCCAAATCATCAGTATACAACGCGAAGAGTAGCGGTCCCAACACAGACCCCTGCAGAACTCCACCACTCACTGGTAGCCAACCAGAAAAAGCCCCGTTTATTGCCATCCTTCTGCCATCCAGCCAACTTGCTATCCATGCTGGTATCTCCCCTTTGATACTATAGACTCTCACCTTCCTTAGCAGCCTCACGTGTGGCACCTTCTTATCAAAGGCTCCCTGCAAATCTAGGTAAATATCCACTGGCTCTCCTTTGTCCTGCTATTTGCTTCTTCAAGGAATTCCAGCAGATTCGTCAGGCAAGATCTCCCCCTCATAAAACCATGCTAACTTCATCCTATTTTGTCATGAACGTCTAAGTGTAACCTCATCCTTCACATCGTTACATTAGCATTAAATCTGCTGGTACCATTCTAGAGAGTTTTGAACAATTTCAATCAATGGGTTCTGCAGCCACTTATTTTGAAAACCTTGGGTCAGACTAGCTGGTCCACGAGTTAGTCTGCCTTTAACCTATTAAGTATCTATAATACATTAGCACTTGGGATTGTGTTTTTTTTTAACAAGTTCCTCTCCATTACTTGAAATTAGAACATTTGTTAATTTACAAATATACTTGAACTGCCCTCTATCATGAAGTCTTTTATTTATTTAACTTATCTGCCATTTCTTTATTGCCAGTTAGTAATTCACCAGCCCCATTGTCATGAGATTCCACATCTACCTTAGCCTCCTTCTACCTATTTATATATGTAGAGAAGCTCTTACTATTTGCTGACAGTGTGTAGTTCGAGGGACTGCAACAAAGTTTCACCAGGGTTGTAAGATGTTTTCCCATGATTAAACAGAGTGGATCTATATTTCCAGTGAATGAAAGGTGGTTCTATTGAAACATTCAGAATTCTTAACAAGCTCCATGAAGAATTACGGTTTTGATGTTTTCCCTCGGGCACAGTCTCAAAATAAGAGGTTGGCCTGATATGAGAAGAAATGTCTTCACATAGACCATTTAAATCTTCGGAATTCTCTATCGAAAAGAGCAGTGGAGGCGCAGTCACTGAGCTTATTTAACAGCTTTGGATATTAAACGAATCAGGACATATTGTGTAAAAGATTAACAGTGTTATTGAATGGCTGGTTTGATGAGAGGATCTGAATTAGCTGGTTCTGCTTTTGTTTCTTTATGTTATTATATGGTGTTCCATCACTCATTTCAAGTCAAGTCAAGAGAGTTTATTGTCATGTGTGTCCCAGATAGGACAATGAAATTCTTGCTTGCTGCAGCACAACAGCGTAAGCATAAATACAGAACAGTTCAGTGTGTCTATATGGCATAGACCATATATATACACATAAATAAACAGATAGAATGTAATAGGCTGTTGTAGTTCAGAGTTTGTTTGATGACGAGTTTAATAGCCTGATGGTTGTGGGGAAGTAGCTGTTCCTGAACCTGGATGTACCAGATTTCAGGCTCCTGTACCTTTTACCTGATGGCAACGGAGAGATGAGTGTGTGGCCAGGATGGTGTGGGTCCTTAATGATATTGGCAGCCTTTTTGAGGCACCAACTGCAATAGATCACTTCGTTGGTGGGGAGGTCAGAGCCGATGATGGACTGGGCAGTGTTCACAACTTTCTGCATTCTTTTCTGCTCCTGGACGCTCAAGTTGCCGAACCAAGCCATGATGCAACCAGTCAGCATGCTGTGCACCTGTAGAAGTTCGAGAGAATCCTCTTTGACATACCGACTCTCCGTAATCTTCTCAGGAAGTAGGGGCGCTGATATGCTTTCTTTATAGTTGCATCAGTGTGCTGGGACCAGGAAAGATCTTCGGAAATATGCACACCCAGGAATTTGAAGCTCTTGACCCTTTCCACCATCGTCCCGTTGATATAAATGGGATTGTGGGTCCCTATCCTACCCCTTCCAAAGTCCACAATCAGTTCCTTGGTTTTGCTGGTGTTGAGAGCCAGGTTATTGTGCTGGCACCATTTGGTCAATCGGTCGATCTCACTTCTATACTCTGACTCGTCACCATCAGTGATTTGTCCCACAACAGTGGTGTCGTCGGCGAACTTGATGAAGGAGTTTGCACTATGTCCGGCTACACAGTCATAAGTATAGAGTGAGTACAGCAGGGGGCTGAGCACGCAGCCTTGAGGTGCTCCCGTGCTGATTGTTATCGAGGATGACACATTTTCACAAATATGGACAGACTGTGGTCTGTGGTTGAGGAAGTCGAGGATCCAATTGCAGAGGGATGTGCAGAGACCCAGATCTGAGACTTGGTAACCAGCTTGGAGGGGATGATGATGTTAAACGCCGAGCTGTAGTCAATGAATAACAGCCTGACATATGAGTTTTTGTTTCCAGTAAATTGGAAAGACTATGTACCACCAGAAGTCCTTACAAAAATCCCACATTTCTGAAGTGGCTTTTCTGTTTTTGCAGCAACTTCATTAATAATGTTTCTTGCTTCAGTGGCTGTATTATGCAGTATTAATCTCGAATGAAGTATTCAAAGGTTTTTATTAGTCACATTCACATACACTGAGGTGTAATGAAGTGAAATGCTTTTTGCCATTTTGCAGTACACAAAAGAATACAGACATAACACCAATGAGAGTCTTAAACACAAAGAACATCCCCCCACAATGGCTCCCACCATGAGGGAAGGCACAAAGTCCAGTCCCCAACCCCAGTTGACCCATAGTCGAGTCTATTGAGGCCTCCACAGTTGCCTCTACGGAGGCCCGATGTTCCTGGCCGTTCTCGCCGGGTGGTGGTGCACCGGCGTCGGGAGAGTCCTCACAGCAGTATGGGAACCCTGGAACGGCCGCCTCCGTACTGGATGCCGCGGCTTCCAAAGCCGACAAGGCCGCGCCGGATGGAGCTCCACAACTGCCGATCTCGTTGCGAGATCCCAGGCTCCCGGTGTAAAGTTCAGCGCCGCAGCTGGCCGCTCCACAGTCCCGCAGCTCCGCGATGTTGTTCCCGGTGGTCTCAGCTCACCGGAGCTCTAGCGCGGCGACCCAGGCAAGGCATCGCCCACTCCGCGATAGCGCTCCAGCGCTGTGCCGCCGCCGAAGCCGAGGTTCTGGCGGTCCGCGACAGGAAACGCCGCTCCAGGCCCGCTGGTAGGCCGCGAGGACGGGTCGAAGCTGCAGCCCGGAGAAAAGCTGCCTCTCCGACCAGGTAGGGACCCTGAAAGGCAGTTTTAACAACTGAATTCATACTTGCTAAAGAAAATATGAGGAATTTGTTTGCTTCATTCTCCAGATGTGAAGGCTCAGGACTTCAATCGCAACAGAATATCAAAATGGCATTCAGAAAAGGTATGCAAGATTTGATATTATAAATATATAAAGAAACTTAAATCGTGAATTAGCCATCCCTTGTGCCCATTAATGTTGGTGTTTGCCTCCATGACACATAATCTATTGTGTTATGATTTGTACGGACATGGCTGATTAGAGCAGGCTGGGCTTGGTAGTTCCTGCCACACAAGTGACAGAGATCAGGGGATGTTATGGCATCAGTGGTCCTGCTGAATGGATAAAATGGTCTAGTGGAACTGTGTACATAGAGAGATGGTGTATTTGCACCCGAATACACAGCATTGGACCATGCTGTATTCAGCACTGCTGGCCCTCCCATCCACACCTGTTTGAGCTGGATGTGGTGGCTTGACCCTCTGCTTAGGATGTTAGCTGGGGATGGATGGACCTTGGTCTTCTGTCAAAGCATGGAGCTTTATTTTGCATTTTTTCTCATTGATAGAGCCTTTAGGAACTACTGCAAGTAACATAATTAAAAATATTTAAAATACCAGAAAGGAGAGTTACATCCAAAAATATGAAAACAAATTAATTAGATTAATTAAAAGAAAACACTGGGTTTGCATGTTGTCTAGATCAAAAATCCCTTTTGAAATAAATGGGGTCCGATCCTATGCAAGGTCTTTGAAGAGAAAAATGCTTCAAGTCAAGTAAATTGTCGCAAGTGTGTAGGATAGTGCTAGTGTACCGGGTCATAGCTGGTCAGCGCAGACTCAGTGGGCCGAAGGGCTTGTTTCCATGCTGTATCTATAAAGTTAATGTCTTTTCATCGGAAACATATGGAAATAAAGCTTTGTGCCCTTATGTTCACTGCAACGTGAATTGTATAATTAATTGATCATTAATCGGGCGCATTGTTGCTTAGCATTGATGGAATATTATTTGATAAATTAGCGAGTTATTCATTCTCTTGTCACGTTTGCTGGAATGTTCACATGGAAATCCAGGAAGTCTCATCAAGTTTTCTTTTCTTCGGTATTCACCAAGGAGAAGGATATTGAATTATGTGAGGTAAGGGAAACTAGTAGAGTAGCTATGGATACTATGAGTTTCAAAGTAAAAGAAGTACTGACACTTTTGAAAAACATAAAAGTGGATAAGTCTCCTGGTCCTGACAGGATATTCCCAAGGACATTGAGGGAAGTTAGTGTAGAAATAGCCGGGGCTATGATAGAAATATTTCAAATGTCATTAGAAACGGGAATAGTCCCCGAGGATTGGCGTACTGCGCATGTTGTTCCATTGTTTAAAAAGGGTTCTAAGAGTAAATCTAGCAATTATAGGCCTGCTAATTTGACTTCAGTGGTGGGCAAATTAATGGAAAAGATACTTAGAGATAATATATATAAGCATCTGGATAAACAGGGTCTGATTAGGAACAGTCAGCATGGATTTGTGCCTGGAAGGTCATGTTTGACTAATCTTCTTGAATTTTTTGAAGAGGTTACTAGGGAAATTGACGAGGGTAAAGCAGTGGATGTTGTCTATATGGACTTTAGTAAGGCCTTTGACAAGGTTCCTCATGGAAGGTTGGTTAAGAAGGTTCAACTGTTGGGTATAAATGCAGGAGTAGCAAGATGGATTCAACAGTGGCTGAATGGGAGAAGCCAGAGGGTAATGGTGGATGGTTGTTTGTCAGGTTGGAGGCAGGTGACTAGTGGGGTGCCTCAGGGATCGGTGTTGGGTCCTTTGTTGTTTGTCATGTACATCAATGATCTGGATGAAGGTGTGGTAAATTGGATTAGTAAGTATGCAGGTGATACCAAGATAGAGGGTGTTGTGGATAATGAAGAGGATTCCCAAAGTCTACAGAGTGATTTAGGCCATTTGGAAGAATGGGCTGAAAGATGGTAGATGGAGTTTAATGCTGATAAATGTGAGGTGCTACACCTTGGCAGGACAAATCAAAATAGGACGTACATGGTAAATGGTAGGGAACTGAAGAATACAGTTGAACAGAGGGATCTGGGAATAACCGTGCATAGTTCCTTGAAGGTGGAATCTCATATAGATAGGGTGGTAAAGAAAGCTTTTGGTATGCTAGCCTTTATAAATCAGAGCATTGAGCATAGAAGCTGGGATGTAATGTTAAAATTGTACAAGGCATTGGTGAGACCCAATCTGGAGTATGGTGTACAATTTTGGTCGCCCAATTATAGGAAGGATGTCAACAAAATAGAGAGAGTACACAGGAGATTTACTAGAATGTTGCCTGGGTTTCAACAACTAAGTTACAGTGAAAGGTTGAATAGGTTAGGTCTTTATTCTCTGGAGCGCAGAAGGTTAAGGGGGGACTTGATAGAGGTCTTTTAAAATGATGAGGGGATAGACAGAGTTGATGTGGACAAGCTTTTCCCTTTGAGAATAGGGAAGATTCAAACAAGAGGACATGACTTCAGAATTAAGGGACAGAAGTTTAGGGGTAATATGAGGGGGAACTTCTTTACTCAGAGAGTGGTAGTGGTGTGGAATGAGGTTCCAGTGGAAGTGGTGGAGGCAGGTTCGTTGGTATCATTTAAAAGTAAATTGGATAGGCATATGGATGAGAAGGGAATGGAGGGTTATGGTATGAGTGCAGGCAGGTGGGACTAAGGGAAAAAAAAAAAGATGTTCGGCACGGACTTGTAGGGCCGAGATGGCCTGTTTCCGTGCTGTAATTGTTATATGGTTATATGGTATGATTGAATCACAGTTTAAAAGCCTGTTGGTAAGAGTTCATGAGTAAGGGATGGAGGGATGTTGGTATCTGTCAAACCCTGTTTCTGTACATGGATCAAAGAGGACATTGTGCGAGGAGGAAGATAAATAGAGTGAAACGTGGAGAAATTCATTTATTTATTTTTTTCTTTTACAGTTCACATCCTGGTGATCTTGCTTGTTGCAATAGTGTTTTTGATAGTTGTACGGCATAATCTAATTAATGTGCATGATCTTTTAAACAAGGATAACACGGGTAAGTAACAACATTTACTGATACTCTGCATTCCTGCTCAGCTTGGCATTTTGCATGTGTCCGGATTTCGGTTATACCACTAACTTCAGAGTTCTAATTTTTAGAGGTTTATCTGTTAAATTATAATCTTCCCTCCAACAGAAGTACCATTTATTAATAATAAATATTATACAACTTAAGTGTGATGTTTTTGTTAGTACAGGTCCACCATGATTTTCTGGCACCCTTGGTTCCAGAGCCTTTCTGGATTGTCCATTTTGCCGGACCAGCAGAGGCCATGGCTTTGTATAGCCGGGAGACTGGCCCACAAAGTCGGCTATGGGTACGGTTCTGTCGCCTCCAGCCAGGCCAGAGTTCTAGAGCGCTGGTCGCAGGGGGGGAAATTCAACCCGCTGATTGGTGCTGCTGTCCCAATGAGGTTGAGATCGGTGGGCTCACCCAGCCTCAGTGCCAGTTTCGGGGGGACCTGCAGGTGAGGGATTTTGGCCAGATTTAAAAGAGGGGTGGCAGACCACCAGTTGCCGGAAAATCGGAGGTGGACCTGTATTACGTTCTCTTGAAGCAATATTTGCACTGCTTACCTGGCTGACACAGCAAAGGGAAAATATGGTTCAATCTATTTTATTATAGGAATATTGTCAGTAATTGAACATTTGAATGACCAAATTTAAAATTCATAAATCTTTATGTTTGAAAAATGATTTAACTTCAACAAGTGGAAAATTAAAACTCTGACTGAGTCATGTTACAATCATTTGTGCATGAGCTATCCTTTTGCGTTGGATCCCCATTGCTTTATAAATGAATCCTCAAATTAATTTTTCTTTGAAAAATTCATTTAGAGCAGGAATTGCAATCCATTCACTGAGAATAAGAACCTATAGTTGCTCTGTAAAAACTACCATTAAAGATTTTTAAAACGTCACCTTTGCATGTAGTAAATGACTTCCTCCTAATTTTCGCATTTAATATTGTAGAATATGATAGAGTACAACCGGATGACTTTTTGAGAATTACAGAAGAGAGGACTGGTGAAGAGATTCCAATTCTGATCCCTGCTGTTGAAGAGCGACTGGGAGGTGTAATAGCAGCTATCAACAGTATATATAGTAACACCAGATCAAATGTGGTCTTTTATATAATTACTACAAATGACACAATGAGTCACTTAAGGTGAACATGATTATCAAATAATTGCAAATATCAATCAATCTTCTTCATATTTTCTGTACCTTCTCTAATCTGACTCCAGAATGGAGCGGTTGTAATTATTCTTTTCATCTGATTTAGCTCTTGGCTTCAGAGACGAGAACTGATGAATATTAAGTATAAAATTCTAGAATTTGACCTGCGCATTTTAAAAGGCAAAGTCCGAAGCGACGATGATGATTCACCTGAAGTAAAATCAGTGAGTACCCCGTTTGTGAGTTTGTGTGGGTTAAAGTGCAGCATAGATGAGCATTTGTCCCTTTGTACTAGGCCTCAATCTTTGGAAGATTTATTCAAGATCCAGAAACTGTAAATTATGTGTTTTGGTTCTGACGAATGGTCTTTAATCAGAAACATTAATTCTGCTTCTCATCGACTGGATTACTTATTGAGTGATTCCAGCATTATCTGCTTTTATTTATCTTCAATAAACATTTCAAATAGTCTGTCCTCCTTGCTGAACACAATAAGATTTTACTTTTCAAATTCAGCATATGTATTGTTCATTTCCTTTTTCAGTTGCCAACATATTTGTCAACATCAGACAGTAATCTGAATCATAACAACTTACTATATTTAAAAGAAAATTCATTTTCTTCACATCGTTTACCAAGTACTCTAAATCTGGAGATATTGCTACTGACCCTCTTGAATACAGTTTTTCCATAGTCACTCTTTGCGAATTTTATATAATTTTGAACATATTATAAACCATCCTGTGTTCCATGAACAAATGTAGCTTTTACAGACCTTCCACAAAATCAAAGTCTCTCAACTCTGGTACCATTCGTGTAAATCATTCTTGAACCGGCCCCAAGCTCTTGAAATCCTCCCTGTATCGCAGTGGAAAAAGAATGGAAAAAATCCTGCACCTTAGAGCAGGCCATTGTTTTATAATAGTTAATCATATCTATGATTGGATAGGCATATGGATGAGAAGGGAATGGAGGGTTATGGTATGAGTGCAGGCAGGTGGGACTAAGGGGAAAAAAGTTGTTCGGCACGGACTTGTAGGGCCGAGATGGCCTGTTTCCGTGCTGTAATTGTTATATGGTTATATCTTTCCAGATTTTATATTAAATACTTTTATTTTATCTTAAAGTTTGTGTCTTTTTTTCATACATTTTTCAATCGCATCATTACCTTCAAAGATGTGTTCATACCTTCCACGTCAGTATTTTGATAACTGAAAAAGACAAATAAGACAAACATACAACATACAATAAGACATGGCTATCTCAATAATTTCTGACAAGTTTAATAGTGAAAGATGATGTCTGAAATTAAACCATTACAGCAGTTTGTTTTGATAATCTCAGATATTTTTATTAAATGCATTTGAAAGAAAAATTAAAACTTTTATCTTGCTTGGTAACTTTCATTGTTTTAGTTGACATTTGCAAGATTCTACCTTCCGATGTTGATTTCTGGCACAGCGAAAGCCATTTACCTGGATGATGACGTGATAGTACAAGGTAATCTTTTATTGCTTCAATTTTAAACTATGTACTTATGACATGCGGAGTTGTGTAGAGGAATTATGTTTTCCATAATTTAGTGAAGTGCTCAATAATGTGCACTAACTTTCTAGTTTGAACTTTCTGTTATATTTATTTATTATTATTTATTTCCAACAATCAACAATTCATGGGAGGTTCATTCTAGTTTTATTCTATTTTTATTGAAATCTCTATGCCCAGCACTATCTGTAAACTAACAAGCCTGAAAATTAATTAATCATGGACAAGACAGCTTTTCAAAATTCAATGCATGAAGCACTTTTGAGACATTAGAGCCTAACACAACACTATGTATTTATTTCTCTCTTATATTTGTTGCATTAGGAGACATCCGCGAACTTTATGACACTGAACTAAAGCCAGGTCATGCTGCTGCTTTTTCTGAAGATTGTGAAATATCTTCCAAGGTGCTGGTCAGAGGTGCTGGAAGTCAGGTATTTTTTAATCATGATAGAATTTGCTGTTAGCAGATACTGGACAAATATTCATATGATATTTGATATAAGTAAGGAGAGTGGAGTATATTCAGGATCATGTCGTTTCATGAGCTTTGAGTGCACCATCTTGAAAAAAAAAAATCATTCAATATAAAAAGCTAAAATAAATTAGTATGGATATCAGTTATCCAAGAGATCAGTTTAGCCCCCACCATAAGATTTTCTGATCCCCAGCTCTTCCAAAAGTATTTACATAACTTGTAAATTAGAGTAGGCTCATAACAAGTATTAACTTTACCCCTAATGAGGTGTTTACACTGGGTGAAGAAAAGAAAGCAGAATGTACTGGAGACACAACAGATCAGGCAGCAACAATGCTCTAGTTTAGTTTATTATTGTCGCATATACCGAGGTACAGTGAAAAGCTTTTGGTTGCGTGCTATCCAGTCAAAGAAAAGACTATGCATGAATAGAATGAAGCTATCCACAGGGCACAGATAAAGGGTACAACATTTAGTGCAAGATTTAACATTGAAATCCAATAAAGTTTGATTAAAGATAGTTCAGAAGTCTCCAGAGGTCAGGACTGCACCCTAGCTGATGAAAGGACTGTTCAGTTGTCTAATAACAGCTGGGAAGAAACTGTTCCTGAATCTGGAAGTATGCATCTTCAACCTTCTGTTACTCTTGCCTGATGAGAGAGGGGAGAAGGAAGTGAAGTGAAGAAGAGAAGAGGGTGAGACTGAAATCACTACATTTCAAATAAAATAACCCACAAGAAATGTTAACTCTTATGTTTTCTAGAACACATATTTGGGCTTCCTTGATTATAAAAAGGAAACAATTAGAAAACTTGGTATGAAGGCAGGCACATGCTCCTTCAATCCTGGTGTCTTTGTAGCAAATCTTACAGAATGGAAACAACAAAACATCACAGAACAGCTTGAAAAATGGATGGAAATCAATGTGGTGTAAGTTTCTAATAATTACAATGTAAGCATATCAATCTTCATGGAAATATTAATTTGCTGTTAAACTAACCTTTCCTTATTTTCAGGTTAAAGCAGAAGTATTGCAGCACAATAGATGAACAGTGTAGGAAGGAACTGCAGATGTTGGTTTACACCAAAGACAGACACAAATGCTGGAGTAACTCAGCGGGACGGGCAGCATCTCTGGATAGAAAGAATGGGTGATGTTTTGGGTCGAAACCATTCTTCATTCTTCTATCTATTCCTTCTATCCAGCAATGCTGCCTGTCCTGCTGAATTACTCCAGCATTTTGTGTCTATAATAGATGAACAGGGAAGTTTGCAGTGTAAGAATAACAGAAAATTACAAATAAACTATTTTCATAATCATGGCAATTCTTAAGTTCTTCAATTTTTAAGTATTTATATTTTATTCTCAAATGTTCTGTATTTTATTTTTTTAATTCATACATGAAATATGGTCTATTGCCCATTTCTAATTGACTTTGAATGTGATAAACTGCTGAGGGATCACTGTGGATGAATGGCTATTAATTAACCATTTCCCGGGTGTTATCCTGGTGATGACGATGAAAAGGCATCAAGTCCAAGTCAGTCTCATGTGAGATATTGGGATGGTAACGTTCCCATGAGTTTGCTCTCCCTCTCTTTCTAGGAAGTGCACATCATGAGTTTCGAAGTTGCTTTTGAAAACTTGGTGAGTTACTATAATAGAGTTCTGTAAATGGAACTGCAGCAAGGGTGGAGGAAAGGATAGTTTATGTGGAGGATAGAGATCTGATCATGTGGGCTGCTTTGCTTTGATTGGTGAATACTGAGTGTTGTTGGTGTACCCATCTGGCTAAAGGAGAAGTATTTCTCCACACCTTTTTCTTAGTGTAAAGTGAGTTAGAAGGCGAGTCGCAGCAGAACACTGAGCAATCATACCCCCATTACTTACATTTTCATTGCTGCAGGTAGATGACTACATAATTAAAGATCGTTATAAGTTATGGGATATTTTACCCCTCAAGTCAAAAAAAAACAAAACATTTAATTCAAATTACAGACTTTAATGGAATTGATTAATCGATGAAAAATGTCAGCATATCTTTGCAATCAGGAGTTAATAGCCACATCATTTATTTTCACAGGGAGAACTTGTATGGGGGTGCTCTGGCCGGTAGTGTTACGACACCACCTATGCTCTTGGTGTTCTATAAACAACACTCATCCATTGATCCATTGTGGCATGTCAGGCATCTTGGTAAGTTTAGTTTTATCAGAAATATTTTTCAAAACAATATATAAATATATATTGCAGTGTCTAATAATGGAAACCCAGTATTGCAGCTGAGAATAGACTGCGCGGTTTAGGTTCATTACTATTATGCGTGCCGAGGTGCAGTGAACAGCTTTGATTTGCATGCTATCCAGTAAAATCAGATAATACTACACATAAATACAATCTCATGTAGAGCAAGGGGGAAGATACACAGTGCAAAATATAGTTCTCAACATTGTAGTGGATTAGTTCCGTAGACAATGTTCAACATCCGCAATGGACTAGAGGTTATTAGGACAGTACGCTGGCTCATGGAAGCCATCCTGACCTTTGTTTTTAAAAAAACACGCAAAGGTACCTTCCACTCCACAGTTCCGAACAATGCCAGGACCCTCATGGGAATACAGTTTTCTTATCATCATTGGTGTACTCAGATGTTTTGAACTCAAAACAGTTGCACTGAGTGAAAACATGCACACCACTTTCTGGAGGACACACTGAAAAGGAATGCCAACTTCAGAGCTTCTCTTGACTTACTTGTAACATCGCTTTGTCAGAGAGACAAGCAAAAGATGTACACTTCTGATGGGAGCATTCGGACCCGCTAGGTGTTTAAGAAAGATCTGCAGATGCTGGTAAAATCGAAGGTAGACACAAAATGCTGGAGAAACTCAGCAGGTTTCTCCAGGAGGCAGCATCTATGGAGAAGGAATTGCCGACGTTTCGGGTCGAGACCCTTCTTCAGACCGGCTAGGTCATTGTTGTGCAAGCAATCAAAGACAGACACTGAAAACATCTGGATTGAGCACCACCTAATCTTCCCTATTATGTCCATCAACCTGTTACTGAAACATCAGTGGCAACAGTAGTGGTGTCAGAAGATCAATGATGAAGCTTTCAAGGACCCCGTAAGGAGAAATGGGTTGATCCTGACCTTGGGCGCTGACCCTCCCTGTGACCATATGGGTTTTCTCGGGACTTCCAAAGATGTGCAGGTTTGTAGGTTAAATGGCCTGTAAAATATTCCATAGTATGTTGGATGGAACTAGTGTACAGGTGATTGATGATCAGCCTGGATTCAGTGGACCTACGGGCCTGTTTCCACACAGTATCTAAACTAAACGGTGAGTTTCTGACTGAAACTCTTCGGCACAATATCATTTGTCTACCTCCGGGAAGAGGAGGATGTGTCTGGAAACCTTGGAGATGCCATAATTTCTCAAGATGGGAGGGTCCGGCTGTGGTAAGCAGGGGGCTCCCCTCCTCAGTCTCCTCAAATGCCGTCTTCCTGCAGCCTATGAATAGATTACCCAATTTCTGTGTAAATTCTATCTGGAGATACAGTGGACATAAACTTGACTGTTTCACAGTTCAAATTAAAATGCAGGAAGCAACACCAAACATTACACCTGACCTTTTTTGACTGAAACATTTGACTCCACTAATTAGTGGGACTGTGGAACTGGAAAAATAATCCTTCACTTTACTTTTAATCCACACCAGCATGCAAGTCTTGAATACTAACCAAAAGGCTTAACATTCAAGAGCTTATCAGTGTCCAATAAGGCCTCTTCCCATCGCAATGCAGCACCTCATCCTTAACAAACTTCTATGGAAATGGAGGAACCTCAGAACTGATGGAGTGGCAAATGGCATTGGCAGAGGGCAAGCTCCAATAAATTGTTGACTTGCTACTTGAGGTATATGAGAGAATGGGTTTTACACTCTGTATTTGCAATACCAAGGTCTTCTGTCATCCTTCCCATTGACAAGGATTCACAAGACCGTTGAAAACATAGACCACTTTTGACATCTATAGAGCCATCCCTCTGTGACTGCAAATATCTATTAAATTCACCACCCCTTTCAATGTAAGCACAGCCTTTGGACAATTAAGGAAAATGGTGTTTGAAGGTATTGACCTCAAATCCAGCACAAAACCCGTGAAATCAGCCAGCAAGCAGTACGCTTCTGTAAGCTGGAAGACCGACAATGGCACCTAAAGGCACTAAAAAAATATAAATGATATTTATGCAGTTAGCAATGCTTTGGAATCCAAGATCAACATTAACATTTAGTTACTATCTGCTACATTTTGGCAAGCTGCATCATTTGCATGCCCAACACCCTACTCTGAAACAGGCAAATGGACAGGGGAAAAAAAGTCTGCAAATGTATTTGAAATAGGTATAGCCTTGCTGGCTCCAGAGAACATCTGCCCATAGCCATTTGAAGTGGTGGAGCTTCTGGATGGTATTAACATCTGGACCATGCACAGAGCACACAAAATTCCTGTGCGAGTGGCTTAAAAACTGCGTAAACTCACATTATTTACCCACCCCACATGTGGATTTCTGCAGTTCCAACATGGACCTCTTTAACCACCCCAGAACTCACAAATCTGTAGTGGAAGCAAGTTATTCTCAGTCTAAAAATCTATGAATAGAAAGAGTCTGAGAAACATGTTTTCAGATAGGATGTAATAGTAAGTCAGCACATTGACATTTTATTATATAATTTGATATAGGATTGCTTGCTTGCAGTTAAGGATCAAGGCAGATGTCAATAAAATGTCCATGTGAAAGCAGGCTCTGGATTGTTATCTATCTATATTACTAAATCTCTGATCTTGACCGCTTTTGGCCTACTGTGCTGCGATTTCCGACAGAACGCCGTCACCTACGGCCGTCATTTTTGGCCACCTCGCACAGAGCCCCCCTCCGCCTTACGGGTGCGGAAATTTTTTCCCATCGATGACAAATTAGAGAGATATTAATGTTTAAAAAAAAATAATAATTCCCTCTACTGCCCCTGCTGAAGGGAGGGGGAGGGACTATAAAACCAGGAATTAGTGTGCCTCACTCACTCTCTGCAAGATGGCTGAAGCCAAGGGTCAGGTCTCTCTGAGCTCTGAATAACACTGAACAAATGTCTACACAACTATGAGTACCCTTAATGTGGTTTGAAAATGAAAATATGGTTTGTTTGAACTAAAAAGGCACTGCCTGCAAATGGTTGTTTGGATGCTTTGGCTTGAAGTTGAAAGGCACTACTTACTGCAAATGGTGGCATGAAGTTGAAAGGCACTACTTACTGCAAATGGTGGCTCGGGTGCTTTGGCTTGAAGTTGAAATGCACTATTTACTGCAAATGGTGGCTTGGGAGCTTTGGTTTAAAGTTCAAAATGCACTACTTACTGCAAATGGTGGCTTGGGAACTTTGGCTTGAAGTTTAAACAAATCACCATTCTCTCTGCTGCACCTGCTCGAGGGAGGGGGAGGGACTATAAAACCAGGAGGTGGTGTGCCTCACTCACTCTCTGCTAGATGGATGAAGCCAAGGGTCATGTCTCTCTGAGCTCTGAATGACTGAACAAATGTCTACACAACTGTGAGTACCCTTAATGTGGTTTGAAAATGAAAATGTTTTTTTTTGATGTAAAAAGGCACTGCCTACAAATGGTTGTTTTTGGTGCTTTGGCTTTAAGTTGAAAGGCACTACCTACTGCAAATGGTGGCTTGGGAGCTTTGGTTTAAAGTTGAAAGGCACTACTTACTGCAAATGGTGGCTTGGGTGCTTTGGCTTGAAGTTGAAAGGTATTACTGCAATTGGTCGCTTGGGTGCTTTGCTTGGACTTGAAAGGCACTATTTACTGAAAATGGTGGCATGAGGTTGAAAGGAACTACTTACTGCAAATGGTGGCTTGGGTGCTTTGGCTTGAAGTTTAAAAAAAAAATCACCATTCTCTCTGCTGCACCTGCTGGAGGGAGGGGGAGGGATTATAAAACCAGGAAGTGGTGTGCCTCACTCACTCTCTGCAAGATGGATGAAGCCACGGGTCACGTCTCTCTGAGCTCTGAATATCTGAACAAATGTCTACACAACTGTGAGTACCCTTAATGTGGTTTGAAAATGAAAATATGGTTTGTTTGAAATAAAAAGGCACTGCCTGCAAATGGTTGTTTGGATGCTTTGGCTTGAAGTTGAAAGGCACTACTTACTGCAAATGGTGGCATGAAGTTGAAAGGCACTAACTGCAAATGGTGGCTTGGGTGCTTTGGCTTGAAGTTGAAATGCACTACCTACTGCAAATGGTGGCTTGGGAGCTTTGGCTTGAAGTTGAAAGGCACTAATTACTGCAAATGGTGGCTTGGATGTTTTGGCTTGAAGTTGAAAGGCACTACTTACTGCAAATGGTGCTCTGGCAACCTCGCTCAGAGCCCCCATCTTCCTTCCGGGATCAGAGGATTTTTCCCATCGATGAAAGATCAGTGAGATATTAATGGGGTTTTTTAAACTGCCTTTCTCTCTGTTGCCCCTGCTGGAGGGAGGGGGAGGGACAATAAAACCAGGAAGTGGTGTGCTTCACTCAGTCTGTGCAAGATGTAGGAAGCCAAAGGGTCACATCTCTCCGAGCTCTGAATAACACTGAACACATGTCTACTCAACTGTGAGTGCCCATAATGTGATTTGAAAATGAAAATATGGTTAGTTTGAAGTAAAGACACTGCCTGCAAATGGTTGTTTGGGGGGGGGGGGGGGGGGGGGGGGGGGGGGGGGGGGGGGGGGGGGGGGGGGGGGGGGGTTGAAGTGAAAAGGCACTGCATGCAAATAGTGGTTTGGGGGGTATGTGTTGAAGTGAAATGGCACTGCCTGGAAATGGTTGTTTGTTTAAACTTGACAACTTCCTGTTTGCACTAAATTGAATTTAGATAAAACGCTACCACCTATGGCTCTGATTTTTGGCCATCTTACTCAGTTCCCCTCCGCTCATCAGGTGCAGAGGATTCTTCCCATCAATGAAAAACAAAAGTGTTATTAGTGTTTAAAAAATGTTGAGAATCTATCTCCTGTCAATCACGCCATGAAGGCCACACCTTTTCTGTTGGGAGGGGGGAGGGATTATAAAACCTGGAAGTGTGGGTGTGGCTCAGTCTCTGCATGATGGGGGAGGGAGAGTCACGACTCTGTCTGAGCTGTGAATCAAATGAACACACTGAATGTCTACTGAACTGTGTGGTGTTTTGTGTGGTTTCACCCTGCTTGAAATAGCACAAAACTGCATTTGAATGTGGTGTTGTTGCACCCTGCATGAAGTGGTATGAAACTGCACTTGAATTTGGTGGCCTTGCACCCTGCTTGAAATGGTAGGAAAATGGATTTGAATTTGGTTGTCTAGCACCTTGCTTGAAATGGAATTTCAAGGAATAGCCGTGAGTCAACTGCCAGCCCACCAGCTGTGAGCTGCCAGCACATCAGGTTTGAGCCCAATAATTCATTTGGCCCACAATATTCATGCTAGCCCTCTGGAGACCAGTAGTCCCTGCAGCCAACAACATCCATACCAGCGCTCCAGAAAGCCCCCCCGTCCCCCCCCAGCCACCAATATTGGAATTGGTGGAGAGGTGGAATATTGCGTCAGGGGACCAGCCCTCCTGTGTGAACATGGGACCCAACAGGTCCCACTTAGTCTAGTTTACAAGATAACCAAGCAAGAAAACACCTTGCTATCCAAGTTATCGTTAGGGGAAAACTGAATGCAGTAGTCCAGATAGTCTCACCAGAGCTGTATTCAACTGTAATATAACTACCAGCATATTTCAGATAAAGATTAACATTCTATTTATGCATTTTTTCCCCTCTTGTAGGGTCTAGTGCCGGTACCAGATATTCACCACATTTTATTAACGCTGCCAAGTTGCTGCATTGGAATGGGCGGTTCAAACCCTGGGGTCGCACTTCCCCTTACAGTGAAATCTGGGATAGGTGGTATATTCCAGACCCTACTGGAAAATTCCACCCAGTACGTCGACACCCAGAGGAAGAGGATGCTCATTAGAAAAATTGAGACTTCTAAACTAATAACTTCATGAGTTTGTGAAAAAAAAACTTCCACTCAGGAATTTATTTCTTGAATTAACATTCAATTAGTGCTTTTAGATTCTGTTTTAATTATGGTCAACGACATTACCTACAGTGAAGTGTTTTAAAATTCATAATTGTCATTAACTGTTCAAAGCCTGTGTAAACCAGCTCAAAAGAATGACCATAACGTACATATTTTAACCCAGAGTATGTTTATATTGAGTTCTTGAAGAATTTTATTGTGGTGTACAAATTGCACTTCAATTGTTTAAGGAAAACGTAGCAATATGTTTATCACTTGGGTAAGTTTTTGTCCTCCTATTATTAGATGGGTAGGACAGAAGCCATTTAAAAATGAACCTTATTACTAGGTTCTGGTAATTTTCATAGTGTGAGAATTCAAAATGTTATCGAGCATATAAACTACATTAGCTTAGTTGAATTGCAAACTGAATTAGGAACAGATTGTTTCAACAACCTGTAGGAAGGTACTGAAACTAATTTGCTTTTAACTCGACTAAAACTTCGATCACTATGAAATAAACGTATTCCTGTGGGTCAGTTGAGGCATTTCATGTAGGTTCTGATAAGAGTATATTAAGAGGCATTTGAAAGGTAGTTCATATTGAAGCACCTTTTGGATTTCTAAATTGAGATCTAATTTAGAATCTAAATTACATCAGAATCTAACATTTATTTAGATAAATGAATCCAAGATTTGTTTAGATAGAATGTTATAATCAGACTTTCAGCACCCACAGTATTTAGTTTATATTAAAATGTTACAATGGTGCCACCAATTAGAACATTTCAAATTTTCTCCATATTGCATGGCTGGATTAAAAATCCTCAATTTAAATGCTGTGTCGTATGAACAAGGGCTGTTAAATCTTCTCAATTTTTCCTAAATTGTATCAGAATTTGTCATCTTAATTACAAAATACTAGGATTATCAAGCTGGAGTAAAACAAAAATATTCCAAATTCTCATGCTCATTCTTGCAGGTTATTTTCTACTTCCATTTTGTAAATTGATTAAATAAATAAGCAACATCATGTAGCATTAAATTATTTAATGTTTCATATTTAATATTAAAATACTTCCTTTTCAAACATTGAAAATAATTGGTTCACTAATAAATGCAATATATTGTGTAGTCCAAATGTTCTAGCTGTGCACCTTGGTGGATCCTCAAACATAATCAGTGTTGAAATTATACGCATCATCCATTGGTCTTTCACAGGAGAGATCAATATTTATATGTTTTTGACTTGGGAGATCGCTTTTCTCTGAAAGGCAAAAATAAAAGTTCATTATTTTGAGAATGAGAAATCCTTGAAGTTTCCTCCATACAAATACAACAGTATTTACAAATGTTACAAATACAAAACCTTTTTTCCAAGCAATATGAATATGTATAATATATATATACACACACCCGCACACATATATATATTTCAGAACAATTGTAAAAGATAATTTTTAATTATTTCCATTTTTGGATCAGTATTAACTTTAATCTGCGTTTATATACTTCCTCCATTGTTCCTGTTTTTGCAATTGCAGAGGTGAAACAAGCTCTTTCTACATTCACAGCTTAAGACCAAAAGAAAAACTGACCTGAATCGTGTTGCTTTTTCTTGCAGGGCATTGCTTTATCTTTTCCTTGCAACTGGTTGTCTGCTGAACATCTGTTTGTTTTTAACCGTTCAATTGTACTCTCATCTACTTCAACATATTCTGCCTGAGAAGTTTTTAAAAAGAAAACAAGTGACCTCATATATAAATTTCTCTTAACCTTTTATAAACCCCAACCCCACCAATACTTGTTACAATCATTCTTAGAAACAAAAACACCACAAAGCTGGACCATGGATGAGAGGGATAGATTCATTTAATATCCCTTGTTTTGGCATTCCTCATTTTAGGAAGCGTCAGAATATGTCATCCACTTTAATATTAAAATTTATATCTAAATTAAATGTTTCAACTATTTTTATTATTTTTTTATTTTTTAAAGAGGAATAAATGGCAAATTGAGATATACAAATTGTAAACACCAGTACTTAATATAGTGCCCGATGCCATTCTTAGATTAAGCATACGATTTAAGGACTGTTGTAGTAGCCCCAAAGATGCACGCAGCAGTTATTACCTCCAAATCTTCATCATTCTCTTCTCCCTCTTCCACATCCTGCAATTTCTCAGTGTTTCCTTCTGGAAGCAGCCCATGTGTTGGTCCCATAGATTGGAATACTATGCTGCTGGCCACATTAGGACATTTAACGACTAGCGGGGAGGCAAAAAGGGCAAATTTGGGACTATTAATTGAAGGCTGGTATGTACTAACAGAGGTGATTTGCAGGGAGCGACACGCAGTTAAGAGCCAACAGCCTTTTATATCCCAAGTTGTTCAAATCCCAGGAACACATTTTCCCAGCCCGTTCTTCCTTGGAAAACATCAATAAACTGAAATTCCACTGTGACCCATTTTCATCTCCACTACTGAAGCCGCTTTATCTGCAAATGATTTATATTTACAGCTGTGCAACAAGAGTCTGTATATATTCTCCTCACAATGGGATTGCTAATTTGCCTTTACAACCAATACATTAGAAAATTCAGACATTGACATTTCACTTGTACCACAAATTAATTACCTTTCAATGTAGTCACATTTCCTTTTATTAGTTCTGCAATATTAAAGCCTATTTTTGCTCCGTCCACAAGTTTTTCGGAGATATCTTTCTCAGGCGGATGTGTATAATAACTAATCTTCGCCCTTAAATAAGGAAATATTCCAATGTTATATACAGTGCACATTTTACTCCAAAGTATGTATGAATCTATTTTGGATTTCTTCATTCAAGATTTGCCATTTATTTATATAGTCAATTATTTTAATCATGCATTTATAGTTCAGATAGCAACATTTTAATTACCCCGTCCAATCGCAAAGGATAATTTTTGCTGCACTCTCAAGATTAGGCATCCCTCCTTTTTTCAACAATCTCCTTTTCTGAGCCAGCAACATAAAAAACTCCAGTGGTGTTCGAAAATCTGGGATATTATACTGCAACATGAGCTGTGTAAGAAGTTAGAAATGACAGAATGTGATTTGAAGATGACACAAACAAGTTGTCATTACAGTTAAGATCAATGCCACCTTTACAGATACTGAAAGAACAGATTCACTGCAGTCAGCATCACATAAGAAATGAAGCTCATAGGTGTTACAAATAAATTGATACATTATTCTACGTTGAATTTGGCCAAAAATCAGAGCGAGATCAGAGTTGGATCTTTAGCAGTCACACAGTTTCAGAAAATGCAAGTTTCCTCATTTCTCACTCAAAATACAATTACTTTCCTATTAAATGAGACCATATAATTTTAAATGTTCACAGCAGCACAGGGGAATAAACGATAATCAGTACCTGCTGTTTATTGCAGTTTTTCACGATGAGTTCGACTATGGCAGTAGGATTTTCAAGTGCCTGAATATCCACAACGTTTCTCAAGGCCAAGGAAACGAGAGAGTTTGACGGTGAAGGAATAATGCTTGGACAGTCCAATAATTTGATCTGCTTGTTGATGTGTACCTCCTGCATAGTTCTGTATTCATAACACTACAGTTACCACAGTGAAGAAAGTCAATAGTTCTATACCATGATAAAGCAGGCATAATGACACCGAGTGAAATCAGAGTTGGATCTTTAACAGTCATAGAAAATCAGGCTAAGTAAGTTGTCCTCATTTTTCACTCAGTAACCTGGCTAAAATTAGTTTAAGCAAAAAAAAAATACCAATACCCAAAGTTAGGGAAATATTACCAAGCAAGACAGTTTCACACCTGCTATTATTGCATTGAAGGATATTAATAGAATGTTAAACAATCAAAATATATTTACAGTTGAAGGACAGGTTTCAAGAGACCTTACAAACTCCTCCTGTCTGACCAGGCACTAATTTGGGCCAAAACTACTTTGTTTCATTTAAATATACAAATCTCCAAACTAATTTATAGAATGTCCTCTCACACCATGTCCTAATAGACCCACAAGAACCTAATTGAAATCAAATGTAGAGCACTAAACCATGCACATTCCAATAAAAGTATTATAAGAAATAAAACTACTCTCAAGCGCATTCTAAAATCTAATTAATGTTACTGTGCAACTAATTTGATTTTTTTTTTTTAATTTGCAACTTTGGAACATCTGCAGAAACATAGTATGGGTTATCCTGAAAATTTGGGCCAAAACTACTTTGTTTCATTTAAATATACAAATTTCCAAACATAATCACAGCTTACTTTGTAAGTCCTTTTAATTGTCCCACGTTGCAAGCTCTCATTTTCTTCAAGCTGTTAATTATACTGCTTTTCCCTACATTTGTAAAGCCTGAAACAAAAAGGATCGGTAAGGACAAAATATTGAATATATTGCATGCTTTGAATTATATCGTGAGACAACTATTAGGGAACTGTTGTTTTAGATTCAATTCAAATTCTAAATCCGTAGAGTTCTTAATAGAGAGTCTGATGAAGGGTCACAATCTGAAACATCGACTACTTTTGCCATGATAGATGCCACTTAAATACCTCCAGCAGTTTATGATTTGCTCCCGATTCCAGCATCTGCCATCTTGCGTCTCCACTCACAAAGGAAATTTGAATTTACCAGCATGATTAGCAAGTAACCAAATCAAATGATTTTTAATTTTATTGGACGAATGAGGGATGTAAAAGAATATTGTAACAAGAGTTGCTCATAATTTTTAATCAAAGATATTTGAGAAATGCCCACAAAGCTAAGGTGAAAGTAAATCCAAAGGGTTTCTACAGCTATATTAATAGCGAAAGGATAACGAGGGATAAAATTGGTCCATTGGAGAGACAGAGTGGACAGCTATCTGCAGAGCCAAAAGAGATGGGGGAGATATTGAACAATTTTTTTTCTTCGGTATTCACCAAGGAGAAGGATATTAAATTATGTGAGGTAAGGGAAACTAGTAGAGTAATAAATGCAGGAGTAGCAAGATGGATTCAACAGTGGCTGAATGGGAGAAGCCAGAGGGTAATGGTGGATGGCTATTTATCGGGTTGGAGGCAGGTGACTAGTGGGGTGCCTCAGGGATCTGTGTTGGGTCCTTTGTTGTTTGTCATGTACATCAATGATCTGGATGAAGGAGTGGTAAATTGGATTAGTAAGTATGCAGATGATACCAAGATGTTGTGGATAATGAAGAGGATTTCCAAAGTCTACAGAGTGATTTAGGACATTTGGAAAAATGGGCTGAAAGATGGCAGATGGAGTTTAATGCTGATAAATGTGAGGTGCTACACCTTGGCAGGACAAATCAAAATAGGACGTACATGGTAAATGGTAGGGAATTGAAGAATACAGTTGAACAGAGGGATCTGGGAATAACCGTGCATAGTTCCTTGAAGGTGGAATCTCATATAGATAGGGTGGTAAAGAAAGCTTTTGGTATGCTAGCCTTTATAAATCAGAGCATTGAGTATAGAAGCTGTGGGCTATGGGTGAGTGGTGGAATATTGCATTGGGGGAACGGGTGAGTGGTGGAATATTGCGTTGGGGAACGGTTTGCATTGGGGAATGGTTTGCGTTGGGGGACCAGGCTTCCTGTGTGACAGAGACCCAATGGGTCCCAATTAGTCTAGTACAAGGCATTGGTGAGACCAAATCTGGAGTATGGTGTACAATTTTGGTCGCCCAATTATAGGAAGGATGTCAACAAAATAGAGTACAGAGGAGATTTACTAGAATGTTGCCTGGGTTTCAACAACTAAGTTACAGAGATAGGTTGAATAAGTTAGGTCTTTATTCTCTGGAGCGCAGAAGGTTAAGGGGGGGACTTGATAGAGGTCTTTAAAATGATGAGAGGGATAGACAGAGTTGATGTGGACAAGCTTTTCCCTTTGAAAATAGGGAAGATTCAAACAAGAGGACATGACTTCAGAATTAAGGGACAGAAGTTTAGGGGTAACATGAGGGGGAACTTCTTTACTCAGAGAGTGGTAGCGATGTGGAATGAGCTTCCAGTGGAAGTGGTGGGGGCAGGTTCATTGGTATCATTTAAAAATAAATTGGATAGGCATATGGATGAGAAGGGAATGGAGGGTTATGGTATGAGTGCAGGCAGGTGGGACTAAGGGAAAAAAAGTTGTTCGGCACGGACTTGTAGGGCCGAGATGGCCTGTTTCCATGCTGTAATTGTTATATGGTTAAAGCCATTTTGATAGAGAAATTTTGAAAATTTAAAGTCACCATTAAGTAATTGACTTAAATTTGTAAGTACACACTCACCGAGAACACCAACATTAATGCTTTTCAAATTTTGATTTCTGCAGTAGCTCCCAAGCAATTTTAAAAGAGTTTCATCGCCTGCACAGGTATTGCTACGGGATATCTCCACAGCATTCCTCAATTTTTTATTCAGTGCCTATTCAAGTGAAAGTAATTTATAAAAATTAGAATGGAAACTTCTTTGGCTATGCTGTAATTAAATCATTAACTGTGTTCACACATTTTAAACACAAGTGTTGCAATACATTAGTAACCCATTATATTTTGTGAGGAAATGGAAGACTGAATAAGCGAGTTCGGTATTCCGAATAACGAAGGAATCATGGAATTTGTCAAAGGAATAAATAATAAAGAAAATCACAATGAAGAAAAAGCAAACAAAGCGCTGGCTGAATAAACTGTATAAATGTTTATCTTTATTCATAATTTATGTGTAAAAATATATTAAAACTGAGGAACGGGGGTTCCAGGTAATCCTGCCTCATCCGCAGCCAGGATCAAACCCGGATCCCCGGCACCGCAAGCGCTTATGAACCGCCACTGGGCAGCAGGTGATATCCGGGGCTACCCCGGACCAACAGGACTCCTGTGTGCCCCAGGCCCACAGCCAGTGTGGAGAAGCTCCAACTCCGGCCTAACCCCACTCCAACTCCGGAGGAACCCGTTCCCCGTCGGGCCGGGGCACCGCCACGCCACGCCCCCCCCCCCCCCCCCCCCCCCCCCCCCCCCCCGACGCAAGATGAGCATCAACCATCAACGGGGATAAGCATAAACCGTTCAGCAACTCAGCTGGACAGTCAGCATCCTGGGAGAAAAGGAATGAGTGACATTTCGGGTCGAGACCCTTCTCCAGAGATGTTGCCTAATCTGCCGAGCCACCGCGGCATCCCGTGTGCATCCCCGGCGATTCCCCCCCCCCCCCCCCCCCCCGGCACCGAGTGGGTCAGCTGACAGCCACTGGACAAGGAAAGGCACAGCCGATGGATCCCGGAGCAGAGCCGAGCTGGAGCCAGTACCTCTTCCCCTGCGCAGGCTGCAAGCGTGGGCCGATGCCCCAGCCAGCCCAGGGCCACCCTGGACACCCGGGAGTTGACGGGAACGGCCCAGCAGCAACTCAACATCGCCTACAATGCCGGAAACCTGGACCCAGCCCCAGACCCCACCCTGCAGCACAATCTCACCGAACCATAAAGCAATAAAGACGAGAAAATCATCGTAGCTTGTTCAAAGGAACAATAAATACAACTAATTCATTGTTTGAAAGCAGTATTTTCCTACCTAGAAGAATCAAAGCTGGAAAATACGATGAAACGAAGGTTCAGCTGCTCAGCTACCAATAATGTTTATGGCGAGTGAGCTATGACCTGGGCATGCGCAGTCGGAATACCAAACTCTTATTTCCACATGCTAATACCCCAACCCCAAATCTTTGCTGTTCCTGGGTACCACAACAGTTTAGTTATGCTGGTGCTGGTTTAGTTATGCTGCTGAACTGGAGAACAACCATGAGGCAGCCCATTACATCTCTATAAAGAGAGGAATCAGTGTTGGGTATCTGAATAACTATTTTGAATTAGCATACATGCAACTTAAATAGCATAAGGTATGTAAAAGGGGCTACAAATAAAGCAATAATATCTCAAGACACAAATTCCATACAGCCAATTTGATTACATTGGTCACTGCAACCTTTAGCACACTTGCAGAAAATAGGCTCTGCATCATTCTGGTTCATCTTAAAACAAGGCCAATATTTTAGAAGCTTTCAGTTTAAGAAAATACGAAAGGTTTTTTTTCCCCCAACACAGTGGTCAATGCCTGGAATGTACTGCCAGGGGTGGTGGCAGAGGCAGACACGATAGTGGCATTAAGAAACCCACATGGAGATGGAGGGAAATATATCATGTTTGGCATTGACAGCGTGGGCCAAAGGGCTTGTATCATACTGTTTTGTTTGGAAAGAAACAAAGTTGTTTAATTGCATAGAAGATAAATTGTTGGAAAAATATTTTTTAATCAACTGCATAAAATCAGAGTTGGAACTTTCTCTTCATACAAATCAAGAGTTTTACAACTTTCATCAGTTTTTATGGCAGTCAAACAAACAAAGCACTTCATTGGGTTAAATTAGAACCTCTTGGGAAACATACCATTGTCCTGTCTTTCAGCTGTGTGGACGATTTGAAAGCTACAGTAGGAAACTCATTTCCCAAATATTTCAGCCATTTCTCTGTGTTCTCCTTTGGCACCAAATCTAAACAGTAAAAAAAGTTATACTTACTTTGCAAATGGCAAAATTCTAAACATGCACACCCTCTCCATTCCCAATTCTGTTTAATAATTTTGTTATTTAATTAATAAAACTACGCAGTTAACATATTATCTTACCAATTTTGTTCATTACAAGAACTAGTTGCTTCTTTCCCACAGACTGCAAGATTGCCTGCTCCACCTGAGGACATCTGGAACCAAGAGGATCTCTGGCATCAACCACTTCTAGAACCACATCTGAAGCATCAATCACCTATTAATTACATGAAACTATTATAATACCCAAATCCCAATGATGCAACTAATAAACATTGGTTGCTGGTGCTATAAAACCGGATTTGACAATCTTCTCATATTTAATAGTTACTTCCTACCAGTGATTGTATCTAAACAGATTAGAGGTTAATTGTGCAGTAACTCAGGTAAAATAATTTCTTAAAATCAAGCTTTACCCCACCTGATTTCTAAAAAAAGCTTTCATGGAATGCATAAAGAGAAACATACAAAATAGGTGCAGGAGGCCATTCGGCCCTTTGAGCCAGCACTGCACTATTTATTCTGTTAAGTCTGTATCTTCTGTTGCTCAACTTGTTGATATATTTAAGCCTCAATTTCCAACAGCAATTATACTTCAGCAAACCAAATTAGATTCCCCACATAATTTAGAATACTGTTCTAAATTAAGTGAAACACAAATGAGCAGTTATGATGGTAAATACATTTTCACTTCTCAACTGCACACTAACCTTATACAGCTCATTGCATAGAGATGTACTTTTCTCTTCAAACTTGACTGGCTTTTTCTTTTCACTTACAGATGCAGGCTGAAAAGAGGTAGCAGTTAAAAAGTATGTACGAGTACGGTGTGAAGTTTAAGTTAACTCCTTTGCCACTCCAGAAATTGAAAAAACTCAGATAAATCTGTACCTTTAGAGGTTTTTCAATTGTTTCAGAATTTCCCTTCTTGGCATCCAGTTTCCTTTTCTTTGCAACTTCTTTCTGTCTGGCAAGCTTTTGTTTCTCCTTCAACTCCTCCCGCTAAAAGAAGTTAAATTATATTAAGTCTGCCTGACAAACATTTCCAGCACTTTGTTATATTTCTAATTGTATAGATGTAGAAACATTAAAAACAAATAGGCGCAGGAGTAGGGCATTCGGCCCTTCGAGCTACACCCACCTACCAATTTGGTCGTCTTGCCCAGTTAAAATTATTGGCCATTGTCTAGAAATTTATATTTCTAAAATCACATTAAAAGACACACTTCAAAACACTGCATAAAATGTTAATACAAGACACACAATGCATAGTATTTGTGAGCTCTGTAACAGTGGATAGGAGAAACAAACTTAATGTTTCAGGTTCAAATGTGTCCATGCCTTCAACCATCTATTTTCTATCTCTGCAGATTAGATTAGATTAGATTTTTACTTTATTAATCCCCTTATTCAGGGGAAATTCAGATGTCCTTGCAGCACACTAATAAAAATACAACATAGCATTCAAGAAGTTCAACACCGAAACACAAAAACATCCCCCCACAGTGGTTCTCACTGTGGGGGAAGGCACAAAGTCCAGTCCCCATCCTCTTGTCCACCCAGTCGGGCCTATTGAGGCCTCCACAGTCGCCGCCACGGCGCTCGATGTTCTTGCCGGGTGATGGTGCTCCGGCGTTGGGGAGAACCCCCAGCAGCTTGGGTACCAGGAACGACGCCTTCCCACCGGAGACCACAGCTTCCAAGCCAACAGACCGCGCCGGACGGAGCTCCACACACTGGCGATCTCGGCGAGAGATCCCAGGCTCCGGGATGTAAAGTTCAGCGTCGCAGCTGGCCGCTCCACAGAACCGCGGCTCCACAATGTTCTTATCGGCAGTCCCAGCATACTGGAGTTCCAGCACGGCGACCCAAGAAAGGCATCGCCTGCTCCGCGACAGCGTTCCAGCACTGCGCCGCCAAAGCCGAGGTTCTGGCCAGGTCCCCTCAGGGAAACGTCGCTCCAGGACCCGCTGGTAGGCCCTGAGGACGAGGCGAAGACGCTGCTCGGAGGAAGGCAACCCCTCCGACCAGGTTGGGACTTGAAAAGCAGTTTCCCCCCACACATAAAAAGATTAGACCCCCTGACTACACACTTTTAACGTACTAAAAATAATAAAAAAGGCTGCCCGATCTGCATACAAATTGAAAATACAAACATCTGCAATAAAAACAAACAATGGACACACCAATCACATTGCCACCCCCTCTCATTTACTTTTTTTTGTACAAAAACTAACAAGCAACAAGAAACAGAAATGATTCCTGTGCCAATATCCTTGTTTAAACTAAAGGAATTGGTGGAGCTACCGCCACCACACAGTGCCAAAGACCCAGGTTTGATCCTGACTTGGATTCTGTCTGTATGGAGCTTACACGTTCTCCATGGGTTTGTAGTTAACTGGCCTTCAAATTGCCCCCAGTGTGTAGTGAATAGATGAGAAAGTTGGGATAACAGAGGACTAATGTGAACAGGTGACCAATGGTCAGCAAAAAGCCTGTTTTTGGGCTGTATCTCAAAACTAAAAATACACCAGGTCCTGATAGATTTACAAAGCCAACTACTATTGGTCAAACCTTTCATCCAAAGAATTTCCAAATAACAACTTGAAATATGCATCTCAAATTATTGAATAATGAAATCACCAATTAAGTTATCTTTAAGGAATACTTCCCAAAAAGGCCGTGCAACAGATTCAGATCAATTCCTGCACGACAGTTACATGAGGAAAATATGCCATTTAGACCCTCATGCCTGCTTCGCATTGCAAGTTCACAATTGAACTTTTATACCAGTGCCATATTCCTGCACTAACCCAAAAAAGATTCATATATTTGTCTTCAATATATTCAGGGACAAAGCCTCCTAGTGCCTCTGGCCAGAGAATTCCCAATATTTAGTATAATGTGGTTAAAAAAACTCTCCTGATCCACCTTGAATAGCCACCTCTTATTTCGAGGCCGTGGACCCTGAACATCAGAAAATAAAGTCGCCTGTATGGAAATTATCTTTTAGCATCATGAAATTGAAGGATACTTCATGCAGTCTACTCTCACATGGAATAATCTAGAATCAGGAGAAGGGTTCAGTCACAGATGCGAGGCTATTTCTTCTGAGTTGTGAAATCCCTACCCTAGAGGGCTGCAAATTGATTATATATTTGCAAGGCCAAGAAGAATTCTGGATTAAAGGGAAGGTTGTGCGTGTTGAGGCCAAATCTTAAAGGAGTTGCAAGGTAAATTAAAACAATAAATTTGCTCAGTGAAAACTTGCCAAATACCCTAAAGTATCACAGAATAATTCATATTTCAAGACAGCCCCCTTACATCTTGTTTCCTTTTTTCAGCTTCGCGAAGAATGTCTTCTTTAAATGGAGCATCATTTGGAACACCAGGGTCTTTTCGCAAATTTTTGCCTTTATTTCCATGCTTCTTTGCTTCCTTTCGTACTTTCCGTTTGTGTTCACGAACCTGGACACGCAATTGAAATATTAAGCATTGCAATAATCAAAAAATGTTGCACGTTAGCAGAGTTATCACAGTACAGGAATAGTAACAGGATAACACCATTCAACCCCTTAAGCCCATTCCACCAATAAACCCATATAAATGTGCTTCCTCAGCGCCTTTAAAAGATTTTGGTTCCTTATCACCAAATACTCTTAAAACCCTAATCAAAGTGGCAACCATGGCCATTTTATTTCACTTCTACCACCTGTTAAAGGAAGTGTTACTCCCCCCACCTCCCCCTCGGTGGACTATATATTTCTTGACTAGACATTACTTGCAGAAATCCCTCCTGCTCTAGTGATGAGACACAGTAACTCAGCAGACAGGCAGAATCTCTGAATAGAAGGAATGTGTGACGTTTCAGGTCTAGACCCCTGACCATTGCTTTGGTGAGATTGGTTTCACAGTCCTCCAAGAATATTTCAAAATGCGTGGGTACCCAAACAATATTCTGAACTTATATTACCAGACAGTTAAAGAATCATAGAAATTTCCTAGTTTTTGGTCTATTGTCAGATTATGGCTTTCCAAATTCTCATCCAAGTATATATTTTTTTAACTTATGTCAAGGCTGTCTGCCTTTGCCACTTTTACAGGTAGCAGGTTCCAGTTGTTCCAAATATGGGATTTTTTTTAAAGTGCGAATATACAAAAAATAAGGCTCCAAATATGAATGTGTTTGTTTTTAGTGAAAAACAGATAGACTACAAGAATAGGGACACCTTGATACGTCTTGACCAGATTCTGCTAAGACCAAACTTCTAAATTCCCTTTAAAGAGACGGGAGATCGCTCACCATCGTTCCTCATTAACTATATACAGTGCATTCAGAAAGTATTCAGACCACTTCACTTTTTCCAATTTGTTACGTTATAGCCTTATTTCATAATGGATTAAATTCATTTTATTAATCATCAATCTATACACAATATCCCAGAATGAAGAAGTGAAAACAGGTGTTTAGAAATTTTTGCAAAGTAATTAAAAAGAAATTACTGAAACATCACATTTACATAAGTATTCAGACCCATTGCTATGACACTCAAAATTGAGCTTAAATGCATCATGTTTCCATTGATTATCCTTGAGATGTTTCTACAACTTGCTTGGAGTCCACCAGTGGTAAATTAAATTGATTGTACACAATTTGGAAAGGCACACACCTGTCTATATAAGGTCCCACAGTTGACGAGCAGAAACCAAGCCATGAAGACGAAGGAATTGTCCGTAGAGCTCCGAGACAGGATTGCATCGAGACACAGATTTGGGGAAGGGTATAAAACAATTTCTGCAGCATTGCAGGTCCTGAAGAGCACAGTGGCCTCCGTCATTCTTAAATGGAACAACTTTGGAATCGCCAGGACTCTTCATAGAGCTGGCCGACCGGCCACACTGAGCAATCGGGGGAGAAAGACCTTGGACAAGGAGGTGACCAAGAACCCGATGGTCACTCTGGAAAAAGCTCCAGAGTTCCTTTGTGGAGATGGGAGAACCTTCCAGAAGGACAACTATATCTGCAGCACTCCACCAACCAGACATTTATGGTAGAGTGGCCAGACAGAAGCCACTCCTCAGTAAAAGGCACACGACAGCCCGCTTGGAGTTTGCCAAAAGGCACATAAAGGACTCTTAGACCATGAGAAACAAGATTCTTCAGTCTGATGAAACCAAGATTGAACTCTTTGGCCTGAATACCAACCGTCATGTCTGGAGGAAACCAGGCACCGCTCATCACCTGGCCAACACCATACCTGCAGTGAAGCACGGTGGTGGCAGCATCATGCTGTGGGGATATTTTTCAGCGTCAGGAACTGGGAGACTAGTTAGGATAAAGGGAAAGATGAACAGAGCAAAGTTCAGATCCTTGATAAACCTGCTCCAGAGCGTTCTGGACCTCAGACTGGGGCGGAGGTTCATCTTCCAACAGGCTAACGACCCTAACCACACAGACAAGACAACGCAGGAGTGGCTTTGTGACAAGTCTGTGACTGTGCTTGAGTGGCCCAGCCAGACATGAACCCGATCGATCATCTCTGGAGGAATCTGAAAATAGCTGTGCATCGACACTCCCCATCCAACCTGACAGAGCTTGAGAGGATCTGCAAAGAATGGGAGACATTACCCAAGTACAGGTGTGCCAAGCTTGTAGGTTCACACCCAAGAAGCCTTGAGGCTGTAATCACTGCCAAAGGTGCCTCAACAAAGTACTGAGTAAAGGGTCTGAATACTCATGTAAATGTGATGTTTCAGTTATTTATTTTGAGTTACTTTGCAGACGTTTCTAAACATCTGTTTTTGCTTTTTTATTATGAGGTATTGTGTGTAGATTGATGATTTAAAAAAATGTATGTCTACAATAGTGATTATGTTTTTTCAAAGTTTATGGACAACATGGATGAGGACCCTTCAGCCCACCAAGTCCACGACGACTGTCGATCAGCCCTTCACCCGAGTTCTGTTATTCCACTTCCCCACCCTCCAGGGGCAATTTACAGAGGGCCAATTAATCTAGAAACCCGCACGTCTTTGGTATGTGGGAGGAACCAAGAAAACCAGAGCACACCCACGGTGAGGAGACAACCCACGGGGAGAACGTGCAAACTCCAAACAGGGAGCGAGGCCAGGATTGAACCCGGGTCTGACACCGTGAGTGAGGCCGCGGCGACGATCTGAAGCGCACATATCAGGAAAAGCTCAACATTGAACTCCCCCCCCCCCAATTGTATTACATCAACCCTTGTATATCCGGGGAACACGTAATAAAAACCGATTGTCGAACTTTAAAGGAAAAACTTCCCAAAGAGATTTAACCCACGTGGTCGCGTCTCCAAACTCGTGGCTTGGCCTTGACTCACTCACCTTCTTTTGGATCTTGAAGCGCTTGTGACACGAGAGGCGCTTGCTGGCCTTTTTTAATTCTGTTAAAAAATAGAAGAGGACAGGAGAATAAGTGTGGGAGCGTGAGGCCGGCGGGCGGGGGGTTGAGAGAGCGTGTGTGAGGGAGCCGAGGGTGAGGGGGGGGGGGTGGGAATGGAGGAGCCGGCGGGGCACGGTGGAATGGAGGGCGGGTGCAGCCGGCGGGGGGGGGGAGGAGGAGCCGGCGGGTGCACGGGGGGGGGGGGGGGGGGGGGGGGGGGAGCCGGCGGTGTGACGGGGGGGGGGGGGGGGTGGAGGAGCCGGCGGGTGACGGGGTGACCGGCGGGGGGGGAGGTGGGAATGGAAGAGCCCACTTACTTGGCCGCCTCATGGCGATGGCGCCCAAAGGCTGGGCTGCAGCACCACGTGACTTCCGCCGGAAACAGGCGCGCTCGCGTCAGTGTCGCCAAGAGCGAGCCCGCTTTACGGCGGCGCCGGGGACCGGAGTGGGTGGAGCGTCAGCGGGGGGGAGGGAGACAGACAGACGGGGGATCGCCGCTGTCGTCGCCATTACCCGCATAATTATACCCATTCCTTCCTGATCGTCCAAGCGCGGTAAGGGCAGCCGCGATGGCGGAGCTGTAGTAAAGGGAATGCCGCGTTGGGGCGGTGTTTCTGGGCGAGTTTTTGCCCGGGCGGCGGCGAAGGGGCCTGTGACGCGCAGCGCCGCCTTTTCTTTTGTTGTGTCAATCAGGCCCCACTTCCCCTCCTCCCTCTCATCACCCCCCCGATCACCCCTCCCCCCCCCCCGCGTCGCCTCGCCTCACCTCACCCCAATATCCCCCACGCCCCCACTCACCCCACCCCCCCCCCCCCTTCAATCCCCCCTTCCCCTCCTCCTCCCCCCTCCTCACCCCCTTCACCCCCCCCGCCACCCCCCCCCCCCCCCCCTCCCCTCGCCTCACTCCTCACCTCACCCCTCCCTTCACCCTCCACCCTCACTCCCTTCCCCCTCACTCTCCCCCATATCCCCCACGCCCCCCCACTCACACCCACCACCCACCCCCCCCACCCCCCCACTCCTCCCCTTCACCCCCACCCCCCCCCCCCTTCACCCCACCCCCCCCCCCCTCGCCTCACCCCCCCCCCCCTTCACCCCACTCCCCCCCGCTTCACCCCACTCCCCCCCCTCCCCCACTATCCCCCATGCCCCCCTCACCCCCTCCCCCCCCCCCCACCCCACTCCCTCCTTCACCCCCACTCCCCCCCCCTTCACCCCACTCCCCCCCTTCACCCCACTCCCCCCCCTCACCCCACCCCCCCCCTTCACCTCACTCTCCCCAATATCCCCCCACGCCCCCTCTCACCCCATTCCTCCCCCTTCACCCCACTCCCCCCCCTTCACCCCCACTCCCCCCCTTCACTCCCCCCCTTCACCCCACTCCCTCACCCACACCCCACTCCTCCCCCCCCACTCTCCTCAATATCTCACCCCCCACTCCCCCCCTTCACCCCATTCCTCCCCCTTCACCCCACTCCCTCCCCCTTCACCCCACTCCCCCCCCTTCACCCCACTCCCTTACTCACTCCACTCCTCCCCTCACTCCTCAATATCTCACCCCACTCCCCTCACTATCTCCCTTCACCCCCTCCCCCCCCCCTTCTCCCCACTTCCCCCCTCCCTTCCCCCCCCTCACTCACCTCACCCCTCATCACACTCTCCCCCCTTTTCTCCCCCCCCCCCCCCCATATCATTAAGTTGTAAATTGCCCCAAATTACTTGGGTCTTTCAGAAAAGTAGCGTACTGTCAATTATTCTTTGATTGCCCTTTGGGTCATGCCTCATCAATAGCAGTTGCACGTTCTGCAATGTTTTGATCTGAAGGGTGAGGAAATAAACAAGCAATGATAGCTTCCCATGGGATTCATTCTGCCACCAAATTCTTACCCAATGCTTGGCAACAAAACAAATTCCATTAAATTGGTCTTAAATCTGTTGAATTTTTACAGACAAGCTGGTTAGGAAAATAACATTAGCAGTTAACATATACTGCAACCAGAATGATGATGGGAGCTGGGATATTCACCAGAGCAAACTTTTGTCAGGTTACATGAGAACTTTTTCGTTGGTAAGGTCAATCTTCATGCATTATGATAGGAAGATGCTGTTTGATTTCTTTCCCATCTTTTCCCCTACCCTCATAAACCCAATCTTTGGTAAGTTCAAAACAATACTGCCAGCCTAGACCATTTAAATGGAAGCAAATCTAAGCCTTATTGTACGTGTACTGTCGGATTTGTAAGGCCAAATTAGTTCATTCACGCTGCTACTCATCACATGGTGCCTGGCTGAGAATGCCCATTAGTTACCTCTCAGAATCTAAGCCAGGTTTGACCTCGTAATACAAGGTACACAGACCTATTGATTTCACTGGGGATAGTTGAATTACAGATATGAAGCAAGGGTGTCTGTGGGATATCTGAAATAAAAACAGGAAATTCCGGAAACACTCTACTGGCCAGTCTTCATTTGTGAAGAGAGAAAGTTATTCTATTGTTTAACTAATTTTTAAATAGCTCTGGCTATTAGGGATTTTTTTTTAAACTACTAATTGATACAGTATTTTGAGCCGATGAATGAGGGTGTGCGGATTTTCTGGCTGTCAATGCTTTTAAATGTGTTTTGAGGGCAAAGCTTTCTGAATGTGCTGCTGGGGAAGCCTTGATGCGGGTCAGACCTTGCCACTGGTGGCCTGAATGGACAGGTCTAGTGATCTGTTACTGAGTGAGAAGGGTGCAGGTCTGGACCAGCAGTACCTGGTCCCTTGTCTTCAATGTGAGAAGTGTTGTTCTTGCTTCCAAACACTAGATTACACATGATTATGAGAGTGATGCCAAATATATGGCCATTTGTCACTGTCTTGTTTTCTCATATCATTTTTCTTCACCCCAAAAGTGATATATGAAGTATGTAACAATGTGTGCTATTGATCTTTTAAATGTTGCTTGAAATTTGTAACGGTATGTATTGTTTCAAGTGCAGAGCTTTAAGGTATCATGACTGTGTATCTCTCCCCCCCACCCTCCACACACACATGCTTTCAACTTTGTCCAGGCCTCAGAGTTTGGGAGTTTGCTTAGTTACAAAACTGAAGTTGCAACTAGACGAATATTGCATATGAATTGGATGATCATTTATCCTAATGTAATGTATTGTTCAATTGGTTGGAGACTTTTATTGAAGAGTTCTCATCAGGTAAAGAAGAGAAAATTAAAAATATCCTATTTGCTCTGAGTGACTGGCTGGAGATTTATAAAATAATTATTTTTGATAATCATTAATTGACCAATAAAAGCACAAATGTATTGACATGTATGGAATATATTCCACGTATTAAATCTGTCCAGCAATTATCCTGTCCTCCAAAAAGTAATTTCTACATGGTGAAACCAAAATGTATAAAAATACCCTTTAATATAATCTGATAATGCACACTTTAACCACACATGATTTTTTTTCTCTATTACAAATCTCAAATTATGGAGTACAGAGGCAAACAAATAAATGATGGGTTGTTTAAGAAGGAACTGCAGATGCTGGAAAATCGAAGGTACACAAAAATGCTGGAGAAACTCAGCGGGTGCAGCAGCATCTATGGAGCGAAGGAAATAAGGCAACGTTTCGGGCCGAAACACTTCTTCAGAAAAATAAATGATGGGTCTTTGTCCCAAACATTATGGAGGACACTGTGACTAGAGTTTATTGCATATTCAATGTCATAATGAGTTCCAATTTGTTGCTCAGAATATGTGATATAGCCTCATATTGGTAAAAATATTTTTTTGATAATTCTGAAATTAATAACCATATAACCATATAACAATTACAGCACGGAAACAAGCCATCTCGACCCTTCTAGTCCGTGCCAAACACATAATCTCCCCTAGTCCCATATACCTGCGCTCAGACCATAACCCTCCATTCCCTTCCCGTCCATATAACTATCCAATTTATTTTTAAATGATAAAAACGAACCTGCCTCCACCACCTTCACTGGGAGCTCATTCCACACAGCTACCACTCTCTGAGTAAAGAAGTTCCCCCTCATGTTACCCCTAAACTTCAGTCCCTTAATTCTCAAGTCATGTCCCCTTGTTTGAATCTTCCCTACTCTCAGTGGGAAAAGCTTTTCCACGTCAACTCTGTCTATCCCTCTCATCATTTTAAAAACCTCTATCAAGTCCCCCCTTAACCTTCTGCGCTCCAAAGAATAAAGCCCTAACTTGTTAATAAGCATCGAAGTTAAAGGATTCAGACAAAGTACCCGAAAACGCTGTAGCACTTTAGCAACAGCTGTACTCTTTCCAACATGAATGCAATTAGAACAGGTTATCCATGTGGAATCTATTCCTTCTATCCAGAGATGCTGCCAGTCCTGCTGAGTTACTCCAGCATTTTGTGTCTATCCATGTAGAAAATCTGTAATCAACCAAGAATTACTGTTATTTGTTTTTAAACAAAAAAAAAGGATTCATAGTTTGAATTGGATATTAAAACCAAATAATGTTGTGAATGTTTAAACAGTGTTATATTGTGAAAAACTAGATATTGAAGTTTCTAGTTGTATTACAAAACTTATGAGCATATTGGTTTGTCTGTACTCACTGTTGAACACCTTTTTTTTTAAAGATATTACCAGTTCCAATGGGTTCAAAAAGAAAAAGAGCAACTTCTCCTTCAAGTAGCATTAGTGGTGGAGACTGTGATGATGGCCATCATGTTTCTGGAAGCAATGCAGGATCAAGCAGAAAAAGAAGGAAAGTTGCCAATGTCCCAACTGTAGATCCAGTAAGTATGCCCATGAGTGACAGTTCTATATCCTTTAATTCTTATGGAGAAATTGTCTGGTTTAATAAGACCATAAGAACAGCATTTGGCCCATCAAGTCTGCTGCACCATTTGAACATGGCTGATCTATCTTTCCCTCAACCCCATTCTCATGCCTTCTCCCTGTAACCCTTAATTCTTATTAATTAAGAACCTATCAATCTCCACTTTAAAAATACCCAATGACTTGGCCTCCATTGCCATCAGTGGCAATGAATTCCACAGATTCACTACTCCATGATTAAACAAATTCAGGGCTCGAAATTAGCGGTTGCCTGGGTGCCATTGACCACTCAAAGTGCAGCCGGGCAACCTAAATGCCGACTCATTTTGCCCGGCTTGGCAATCAAATACTGGTTTATACCGATAGACACAAAAAAGCTGGAGTAACTCCGCGGGTCAGGCAGCATCTCTGGAGAATAGGAACGTGACGTTTCGTGTTGGCGGCGGCGGCTGTATTCGCCTAGTATCTTTGATTGTGTGGCAAATATACTAGGTGCGTGGTGGCGAAGGATCGGAGCGAATGACGGGTCCCGAACAGTGGCAGCAGCGGCTCCATCGCCTCCTCCTCCCGCACCCCGCCCAGCGGAAGGAACCTCCCTCTCCCTCCCTCCTCCTGGCCTCGGCGTGCGGGAGGGGTTGTGAAAGCGCCGTTGGCGGATTTACTAGCAGAGACCGCTATCGCGCTGATAACGGCCACTGCTTGCAAATCCGCCAAAGGCGCTTTCACAACCCCTCCTGCACGCCGAGGCCGGGAGGAGGGGGAGAGGGAGGCGGAGGCCTCCTTCCGCCGTCTGAAGCAGCTGCACGACAGATCCTATAGCTATAGGATCTCTGAGCTGCACCGCTCGGCCCCGCACCTTCCTGGCGAAGGAGGGGTGGCGTGGAGGCGGCGGCACTTTGGCGTTGGACAATGACGGCCAAGGCAGCGGGGCGATGTTGTCGAGGAGCGCTGACCTCTCTCTCTCTCTGTCTCTCTGTCTCTCTCTCTTATATAGAAGGGGTGAGGGGGGAGGAGGAGCCCGAAGGCGGGGGGATGGGAGGAGACAGCTGGAGGGTTAAGGAAGGGGAGGAGACAGCAAGGGCTAGCAAAAGTGGGAGAATTCAATGTTCATGCCCTCCGGACACAGGCTACCCAGGCGGAATATGAGGTGTTGTTCCTCCAATTTCTGGTGTTGCTCATTCTGGCAATGGAGGAGACCCAGGACAGAGAGGTCGGATTGGGAATGGGAGGGGGACTTGAAGTGCTGAGCCACCGGGAGTTCAGGTGGGTTCTTGCGGACTGAGCGGAGGTGTTCGGCGAAACGATCGCCCAACCTCCGCTTAGTTTCACCGATGTAAATCAGCTGGCATCTAGAGCAGTGGATGCAGTAGATGAGGTTGGAGGAGATACAGGTGAACCTTTGTCGCACCTGGAACAAGGCTTGGGTCCTTGAATGGAGTCGAGGGGGGAGGTAAAGGGACAGGTGTTGCATTTCTTGAGGTTGCAACGGAAAGTGCCCGGGGAGGGGGTGGTACGGGAGGGAAGGGAAGAATTGACAAGGGAGTTGCGGAGGGAGCGGTCTTTGCGGAAGGCAGACATGGGGGGAGATGGGAAGATGTGGCGAGTGGTGGGGTCACGTTGGACGTGGCGAAAATGGCGGAGGATGATTTGTTGTATGTGACGGCTGGCGGGGTGAAAGGTAAGGACTAGGGGGACTCTGCCCTTGTTGCGAGTGCAGGGATGGGGAGAGAGAGTAGTGTTGCGTGGTAAGGAAGAGACCCTGGTGCGAGCCTCATCTATGGTGGAGGAGGGGAATCCCCGTTCCCTGAAGAGCGAGGACATTTCCGATGCAGTATCGTTGCAGTTATGTCCTTTGGTCATCTCGTCAGTTAGTGTAATGTTCAACCTGTCAGATAGGTATAGTCGGTTTTAACAGTTATTATCATAAAATGCTTTTAGAAATTTCCTTGCAACCTATATATTTTGTTATGGATAAATTATGTGGGAAGTCAGAGTGTTTCTGTGCCAATAGCTATGACGACCCATGCTATGGCCATGTCATGGTAATTTTCGGTCCTTCACAGAAAAACATGCTTGCTTCAATTGCAGTATGTAAAAAGAGTTGAGATATTGTATTATAATTTTGCCAAATTCGGGACAAAACCCTTCTTCAGACTGATGGGTTTCGGCCTGAAACGTTGCCTATTTCCTTCACTCCATAGATGCTGCTGCACCTGCTGAGTTTCTCCAGCACTTTTGTCTACCTTCGATTTTCCAGCATCTGCAGTTCCTTCTTGAACATAATATGTGATTGCTTCATTGAGCATAATTCCAACTGGTAACCATGCACTTCGTCCAAGCACATTATCACACGCTTCATGCAAACCGTCTTAAATGACCACCTAAACTGTCATTTGGCAACCTAAAATGCTGTCACGGTTGCCTGGCTGGCAAGAGGGAAAAATAGTTAAGCCAGAGCCCTGAAATTCCTCCTCATCACCATTCTAGAGGTACGTCCTTTTATTCTAAGGCTGTGTCCTCTGGTCCTAGACTCTCCCAGTACTGGAAACATCCTTTCCACATCCACTCTGTCTAGGCCTTTCATTTTTCAACCAGACACCTACATTCTCTTTAACATGCAGGGATCAGGTTCCAGCTGTCCCCTTAAACTCACAGTTGCACTGTTTGAATTCAGTCATCACGGATCCTGATTCCGCACCCACTTTGAGTAACTGGAGTCCAGGAAGCTATACTCCCTCTATGCCACTGAGGCCCTGGTTACTGTGCTCTCTTTCAGCTCACTCAATCCTGGTTCCTGTGCTTCCTTTAAAGTCACTGGGGACCTGGTTCCCACATTCTCTCAAACTCACCAGGGTACTGGTTCCTGCACACTTTCACACACTAGGGACCAGGTTTCCACGTTCCTTTTCACAATCCCAATCACAATCATACTTTATAAGCCAAGTATGTTTTGCAACATATACGGGGAATTTCATTTGCCAAGTCAGTCACACAAATAAAAAGAAATGGAACAAACAAAATACATTTTAACATAAACATCCACCACAGTGACTCCTCCACATTCCTTGCTGTGATGGAAAGTGAAAAAAAGTTAAAATCTCTTCCCTTTTTTGCTCTGGTCTGGTCTGGTAACTCCGGTCTAGTTCCCATTCTCTCTTTAAATTTAACAAGTCCACTAAAAAAAATATTATTGTGTAACATTTTAAATTACAGAGAATTAGAAGTGTTGCATTGATAGAACATCCAATAGTCAGGGAAATTCTAGGCTTCAGCACCATCAAAGTCCAGTACATACCAATTAAGAGTTATACTGTAGTTGTGATAAAATGTGAATTATTTGATACTAAACAGATTTAACATTTTATTTGGCTTTTTTCAGGGAAAGAGCAAATTGCAATAAACATATTTCTCATTTACTTGGTAACCCATTGAAATATCATTACTCAACCTTTGAGATTAGAATTTATTCTGCTATGTAACAGATAACTTTGTAGTCAAAGTACATCATCTTATGATTGCCTGTCTATACACTCCATGCCTCCTCAAATTATTCCAAAAACACTTCCGCATGTATTTAATCTAATTGTTTGTAATCATTAAAATAACAATATGCAAGATGACTTTCTTAGGATCCTAACTTTACCCTCAAATTAATTTATTTGAAGGTTGCAGCAGTGGCTTTGATGATTTATTTGAATGATCATAACAAACAGAATTTGAAGTGTGACCGTTTTGAATCTGACCATGTTGCGTTCCTACTTTCCAAGAATACATTGATACAATTTAGTCAGCTGCACTGTTGGAATATGGTAGCAGAAAATTTAGCGGCCCAGATAGCTTTTGTTTAACAGAGCGGTCAATTTATTTATGTCTCACAAATTAGGGGTCCAAAAATACTGACGATACTATGATAGAGACCAAATGCTGAAGTAATTCAGCGGGGCAGGCAGCATATCTGAAGAGAAGGAATAGGTGACGTTTCGGGTCGAAACCCTTCTTCAGTCTCAATCTGAAACGTCACCCATTCCTTCTCTCCAGAGATGCTGCCTGTCCCGCTGAGTTACTACAGCATTTTGTGTCTATCTTCAGCAGCATCTGCAGTTCCAACCCCGAAGTTACTATGATTGGAAAGGGAGTGTGCTAATCTCATTGGAATTGGCTCCCACTAGGACCCAGATCAGGTTCAACAATGACAAGCCCTGATTTACAGCAGTACTCGGACAGCTCCGCCAGTCTAAAAATGAGGCCTACAGGAGCGGGGATGCAGGCCTCTACAGGCAGGCCAAGTACAAGCTGAGAAGAGGAAAGGTACTCTGAGAAGTTGAAGAGCAAGTTCTCAGCTAATGACTCCTCTTCAGTGTGGAAGGGCTTGCAAGAAATCACCAGCTACAAGAGGAAAATCCACCGCTCCTTGGACAATGTTCAGCTGACCAACGACCTGAACGAGTTCTACGGCAGTTTCGATAGACAGAAACCCCCCCCTCCCTGCCTTCCCCCATCCACTCCTCCCCAATCACCACTTCACATCTACTTACAGCCTGAGTACGGTCTGCAAAGTGGACCCTTCCCCACCCACTCAACCCCAATCACCACTTCACACCTACTCGCAGCCTGACTCCAGTCTGCAAAGACTGGGCACTCGTTCTCTACCCACCCCCTTCTTGCTGCCCAACATCAGTCTGGCCACTTCTCCATCAATTGAGGAGGTGGAAAAAGCTGGAAATCTCCAGGACCAGACAATGTTTCCCCCTCTATCCTCAAGCTCTGTGCCGAACCACTGGCACCAGTCTACACAGACATTTTCAACCTGTCCCTGCAAACCTGTACTGTCCCTGCCTGCTTCAAAGTCTCCACTATGGTTCCCGTGCTCAAAAAGCCAAGGATTACTGGTCTTAATGACTACAGGCCTGTCGCACTGACCTCTGTAATAATGAAGACCCTTGAAAGACTTGTGCTGGCCCACCTGAAAAATATCACAAACCCCCTGCTGGACCCTCTGCAGTTTGCATGCCGGGCAAATAGATCAATGGATGACGCAGTCAACCTCGGCCTGCACTTCATCCTCCAGCACCTAGACCGCCAGGGGACCTATACAAGGATTTTGTTTGTGGATTTTAGCTCTGCATTCAATACCATTGTGCCAGAGCTACTACACTCCAAACTCTCCCAGTTGACTGTGCCTGAACCCCTCTGTCAGTGGATCATCAACTTTCTGACAGCCAGGTAGCAGCATGTAAGGCTGGGAAAGCACACCTCAGACCCTCAGCATAGGAGTACCGCAAGGCTGCGCACTCTCCCCCCTCCTTTACTCTCTCTACACCAACGACTGCACCTCCACAGACTCCTCTGTCAAGCTTCTCAAGTTTGCAGACGACACAACCCTGATTGGACTGATCCAGGATGGGGAGGAATCTGCCTACAGACAGGAAGTGACACAGCTGGTGCCATCGCAACAATCTGGAGCTCAATGCTCTTAAGATGGTGAAATTGATTGTGGACTTTAGGAGAGCTCCTCCTCCCCTCCCCCTCACTCACTATTAACAACACAACAGTCACATCTGTGGAGTCTGTTAAGTTCCTTGGAACCATTATCTCCAGGGACCTTAAATGGGAGGCCACCATCGACTCCACAGTCAGAAAGGCGCAACAGAGGATGTACTTCCTGTGGCAGTTGAGAAAACCCAATCTGCCACAGACAATGATGGTCCATTTTTATACTGCCACCATAATGTCTGTCTTCACCTTCTCCATCATGGTCTGGTTTGGCTCAGCAACCAAGCCACCTGGAGGCTGCAGCGAATCGTCTGATCAGCTGAGAAGGTTATAGGCTGCAACCTTCCCTCCATTGATGGACTATACATTGCAAGAACCAGGAAGCGAGCGGGTAAGATCATCTCTGACCCCTCTCACCCTGGCCTCAAACTCTTTGAATCACTTCTCTCTGGAAGGCGACTCCAGACTGTCAAAGCCGCCACAGCCAGACATAAAAACAGCCTTTTTCCACGAGCAGTAGCTCTACTCAACAACCAAAAGTCTGTAGCCTCCTTTTGCTCTGGTATTTTATTTCATTCTTCACATGTTTAAATTATAATGTTTTATTTTGAATTGTCTACTATATATCGTGTTGTTACTTGCGAGCAAAGCACCAAAGCAAATTCCTTGTATAAATACATACTTGGTTAATAAAATGTATTCAATATTCAATTCAAAATATTGGAATGTTGAGACAAACTTGCCTAAAGTGTAAAAAGTTACGAAAGGATATTTTAACTTCTAAATCATCTTTCAAATTTATTTTTAAATCTACATTTAATATGTCACTTAATTTTTGCAGCTTACATTTTGAATAGGAGGGAGGAGAGCATTCAGTGTCTGTAACTCAATTAGATCACGGCTTAGCAGCATGGTGCGCTGACAACAACCTGGCCCTTAACTCCAAGAAGACCAAGGAGCTCATTGTAGACTTCAGGAAGTCCAGAGGTGGCACGCACACCCCCATCCACATTAACGGGACGGAGGTGGAACGTGTTTCTAGCTTCAGGTTCCTGGGAGTCAACATCTCCGATGACCTCTCTTGGACCCACAATACCTCTACTCTGATCAAGAAGGCTCATCAGCGTCTCTTCTTCCTGAGGAGACTGAAGAAGGTCCATCTGTCTCCTCAGATCCTGGTGAACTTCTACCGCTGCACCATCGAGAGCATCCTTACCAACTGCATCACAGTATGGTATGGCAACTGCTCTGTCTCCGACCGGAAGGCAGTGCAGAGGGTGGTGAAAATTGCCCAACGCATCACCGGTTCCACGCTCCCCTCCATTGAGTCTGTCCAAAGCAAGCGCTGTCTGCGGAGGGCGCTCAGCATCGCCAAGGACTGCTCTCACCCCAACCATGGACTGTTTACCCTCCTACCATCCGGGAGGCGCTACAGGTCTCTCCGTTGCCGAACCAGCAGGTCGAGGAACAGCTTCTTTCTGGCGGCTGTCACTCTACTAAACAACGTACCTCGGTGACTGCCAATCACCCCCCCCCCCCCCCCCCCACCCCCCCCCAGACACTTATTATTTATTTTTTATTCAAAATCGTTTGCTATGTCGCTCTTCAAGGGAGATGCTAAATGCATTTCGTTGTCTCTGTACTGTACACTGACAATGACAATTAAAATTGAATCTGAATCTGAATCTAATCTATTACACTGTACTTCAATTTTCTGCCTTTGCCCATATCCCTTGTTATATCTAACCTAATACAAATTGGTCAATCTCTGTCATAAATTTGTACTAACCTGCATTCATATTTGTTAAACTTCAATTACAAACTACAAATCTGTGCCCTCTTGATTTATATTTCCAGTGCAGAGGAAATGGTTTCCGTCCATCCACTCCTTAAGATTTCAAACACTTTGTTTAGATATAAATTAAAGGGAAAACACGGCACTTTATGTAGTCTGTCCTCATAATACGTGACTGACATTGTGATGAATTAACATTGTCGTGTATAAAGTCCAATATATCTTTTGAGGTACAATGAAACACTGAAAGAAGGTTTGAAAACTCATGGGAACAAAAATCGTGTCTCGTATTTGTCTTAAATGGGTGACACCTTGTAAATAGAAGTATTGCTTGAAATATTTTCTTTCAACAGATTGCTGTTTGCCATGAACTTTACAATACCATTAGAGATTACAAGGATGATCATGGAAGACTTCTATGTGAGCTCTTCATCAGAGCACCAAAGCGAAGGTAGCATTTTTAGAATTCTTGCCTTAAAAGGTTTATATAATTCAATAAAATCCAAGCACATTTTGGGGGGAAGAAATCTTATTTTTGTATTTTCTAAGAACACATATAAATGCAGCTTTGCAAATTCCTATTACACACTTTTATTTCTGATGATTGTGTGTCAATTGGTTGATTATAAATGATGTAGATTTAACTGGACAATTTTAAAATGTTAATGATACAATGCAAATTAAGGGAACACGTTTTAAATAAGTTTTTACATTTAATGAAATTCATGACAGTCCTTGTGTTTTTCTCCTTTTCCAATGCTGAGAACCATTTTGCTACAATGCAAGTTTGTAGTTAGCATTTGCTTGGGCATCTACTATTACCTCCATTTGTCTGCTATATAGTTGCTTTAATATATATGTAGAGACTGGAAGGATGAAAGAGCTTACTTTTGTGCTGCATTCCCAAACCAGAAAATATTCAGATTTTTTTAAACATTGTCTTTTAATATCATAATATTAGTAATAATAATAAGGACCCGCATTTAATAAAGTGGCAATTGCCTCAGCAAATGGACATTATAAGCAAAATGACATGCATTTCGTTCAGTGTTGTAGGCATATTACTCTGCTTAAATGGACTCACATTGATCTTACAAGTTCATAAGTCGTAGGAGTAGAAGTAGGCCATTCGGCCCATCGAGTCTACTCCACCACACAATTATGGCTGATCTATCTTTTCCTCCCAGCCCCATTCTCCTGTTTTCAAGATCAGTGGGCTGAAGATCCTTACCCAATGACTTGGCTTCCACAACCGTCTGATCTTAAAACTGTGATCTTCTGCCCACTGATTGTGAAACTTCATTTGTTGTCATTTAAACACAATGACTTTCAAATATTCTTCAGAGTATAGCTTTACATCTATTGAGACATTTCTAACGTAGTACAAAAATCACTTATTAAAGTTTGAACTTGAGTGTAAAGTTTGATAATTGCTACTGTGGTACAGTGTAAAAATGACGTTAACATAACATGGATACATAGAAAATAGGTGCAGGAGTAGGCCATTCGGCCCTTCGAGCCTGCACCGCCATTCAATATGATCATAGCTGATCATCCAACTCAGTATCCCGTACCTGCCTTCTCTCCATCCCCCTGATCCCTTTAGCCACAAGGGCCACATCTAACTCCCTCTTAAATATAGCCAATGAACTAGCCTCAACTACCCTCTGTGGCAGAGAGTTCCAGAGATTCACCACTCTCTGTGTGAAAAATGTTTTTCTCATCTCGGTCCTTAAAGGATTTCCCCTTATCCTTAAGCTGTGACCCTTGTCCTGGACTTCCCCAACATCGGAAACAATCTACCAGCATCTAGCCTGTCCAACCCCTTAAGAATTTTGTAAGTTTCTATAAGATCCCCCCTCAATCTCCTAAATTCTAGCGAGTATAAGCCGAGTCTATCCAGCCTTTCTTCATATGAAAGTCCTGACATCCCAGGAATCAGTCTGGTGAACCTTCTCTGCACTCCCTCTATGGCAATAATGTCCTTCCTCAGATTTGGAGATCAAAACTCTACGCAATACTCCAGGTGTGGTCTCACCAAGACCATGTACAACTGCAGTAGAACCTCCCTGCTCCTATAGTCAAATCATTTTGCTATGAATGCTAACATACCTATCACTTTCTTCACTGCCTGCTGCACCTGCATGCCTACTTTCAATGACTGGTGTACCATGACACCCAGGTCTCGTTGCATTTCCCCTTTCCCTAATCGGCCACCATTTAGATAAAAGTCTGCTTTCCTGTTTTTGCCACCAAAGTGGATAACCTCACATTTATCCACATTATACTGCATCTGCCATGCATTTGCCCACTCACCCAGCCTATCCAAGTCACCTTGCAGTCTCCTAGCATCCTCCTCACAGCTAACACTGTCCCCCCAGCTTAGTGTCATCCACAAACTTGGAGATGTTGCCTTCAACTCCCTCATCCAGATCATTAATATATATTGTAAATAGGTGGGATCCCAGGACTGAGCCTTGCGGTACCCCACTAGTCACTGCCTGCCATTGTGAAAAGGACCCGTTTACTCCTACTCTTTGCTTCCTGTTTGCCAGCCAGTTCTCTATCCACATCAATACTGAACCCCCAATAACATTTAGATCAAATGATTTTGGGAAATCCCCAAACCAGCATTGATATAAGTTGATTTTTCATTGCAATTGTTTCACTGGGAGACTTCAGTGTCATGCTAAATTTATCCTAAGTTTCATATGTTTTAATCTTCTGAAATGTATAAGAAACAAACATTCAGCTGTGTTTTATTACAATGCAGGTAATGTTTGGTTAAATTTAATAATGCTAGAAGGTTCAGCAAAGAAAAGGCTTTGGCCAATATTTTAAATCTTTTGAAGAAGTTGCAGTTGCTGTTCCAACTTTTTGTCAGTACTGCTTTTAAAATATAGGTAAAAGATATTTCAAAATTATGAATGGATTTTTCACATTGCCATTAGGAAGTCCCAGTATTGATGAAGAAATGGGTAGTTGGCTTTGTGTGCTGCTTAACTTGCATTATGCCTTGATTAATGCAAGTTAATGTAGCTCAAAGCTCGTGCCTTGAGCAGTTACAATGAGGAGCATGGTTAGGATTTGTTCAAATTAATGAGGATAGAATTCATGGGTGTGAAATGTGAATTGAAACGAAGGCTATACTAGCTTTGAACATAAATTTGCAGTACTTGTAAGTTGATGGTTGCACAATTTTTATGCATATCTTTCACTCTGCTGTAAATTAGGAACCAACCGGATTATTACGAAGTGGTCTCTCACCCTATCGATCTTTTGAAGATACAGCAAAAATTAAAGATGGAGGAATATGATGACGTTGATCAGTTAACTTCTGATTTTCAGCTTATGGTTAATAATGCAAAAGCTTACTATAAGGTAATTAATGGAATTACCAAACTTATAGCATTATGTTGGTTCTCACCTTTAGTTCCTTGATTTGCATTTATTTTTTGTATATTTGTCTGGTGAGTATTCTTAGGATATTTGTATATTGCCTTTAAAATCAAAAATGAAAACTGTTGTTCTAAGAAAATGGTATACTTTATAATAAAAATGAAACATATTGCAGATGTTCAGAGATTTGTCAGCATCTGAAATAAGAATATGTTCATATTTACGTGTCGGCAGAGTTTTCCACCATCATTTATTTCTTTAGAGTTTCAAATAGTATAACTTCATTCCCTATTGATATATAACCAGTGAGCATTTATAATCTTGACATTTCCATGTATATTTCCATCTCTTTTAGAGAACTTTTTAAAATCAGTTTTGTGATATTGGAGTGTTAAAAATTGTTGATGCATAATTGATAATTAACACAATTACATGGATGCAAAATATCACATCATTAAAAAAAGAACTATATGAAAGACTGCATTTTGAAATGAGGTCAGGTAGAATATTAATCATTAGGACCTTCAAAATATATCTTCCCTTGGAAATGACCGTTCAAGAAATATTTTTGGAAAAGTTAAAACCATTTTTGTTCCATGTTTGAGAATTAATCTATTTTCATTTTAAACTGTTCTATGAAACCAATGACAAAGCACTTGAGGTTTCAAGTCGTAGGTAACTCGGTGAAAGTGATTTGAACATATTTTAAGTGAATCTGTATCCACATTAGGATATAAAAAATTCAAAGTTGTAGGGTCTTTCCTTTTCCAAAATCTTATACCACCAGTTTTGCCTAGGTTACCAGAATGAAACATGAGTTCTAAAATATTTCTGGTCAACTAATTTTTGTTCTCTACTTTCAAAGTACGATGTAAGTTCAAAGTTTAGACACAATCGTAATACTGTCCCGCTAAGTTACTCCAGCATTTTGTGTCTACCATACTTTAACGATATAACCATATAACAATTACAGCACGGAAACAGGCCATCTCGGCCCTACAACTCCGTGCCGAACAACTTTTTTCCCTTAGTCTCACCTGCCTGCACTCATACCATAACCCTCCATTCCCTTCTCATCCATATGCCTATCCAATTTATTTTTAAATGATACCAACGAACCAGCCTCCACCACTTCCACTGGAAGCTCATTCCACACCGCTACCACTCTCTGAGCAAAGAAGTTCCCCCTCATGTTACCCCTAAACTTCTGTCCCTTAATTCTGAAGTCATGTCCTCTTGTTTGAATCTTCCCTATTCTCAAAGGGAAAAGCTGATCCACATCAACTCTGTCTATCCCTCTCATCATTTTAAAGACCTCTATCAAGTCCCCCCTTAACCTTCTGCACTCCAGAGAATAAAGACCTAACTTATTCAACCTCTCTCTGTAACTTAGTTGTTGAAACCCAGGCAACATTCTAGTAAATCTCCTCTGTACTCTCTCTATTTTGTTGACATCCTATAATTGGGCGACCAAAATTGAACACCATACTCCAGATTTGGCCTCACCAATGCCTTGTACAATTTTAACATTACATCCCAGCTTCTATACTCAATGCTCTGATTTATAAAGGCTAGCATACCAAAAGCTTTCTTTACCACCCTATCTATATGAGATTCCACCTTCAAGGAACTATGCACGGTTATTCCCAGATCCCTCTGTTCAACTGTATTCTTCAGTTGCCCTACCATTTACCATGTACGTCCTATTTTGATTTGTCCGGCCAAGGTGTAGCACCTCACATTTATCAGCATTAAACTCCATCTGCCATCTTTCAACCCATTTTTTCCAAATGGCCTAACTCACTCTGTAGATTTTGGAAATCCTCTTCATTATCCACAACACAACCATTATGATCTTGGTATCATCTGCATACTTACTAATCCAATTTACCACACCTTCATCCAGATCATTGATGTACATGACAAACAACAAAGGACCCAACACCGATCCCTGAGGCACCCCACTAGTCACCTGCCTCCAACCCGATAAACAACCATCCACCATTACTCTCTGGCTTCTCCCATTCAGCCACTGTTGAATCCATTTTACTACTCCTGCATTTATACCTTTAAATGTATATATTAAAAATAATTAAAGAATACCTAACTTTAGCTGCAACTATTTACTAGAATTAATAGATGTTTGTTAATTTGGCAACACCAATTATACTTGTTCATGGATTATAGTTGAAAACCAGGTAACATCGTGTTTAATCAATTGTAGGAAGATTCGGCTGAGTGCAAAGCAGCAAGTAAATTGTGGGATTTGTATACAAGAACCAGAAATGAATTTGTTCAAAGAGGAGATTATGAACAAGAAGATGAAGAGGATGATTATGATGGCCACGATCATCCTGGCACAGCTGGTGATGAGGATGTGAGTATTTTTGTTAAATACTAATTTTCCAAGATGTGAACATTCCCGACAAGGCTTTTATTTATCTGTTCCCATGTGCCTGCTACTTTTTCTGTTGGTGTTAGAATCATGGATGTGGCAAGTGGTGTCATGGTAGCCTGCAGAGCAGTCTGAATATGGTACCATATAACCATATAACAATTACAGCACGGAAACAGGCCATCTCGGCCCTACAAGTCCATGCCGAACAAATTTTTTTCCCCTTAGTCCCACCTGCCTGCACTCATACCATAACCCTCCATTCCCTTCTCATCCATATGCCTATCCATTTTATTTTTAAATGATACCAATGAACCTGCCTCCACCACTTCCACTGGGAGCTCATTCCACACCGCTACCACTCTCTGCGTAAAGAAGTTCCCCCTCATATTACCCCTAAACCTCTGTCCCTTAATTCTGAAGTCATGTCCTCTTGTTTGAATCTTCCCTATTCTCAAAGGGAAAAACTTGTCCACATCAACTCTGTCTATCCCTCTCATCATTTTAAAGACCTCTATCAGGTCCCCCCTTAACCTTCTGCGCTCCAGAGAATAAAGACCTAACTTATTCAACCTATCTCTGTAACTTAGTTGTTGAACATTGCAGTGACTGTCAGCAGCGGAGGGAGTGAATGATTAGTCCATGACTTGTATATTATTGAAATTGGAGACTTTGGAGTGTCAGGTTGACCAATTCTCTGCAGTATTCTTCATCTCTTATCCATGTCCATGTAGCCTCAACATTTATATTGCTTGTCCAGTTGAATTTCTGATTAATGGTGGCCCACCCCCACCCCTCCCAGGTATTGGTGGTGGCTGATTTGGCAATGATAATGCAATTTTCTGTGTGAATAAATGATTAGATGTTCTCCTCTTGGAGATGGTCATTGCCTTGTACTACTTTGGCATGAATATTACTTGTCGCTTACCAGTCCATGCCTGAATGGTGTCCAGGTCTTGCTGCACGCAGATGTGAAACTGGTTAATTTGTTGAACAGTTGTAATAGCTATTGTGCAATAATCAGCTAACATACCCATTTCTGACATTGTGATGGAAGTAAGGTCATTGGTGAAGTACCTGTAGATGGTTGGAACCTCTGTAGTGGTATCCTAGGGTTGGGATGATTGTTCACCAACAAGTAAAATCACCTTCCTTAGTGTGAGATATGATTCCAGCTTTGGTTGTCTATAACTTTACCAGAGTTCCTTGTTGTCACTCAGTCGGATGCTACCTAGGTGTCAATGATGATTAGTCTCATATCACTTTTGAAATTCAGTTTTTTTTTTTTGTCCATATTTAGACCAAAGAGCTGTCCTATGCTGAGGTCTTGAACTGAGTCGTCCTCGCAAAATCAAGCCGTCATTGGCAATTGTTATTGTGCTGGAACAACTTAATTTGAGGACCAGGTAGTTCTGGAGCAGGGGTTTCTAGCCCACAGCTTCATTATCTGCTCTAACAGCCTTTACCGTATCCAATGCTGTCAGACGTTTCGTGACATTTTTTAGAGTGAATTATATTGCCTGAAGACTGAGGGGGCGGGGCTCTCTGGATAAAGTTGATGTATTACATATTTTGCTCTATTGGCTAAATGTGGCTCCAGCCTTGTTCTTAGCACTCGTATGCTGGTCCTGCCATCATTTAGGATGGGAATTTACTTGTAGCCTCCTCCTTGCATTGGCTATTTACCATTCACAACCAGATTGTATAGGACACTAGAGGTTGAGTATGATGCATTAGCTGTGTGCCTCCCGGTGGTCCACGGAGTTGAGTAGGCCGGAGCGCCGGCAGGCGAGGCTGGGGCCTCCGAAGCTGGCAAGGACCCCGCGGCTGGTGAAGTCGACGAGGTCGGAACCGGTGGGGTCAATCGGGGCCGAGGCCGGAGCCATGTGGTTGACTGAGCCATGTGGCTGGGGCCTGTGTCGGCGCCACGGAGCTGTCTGGAGATGACCCGGCAGCACGGATCATGTGGAGTGAGGACGCCGCTGCCAAGGGAAGGAACAATGGAGGGCCCGCCATGGGTGAGGGGGAGAACAATGGACAATGGAGGACCTGGCGTTACGGGGTGGGGAGGGGTGAGAACAAAGGGGGACCTGGCGCAGATACTATGTATACTTTGTAAATTTGTCAGCGCCGTTATGTGGCGACTTTTGCACACCCAAAGAATTTCACTGCGACTTGTCGCATGTGACAACAAAGTATTCATCCATTCATTATCTTGCATGTTGTTGCTGCTGATATTAGCATGCGTATTATCCTGTGTTGGGAGTATTACTAGACTGGCACCACATTATTTGTATTATGTCTGTTAGTTCCGCCAGGCCCTTCTGCACTCATCACTGAACCCAGGATCGATCTTTTGTCTTGATAGAAAAGGTAGAGTGAGAGATATGTCAGGCCATAAGGTTACACATCATGACAATGCACATTTCTGCTACTGGTGGTCCACAATGCTTCATGGCCAATCAGTTTTGAACTGCCCAATTTATTCTGTGTCTCTCGCATCTAGTGAGTTTGTAGTGCCACACAACACAATGGAGTGTATCTTCATTGTGACGAGGAGGCTTTGCCTGCACAAAGACCTGGCTATGGTTCTTTCTACCAATGGATAGGGACACCTGTAGCAGGTATATAGGTGAGGATGAGGTTGAATAGATTTATCCTTTAAATTGTTTGACTTACTAATTGCTGCAGACTCAGTCTGACAGCTTTGACCTTCAGGTCGCAGCCAAATCTGTCCATGGTGATGCGACACTTAGTGATAGAATTGAGGATTCTGCATTCTTGCTGTGCCTTTGCTACTTCCACTATGGCTGCCAAGTGTGGTTCAGTGTGGAGTAGTACTGACTTGTTAGCTAAAGGAGGATGGGAGATGGCAATCAGTAAAAGTTACTTGTTTGATCTGATGACGAGAGAATTTGTGGTGTTTGTAATCAATGCTGAGCACTCCGAAATCCTACTTTCTCTTGCCTGCACAGCACTGTGTCGCTTCCTCTGGCAAACCTGTCATGCTGCTGAAACAGGAAATATCCCAGAATTGTAAAGGGAAAAATTTGCACGCTGTAATACTTGCAGAATCACTCTTTACAGAAATAGTCGAACAGTTGTTTAATACCACTCCCCAGATGTTTATGAGCGGATTTTGCACATGCTTGGAGTAACTTCACAGTTTCCACATTTGGTGTCTGTGGGAGTTCATTCATTTAAATTCTTTTCTGTATGAATGTAATGATAATGGTATAACTAAGTGGCATTTCAGAATCAACCCCATAGCCAGACATGCTAAGAATAGCAAATTTTCTCCCATAAAAGGCATGTGTGTGTGTTTTTTTTTTTGTCTGTTTTATGTTCATCATTTGTAGGAAAATATTTTTTTCCAAACTTTTAACTGAATTCAATTTTGTAGCTGCCTTGGTGGGAATTGTACTCTGGCCCAGATATCTGAATTATGACCCTGGTGCTTAACTGCTGCACGACTACCATAAAAGTGTAACTTTAATTCTTCCTGGACAGTTCACCGCAACCTTTTTTATGCTTTCACCTAGTCATGGTTTTTTTTTAACACTATTTCTGTCAAGTTGTGTATTTGTGATTATTTAGAATTATAATATGTCCTGATTATCAGAAATTTTGTTAAATTTTTTTTTTTTTTATTCCAATCCAAGGGTTCTCTTCAGAACAATTGTCCAATGGATTTGGGGATGATACAAACTATTTGTATATTTCTTCATGGTTGTTTAATAAATAGTCAAATCTGCATTTAAAGACATTAACTTTGCATTTCAAAGGAAATTACTACTTTTGTATTATAAAATATCTACAATTGATGGGGTATAAAAAGTAGTGTTCATTGGGATTTATTTTTGCCATCCTGTAGGGTGCAGCACATTATAATAATCTAAAGGAACAGCTGGAAAATCTGTTTGAAGCTGTAGCCACCTATGCTGATCCATCAGGTCATCTTGTCAGTGAGCTGTTTCAAAAGTTGCCATCCAGAGTGGTGAGTAAATCTACTAATAAACAAAGGACTGATAAAGTATGATAAGTGAACTGTGGAAATACTTTATTGTACATTTGAGAACCCAAACTTTGCAGGTACAGGTGGAAGTAATGGAAAATTCTATCTTTTCTACTGAAGTCTACTTCTTGGTAAAGTTAATCAATCATCTATGTCATTTTACATAGCAAGTGAAGGTCAGAAGTGGTAAATGAATGGAATAAAATAACAGCATCAAAGGACAACTTTTGTTGCTGGTTTGACCAATTGTCCAAATGTGAAAATAAAAAACATGAAATGCTTAAATTTTCAGTAATGCATTCAACTCGTACATGGACCAGATCTGTGAAAGCCTTCAAATGGGAACCAGGTTCCCAACCGATTAGCACTATTGAAATATAGAGCCACTTTATCATGTGACAGGGCACATCCTAGGATTATTTTGACAGCTGGTTAAGATAGGTTCCTGGCTTTTCACGTTACAAAGAAATTAAATGTGCTCGACATTCATAAATATTCAAAATATATTATCATTTACAATTTCTGTTAGTTTTTTAAAAATTATATTAAAAAATTAAAACGTAAAAATGTAAATATTGGAAAGCGTTAGTAACAGCAAAAAACCAATTGCTATAAGAACACAGCAGGTCGGGTAGCATCTGGGGAGGGAATGGGCAGACAAGTTATGGCTTGAGACCTTTCTTTGGACTGATAGATTCCTTCAGCATGAAGGAGGCCCCCGAGCTTAAACATTCTCTGTCAATTTCTTCACAGGTGCTACGTCACCTCTGGGTTCCTCTAGGACTTTTTTTCCAGCATCTGCAGTCTCTTATGTCTCCAGTAGAACAGAGAACTCAAATCAACAATGGGGGAGGTAAGGGGGGGGGGGGGGGGGGGATATTACCTCACAGAAGAATACTTGTCCTGCCAGTGTTGATGAGTTGTGTGGAAGTTTGAGGATTCCACCTTGGTTCTGGTCTTTAATTTTTATGCACTTTATAAAGTAGAAGCTTAATATTCAAGCAGATGATCTGACACGGTGTAAATATAGATAGATGTAACATGTTTTGTAAACAGTACATCGTGAACATGATAAGGTTGGGCAAAATGAGATGGCATATGAGTACCAATCTGGTTATTAAGAATAGTATAGAGGTTGGGTGTACAACTTCCACAAAATTTATCAAGCAGAAACAAAAGTATCAGAGGATCCAGACAAGTTACCAGCTCAATTCAGGACAAAGGGAAAGTAATTTTGGAAAATGTTTTTGTTTTCGTTTTAATTTTTTTAAATTTAAGTACATTTATTTTACTAGTTTATAAATAGTTCTGAATGTCAGGGACTTCTTAAAAAAAAAAAAAATAAGATGAATTTCTGGTTTCATGGCTGTCAAAATTACTTCCCTGGCTTTCCCCATGTGAAAACCTGTTAATTCACCAGACATTAGAAAATGTAACATTTCTCTAGTCAAAATATGTTTGTCAGCAAAATCAAACTTTTTAATAATTGGACTATGTTTGAATTTGCAGCAATATCCAGACTACTATGAAATTATTAAGGAGCCAGTAGACTTGAAGACTGTTGCACAGAGGATTCAGGTTTGATTATTTTATAAATGATTATTCTTTCTTCTCACAAGAATACAAGAAACTAGGAGTTGGCGTAGGCCACCAGGCCTCTCTTGTTTGTGCTGCCATCCATTATGAACTTGCTGATCCATGCTGGCCTCGACTCTTGCACCAGTTCCCTTTAGCCCTCAATATTGCAGCTTGTGTTGTTAAATATGCATTTTCAGCTTATTTTTTAAACGGATACATTTGGATCACTGTGAATTTTTGTCTCGAGCTTAAATATATAAATTTCTTTTTGCAGAATGGTGCTTACAAGAATGTTAATGTGATGGCTAGAGATATTGAACTTTTAGTAAGAAATGCTAAAACCTACAATGAGCCAGGGTCACCAATCTTCAAGGTAAATTATATTTTCCAATCATAACTGTACTGTTCCACCTAAATACGGATTATTTTGGTAAAATAATGTGATTTATCTAATTGCACTGCTGAAATAATAATATATATCTTTACATGCCGGTTTCTGGTACAGTTCGATTGATAATTCAAAGGTATGACATATCCAGGTCCATAGTTTGGGGTCTGGTATAATGATAATATGTTACGTGTGTTGATAAAAATATATTCTTCATCCTTGTAGGATGCAAATACCATTAAGAAAGTATTTAATCAGAAGAGAGCAGAACTTGAGCACAACTTGGAGCCTACCAAATCCAGTCTTCGAATCAGGTGTGCATAATTTGTTTTACCAATACTTCTGAGGCTAATATTAATGGCTATTGAAGATTAATAATATAGAAGAACAAAGTTCATAATACTGCAGATACTAGAAACCTGAAATATAACAGAAAATGCTGGAAACAGGTTAGGCAGCATTTGTAGGGACAGAAACAGAGATGCCTCTCTGTTAGACTTGGAAAGATTGTATTTGAAACGGTTTAACTTGCATTGATGAAAGTTAACTTGCATTGATGAAGCAGTGGGGTGAACAAAAAGTAAAATTGGCAATGGAGCAGAGGAATAGAGAGAGTGAATGATGCAAGTGATGCCGTTTGTCAAGATAGAAAGGTTGAGGGTGTCATTCAATCTCTCTCTCGGTCTCCATTTATCGTCAATCTTATTTTGTTCCCTCTGCCCCTCAGCCCTGCATTATGAATGCAAATTCTGTCTACATATTAATGGATGCTTTGCGACTTACTGAATTTTTAAAATTTTTTTTTGCATGTCATATCTTTTACTATAAACATCTACGTGCAATAAATAATTTCTCCAAAAATATAGAATAAATCCCGTAGTCAACAGGTCCTTTTCATTGTTGACCAACCCAAGATTGGGTTGACCATTGTTGACCAACCTTCTTGTGAGTTCCTGATCATCATCCCTTCGTGACATAAATGCCAATCCCGTCAAAAGTCATCTGAAGCTGTTATTAGTAGCTGCATTTATTCCACTGACCATTTGTGTTCATTATCCTGTCACCTCTCTTTACATTCCTCCAAGAGTTAATTGCTTTGGGAACACATTTAAAGTTGTTATTATCTCTTTCCCCATCCTACGGCTATTTCATAGTCAGCCTAACTGAACAAAATGCCAAACCATCTTTCTTGTAAATCACCATCAGTATTGCCATGGATTTTACCACAAAGACTGCTAAGTTCCAGTGACCTCTTTATCTTTGGCTTTTTATTATTATTTGGTTTCCCCCTAGATCTGAATTGTGTAATAGGGCAGGGAAGTGTACTGTACTGCAATATATCAGCTATACCAATAAACTGATACTCCTGAAAACGTGTTATCCTGAAATGTTCTGTTTCAGTTATGTCCACTATTCTATCCTTTTTCTTCATACATTAATATGTTGTCTTCTCTGTGGCTGGCATTTCCTGTAATGTTGCCCTACAGATAACTGGCCATTGAGTACCTGGAATTTAATGTCATGTATCAAATGTAACTGCTATAAGGAACATTTTAACTATAATTGTTAGCAACTCTTCTAAAATATTGTTGTCATGAGGTACAACGTAATTTCAACAATGTAAGAAAGGCTGTCTTCTAAAAAATAACAAATATACCACAATTTGAAGATTGGGAGAATGATAAATAACAGACATAATTAATGATTAAGTTTGATTGAAGGACTGGCCATTCTAACCCTGCAGAGAGTTGTCATAAAGTGATGGATACTTAACAACTGGAAAAACTTGCTGTAGCAGTGAATAGTTTCAAAAAAGAATATATTATTGTTTAGGTAGCCTTCTCAATTAAACTAAATACAATTAACTATCATTTCTTAAATTATTATTAACTGTATTAACATGATATATTGTATAGTCCAAATAATGTTAACGAGTGTCCTCAACCTTCTACCGTCTTTTGACCCAGACTGTGCGCCTAACAAGAAAATAGCCATACAGTCCTCACTCCCTGCTTTGTCCAATTGCTCTGTTTGCAGGCTTGTACTTCAGTTCCAACACAACTACTTTGCTCCTGACGCAGTGACACAATGCCATCTGAGTTAGCCACTCCCTTGCCCATAAACTAGACTGATCGAGCCAAATGTCCCTGAAGACTTGATTCTATGCAATAAAAGTTGTGAATTTCTGAAGGCCTGTTTTTTGTAATTTCCGTCCCAATAGGAACCGAAGGTCAGCACAAGGAGATCGTTTGTCGGCAATTACAATGGCTTTGCAATATGGATCTGAGAGTGAGGAGGAGGCGGGTTTAGGTGGTAAGGCACAATGACACGACATTTCAATAAAGCTTTTTGAAAGTGGCTTTTTGTTTTAGCTTTTCTACACATCTCTTGGTTCCCTAGCGGTCACTCATTTCGAAGATGGTGACTCTGACGGAGAAAGCATTGGTTCATCTGTCGATGTAACTAGTCCAATTTATCAGTTGTTCGAAGCAGTTAGGAATCATCGGAACAGTCAGGGACAACTTCTGGCTCAGCCTTTCTTTCGTCTGCCTTCCAAGAAAGATTACCCTGATTATTATCAACAAATCAAACATCCCATGTCACTACAAATAATAAGGTAAGAAATGGTATTTATGCCATTTAAAAGAAAAAAAAAAGCTAATTATCATGCTGATTCCTTAACATTTTAACCAGTGCAGAGATTTGTACAGGTCTGTTTGGTTATATTATGTTTGTTCCCAATTATTATGTTTATTCCCTTGAATGACTCGTGTATAACTCTTAAGTCTATGGTTGGTTATCTTTAGAGATCAGTTTCAAATATTTTGAGAATGCTATTTAAAAACTTGAGGCACAAGAAATTTACTTCCAATAATTGGAAGTGCAATAACTATGAATGCAACCAATTTGAGATTATCAAAAGAACTAGAGGTGGCCTGGTTCTGTGTTCTATATTTCTACAGTAAGGTTAATGGACCAATTTAGAGTGCTTAAGGGAAAGCTAATTAAAATCACTTAATGATTGAATGAATGAATGAATAAGTTTATTGGCCAAGTATTCACATACAAGGAATTTGCCTTGGTACTCCGCCTGCAAGTGACAACATGACATACAATGACAGTTAGGGATGACAAATAAAACATTAAACATTAATAATAAAACATTATCGATTAAACATGTGAATTAAATAAAATATCAGAGCAAAAGGAGGCTACAGATTTTTGGTTATTGAGTAGAGCTACTACTCGTGGGGAAAAAAGCTGTTTTTATGTCTGGCTGTGGCAGCTTTGACAGTCCGGAGTCGCCTTCCAGAGGAAAGTGATTCAAAGAGTTTGTGGCCAGGGTGAGAGGGGTCAGAGATGATCTTACCCGCTCGCTTCCTGGCCCTTGCAGTGTACAGTTCGTCAATGGAGGGAAGGTTGCAGCCAATAACCTTCTCAGCTGATCGGACGATTCGCTGCAGCCTCCAGGTGTCGTGCTTGGTGGCTGAGCCAAACCAGACCATGATGGAGAAGGTGAGGACATACTCTACGGTGGCCGTATAGAATTGGACCGTCATTGCCTGCGGCAGATTGTGCTTCCTCAGCTGCCACAGGAAGTACATTCTCTGTTGGGCCTTTTTGACTGGAGTTGATGGTGGCCTCCCCACTTAAGGTCCTTGGAGGTGATGATTCCAAGGAACTTAAAATACTCCACAGATGTGACTGTAGTGTTGTTGATGGTGAGTGGGGTGAGGGGAGGGGGAGCTCTCCTAAAGTCTACAATTACTTCCATTGTCTTAAGAGCATTGAGCTCCACGTTATTGCGATGGCACCAGGACGCCAGCTATGTCATTTCATCCCCATCCTGGATCAGTCCAATCAGGATTGTGTCTTCCACAAACTTGAGAAGCCTGACAGAGGAGTCAGTGGAGGTGCAGTCATTGGTGTAGAGAGAGTAGAGGATGGGGAAGTGTACGCAGCCTTATGGTGCTCCTATGCTGAGGGTCTGCGGGTCTGAGGTGTGCTTTCCCAGCCTCACATGCTGCTTCCTGTCTGGTGATCCCCCGACAGAGGGGTTCAGGCACAGTCAACTTGGAAAGTTTGGAGTGTAGTAGCTCTGGCACAATGGTGTTGAATGCAGAGCTAAAATCAACAAACAAAATCCTTGTATAGGTCCCCTGACAGTCTAGGTGCTGGAGGATGAAGTGCAGGCCCAGGTTGACTGCGTCATCCACAGATCTATAGGCCCGGTATGCAAACTGCACAGGATCCAGCAGGGGCTGGTGATATTTTTCAGATTGGCTAGCACAAGCCTTTCAAGGGTCTTCATGACTACTGAGGTCAGTGCAACAGGCCTATCTTTGCCTTTTTGGGTACAGGGACAATAGTGGAGACTGTGAAGCAGGCAGGGACATTACATGTTTGCAGGGACTGGTTGAAAATGTCTGTGTAGACCGGTGTCAGTTGTTCGGCACAGAGCTTGAGAGTAAAGGGGGAAACATTGTCCGGTGCTGGAGATTTCCGGCTTTTCTGTCTTCTACACTTTACGAAAATCACTGGCAAAGCTACTGCAGTGTCAGCAATGAGAGTGAGTGATTTACTCCAGGGCAATTGGTTTTGAAAATATGAAACCAGGAATAGCTATGAATATGATCTTTTCAGCTCATAGATAGACTTGTACAATTTAAAGCAAATTGATTTTGTTTGTAATTGATTTGGATGAAGATGTAGTTATGTTTAAACGTTCCAGGGATGTATATAAATATAACATTTTACTGGTTATCTTTAATACAATTGATGTTCTTTTATATAGGGAATTTACATTCTGGGTTTCACTTTCCTGAAAATTATATTTTGAGTCTGTTTCCCCACGATTGGAAAAGTTTTGTAGGAAGGAGCTGCAGATGCTGATTTAAACCAAAGATCAACACAAAATGCTAGAGTAACTCAGTGGAACAGGCAGCATGGGTGACATTTCGGGTCGAGACCCTTCTCAGACTGAATCAGGAGAGAGGGATATACTGAAATAAGGAATGGAAGGTGTGAAAACGAGACAAAGGGGATGGAGATCACGGAAAATGTAGCGGTGTTCAGCGAAAGCAGAGACCGTTCCCTCCGCAATTCCCGGGCTACTTCCCACCCAAAGAACCCCCTCCCCAGGTACTTTCCCCTGCAACCGCAGGAGATGTAATACCTATCCCTATACCTCCCCCCTCGACTGTGTCCAAGGACCCCAACAGTCTTTTCAGGTGAGGCAGAGGTTAATTTATACCTCATCCACTGTATCCTCTGTTCCAGGTGTGGACTCCTATATATTGGCGAGAGCAAGCGCAGGCTCGGCAATCGTTTCGCTGAATGCCTCCGCTCAGTCCAGTTAAACCTACTTGATCTCCCTGTTGCTAAACACTTTAACTTCCCCTCCCATTCCCACATTGATCTTTCTGTCTTGGGCCGCGTCCAATGTCAGAGTGGGGCCCAGCCCCAGCCCAAATTGGAGGAATAACACCTCATACTTCGCTTGGGCAACTTACACCCCAGCGGTATGAATATTGACTTCTCTAACTTCAAGTAACCCTTGCCGTCCCTCTCTCTCTCTCCATCCCTCCCCCATCCCAGTTCTCCGACTAGTCTTACTATCCTTGTTTCCATTTTATCTCTGTTTGATTTGTTGTTACCTTCAGCGAGCTAACAATGATGTATTCTACATTTTCATTGATCTGCATCCCCTTTGTCTCGTTTTCACACCTGACATTTCCTTAATTGGAAACGTTTATTTCTGTTCACTCGTTTATACGCCAAGTGTTTACTGTTCTTAAAGTTATCATAGTTTCATGGGGTTAACCCTGACATAAATATTATGGATTATATGAAATGTCAACGTCACCTTTCAATTCTTCGGAATTCTTATGCAAGTTTTAAAATCTGTTATGGGTTTTCTTTAACCATTGCCTCAATTTCCAAAGAAAATGGTCAGAAACATCACCCCAATTTTTTTTTTAATATCACTTTCACTCTTCATTTGCATACCATGATGTCTAGATCGTGTCTAAAAATAACTTGCCATCTCTTTGTTTCTTCTCCCCTGGTTGCTAACCTATATTAAGTTTATATTGTTTTATCGTTCTTGAAAAGCTATCTAATAAATGCCAGAACACCCACCCATGATATATTATAATTGTAAATATATTATTTATTCATTTAACTTGGAGAGAGATTTTGTTCGCTTGGTGAAAATTCTTTCCCTTTTATTTAACTATAAGATAATCATGTTAATAACATGTGATTATGATCTTGGGATAACAAAATTTACCAGATTCTGGCGGATTCCTTTCTAATTATAGACAAAAATTGAAGAACAATGAATTTGAAAACCTTGACCAACTGGAGGCTGACATGAAACTAATGTTTGAAAATGCCAAGCACTATAATATTCCTAATTCTGCAATCTTCAAACGTGTGTTGAAGCTGCAGCAAGTCATGCAGGTATAAAAATAGCAGAGTGGTGTGTTTTAATATTTATGTATTCTGAATAATTTCATCGGAGCTACTTTACTCCTGAGATTTATTCTCTCAGGCCAAGAGGAAGGAGCTCGCAAGAAGAGAGTACACAGAGGATGGTGACAGTATGGTATCTTCTGTAACATCTGATACAGGCAGTGGCAAGAGAAAAGGGTAAGGATAAGAATATTGCAGTACCAAGATGCATAAAATCGAATGAATTATATATTATCTTCATAACCACTTTTATCTAAAACTAGATTGTGTGACCATTGGAAGATTTCCATTGAACCTTGTTACTAAATGCAAAAATATTTAAATATATTTTAAAAATTAGAAGAATACTTCAACTATTTTGAGATTTTTTGTTAATCCACTTCAGTATTTCAGCTGAACAAAGTAAATTAAAAGTAAAAAGCTAAATATCGATGTATTTGATATTTAATGGCTGAAAAGAACTGACCTTTTTATGTAGCCCAATGCTTGGTATTTACCTATTCACCCTTATTATTATATTGCGCTTACAATCCAGCAATTTTATAACTGTCCCCTCTGCCTGTATGTGATCCATATCCTTCCATTTCCCGCATATCCATGTTCCCATCCAAAACTAAATTAAAAATTAAAGAAATTAATTCCATTAACTTTTCTCACTGGTCACTCTAATCTTACAGGTTCAGAGGGTAGATTACTTATTCTATGTTACCTTCCCTACCGTACATTTGTGTTATAGTGAGTGCTGATATCCCAATGCTAATTTACACAGTTTCATTCTCTCAAGGAGAACAGATAATATAACAAATTTAGTTAACAACTTCTTTGTTTGAAGAGTAGGTGATAGAGCTGTTACAATGACGCAATATGTTATTCTATGCTTATATAAAGATTTTAGATTAATAATCTGAAACTTACTAGAGATCATCATGTTTATCACCATAAACATTCTCTACTTTTATGGTAATTTTGGAAACAAATAACTGGACTACAAATTATTTATTTCAAGTTATATTGTATACTTCATGATTTAACATTAATTTGGTTCAAAATAATAATAATACGGTGCATTTATTGGTTATGCATTTATTCCTTTTATTTTACTGCTTTTCTTTTGAAGACTAATAATTAAGTACACACACAGGTTTTTAAATTCCAGCAATAAGAAGCTAGAAAGGATTGGAAAAAAAACTGAGACTCATTTAAAGCACAGACTGAAAGTACTATACAATACAATTATCGAGTCACGTGACCTAACAACAGGACGAAGATATTGTGAGCTGTTTTTGATTAGACCGTCAAAAAAGGATTATCCAGATTATTATAAAGTCATCCTGGAGCCTATTGACCTGAAGATATTGGAACATAACATACGTAATGAAAAATATACAAGCGATGAAGCATTTATAGATGATTTGAAGTTAATGTTTCGAAATGCAAGACACTATAATGAAGAGGGTTCACAGGTATGTAAATTAGTTATGGTAAGATGCAGTTCATTTGAATCATAAAAACATAACTCCTTGTACATTCAAGAAGAAACAGCATTGATGGGCACTTGACTAGATTTCTCAACAGTAAAATACTGGAGGACAACCCATTAACAAAATGGAAAGCAAATTAATGTACTAAACTCTTCATTGTGCCGCTATGTTAGAAAATCGGATTGGTCTTTTAGAGGAAGTCAGCCCTCAACCTGAAAAAGTTGTGAAATATACAATTCCCCCAAATTTGAAGTTTTCTTGCTGATACTCCAATCTGATATATGATTTAATGGATGGAAAACACCTATTTATACCACTGTATCATCTAACAGTATCTTGTTCGGGTTTCCACAGAACTGATTAAATGAAAATTGTTGAATTATCACACAGGTATACAATGATGCTAATATACTGGAGAAAATTCTAAAAGATAAAATAAAAGAATTGGGTCCCTTACCTGATGATGACACCGCTTCACCTAAACTGAAACTAAGTAAGTTGATTAATATTACTTTTATTTGTATTTTTGGTTAGCTTTTATTTCAAAATATATTTGTATATAAGATTGTATATATTATCTTGTGATATAGAATGAGGCCATTTGACCCATTAATTCTCAGAGCATCCCATTCACCCACAATCTCCTCTCCACTCCTCCTCCATACCCTGATTGTTCCGCCTGCAACTAATTTACATTGACCTATTAACCTTACAATCAGCATATTTGGGGGATATGGGAGGAAAATAAAGTATCTGAAAGAAACCCAAGCAGTCATGAAGAAATCTTACAAACTCAATACAGAGAGCTCCATGGGGGTCCAATGTGTCTGTGTTGGAGAGAGTGCAGAGGAGATTCGCCAAGATGTTGCTTGGATCAGAGGACTTAAGTTAAGGGGAGAGATTGGATAGACTGGGCTTTCCTTTTCACTTGAGTGAAAGAGGCTGAGTGGCGACCTGATATTTGATTATGACAGGCTAGATAGGGTAAAGAGTGCAAATCTTTTTCCCATGTTAGGGATGTCAAAACTAGAGGGTGTAGTAATAGAACAGAATGCCTTTTATTGTCATTCAAACAGCTTGGTTTGAACAAAATTGCATTTTCTACAGTCTTAACAATTACAAAAAAAAACAAGACCCACACTTAACACACTTTACACAAACATCCATCACAGTGAATCTCCAACACCTCCTCACTGTGATGGAAGGCAAGTCTTATCTCTTCCCTTTGTTCTTCTCCTGTGGTCCAGCAGTACAACTGCAACATCGAGGTGACTGGGGCTCACGATGTTAAAGCCCCGGCGGCCGATGATAAGTCCCGTGGACGTTAAGCCGCGCTGGGCGATGTTAGGCCCCGCTCAGAGTCATTTAAACCCCACGATTCCAGCGGGAGAAGTTGCCGTTGCGGGTGCTCCGAAAAGCGGTCTCCCACCAGGGACCTGCGAGCTCCTGATGTTCCTGTCCACCGGGCCTGCGGCCGGTGCCTCCGATGCTCTGAAGTCGGGTCGCAGCCGCGCGCCACCACAGCTCTTCCCGTTCCGAAGTTGGCCAGCTCCGCGATGGCGAGTCCGCAGGCTCTGCGACTGGAGCCCTCAGGCTGGTTCCGGTTGGAGACCGCCGCCGGCTCCACCATGTTAGGCCCAACGACACCGGAGACCCGACAGGGAAAAAGTCGGGTCCTCGTACAGGGAAGCGATTAAACGGTTTATCCCACCCCACCCCCCACATATACGCAGCTAAAAAAATCATAAAACTAGAATCAAAACATACATTTGACGAGACAAAAAATTAAAAAAGACAGACGAACTGCACTGCTGTTAGGCGTCGCCACACCACATCTTAAGGTGAGAGATAGACATTTTAAAGGGAAGCCCAAGAGATAAGTTTCTGAACAAATTGTGTGATTGATACCTGGAATGCACTTTCAGGAGGTAGAGGAGTTAGGTACAATTACAACATTTAAGAGGCATTTGGGAAAATAAATAAGCCAATCATAGAAGAATACAGTCTTGTTGTGGGAAAATGGGATTAACAAAAGGATTGACATGGATATAGTGGGCAGAGGGGGCTGTTTCCATGCTGTATGGCGATGGCCATGACTCTGATTTAATTCAAGGGCTGTGAGACAGTTGGACTACCTGCAATGCCGCTTTGCTGCAGGTTCAACAGAATGATTTCAACATTCTGAGTATAGTCCTCACTATATTTGTCTTGGTTCATATTTGCATTTCTGTCACAGCCACTGATGCTTTCCTGAATGTTTTACCTGTGCTTGCAATCGGGTCCATTTCCTGATTAGTTTTAGCAGTAGTCCAATTTTTCTAATTTCAAATTTTTCACAAAAATTTGAAATTAGAAAAATTTGGGTGGTGTGTGTATGCAATGAGCTGCCACGGGAGGTAGTTGAGGCAGATACAATAACAACATTTAAAAGACAATTGGACAGGTACATGCATAGTAGCAATGTTACAAAATTTTGAGATTTAAAAAATCAAGTCTGCAATTTATCCCATCAGATAAAGCATAACAATAAGTTTAATTTGACACCTTATTCACTTTCATATCTCAAGTAATAAAAATGTTATGGCCATTTTCATACTCGGAAATTAGCATCTTGTTCCCTATTGATTTTCTATGGACATAACAAAAAAGCTGTGATCATGGACAGTCAAAAGCCCATAACCTTCTTAAAAATTAAGAGAACTGAATGAAATTTTCAGTTATCATAGATTGAACCATTCTGAAACAAATATAAAATAATCTTACTTGGATGACCTGAAATTAAAGCATATAATTAGTTAGTTAGTTACCCAATTGTAGCTAATTTCAAACTTCAATTACTAGATCTAAACTTCTATCCATTTTTCTTAATAAATGATTAACATTTTTAAATAGCCTAAGTGTCCAAATAATATTCACAAATAATTCACAATAAAACATGATTTTTAAATCTCATTTGCATCAATTTATAGGCCAAATGGAAGGAATTTAGTGTCCAATTGCTGTAAATTAAAGTCCATTTAAATCAGCTTTCTAGTGGGATCCTGTGAACGCGCTGGTTTAGAACGTTCACATTGCGCTGGATTTGCGCCCTCAAATGCCCAGAAAAATACTGCGGGATATAAAGAGCCCAAAATGAACTACTCGCTATAGTAAACTTTATAAACAGGGTTCTTAAGAAGCCCCTTTTAATGTAAAAATAAGGTACATACCTTTAATTGTTTGCTTTATAAAACCCTGGGGCTGCGAGAGGTCGCGGGTTTAGAGAGTGATTTTTAAACTACTATAACTATTATACAAGGCCATAAAAACTAATAATACTTTTTGCTAAGGGGTCTTTCAGCGATTTTCCGTTAATGATTTACTAGGCTGAACATTTTCGATTGCAACAGCCTATAGTAAAAATCGCGTTTTAAACCCGACCCCTCTAAACAGCGCCAAAATCGCGCACACGGGGTAGGGCAGATTCTCAATGACGATTCAGGTAGGTTTTGTAACATACCTATGCATAGGAAATGTTTAGAGGAATATGGGTCAAAAGTGGATACATTCTAAAAGATGGAATTAAAGAATTAGCGGCCTAAGAACGGTGGGGCATCTTGGTCAACATGGGCGAGTTGGACTGAAGCGCCTGTTTCTGTGCTGTATGACTCCACTTTTCATCGAAATCCTGCTCTTTGAAAAAGAAGAATGTTATTCATAGCTAGTTAATAGTTTGTAATTATTGCAAATGGTTGTCAGTTTTGAACTGGAAATTGTTCAAAGGGTTCTTTTGATATGGAAGGTTACTCCATGTGAATTAAATATTGAACACTTTTGACTTATTTTCAGGCAGGAAGAGTGGTATTTCGCCCAAAAAATCCAAATACTTGACTCCTCTGCAGCAAAAGCTAAATGAGTTATACGAAGCAGTAAAAAATTACACAGATGTCAGAGGCCGAAGACTGAGTGCCATCTTTCTCAGACTACCTACTCGATCGGAACTCCCAGATTACTATTTAACAATTAAAAAACCAATTGACATGGAGAAAGTGAAGAGTCACATGATGTCTAATAAGTACCAGGACGTCGACTCCTTTGTTGATGAATTTGTGTTGATGTTTAACAACGCTTGCACTTACAACGAACCAGAATCTCTTATTTATAAAGATGCACTAGTCCTTCACAAAGTCCTTCTGGAAACCAAAAGGGATTTGGATGGAGAAGATGATGCACACATTCCCAATGTAAAGTTACTCATACAGGAGTTGATACACAACCTATTTGTCTCTGTCCTTAGCCACCAGGATGATGAAGGGAGATGTTATAGTGACTCTTTAGCAGAGATTCCAGCGACTGATCCAAGCACCCCTAACAAGCCACCTTTGACTTTTGAAATTATTCGAAAAAATATTGAAACTAATCGATATAGAAGACTTGATGTTTTCCAGGAGCACATGTTTGAAGTGTTGGAAAGAGCAAGGCGGTTAAACAGGTGAGTCTGTGGGAAGCACAAACCTTCTTCTTTAATTAGATCAACTCTTCACTAAGGCTATTTATTTTCCTGATCAATATTATTAGTAGATATCTGCAACATTCAATATCATTCCCGATGCATGCGTTAGAAATGAATTTCAAGGAAAAATATAGAGACTTTATTATTGAATCATTGAATTTTTATTGGTAGCAAAAAGATCTCCAGCCACCTGTTGCTTTTACTACTGGCATACCAATATGGAGATTAAGTATTAATATTCCACCTCAACAAATTTTGAAATTAAGTTCAATATTTATTAATTAATGCGCAAAAGAGCTAATGAAATTCTACTTGTTTTCTACTGGTCCAGCTGTGGTCATCTAAGAAGTGCCAAAGCACTATAAAGGCACAAGATGGCCACATGATGTGCAGCATGAGAGGGTATTAAATACAGCCAAGACGGCATCAGCACATCCTTGCCCAGCAACAATTATTTTTCAACTTATCTATTTCTAAATAGTTCTGTGTTGTAAACTGAATGCATCCATGAAAATGGAATTAAAATATATATATATTTTTTTTAACCGTTAAAGTGAATGACAAAAGAAAACATTAATTTTACAAGACTGATATAGATTTAAATGGAGTTTAAGAGGGAACTGCAGATGCTGGAGAATCGAAGGCAGGGTTTCGGCCCGAAACGTTGCCTATTTCCTTCGCTCCATAGATGCTGCTGCACCCGCTGAGTTTCTCCAGCTTTTTTGTGTAACCCTAGATTTAAATGGAAATGTTCTTCGATTCGTAACAACAAAGAAGTAGGTCTTTTGATCCCTTGGGTTTTTGAGATGTCCCATCCTCCCATTTATTTCCCTGTAATATTTTCCTGTGGTACATAACCACTAACGCCCCTCCTCCCCAATCCATTTACACCAAGGGTTAATATATAGCAGCTAATTTACATAATAATCTGTATGTCTTTGAAATAAGCCAACAACCAAGAGCACCATGAAAACCCCACAGTCACAGAGAGAATATGCCACTGGACTCCCACCATCGGGTCCGTTGACCCTCGCCACTCCAACTTCCTCCAGCAACCCACAGCCGTCGCCTTACCTGGAGCCAGGACTCTGCACTGGGCCTGAAGCCTCCACGCTGCTAACTTCCACTCTCCTGGGTTTGACTCCACTGGGTCCTAATGCCAGTCTGCCCAGCCTTGCTAACCTCCGTGGCTATTCCACTGACTCTCCCCCACCCCCCTCTAACTATGTGACCCCTGCTCTTCCCCACCCACATTACAGCCCTCTCACCCCCCCCCCCCCTGACCCTCCACCCCCCACCACACATCGCCTCATACCCAGTCCACCCACCTGCCTTCCTCCGGCCCCAACCCCCATCCCTGCCGGGTGTTCACCATCCCCCCCGACCTCCCCCTCTCCAACACCGAACGGTCGGTCCTCAGCAGAGGTGTTACCTTTGTCCCCCTCCGTCCCCACCTCAATGAGTTCCGCGCCCACCACGACTTGGAGCTCTTCTACCGTCGCCTCCGCCTCACAGCGCACTTCCATGGGAAGGAGTCCTCGCCCCCCATTGATGACCCCTTTTCCCGTCTCCAACGCACCCGCTCCTCGTGGAACCCCCCTCGTAACCTCCCGGCTTTGGAACTCTTTATCCAAAACTGCCGTCGCGACTTCAACCACCTCAACTTCTCCACTCCCCTGTCTCACTCCAATCTCTCCCCCCCCTGAACGCACTGCCATCGAATCACTCCGCAACAACCCAGATTGGGTTATCAAACCAGCCAACAAGGGAGTTGCCGTGGTAGTCTGGCGCGTCGATCTCTACAAAACTCTCGGACACCTCCTCCTACTTACCCCTGGACCATGACCCCACTGACGAGCACCAGGCCACCATCTCTAGCACCATCACCGACTTCATCAACTCCCACGCCCTGCCCGACTGAGCCTCAAACCTCATCGTTCCCCCCAGCCCCGCACGGCCCGTTTTTACCTTCTCCCCAAAGTCCACAAACCTGACTGTCCCGGTAGACCCATTGTCTGTGCCTGTTCGTGCCCCACCAAACTCATCTCCACATACCTTTGAGGCGTGCCTCCCAGGATGAGGCGTTCCACACCAGGGCATCTGAAATGTCCTCATTCTTCAGGGAACGGGGGTGGAGGCACGCCTCATCGGGGGTGGAGGCACGGGCACTTTCCGTTGCAACCGCAAGAGATGCAACACCTGTCCCTTTATCTCCCCCCTCGACTCCATTCAAGGACCCAAGCAGTCATTCCAGGTGCGACAGAGGTTCACCTGTATCTCCTCCAACCTCATCTACTGCATCCGCTGCTCTAGATGTCAGCTGATCTACATCGGTGAGACCGAGCGGAGGTTGGGCGATCGTTTCGCCGAACACCTCCGCTCAATCCGCAATAACCTACCTGACCTCCCGGTGGCTCAGCACTTCAACTCCCCCTCCCACTCCGAATCCGACCTCTCTGTCCTGGGTCTCCTCCATGGCCAGAGCGAGCAACACCGGACATTGGAGGAACAGCACCTTATATTCCGCTTGGGGAGTCTGCAGCCTGCGGGCATGAACATTGAATTCTCCCAATTTTGTTAGCCCCTGCTGTCTCCTCCCCTTCCTTAGCCCTCGGGCTGTCTCCTCCCATCCCCCAGCCCTCGGGCTCCTCCTCCTCCTTTTTCCTTCCTTCTCCCCGCCACCCCCTATCAGTCTGAAGAAGGGTTTTGGCCCGAAACGTTGCCTATTTCCTTCGCTCCATAGATGCTGCTGCACCCGCTGAGTTTCTCCAGCTTTTTTGTGTACCTCCGAGAGAATATGCAAGTTCCCTGCAAGCTGCATCAAAGGATAGAACTGAACCCAGGCTGCTTAGTTTTGTCGCAACTACAGCAGCACTAAACTTCCGAAGTAAATCTAGTAAAGGCAGTGGTGGGGGAATGTGAATAACCTGGGGGGGAGGGGGGGAGGGGGGGGTGAATAACTTAGAGGGTGCGGGGGGGGGGGGGGGGGGGGGTGCGAAGAATCCAGCGGTAAGAATAACCTGGGGGGGGGGTAGGGGGGTGTGAATAACCCGGGGGGGGGGTGTGAATAACCCGGGGCGGAGGGGGCGAAGGATGAGAATAACCCGGGGGGTGTTGGCTGGGGTTGCCACTTCTTCGCGCTGACTGTGAGCCTAGGGCCACAGCCAGTGCGGAGAAGAGGCGGCAACCCCAGCTCAACTGTCGCTAGGCCAACCGACAGGCACGAACCCCACCACCGCGATGCCTCACCACCGCCGCGACCCCATCGTCTCGATGTCTCCTTCACCGCTGCGGTCTTGATGCCTCCTTGATGTCCGCGTAAAACCCCAGCCGGGCCGACTGTTAGTTTAAATGCGGCCCTCCCCCTGACATCACTCGAAGCTCATCGAATATTCTGTGTGAAACGGGCGTCGACCTGAGCCATTGTGCCCGCCCACCTCTTTGTGACGTCATCAGGTTTTTTAAACTTTAATCTGCAATAAGTCGTGAAATAATATATCAAATCATAAGTGAAGCTGATCATTGCTTAGAGGGGAAAATATGTAAAAAATGTCAGAATATGTAAAAAATTTATCGTTACCACGTAGCATTTGGCAAAAATATAAAGACGCGCACACACACACACACACACACACACACTGAGAGTTTTAAAGTTATATTAGACTGAGTGCTCCCCCAGCGCACGTGTTCCCTACCCGTAGCCCCCAATTGCACTTGCCCTGCATGTTGCAATAGCAATTCGCCCTCCCCCTCCTGTGAGGTGAAAGGTTCAGTTTCCTGTGTCACAGCATTTGATCAAAGTGTGTTGGAAGCTGGCAGGAATGATTTTAACAGTAAAAATCTTGTGAAAGTTGGCATTTTTACAGCTTTAATCACAAGTAACGTGAAATATAGGATGACATCTTCAGTGAAGCTGATCACTGCTAGCCGAGCCATTGTGACGTCATCAGTGAAAGCTGGTTGTTTTAAACTCAAAATACTTTGATTTATTTTTTAACTTTAATCAGTAATAAGTCGAGAAATAAAATAAAATGTTCAATGACTGATCTCTACCTAGAGGGGGAAAATGTGAATCAGAATATGTAAAAATCTTGTGAAAATTGGAAATTTTAAAGCTTTATTTACGAATAACGTGAAATATAGGATGAAATCTTCAGTGAAGCTGATCACTGCTAGCCGAGCCATTGTGACGTCATCAGTGAACGCTGGTCGTTTTAAATTCAAAGTCTTGATGTTTTTAAACTTCTTACTTTTAATCAGTAATGCAGCATAAAATGTTCAGTGAAGGCGATCTCGACCTTGAGTGGAAAAATGTCAATCAGAATATGTAAAAATGAAATCGTTACCGCGTAATGTTTTTGCGAAGATGTAAAGACAACCACATATTATATCACACACACACACACACACACACACACACACACACACACACACACACACACACACACACACACACACACACACACACACACACACACACACACACACACACACACACAATCGGACGTTTAATAAATATACTAGACCAAGTGTTCCTCCAATCAATGGGTCTGTACTTGGTCTAGTATATATATATTAAATATAATGTAAAATTATCAGACTTCAGTCAAGCAAGCAGCAATTGACACCAATGAACCCTGTCCATGGCTACACTGGGGAAATTATCATACCCAGATTCTGATATTCTCTTGTTGGAAGTTGCATGTTTTCTCTATTAGTATGCAAATTTCTCTTGGCTATCTCCTGTCAAAGTCCAAAGACAGACTGGTTGCAGTAGCTCATCCACATATTGTAAACAGTGAATTAAAATAAGCTCATGTTCGGCTCTTATTACCTTCCATCCACTACATACCATACACAGATACCGTGTGGGCTCAATTGTGAAGTTAATTGAAATATATGATGGGGTATAAAGGCCTTGGAAGGATACTGTGATATAGTCATCAAGCTTCGAAAGCAAAAAGGTTAATGTACAGAAGCACAAATAACACTAACATTTATCTTTGTGGCCTATTCAGAACTGATTCAGAAATCTATGAAGATGCAGTGGAGCTGCAGCATTTTTTCATTAAGATACGTGATGAACTGTGCAAAAATGGAGAGATTCTGCTTTCACCAGCTCTCAGCTTCACTCTGAAACATTTGCAGCATGATTTGGAAAAAGAAAAGAAGGAGAAGCTGCCAAAAGAAATAGAGGAAGATAAGCAGAAGAGAGAGGAGGAAAAGAAAGAATTATCAGGTATTTAACTGACATTTTTTGTAAAATGTTTTAGCAGCTTTTACTTTTTACTTTTTTAGGTCATTGTAGGGGGCAAAGTATCTTGGGTTAAACCCCTGTCCCACGGTACGAGTTCATTCCAAGAGCTCTCCGAGTTTGCCCTGATTCGAACTCGGAGATTTACGTTAATGGCCACTCGTCGGTACTTGGGGCTCTCGTGGACATTTTTCAACATGTTGAAAAATCTTCAAGGGTCTTCCCGTGCTTACCTGCCGTTAGCGAGTCTTCCCGAGTACCTGCCGTTTGCATTACAAGCCAGTAAGAGACGTCCCCGACCTCCGATGTACCCACTACGTTCATTCTCTGTGCTGACTACGAGTTTGATTTTTTTTAAACTCGGGAGAGCTCTTGGAATGAACTCGTACCGTGGGACAGGGCTATTAGTTAAATTGCATTTCTGAACTCCAAATCTCCTCCATCCAGCCTTCCCTGAAATGTGATCCTTATTTACATTATTTAAAAAATGTTAAATATTGAAAATGAAAGTAGGGCTTCATCCACCTAAATATATATTGGTATGACTCATCAGACGAATGGATATAGAAAATGTTAGGTCACTAAAAATGAGATGACGAAGACTTGCATGGGGAAGAATATTTTGTCTAAATGCCTTTAATCCCAGTTCATGGCCTTTCTTATGGATAGAGTAGTTAATTTCAGATGTTCTCTTGTTCCCTTCCATCATGACAATGACTAGCCGCAAATGGGACACCAGGATGCCACGAAGTGGCTGCAGAGCATTCTCAAGGTGGGGGGTGAACAGCAATGAAGTTGTTGCGAACGTGACCAAAGTAGGAAAATGGATGAGGTCCTGCAGTGATTATAAGGGGTTGGGCCAAAGGTTTGCAAAGCAGGATCTCAAGTGTAGTAATCTCTGGATTATTCCCAGTGACACATGCCAGCGAGGGCTTCAGTAAATTGCCCTGAGGTAGGGAGTGGATAGTATAAGTAGTAGGATAGCGTAAAACGAGTGTGAGTACGTGATCTGTGGTCAGTGTAAACTTGGCAGGCCAACAGGCCTGTTTTAGGCTGTCTCTAAACTAAAGTAAACATGGTGGCCAACATGGACAAGTTGGGCTGAAGTTCCTGTTTCCGTGCTGCATGATTCTAACTGCTTGCTGGGTTGTATATCATTGTGCTAATTACCTTTCCTTGTATTAACTGTTCACCGTATATGTACACCAACAAGTCATCTCCAAACCTGTTATATCAGAGGGTTTGTTGATGACCTGCTTAAGACTGGTTCATTTATTCATTAAACCATCGAGGCAGCACAAAACAAATAATTCTCTATTTAAAACCTAAACCACATGGTTCCAGGTGGAAGTCCTTCCGATTTCTGTACTTTTTCAAAACATATTTATAATCTTATAATTTGTATATAATTATTTTAAGCACACAAATAACATTTGCAATTCTCCTGAACAGAATCTGAAAAAAACATGAGTGATGATCACTCAGGAAGCCATGGAACATATGGATTCCAGCGTACATATAGCCAGGATTGTAGCTTTAAAGACAACATGTACCACGTGGGAGATTATGTTTATGTTGAACCAGCTGAACCAAACCTGCTGCCTCACATTGTCTGCATTGAGAGACTCTGGGAAGACGACACTGGTAATTGATTCATATTGATTTTTGTTTACAGTTACAGAGATAGGTTTTGTTTAATTTTGGGTTAGAGATTTATGGTGGAGTTATGAAAAATAGAAATAGTGACCAGTTGAGTTAAATGGGAGAGTCCATAATTTTTTTTAAACATTTTTGGCATTTCTATTTAAAGTAATTGCAAAGGGTTATTGTATTGTTTGTAGTCGCAAATTTTACAGCCGGCAACAAAGCAGTAGCACCTAGTACTGACCTGAGGAAAGCCACCCACAGTGAAGTCGAGATTCTTTCTAGAATCAGTTTTATGAGATCTCTTGTATCCTGCAACCGCAACACCATGCAGCCAGTCACATTGAACAATTCTCAAAAACAGAAAACCAGAAAACCCCAACATTTTACAGATTTTAATTGAGATTGTGACATGCAAGACCTGCAGATGAAACATGACTGGCAAGGTGCAGTGGTGTGAACTGCCAGGGGCTGTGGCTTCACTGGTATTACGAGTCTGGGACAAAGTATGGCTAAGGTCATCAGCCAGGATGAGAGTGTGACTGTGATCAGGAACTGGAGACTAGCGTGCAACTGGCAATCTGGGCAGGCATGCGCAGAGAGGAAATGGTTGTAATAGACAAGGTCTGTGCAAGGGCAGGAAGAAGTCAGAGTACTGGAAATGGAAGGGAAGGTGAGAAACCTTTGTGAATGGGGTGTAGGAGCAGGGAGCACTGTGGGTTTGCAGGGCCAAGCGGAATGTGTGTGAAGGGTTTGTAATTGAGATGGGAGGCCAAGAGCAAGGGCGCCTGTGTCCGAGCCCGAGAGTGTATGTGCGTGCATGTGATTCATTGCATAATAAAGAGAAGATATCTATGTGCATGCAGCACAATGGGCAAGAATGAATATTAGCGTTGTGTGTTAATTTAGTGGTTAAAGTAGTTCATTCATTTCAAAATTTTATCAGTGATCAGTGTAAAAAAAAATAGCAAAGATTATCGGCCTAGATTTTGTCCCCATGACTAGGTACTGTATCACATCTTCATTTGTTGACCTTTTTAACATATTGCGATTGGATAGAGCCTGCCTGGGTTGGAAAAACTACCCTAGTATCTCTTCTTCTGTCCAGTAAATATTAAGGTAGTTGAGATGCTCCATGATTGTTTTTTATTTACTTATTTCCTGAACAGATTTACACTTGCCTCCTTCCACGTCTTTCATTATTAGATAGTCTAGAATTATACCTGTTTGCCTAAAATCAGTTTTGTTGCTTTTGATCGTTTTGGCAATCATATCCCTTAAACATGTAACTAACTCTTGGATTCAATGTATATTTTGTAGGTGAGAAATGGCTGTATGGCTGCTGGTTTTATCGGCCAAATGAAACCTTCCACTTGGCTACACGAAAATTTCTTGAAAAAGAAGTTTTCAAAAGTGATTACTATAACAAGATTCTGGTCAGCAAAATTCTAGGCAAATGTGTAGTGATGTTTGTAAAGGTGAGTATATGGTTTCTGATTACCCCATAATATCACCTATTGGGAATTGTAGAATATACAGAGCAATATATACTGTACTTGATTACATTGTCACCAAATTGCAGAACACTACATCTTTTTCTGCAAATAGTTTCTTGCTTCTCTAATACTGCAGTAAGAAAGTAGACCCAGCCAGTGTCCATTCACAGCTGAAAATTACAGCCAAGCCAGCATTGGGGAGAATTGGGTACAACTAGAAAGTAAACTTTTCCAAGCATTCAAAAAGAGAAGAAATAGACTTTGAATCCCGCACAATTTCTTTACATTTTATCCTCTTGTGAAAAATATGGATTTGTGTTGGAATTCTGCAACCAGCCAATTGAGATACTGCCCAAAGGGCTTTTGTTCATATGTCCGTTTCTGATATGAAACCTTGGAAGGTTACCTGTTCATGAGATACATCACAGCCAAATGATATTATCTTTGATTGATCCTCTGCTTTAACGCTTTATGGTAAAGATCACTTGAAACTCTAGTTATTCTGAATAAGCGAGTTAGGTACTCTTTAAAAACGCAAGGAATCACGGGATTTGTCAAAGATCATTTGCAATAAAGAAAAAGCAAACGAAGCTCTGGCTGTATAAACTGTGTATAAATTCTTATCTTTATTCAGAATTTATGTGTAAAATAATATTGAATCTGAGGTACGGGGGTGCCAGGTAGTGGGGGAGTGGGGTGTAACATCAAGAGAGAGAAAGAGGGGGGCAGATGCGAGAGAGGGGGAGAGACTGGACCAGTGGAGAGACATTCTCACCTACTGCACGCACACAGACCCACGTCGCAGCTAGGATCCAGGTCCCTGGCGCTGCCAGCGCTGCCGAACCACCTCTGGACTGTGTGTCGTGTCGTTTCCTCCCCCCGAGGGTCCCATCCCCGCCCACGGGGCGGCCGGAGACGTCCGGGGTGATCCCGGGACGTCGGATCAGAGCAGCGGCGGCCCCAGGTCCGCAGCCAGCGCGGAGAAGTAGTGCCAACTCCAGCCCAACCCCGCTCCAACTCCCGAGGAACCTGCTCCCGGCTGCACCCCCCACCCCACCTTGCGGCAGTGAAAGCCGAGCACCATCCATCAACAGGGACACACACAAAACACTGCAGCAACTCAGCGGGACAGGCAGCATTTCCGGAGAAAAGGAATGGGTGATGTTTCGGGTTGAGACCCTTCTCCAGAGATGTTGCCTGACCTGCCGAGCCACAGCAGCACCCTGTGTGGATGACCAGCGCTCGGCCCCCACTGGCACCAAGGGGGCCAACCGACAGCCACTGGACAAGGCGAGAGGTGCAGCCGATGGTTCCCGGAAGCCGAAGCAGAGCCGAGCTGGAGACCCCCACCACCCCGTGCCGGCTGCAAGCCCGGGGCCACTAGCGCCCCGCCAGCCCAGGGCCAACTGAGGCCGCCAATGGACAGGGACAGGATACCCGGGAGGGGATGGAGACACAGCAACGCAACAGCGCCGGAGACCCGAGCCTGGGCCCGACCACGGACGAAACGCAGGCCTGCACACATGCAGCTGCACAGCTGCTGAGAATGTTTATCGCAAGTGACCTATGACCTGGACGTGCGCAGTTAGAATACCGACCTCGCTTATTGCAACATTTTCCTCCTCAACTCAGTATCTCCTGGACCTCATAACAAATTTACTCCTGCAAATCTGAAATAAGATGATTTAACACATTCTTGATTACATCTGGAACTTCTTGTTGCAGATGACAAAGATGTTCCATTAACACAAGGGCAATATGGACTCCTCATTGAATATTACATTATCATTCTGTATTCTGTCCTTTACAAGTAATTTAGATTGAGACTTGTATTCCTGATTTTACCTGTCTCCATAATTGTACTGACATTTTTTTGTTTTCCTTGAAGAATTTATATTATCTCTGCAACTTAATTCTTGTAAATGAGGGTGAGATGGTATGGCTAGAATGTGTTTTAACTTTTCATTTCTTTGACTGCCCGTGAATGCAGGAATACTTCAAAATTCGGCCTGAAGGTTTCCGAGCTGAAGATGTATTTGTCTGTGAATCTCGATATTCAGCAAAGACCAAATCTTTCAAAAAAATTAAATTGTGGACTATGCCCCTGAGTGCAGTGAAATTTGTTCCACGACACACACCATTACCAGTAGTTCGCGTCGCTTCCGTTTTCGCTAATTCAGACAAAATAGAAAACAAAGAATCTATCGAACCTATGAATGAAGAAACCAAAGGTGACGAGAATAACAGCATCATTGATAAGGTATCTTCATTTATGTTGAATCCTGTTGCATAAGAATCAGGATGAAAATTAACTTTTCAGGGAAATGACCTTCAACAGCACATTGCCAGAGGAATGTATGGTCAAACATGCAATCCGTATTGAAGCAATTAACTTTTTCTATGATTTGCGTGTAATATTAGAAGAATATTGGATTTTTAATTCACATCAAGCAGATAAGATCTTAAAAAATACTTCTTTCTCCAATATGCTGGCTAATATTCTCCTGAAATGACATGACCACAGGGAGGTGTAAAGATCACATTTGTCAGATTTGGGAGGGGAAACTAGGAAAATTCACTGCCATCTGCAAAAGAGTCAGAAAACTATATTTTTTTAATACCTTCCTTAAGTACATGAGTCTTGAAGAATTGTTAAAGGCACCTCTATCCTTTACAGTAGTTCTCAAGATCACAGTTCACCCAGCCCACTTTGCATTCTCAACCTGACAACAGGTACGGAACATTTGCATTTTTCAGCTTGAAATTGTGCAATATGGTGCATACTGTAGCGAGTCTTATAACTTACACTTGAATGCAATATATATGCTTTAAATTGGATTGGAGCGTTTTTGAAAGGGGGGAGGCTGTGCGATCACTGATCACTGGCCTTGGGGGTACCCGGTGAGGGAGTGGAGCAACCGAGTGGGGAGAGGGTGTGGAAGAAGGGTAGGAACCTTTTGAAATTTGATGTATTAAAATCATGTTTTAGTGCACTGTAGAAGTATGATTTCAATGTTTTTTGTATGAAGTATTTTTAAGAGGTAACTTTTTAAGGGGTAACTTTATCCACACAAAGGGTGATGGGTGTATGGAACAAGCTGCCAGAGGAGGTAGTTGAGGCAGGGACCATCCCAACATTTAAGAAAAAGTTAGACTGATACATGGATAGGACAGGTTTGGAGGTATGGACCAAAAGCAGGTGGCGTAGCTGGGACATGTTGGCGGGTGTGGGCAAGTTGCGCCGAAGGGCCTGTTTTCACACTGTATCACTCTATGACTACATTATACCTCCACCATGCATGAATGCTTCAAAATCAAGTGATCGAGTTTTATTGCCATATACTCAAGCATAGAAACATAGAAAATAGGTGCAGGAATAGGCCATTCGGCCCTTCGAGCCAGCACTGCCATTCAATATGATCATAGCTATTCATCTAAAATCAGTACCTCTTTCCTGTTTTTTCCCCATATCCCTTGATGTCGTTAGCCCCAAGAACTAAATGTAACTCTCTCTTGAAAACATCCAGTGAATTGCCTGCACTGCCTTCTGTGGCAGAGAATTCCACAGATTCACAACTCTCTACGTGAAGAAAGTTTGTCCTCATCTCAGTCCTAACTGCCCCCCCCCCCTTATTCTTAAACTGTGACACGCTCAAAGCATAAGAGTTGGCAGCCCTGCACTACTGTTACTTTGAAATAGCAAGTATATTTCAGCTAATGAAACTGCATTTTCTACAGCATTGTGATAATGCAGAACACACTCCATGCATGCCATAAAATTTAAATGAAATCTCCATTTACTCAGAAGAAAATAAATATTGCATTTGTTTTAATACCAAAAGATGATGAAAACTTTTATTATATCTTTGATTGTGATATTTGAAAAGGTAACAAAAATGATTGGAGGATAGGTCAGTAGATGTTTTTTACATGAACATTAGTAAAGCATTTGACAAAGTCTCTCATGGGGGACGGGTTCAGAAGTCACATGGGATCTAAAACGAGTTGGTAAGTAAAATGGGCTTCATCAGAGAGTGGTGGTGGAGAGTTGTTTTTCTAACTGCACGTCTGTAACATGATATTGTGTAAGGTTCAGGGCCAAGATCTCCATTGTTTGTCATATATATAAGACATCTGGATGAAAACGTGGGTGGGTTGATTTGTACATTTGCAGACAAGTCAACATTTGTGGAGTTGTGAATAATAAGGAAGGTTATCAAAGGATACAACAAGACGTAGCCAGTTGGAAATATGGATTGAGAAATGGCAAGATAAAGTATAATCCAGATAAGTGTGAGATGTTGCAATTTAGCAGGTCAGAAGTAAGAGGGCAGTTTGCAATTAATGGCCGAACCATTGGGAGCATTGATGTACAGAGGGATCTCATGGTGCAAGTCCAATACTCCCTGAAAGTGGCAACACCAATGAGTAGGGTGATTTATTTTTTTGTAAGACAACTCATCGTTTGGGGCAGTGAGTATAAAAGCTTGGATGTCATGTTACAGATGTATAAAACTTTAGTTGGGCTTCATTTGAAGAATTGTGTGCACTTCTGGTTGCGAACCCAAAGGAAGGATGTGGAAGCTTTGGAGAGGACACAGACGAGATTCACCAGGATATTGCCTGGTAATAAAGTGTATTAGCTAAAACGTCGGACAAACTTGGGACTGCTTTCTCTTGAGCAGCAGAGACAGATGATAGAAGTTTCTAAAATTGTGAGAGGCATAGGTGGAAATGTGAAACACGACAGGGCATAGATTTAAGCTGATGGGAGCATTTAAAGGAGTTAGACGCAAAATGCTGGAGTAACTCAGCGGGACAGGCAGCATCTCTGGATAGAAAGAATGGGTGATGTTTTGAGTCGAGCCCCTTCTTCAGACTGGGTCTTGAATGATGCTGAGATGCTGCCTGTCCCGCTGAATTACTCCAGCATTTTGTGTCTACTGTGTAAACCAGCATCTGCAGTTCCATCCTACACAACTTTAAAGGAGAAGTGTGAGGAATAGTTTGGTGTCTGGAACTACTTGCCAGGGGAGGTTATAAAATCAGATATATCGACATGAATTTTCAAAAAAACTGACCAACTATTACAGTTATTACTCTTTTTTCCAAAATTTGATTATCAAGATTTCAGTTCTGAGTGACTGCATATTATCTGCTTAATACCAGACAGCACATATGTATAATTACTCAATCTCTTTGCCCAGGATCGAGAAGATGTACCAGTGGAAATTTCAAATGGAGAACCAGGCTGCCAGTATTATGAACAGCTGCATTATAATGATTTGTGGCTCAAGATTGGAGATTGTGTTTTCATAAAATCTCATGGTTTAGTCCAACCACGTGTGGGCAGGTAAATCAGATAACATTTTCTATTAACTCGGGTTTGCTTTTCAATAATCACCATGTTTTAAAAAAAATGCTATTACAGGTACAACCTTTTTCCGACAGCCTATTAAACCAGACATTTTTATAATTCAGAACTTGTCTCTCTTAGGAATGGTTCAAATTTTTGAAGCGTAATTTTAATGGCTGGCTCAGTGGTAGAGTGATGCTCATATCCGCAAAATCGCGAGTTTGGCCTGATCAGGCAGTTCTCTGGAGAGCGAGAGTTTGAGTCTTCAGTGTAGTTTTTTTTCTTGCAGAATAAATGTCTGTATGAAATGCAGTGTGTTGAATGAATTCCTGAATTTGTAAATGTGACCCCAGCATTGAATCACCTCCCGCACTCATGTCACCCTAGCGGGGCTACATGCCCTTAGGCGGCCTAAGGCGACATTTTCACACTCTTATATCCGTGTGCAGCAGAGGCGCCAAACGTGAGCTTTGGTGTGCAGACGACATCCTGGAAAAAATGTCTGGTTTCTTCCAGGTAGGCGATATACCCTCCCGCGCAATATACCCTCCACTTCTCTTTTTAGTTCCCCTTTCTTCCAGGACCGACCCGAGGTTCCGCTGTCACCTCTGCGGGCCACCCTCGGTGAACGCTCACTCAACTTTGTCTTGGGATTCCTACTCTCCCGGTCAATGTACCCTCACCTTCTCTTTTATGAATGGGGATTTAGTTCCCCTTTCGTCAAGGACTGGCCGGAGGTTCCGCTGTCACCTCTGCGGGCCGCCCGCGGTGAACGTCCTGTCTCCCTGTCCCTGGGATAGCAGGGGGCGATAAAAATGCACAATACCCCCCTCCCCCTCCCCCCCCCACCCCCACTCCAGAGGAATCCGCGCTCCCCGATTGGCCGCTACGGCGACAAGTGGCAGTTCGCCCACAGCCCGAGCTGCGCGACCTCAAGAACAAGACGCACCTTGCGCACCATCAGTTTCTGCCCCTCTGGAGTTGGAGCGGGGCTGGGCTGGAGTTGCTGATCTGGGATCTCCGTGCTTGCAGTGGGCCTGGGGGTCGGTGTCCCGATGAGGGGGCCCAGCTCGGGCTGTGGGCGAACTGCCACTTGTCGCCGTAGCGGCCCATCGGGGAGCGGCTCCTGGTGGTCCCGATGTCTCCCGCTAGTTTGCAGTTTTTTCCTCTGGAGTTGGAACGGGGCTGGGCTGCTGCTGGCTGTGGGTCTCTGGGATCTCCGTGCTTGCAGTGGGCCTGGGGGTCGGTGGCCTGTTGGTCCTGACGTCTCCGGTGACTGGCACAGCTCGGGCTGTGAGCGAACTGCCACTTGTCGCCGTAGCGCCCACCGGGGAGCGGCTTCTGGTGGTCCCGATGTCTCCCGCTAGTTTGCAGTATTCCTCTGGAGTTGGAACGGGGCTGGGCTGCTGCTGGCTGTGGGTCTCTGGGATCTCCGTGCTTGCAGTGGGCCTGGGGGTCGGTGTTCCGTTGGTCCTGACATCTCTGGTGACTGGCATTGCCGACGTGAAGACAGTGCAAAGCCCCTACGCCGGTGCAATGCACGGGGAGCTGGAGAGGGGAGGGAAGGGGTCACACACATGGCCGGGAAGCAGAGGGGTGTAGGTGGGGTGAAACTGAAGGGAGCGACAATCTGCAGCTCCCTGCCCGCTGAGTTAAAAAAGTTCCCACGCAAGACTCACGATACACTGTGTATCGTGAGTCTACCGTGGGAACTTTTTTAACTCAGCGGGCAGACAGCAGCATATTGTCAATTATTAACCCTCCCGCGCAATATACCCTCACCTTCTCTTTTATGGATGGGGATTTAGTTCCCCTTTCTTCGAGGACCGACCGGAGGTTCCTCTGTCACCTCTGCGGGCCGCCCTTGGTGAACGTTTTCAAGGACCTTTTTTCAAGGACTGAAAAAATGTCGCTATTCGGAGGTTTTCGTTATTTGGATCTTCGGATAAAAGGTTGTGCACCTGCATTAACTTTATTTGGTTATTAAAACAATATATAAAGAATTACTTTACTCTCGTAGGAATGGTTCAAATGTTTGAAAATGTGGCTGGTCTTATAAAAATTGATGATAGACACAAAATGCTGCAGTAACTCAGGCAGCATCTCTGGAGAGAAGGAATGGTTGACCTTTTGGGTCGAATCCTTTCTTCAGACCGCTCCTTTGTGTAAAGTACCGTATGTAAAAGTAAATGTTATGGTAACTTGTGCTTTTTGTGCACCTTGTGGATAGGATTGAGAAGATGTGGGTACGGGGTGGTGCTGCATATTTCTTCGGCCCCATATTCATTCATCCTGAGGAGACGGAGCATGAGCCTACCAAAATGTTTTACAAGAAGGAAGTGTTTCTTAGCAATGTGGAAGAAACTTGCACCATGACCTGTGTGATTGGTAAGGAATTAATATCTTAGGACTGATTACAAAGTGCAATAATGCAGTAAGTTTCGGCATAAATTCTATAAAATGTACTGGAAAATATTTGAAATTTTACCAGTATAATTTTGATTATTTTGGTCAGAGGGCATTTTGATCAGCAGAATTAAATATTTAATTTTTGTCTTCAAATAGGTGGTTAGTATAAAAATGCGCTAATATATTACAAAACCAGATTTCACTTTGCATTAGTGTAATTGCTAAATTATACATTTAATGTAAAATATTCTTGTGGTGCTGTTCCATTTAGGCAAGTGCAGTGTATTGTCATTTAAAGACTACCTCTCTTGTCGACCAACGGAAGTGAATGAAAATGAAGTATACATTTGTGAAAGTCGTTACAACGAAACTGACAAACAAATGAAAAGATTTAAAGGTCTCAAGCGATTTTCCTTATCTGCTAAAGTACTGGATGATGAAGTGTACTATTTCAGGTGAGGCTTGTTGTCGTGAAATAGTAAAACATTCCTCTAATGGTGAAACTTTACTCATTGATTTGAATGCAGTTAGTCTGCAGTTGAGAAGGCTACTTTATCTGTGATGCACAAATTATAATTCATGGCCTCGACTAGTGGGATACTTAAAGATGTGTGGTTATAATATAGGAAATACTACAGGCACTTTCTGTATGGTGATGTCCAACTAACAGCAACTGGTTTAATAATGTTGATTGAAAGGGACGTATTTGCCTGGGTGTGAGGTCTGGCTCCCCCACTGTGTGAAATCATATCTAAGGATCTTTTTCATCCAAAAAGACAACACCTCCAACAGTGTAGCAGTCCTTTGTCAATGCATTATGTTCCGTTTCTGAAAAGAATAAAATACTGAGAGTCCGGGACTTGCTGACAAATTTGGAGGGCTCCAGCTCGTGTGTTGAAATTAAGTGCTAGTGGGATTTTGCCACACATTACTGGAGAATTGCCTCTCAAATCGTGCATTAGTTTGACATGACACAGGACCTGAAGCTCCATGCATTTTGGAGGGAAGTCGATATCCTGCAGATTAGGAGGAAGAGATGACATATTTTAAATTGCTTTATATCCATTTAATTGTCAATTTTTATTTGTTTTAATGTTATATAGCAACAATTAAAATAATTTCTAGGCATTAGAGACATTTAAATATATGAAATTCAATGTTAGTTTTGTCTAAGCTCCATCATTAGCTTAACACCCTTTAGAAACATAGAAATTAGGTGCAGGAGTAGGCCATTCGGCCCTTCGAGCCTGCACCGCCATTCAATATGATCATGGCTGATCATCCAACTCAGTATCCCGTACCTGCCTTCTCTCCATACCCTCTGATCCTCTTAGCCACAAGGGCCACATCTAACTCCCTCTTAAATATAGGGACAGGACCTCGGCATTATATTAGGTGAGGCCTTGTGACCATCCAAACCCCTCTGCCTAAGAGAATGCAAAAGATCAGCTAAATTGACTCTCCAGACTTTACTTGGGCAGCTAAGTGCAGGAAGGCATTGCAAGTGATGGGTCTGATTCAGAATTATCCCAATGTATAACAATCGCTAATTTAATTATTGGTTTAATTCATGGTGCTGTCTAAGCCTTCAAGAGAAACTTGTTAATGATTTAACATGGAAATCTGCTTTACTGTAGATTACTAAATTTGTACAGTATGGAAACAAGCCCTTCAGCCCGACTCTTCCATGCCGACCAAAATGCCAACCTACACTAATTCCATTTGCCTGTTTGGTCAAAATCCCTCTAAAACTAACATAACCATGAATCTATCCAAATGTCTCTTCCACGCTGTAACTACCTGCTTCTACTACCTCCTCTATTCCATATATCCACTGCCCTCTGTGTAGGAAAACTTGTTCCTCGGGTCCCCTTTAAATTATCCCCCTCTCACTTTAAACCTGTCTCCTTACACTGCAACAAAGACAGTGGCTGTCTTCCCCGTTATTGTCCCTTATAATTTTACAACCTCCGAAAGGTCACCGATCGCCTCCTCTAGGAAAACCACTTGCCGTTAATCCAGTTGCTCCTTAAAACTTATTTGTGATTGTATATCGTTCCAGGAAACCTATTGTTCCCCACAAGGAACCATCTCCTCTTTTAGATAAGAAAATACAGGAGCTAGAGATGAAATTTGCAGAATTTGAGGAACCTGATGAAGAGCACGAAGAAGGCGTTGATGAAGAAGCTGAAACTGCTGAACAGCCATCTGTGCCTCAGTTACAAACTCCTGTTCCCAATGAAATGGAAATAGCTCCTTATACACCTCCACAGGTACAGTAATCGGATCTTGCTGAGGTGTTCTACAGGTACAGAAACATTTAAACACATGAGGCTTTTTAAGAGGAGGTGTGGTTTACAGATTTTGTGGAACTAAATCAAAAGTAATTCTAACTTTAAAGAATGTGAGAATTGAGTAGATTCTGTTCTCAACTCTCATCATAAATCATGACTGTACTATTTCATCGGGATTGGAACAACTGAATAATTAACATCAACATTTACAAAATTCAAGTAGCACTGAAAATCAATATTTAGAAAAAGTGGTTACCTTTGTTGGAATGGTTCCAAGGTGCTAAATGTGATACAGAATCTCACTTCAAATGTGGCTATGGTGGCCAACTTAACCATGTGATATCTGAATCATCCAGTTCCATAGCATTTAAGGTCATTGTTAATGGCTCAGCAACCAACCTAACTCAACCAAGAACTTCTGAATATTAAAACTCATTTTTAGTCAACATGTTAGTCATAGATAGACACAAAAAGCTGGAGTAACTCAGCGGGACAGGCAGCATCTCTGGAGAGAAGGAATGGGTGACATTTCAGGTCGAGACCCTTCTTCAGTCTGCCTGTCCTGATTTAATTCAGCTTTTTGTGTCTATCTTCGGTTTGAACCAGCATCTGCAGTTCCTTCTTAAACATGTTCGTCATCTTACATGGCGGTGAGTTTCTACAGTTAATTTAAGCCGGATGTTAAAGAGTAAGCTTGTGGATTTTCTGTTATGAAAAAATGGATTGGCGATACCAAGAAAGTCTATGGGGAGAAGATTTAAATTTTCACTCAAAAATAATTACTAAATAAGTAAGTTTTGAAAATGCATTCACAGTTTCATGCATTAAAAAGGTGAATCTTCTATTTATACAATTGTCTGCTGTTGTGTAACATTTTATTGTTCTTTTGGTCCAAAGTGTTTTGAGCACCAGTCATTCTTGTAGGTTCACAAATTGATCAATGAAACAATTGAAATCATTTTGATTTATATACATGAGAAAATTATGAGATGACAGATAATCCTGTGCCCTGTGTAACCATAGTCCAACTGGGAGATGCTAAATGAAGCTGTAACATTACTAAATAAATGGCTGAGAATAGTCACACTTGAGCATTCCTTTCCCAGTTCCAAAGTGCACTGACAGTTGCTTGAGAGAAGGCTGAGAAGCTCTGATAATGGACCAGAAAAACTATAGAAATTTAAAATCGACTCAAAAATATGCTTCAATTAGAATAAGCAAGTATGACATTTGGGCCAATAACAGTTCATTTTATCTTTTTTTTTTTTAAAGTTGCTTTTGTTAATTTCTGTTTCAGTTAATTAGCAGGCTTTCACTATAGATCAGTAATCTGTGTATAAATGTTATATGTTGACATGTTTTTTCAACTGCTTATAGTATGGTTATTTAAGGTAAGAACCTAGGGATATGTTTTTGCCCTACGGATTAGATATAACTCGTATCTCAAAGTTCTTCCTCATAAGCTTATATGGCTTAGAAATGCTAACGTTCTCAACTGTCCTATGTTCCTTTTTTGTAGTCAACCCCAAAATCCATTAAGGGCACTAAACAGAAGGAGGGAAAGAGGAAGACTAACCCAAGTGGTTACATCTTGTTTAGCAGTGAAATGAGAGCTGTTATCAAAGCCAAGCATCCGGACTTCTCTTTTGGAGAGCTGAGTAGGCTTGTGGGTACGGAATGGAGAAACCTTGAGGCTGTCAAAAAAGCAGAGTATGAAGGTAGCTTATTATTTGTTTTTTAAAGCAAAGACATTTAAAGTGTTTTATTAAAAAATAACCTGACATCACAGTAGCTAATTTGTGCCTGAATTAAATTATGTTAAACCAACAGCTAGATACAGACATTGTATCTTTACAATTCCTTTTACTTCAAAGTAATGCGATTTTGAATTTACTGCCAGCTATCTGAACACTTATTGAGTTAAATGTATTATTCGTACACCGTAAGGTTTATTAAGATCCGTCTCAAGGATAAATTAATTTGAAAGAAAATGAAAGGCTTTCATTTTTCAGTCTGCCTTGATTTGCCGGCCATGGCATTTGCTAATTGTGGCATTAGAAATAGATTTTGCCAGGCTCTTACAAAATAGAGTTATTTCACACACTTGAAGAGATTACCAGAAATGCTGAGAAGTGCTGTTCCTTTTGGTCAAATTTTACTATTGGGTACCAAGTCTATAAGCAAATGGTTGAGAGGAGTTGTCTCATCTCTCATTGAAAGCATTTTGGAAAAGGCTTTGTTAAGTTATCCTGGCAATAGTGTGGATTTCATTTTAACTTGACAAAATGGTTACAATCCCTTCGGGTTTGGAATGTAGGTTATTCTTCGTGAAATTATTAATTGAAGCGAATACCTTCCTTATCTAATCAGTGCAAATTTCTAATTCTGTGCTGTAATAAATAAATAGAGTGGTGTGCCCATGTGAATATACGTTCGTGTTTTTTCAGAGCGGGCAGCAAAGCAGGCTGAGCAGCAGGAGAGAGAGCGTGCAGCTCAGCAGCAGCAGTGTGCCTCCCCACGGGCTGGTACACCTGTAGGTGCCATCATGGGGGTAGTACCACCTCCTACACCAATGGGAATTCTCCATCAGCAGATGACCCCTGTCACAGGTAGCATATGAGAACTAGCTAAATGCCAAAGGCCTACGATTCTATTGAAAACTGCTTTCAACCAAATTTGGGAAGGAAGGAGGGTCATTTTGCTGTTTGTTTGCATTGCAGGGTTTTCATCAGCACCATAGTGGTTTACCAAAAGTACATGTTGAAAGTCTCTCTCAAGGGTTACATACCAGAAATGTTTAATGCATTTCCTAGATATTGTGATCCAAAATGATAATATTAAGTTCTGATGTCTTAATGATTGTAAGAACTCTGCATTGTTGCACCAAATTAATTTTGTTTGCTGACGTCTTATTTGTGAAGTAACTTAAATTACAAAGTATTTTGTGCATTTTCTCTCTATTTACTATAAACAATCAAAAAGTGCAAATCATTGCAAATATTTTATGAATTGCACAAAAATCAAAATCTCTAAATTGTATTCCAAACCTTGGAAGCTACACAAAAATACAAACTTTCTGGGCTGAACAAAAAATAAGTTGGTGCAATCGATAGATATAAAAACTAAGAACATTATTATATTTTCAAAACAATAATGATTCATTAGAAGTTTTGATGTTTAGTACTTGTATTCCAAAAACAAGTTGTTGTATGCAGTCAAGGAAAATATGATGTTACTTACAAAATGTTCTAACCATTGCTAAAGGTTAACCACATGTATGTATTTTAAAAATAATTTCATGAAAATCCTTCTCTCCAGAGATGCTGCCTGTCCCACTGAGTTACTCCAGCATTTTGTGTCTAACTTCATGAAAAATGTACATTGGTTGTAATCTGGCAATATTTTTTCCCCATTATCTTCCACATACTAAAGGATAGTCACGTCATCCAATAAGAAAATTGTAGGAATAGTGTTCTTTAAAGTTGTTTTAATATTAAGTCAAATTAAGTCACATGATTTCATTTCCTCAAGTTTGTTACAATTATTTGTGTATTATCATCTTCTACAGTTGTGTGGTTATCAATTTATCAATTATTGCAAAAGCTGGGCTGTAGTGTTATATTCCTTTGATTGTTTCCTTAGTTATGGACTATACACTTTTTAAATTCTATAAGCCTGTTTAATTTCAGCAATTTTTATCCTTACTTCTGTATTTTAATCAATCCTATCATTAAGAGTTATAAATCAGTAATTTCTGTTTTTAGCCTGTTTGATAAATGTATTAGTGCCATTAATCAACCACTGAATGCAGCTTAATAGTAAATAATTAATAGTAACAATAGCAGCTTGCACTTATATGGTATCATGAATTAAAACATTGCAAGGTGTCTCACAGGAATTTATATTCCAAACAATTTGACACATTCCCACATAAGGAGACACTAAGGCAGTCAATCAAAGGCATGATTACAATTGTAGATTTTAAAGAGTGCCGAGAGGTTCAGCGATGAAAACCTTTGCAAAAATATTTTTCCATTTTCCCTTGTGTCTCTACTTGGTAACTAGTCATATACCGGCAACATTTTTTAATATATGGAATACTGCCTTCAGTAACCGTTATACGTAACATCACTGATGGAGCATCGGAATGGCAATGTATGGTCATCCATTTTATTCTGGTGATATCTACTATGTTATGACCAAGCTGTTAAGTGAGTGCCGAATCCCATGGAACCCCCTAATCAGAACTTCCACTCAAATCAGAGAAGCCTGCGTCCCATTAATTTGTTTTTTAAATTTGATTTCCATTAACTCACAAAAACCACCTAATAGATTGTAGATTTAGTTGAAACTGCAGAGTCACTTTGGATCTATTCATCACGGAACAAATTATGCAGTAAATGTTATCTATAATTATTCCTGAACTTGCTCCGCCATTTTGGATCATTTGTAATCTTGTAAGGAGGTTGAGAAAACTGATACATTTCACTAAGAAGGCCAGCATTTAATGTTCATTCCTAATGGCCCTTGAAATTATAAAAAAGGCAGCAACTTTTCATGAACTACAGCAGATCATATGTGATCCACCATGCTTTTAAACAGGAAGCTTTAAGATCTTGGCCCAGGAATGATGCTGTGTTTATAGGTAAATCATCAGCAAGGCTTTTGTGAGGAGGAGTTTTCAAAATCAGATGGAAATATTGGGTGTTCAATCCTTAATTGAAATTTGAAACTTCTAGTTTAGAAACTAACTTTAATAAGATTCAAACTTTGAAATTAGGCATCTTATGCTATTTTGCTACCTCAAAAGAAGTGTGATTCTTTTTTAAAAATTTCATTTGTTTTGGCTTGTCGATCTTATTCTGATTTTTGATTTCCCACATTTTTTAATATGAATGTCAAAGCACCAACTGTCATGGGATTCAATTTGTTTAGGTTGCCAGCTTTATATTTTTAAGGTAAAATGGATCATCTTCACAGGATTCTTAAAAATACTTTGAGCGAGAGGAAACTTCAGAAGACAACAAATTTTTACCCATTCTGTAGAAAAGGTGGAGACACAAGAAACTGCAGATGATGGAATCTTGAGCAAAACGCGAAAGGCTGGAGGAACTCAGCAGGTCAGGCAGCATCTGTGGAGGAATGGACAGATGATGTTTCAGGTCCTGTCCTGACTAGTTATCTATCCATTCAATCCACAGATCCTGCCTGATCCGCTGACTTCCTCCAACATGTTGTGTTTTGCTGGAGAAAAAATAATTACTTAAGTAATTTGACAAGTATCTGCATGCATGCATTTGGAAAAGAGGCTAAATCCTAAACAACTAATCAAACTGCTTTGGACAGCACAAGCAAAATTACCATTTGAAAATGTTATTGTATTTTTATCGCATGTTGCTGTACAAATTCATAAGCTGAATATTAAGATTTGTAGGAATATTAAGAAGATTATTTGGCCAGACACCACGTGTTATACTATCCTCTTCTTACAGCACAACTGTATGAAGTATCCTATAGTATGTGGCAAATAACAGGAATATTGCTCCCAGGGAGCCAGCATTAACTGATGGGCTGAATGACCTCCATCAATTGAAAGATAAGAAAATAAGATAGAATACAGAAAGAGGATGAATCATGTGCCTTAGCTTAATTTTATATTGGAAATGAGTTAAAGGGACATTGTTCCTTTGTTTTTCCCTCATTGGATGACAGGACTTTGGTATGTGATGGATAATATTCAGAGAATGGAGAAGACCTTGCCAAAGGTAGGTAATCCAACCTTTCGATTAGAAAGTTCAATTTTTCGAATTGAATGATAGAGATGTGACCCAATACATTTTAATCCCGTGTAAATGTTTAGAAAGATGTGTGTATAGCTGCTTATTACCCTGCGTTATTTCTTCACATACTAATCATATCCATATCCATCCCTTTTCGTAATCCATTAGTTTGTAGTGCATGTTTCATTGTGCAGACCAAGGTTCCCTCTAAGTGTTGAAATGGATCAGAAAATCAATTAACACATTCCTGGCTTAATACTCCAAAATTGAATATGCACAGCTTACTTTTGTTGGTGTCTACCAACAAGTTATTACTGATCCAAAATTATTCATATGAGAGATGTTTTCTCACAAAATGAGCTAATTTAGAGGGAACATTGATATAGACTTGCATGTTATTGACATCCTTGATGCATGTTTGAAATTTGTTGTTGTCCTTTAAGGCATGATAGGTGGCTACCCACAAGGCATGCCTCCATTACAAGGCCCTATTGATGGCATGGCCAGCTTGGGCAGCATGCAGTCACTTCACCCTGGGGTGCCTCCACCACCCCACCTTCCCCCAGGCGTTCAACCGCTGGGTAAGAACATCATTGCTAAATCATTATTTTGTTTATTATATGCCATCCTACTCTAAACAGTCAATTATTCTAATTGTGTAAAAGCCCAACAAGAGATAACTAAGAAATATTTATTGGATAGATACCATTTACAGGCACTCCCCAACTTACGGAAGCATTACAGTCTGTGAACCCTTACAAAAGTCGGGTTTTACGCAAGTCGGAGTAACTATCCCCATCACCTACCCGAAATATCTCACAGAGTATTCATTGCGTCCAGGACACATTCTGCAGCGCAAGGCTTGAGTTCCAATGGAAACTTGAGTGGTCGTGCAGTGTTGTGAAAATTACAAACTGCTTGATTGCACTAGGGACTAAGTACAGAATTATAAGAGTACAGAGTTTTCGCAAGTCACCTTTGCATAAGTCCGGGAGTGTCTGCTTATCATTTATTTATTTCAGAAAGTTGGATATTAACAATATTGGGACTATTGAATTTGCATACCTTGAGCCAATTTCTCATTTAAAACATGTTAATGCATTTTTGACATTCTATAATGTTTTTCTGAATTAAATATGATTATGTGCAATGGTAAACTTTCCAAAGGTTCTCTTTTATAGCATAAGGTTATAATTTCCTGTCAAAGTGTTACAACAAAAAAAATATGGTATTTAATCTCTAGATAAACATTCCAAAATTGTCCCACAAGATTGAAGAAATATAATCTAATTGGGTTCATATCTATTTAAGAGCCATTAAAATTTGTTAGGATATAGTTATGAGCTATTGATACTGAAAAGTAGAGCTCCATTTGGTAATTTCACTCTATTTAGTTTTACATTCGATAATCCCAATATGACTTAGTTATTTATAACTTTGCTGCTATTTGTTAAGACCTTTATTTAAAAAAAGGTGCTCCTGTGGCCTTCACACCCAACCAGCATCAGTAAGTTGCAAGCTAACATGATTGTCCTACAGCTACTACTTTAGCAGATCAACACTGACATAGCATGACACTTTTCAAGTTCAAATTCTCATTTATTGTCACTTAACCAATAAAGGCACAGTGAAATTTGAGTTGCCATACAGCTGTACTAAGTGAAAAGAACACAATAAGCACATAAAATAAACATTAACATAAACATTCACCATAGTGGAATCAACATTCCTCACTTTGATGGAAGCCAATAAAGTTCAGACATCTTCCTCCTTTGTTCACCCGTGGTTGGGGCCTTGAACCCTCCGCAGTTCGCCGCTACAGACGGTCCTTGCGTCGGGATGATCGAAATTCCAACATCGGGACGGACCGGAACACTCTGCTGCATGGAGTTCCCAAGTTGGCTGCTTCTTACCAGAGACCCCAGCTTCACGCTGTTAAAAGTCCACAGGCCCCGCGGTCGGAGCACTTCTTCTGGCGATCCTTGGCTCTGCGATGTTAAAGTCTGCGCTGCGGCTTGAAGCTCCAGGCCTGTCTCCAGGAAAGGCCACACCGCTCCAGTTGTTTCCCCCTATTTGCCCGCCACCTCCTCCCACAAACCTAACCAAGAAACATTGAAACACACATTTAAAACATACTTAAAATAATAAAAAACAGAGCAGGGACGTGACAGACTGCTGGCGAGGCAGCCATTGCTGGCGCCAACCGGTGCTTGAATGTCATGAAATGTCTTAAAGCATTACAGATATATGCAAGGAAGAAAGACTCAGTTGTAAGCAGAAAGCATTAGTCATGGTGAAATCCTGTTTGGTGTGAGTGAAATGTGAAGGAATTGATAACTATGCCATTTGCACACCATTGAGGTTTACATTTATGACTATACAGATTCAAGATAGGACTGTACCAGAGGATGTGAATATACCAAAGCATATACCAGAGCCAGTATATAATTTGTTCAAGAAGGAACTGCAGATGCTGAAAGATCGAAGGTACACAAAAATGCTGGAGAAACTCAGCGGGTGTAGCAGCATCTATGGAGCGAAGGAAATAGGCGACGTTTCGGGCCGAAACGTCACCTATTACCTTCGCTCCATAGATGCTGCTGCACCCGCTGAGTTTCTCCAGCATTTTTGTGTACGTCCAATATATAATTTGCCAGGTACAGGGCAGCAAAGGCAGGTAGAGAAGTGACTAAATAGAATTCAAATTTGCACAAGTGTAATACCAACTAGAACACCAAAACTCCATTGACACTGGAACTAGCTGAATAGCCATGTTTTGCTAATAACTAGTTTGTATAATGATTGGTAAATTTTCTCAGCATTCAGGTTACAAATCCAATACCTTTAAACTATGAATTAATTGTGAATCTTTGTTGTGCAAGATTATTGGAATCAGGCCCTCCAGCCCAACTTGTCCAAGCCATCTAAGAGGCCCCATTTAAGTTGGTCCCATTTACCAGTGTATGTATCCCTCTATACCTTTTTCATCCATGTGTACCTGTCCAAGTGTCTTATAAATGCTATTATAGTACCTGCCTCAAATACCTCCTCTGGCAGCTCCTTCCATATAGCTCCTTCCATATTCATACTCCAAATGGAAAAAGTTGTCCCTCAAGTATCTATTAAATCTATCTCCTCTCACCTTTTATACACCTCTACAAGATCACCCCTCTGCCTACAGCCCTCCAAGGAATAAAGTCCAATTTGCCGAGCCTCAGGCCATCGAATCCTAGCAATATCTTTGCAAATCTTCTCTGTATTCTTTCCAGTTTAATGCCAACCTTTCTATAACGTTGATCAAAACCTAACCTGATACAACAAATGCAGCCTCACCAACATTTTATGCAACTCAATCAATCAATCAATCAATCAACCTTTATTGTCATCTTGCAAGCAGTTGTACAGTGCAAAATGAAAAGACGTTTCCCAGGGAATACCGGAGCATCGCACATGAAATTTAAAACATTTCACACATAATAACACTAAAAACAATCCAGTCCCTGATGGAACAGTATAAATAGTTAAAAGCAGGTAAAACAACAATGTTAAAATACAATAAACCAATCGTAAAAATGTCCGGGGCAGCTGATTTGAGTGGCCTGTGCCAGTTATTAAAGTACCCGTGCCAAGCCTCAGAATCAAGTGACTGTGAGTGCAGAGTGACTGTTTAGCAGCCTCACAGCCTGTGGCAGGAAGCTGTTTAGCAGTCTTGTAGTCCGGGCTTTGATGCTGCGATATCTCTTGCCTGATGGCAGGAGATCCAGGTGTATGTGGAGGGGGTGCAGTTTGTCCTTAGCAATTCTCTGAGCTTTTTTCAGACAGCGGCTCTGGAACAGTTCTTGTACCGAGGGCAGGGAGACGCCAATGATCCTTTCTGCTCCCCTCACTACCCTCTACAGAGCCTTCCTGTCCGAGCAGTTGCAGGTGGAGTACCACGTATTTATGCCGTATGTGACTCCACCGTCTGTACCACTCCACCGTACCCCTGTAGAAAGTCCTGAGGATGTTGGTGGGGATGTTGGCCTGTTTTAGTTTCCTCGGGAAGTGCAGTCGCTGATGGGCCCGTTTGACGGTCCCAGTGGTGTTCCTGGACCAGGTGAGGCTGTCTGTAATTTGCACACCGAGGAACTTTATGCTCTCCACTCTCTCCACTGTGGTGCCACTGATGTTGAGTGGTGTATACTTTGGCTGCGCCCTCCTGAAGTCGACAACCATCTCCTTTGTTTTGTCGACATTTAATTCTAGATTATTTTTGCCGCACCAGTCCACCAGTTGTTCTACTTCCTCCCTGTACATTGATTCGTCATCTCCGCTGATGAGTCCCACCACTGTTGTGTCATCCGTGAATTTGATGATCTTATTGTCCCTGAATCTGGCAGCACAGTCGTGTGTGAGCAATGTGAACAACAGCGGGCTGAGCACACAGCCTTGAGGGGAGCCGGTGCTCAACATGATCGAGCCTGAGGTGTTCTTGCCAACACGGACTGACTGCTGTTTCTCTGTCAGAAAGTCCAAGATCCAGTGACATAGGGTGGTGTTGAGGCCCAGCAGGGTTAGTTTCTCCACAAGTCTCTGTGGGATGATGGTATTAAACGCTGAGCTGAAGTCAATGTACAGGATTCTGGCGTAGGTGTTTTTGTTTTCCAGATGCGTGAGTACTGTGTGCAACGTGGTAGAGATGGCATCCTCTGTAGAACGGTTGGGGCGATAGGCAAACTGGAGGGGGTCTAACGATGAGGGGAGGCTGGCAGTAATGTGGGGTTTCACCAGGAGTTCAAAACACTTCATTATTATTGGGGTCAGGGCGACAGGGCGGTAGTCATTTAGGCAGGCAACCACTGGTTTCTTCGCTATGGGGATTATTGTGGAAGTTTTGAGGCATGTGGGGACAATGGCTTGACTAAGGGAGATGTTAAAGATGTCTGCTAGCACATCTGCTAACTCCTCAGCACATTCCTTGAGCACACGTCCTGGGATGTTGTCGGGTCCGACTGCTTTCCACGGGTTGACCTTGGACAGGCGTGTGTCCATCGGGTCTATGGTCAGGACTGGACCGCAACATAACATCCTAACCTCTATACTCAATACTGCAACATAACATCCTAACCTCTATGCTCAATAATGCAATGTAACAAAAGCCTTCTTTACCACCCTATCTACTGGTGGGTGTGACCATGTTCACGGAGCCATGTAGCATTCATTTCAGCATTCTAAAATTTCCCATGTGGAATCAGCCCAGTTAGTATCACTGATCTGGCTGATCTGGCGGTTGGAGAGGGACGGGACATCACAATTAATCATGTTGCTCTGTCATTTATGTGACGGTCAAGATTTAGTGTCAAAGTCATAGGATTTAGTATGGTCCATTGTAGAAAAATGATAATGATGACATATCTCAATATTGAAAGAAGCTTTCATTTCACTTGGATTATGGAATCTCTGAATGTTTCAATATAATCAAGAGGTTGGTTTCTATTGAGCCATGGTTTGGCAGAGAATTGCAACAGATATTGCATTTATATTTTCTGCCATTGGAAAGCTCTCCAAATAATTCCAGTTTAAAAAAAAACATTAAACATGACATGACATCAAAAATGCATCGCTTGGCTTAAAAACTTTAAGGTGTTTCATGGAACATCGAGCTTTGCATAATTTAACTTATTCTTTGGATTTTTTATTTTGGAAATCATTCATGATGCTTCTTCATTTTTTACGTTGCTAAGATGCATAGCAACCTCATTATGTGCTGAGGTTACATCTTAAATCTGGTTGAACTTTTCCTCTTCTATAGCGGTTTTGAAGTTTATTATTTTCCTGGTTTCTACACTGGGCCACATAGACTTGGAAGTAAATAATGCAATTTGCCGATGTTGCTGTCGACCACTGTAAGAAGGTCTCGCCTCTAGTTAGCACTGAAATAAGAAATACTTTAATGCCGAGGCAGAGGTTTGGCCTTGATCTTATTGTATAGCAAAACACATTAGAGGTGCAATACAGCAAACCTGTTTCTCATGAAGAGAATGAATGAATATTAAATATCAGGATTCATTTTATAAAACTTCAAACATTACCTTTACTGTCTTTGTTCTGAAATCTGGCCCTGTTTAGAAACCATTATCAGCACATTTGATGCTGCATTATGAAATTGTGATGTGTATCTTAACAAGAAAGTGTGAAAAGATAATTGTCGGTGAATCTTCGGATCATTGGTTGAGGTCTCCTGAAATGTTTTCTATTCAAACTGCAGGTGTTATAGGTCAAAGTGTGACCACCATGGTGGGAGGCTCTCCAACTGTGACCACAACAGGGGCACCTTATGGTCAACAGGTAAAATAAATTGCTTTCTTAACCTAAAATTTCTATTAATTAAAATATTACTTTATAGTATTACTTTTAGGTGAATCCTACTTATCTGAACTTGTATCGTTTTTTAGACCACACGGTTACAGCAAGAGCTTGAAGGCAAATTAAAATATGTAGGTTAAACGTAATTTTGCAATGATGATTCTCTTAGATTGGTATTCATCCTAATCTTTGGCCTCAGGGTCAGCAGGCTCCGCCTCCATATCCTACACAAGTGGCAGCACAACAAGCTATCCAGCAGCAGCCATCGACGCCGATGTTTGTGGCTCCTCCACCAAAGACTCAGCGATTACTACACTCTGAAGCTTACCTGCGATACATTGAGGGGCTCCGTGCTGACTCTAACACTGTCAGCAAGTGGGACCAATCACTGTCGGGTGAGTGAATGCAAAATATCATGTCAATCATATTATCAATTAATGGAATTTTCCAAAAAAATCTGTTACCAGGCCTGTAGTCATAAAAATACATTGGTCTCTCTGCTGGCTGCTTAACTCTTTTTGGGTGTTATGTAAATCATATTTCACAATGACCGCAGATTAACTTTCACGTGGTTGTGTGATGAAGACAGAGAGGGTGGGCTTTTGCAAGTGCTTCTCAATTCTTCCTTCAAATGAAGTTTGAACTTGCTCAAATGGTGGATTAATAAAGTAGTCCCAGCATCTCCCTGATTTCCAATTCTCTATAATTATTTTCTGGGAAATCAAAGATGCCATGGCATAATTGTGAGGATATCTGCTTTTTCCCCAGCTTTTATCAGGCAACCGAACCATCCTACCACAACTAGAGAGCAGTCCTGAGCTACTATCTGCCTCATTGGTGACCTCTGGACTATCTTTGATTGGACTTTACTGGCTATATCTTGCACTAATGTTATTCCCATTTCAATTATATGTACATTGTGTATGGCTCGATTATAATCCTGTGTTGTCTTTCCACTGACTGGTTAAAACGTGGCTAAAGCGTTTCACTGTACATCGGTACATGTGACAATAAACTAAATCTGAGCTGAACTGATAAAACTTTCAGAATTTTTCCCAATTCATTATCACCTTCATTTAGTCAAGATTTTGGAAAACTTCAACATACTTGATGGTGTTTAGACGAGTATCCATTGAGAAAAAAGAAATACCTACTCCACTGCTTTTTATTGCTTGAATTTGTTGTGATTAGCCATGTCGAGGAATTTGTAATGGGCTTCAGTAGGTAACGTTCTTCCAAGGAGACCTTGCAAGCACTGTGCCCGGGACTCTGTTTTCAGTCACATTTTACAAAAAGGTTATGAAAATAATCTACATGTCCATTTTGATAGCTTTGTCTTGTGTTGCTTTGCAGCAAGAAGGCAAGATGTCCACCTTACAAAAGAACAAGAGAGCAGATTGCCTTCTCACTGGTTAAAGAGTAAAGGTGCTCACACAACCATGGTTGATGCACTGTGGCGTTTACGTGACATCATGCTGCGAGATACTCTAAACATTCGGCATGCGTACAGTCTGGAATAATGTTTGAATTCCTATTACATTACCACCATTTATTACAATGCAAGAGTTCTGTGGAAAGTGTGACTGTGGAAAAAGTGTGTTTTAGTACCTCTGGGGAAAATGGTAGTACAATTTATTTTACTGCTTTTCTTGTATGGTCAAATTGTATTTGTTTTTATAAAAACTTTTTAAATAAGCTGTCACTGGATATTTGAATTTACTATTGGTAGACTCTGCGATGGTCTTAGGAAAAACCCAATTATATTTTTGCACTGATTCTATCCCTTGTATAGAATTCAGTTTCATTTTTTCACTGGTACTTTGGAGGCTGAGTATGCTTGCTCAGTACATTTGTGTTGTAATGAGACTAATTTGAACATTTTTCATTAATAAAAAAGAAAAGTACATCCAACTAAGAGTGATGTGCATGTCTGATTTTCGAGTTGTAGAGCAATATTTTATAAAATCGTAGAAATAAGTGATGTAAAAGGAGATACTGTTAATGTAGGGTTAAAAGGAGTTATCCAACCTGATATCCCCCACTTTCCCATGAGTTGTATATTGTACCACTGCAGTTAAAATTCCATGTACTAAATTACAAAATGTAATGAATTCCAGACGTTGAAAAAGGGTCATCTACCACAAGGGTTCCCAACCTGGGGTAAATTTTGCCTACCCAGGGGGTAAATTAGTTGATTCTGGATTTGTACATATGTTTTCTCATTGACTGACTGGGTTTGGTTCTGGTATACTAGTATCTGTTCATCATTAGTTCATAAATAAGTGAAATAACATTGTTATGTGCTAGTAAAGTTGCCAGGGGTAAATGGGATGAAAAAGGTTCGGAACCCCTGGTCTATCACCTACCTTAAATCTAAGTCCCTCCAAACATTTCCATCATTCCAGTTATTGACCTCAACAAAATGTTATTAATTCCTATGTATCTGATGCACTGACTAAAATGTTTCCCATTATAGATATTCTCTATAAATCTCCCCAGCACTGTTGTAATGTTGCTGTATCTTTCCTATAATGTGGTGGCAGACTGCCTACCGTATCTGACCTGTGAACTGTGCACTGTTCTATCATAGGCTCCTGACTCTTATATCCCATGCCTTGACTTTTTTTAATCATCCCATTTACCCCAAAAGTAGCCCAACTGGATTTTATATGTTTCAATAAAACCGCCTTTCATTTGTCTAAATTTTAGTTTAGTTTAGAGATACAGAACGGAAGCAGACCCTTCGGCCCACCGTGTCTTTGGAGTGTGGGAGTAAAAAAGCCCACGCGGTCACGGGGTAAACGTGCAAACTCCGTACAGACACCACCCGTAGTCGGGATCAAACCCCGGTCTCCGGCGCTGTAGGCATTGTAAGGCACAACTACCGCTGCACCACCATGGCCGCCCTATTAGAACCTTAAATTCTAAAGATGTACAACCCTGATTGTTTAATCTCTCCTAAATCAATCAAAACATTTCATGAATACTTCTGGGAAACATTCCTTGCACCACCTCTATTGCAAGAATATTTGAGTGGAGAATTAGAGGTACAGGTTTGCAATCAATAATTATCCCAGGTTAATATGATTCTAATAATAATATAATAAATTAAGAAACCTGAAGCATCGTACCTTAAAGTGTACAATCACAGTATCAAATCCTCATGAATAAACCCCCTAATTCTATTCACCATATGTTGTGTGGTTATTTGAGTGGATTCTTCATTTATAGTGCCCTCCATAACGTTTGGGATAAAGACCCATCATTTGTTTATTTGCCTCTGTACTCCACAATTTGAGATTTGTAATAGCAAAAAAATCACATGTGGTTAAAGTTCACATTGTCAGATTTTAATAAAGGCCATTTTTATACATTTTTATTTCACCATGTAGAAATTACAGCAGTGTTTAGACATTGTTCCCCCATTTCAGGGCACCATAATGTTTGGGACACAGCAATATCATGTAAATGAAAGTAGTCATGTCTAGTATTTTGTTGCATATCCTTTGCATGCAATGACTGTTTGAAGTCTACGATTCATGGATATCACCAGTTGCTGGGTGTCTTCTCTGGTGACACTCTGCCAGTTACCGTATTTCCCGGCAATGAAGACGTTATTTTATACCCCAAAATAAGGCCTGAAAATGTACCTGCGTCTTGGAGGCCGAAGGCTAGATTGTTAGCCAAGAAAATTAGACTTGTGACAAATCGCTTTTAAAACATGGGGACACAATGAGGCCTAACACAGGGGCCGTCAATCTACGGCCCGGATCCGGCCTGTAAATCCAAATTCATCCGTCCCACAGGTGTATTTTTTTTTTAATTAGTTTTTGCGACCTGGGAACTGCAGCCAGTGCCAGGGACGCAGGCAACCTGGGAACTGCAGCCAGACCTGGGACAAGCGTGCTGGGTGTCACAGCTGACCTGGGTGTCACAGCCAACCTGAGTGTCACAGCCAGACCTGGGGCAAGCGAGCCGAACTGGGCTCTACAACAAGTCCCGTGGCAAGCAGGCGACCTGGGAAATGCAGGCATTCCCGGGGCATGCAGTCGACCTGGCAACTGCAGCCAGACCTGGGGCAAGCGTGCTGACCTGGGCGCAACAGCCAATCCTGTGGTTACTGACAAATCCACACCTGACTCCTGAAGAGTGTTTCTGATCTGTCGGCTAAGGTGTTTGGGGATTTTTCTTTATTATAGAGAGAATTCTTCTGCCATTAGCTGTGGAGGTCTTCCTTGGCCTGCCAGTCCCTTTGCGATTAGTAAGCTCCCCAGTGCTCTCTTCATATTGATGTTCCAAACAGTTGACTTTGGTAAACCTAAGGTTTGGCTGATGTCTCTAACTGTTTTATGGTTGTTTCTCATAATGGCTTCTTTGACTTTCATTGGCACAACTTTGGTCCTCATGTTGATAAAGAGCAATAAAAGTTGCCAATGGTGATGGAAAGAATGGAGGAAAGACGAGGTGCTGAGAGCTCTCTTATACCTGCATTAAGGAGGCATTCAAGCACACCTGAGCAATTACAAACACCTGTGAAGCCATGTGTCTCCCCATTTCAGGGCACCATAATGTTTGGGACAATGTATAAACACAGCTGTAATTTCTACATGGTGAAACCCAATGTATTAAAAATACCCTTTAATAAAATCTGACAAGGTGCACTTTAACCATATGTGATAGTTTTTATTACAAATCTCAAATTATGGAGTACAGAGGCAAATAAATAAATGATGGGTCTTTATCTCACATTAAGGAGGGCACTGTATATACCTGCCACAGATGTCCCTATCCATAGCCAGGTCTTTGTGCAGGCAAAGCCTCCTAGTCACAATGAAGATACATTCCATTATGTTATGTGGCACTACAAACTCACTAAATGCGAGTGATACAGAATAAATTGGGCATTTCAAATCTGATTGTCCATGAAACATTGTGGACCACCAGTAGCAGAAATGTGCATTATGATGTGTAACCTTATGGCCTGACAAATCTCTCACTCGACTTGTGGCTTGGGCTGGCCTGGGTATTCCAGCCCCATCCCTCGGCCTATGTAGGGGATGTGGAAAAATTGGTATTCAGCATCTAAACCATAAATTCAACTATTTCCTTTTAGATATGGGTAAAATACAGGACTATAGACAACCCTAATGCCAGGCTGTGAGATTACACATTTTAATGAAATATGTACTGTATTATCATGCTATGTTCATGCATTTTCTTTTTCTGAACATTAGATATTAGAGATAAAGCATGTAAACAGGCCCTTCAGCCCACCGAGCCTGCACTGACCAATGATCACCCAAATAGTTCTATCCTACACACTAGGGACAATTTGACAGAAGCTAATGAAACCTACATGTCTTTGAAATGTATTGCTCTTAGGGCCAACGGAATCAAGGGGTATGAGGAGAAAGCAGGTACAGGGTACTGATTCAGGATGATCATATTGAATGGCGGTGCTGGCTAGAAGGACTGAATGGCCTATTCCTGCTCCTATTTTCTACATGGAAGAAAACCGGAGCACCCGGAGAAATCCCACGTGGTCACAAAGAGAATGTATGAACTCCATACAGACAACGCCCATAGTCGGCATCGAACATCGGCACTCTGGCGCTGTAAGGCAGCTACTCTACCATTGTTCTGCCAAAATTATTTATAAATCTGAACATGCCCTGTATCTTACATGTGAAACGGGGGAAAATGGCTATCGTTTACATCATGCTTGGCTGTGATTTAATCCTAGATGCGAAGGTAAACTTTCTTGATGCTCAGTTTTGAGCTGCCAGATCTGTTGTATTCACCTTAGCATATTGGTGGTGGCAGACACCACAATAGAGAGCTTTGTCTCTACACAGACTGCAGTTATTCCTACCAATTATGCTGAGGCCGAATGCATCTACACAGGTAAAGTTGTCGGCTGCCCTCTCCTTACCTTGGAGGACTTACACAGTTCCCGCTGCACCAAAAAAAACCAGAATATCATAAAGGACATTTCCCACCCCGGACACTCCCTGTTTGAACTGTTGCCGTCAGGCAGACGGTACAGATCTACAAGGACAAGGACGAACAAACTAAAAAACAGTTTTTACCCCACTGCTATAAAAGCACTAAATATAGCCGCCAAGGAACGCAGGGGCGATACAGACTAAGGGACTGTGGTAACTGTGAAATCGACAGAAGGATGGAGGGTTGGGTGTGTATGCGTGCTTTGTTCGTGATATTTATTTAGTTGTTTATCTTTAATATTTTACCTTGTATGTATTGTTAGCTTTTAGAAATGTTTGAATGCTGCACTGACTGGCTGACATTTTAAATTTCGTTGTACATGGTTCATGTTACAATGACAATAAAGAAACTATTCTATTCTATAAATCTGGTGCAAAAATGCTCCAAAATAAGGCTCAGAATGCACCAGAGAGCATCTAAAACCCCAGAGGCAAGGGTCTTTGAGCTTCGCACTTGTGATATGCGTGCACTTATTTCACATAAAACTTTTATAATCCTGCCATGTGAAAAGCTTTGTACGGCCTGGTGTATAATATTTTTGACACTGTCATAGACTTTTCTTACATATGCTGTCACAACACACTAGTCTCTAAACAACACTTCAGTAATTTTCCTTGCCCTCCATTTCAGAATAATAGTGTTTTAAGCCGATAACTTGACACTAGCTCTGGCAAGAAATAAAAAGTGCCACTTCCCAGCCCTTGTCTCATTGGCCACGCTCGGCTGCACATGGTGTCAATCTGCGGGACTCTTCCATCTTCCTCTCATCGTGGGGGAGGGGGTCTCACAAGTAGAATAGCCTAGGGCCTCTCTTCATCTAAATCCGGCCCTGTCCAAGGCGCTGGCTTTATTGGTTTCTACAAGGTAGTCGTCCCCTGGTTACTGCCAAGTGTCTTTGATCAGGGTTATTAGTTTGCCCTGGGTTTCATCCAGAGTGTATAACTTGGTGCGTTCCATATAACCATATAACAATTACAGCACGGAAACAGGCCATCTCGTCCCTTCTAGTCCGTGCCGAACACGTATTCTCCCCTAGTCCCATATACCTGCGCTCAAACCATAACCTTCAATTCCTTTCCCGTCCATATAACTATCCAATTTATTTTTAAATGATAAAAACGAACCTGCCTCCACCACCTTCACTGGAAGCTCATTCCACACCGCTACCACTCTCTGAGTAAAGAAGTTCCCCCTCATGTTACCCCTAAACTTCTGTCCCTTAATTCTCATGTCATGTCCCCTTGTTTGAATCTTCCCTACTCTCAGTGGGAAAAGCTTATCCACGTTCACAAGTTATGAAAGCCCCAGCCTTGTTCCAAAGCCAATGAAGAAGGAGTGAAAGGGGGACAATAACAATAGTAATGACTGGAGGCGCTGGGGCTGCTTTGCGCAACGTCCCCGGCCTGAAGAGGCGGGATACGGTCTGTGCAAAGTCCGGTCCTTCCCTTCCTGCCTGCCGCCCTAGTTTGGTGACAGGCTGGGCAACGTTGTGAAGGGCAAAGATCTTTGGTGAACGGCAGGGAGAGGTCGGCGACTCGTTCACCCGCTGCCTCGGTCTAAGGGGCCGGCCCCGCTTCACCCGGAACTGTCTGCGGCTCCACTAACCCGGGCAGAGGCAGCGAGAGCGCAGAGACTCACACACACAGAGAGACACACACACACACACACAGACACACTCACACACACACAGACAGAGACTCACACAGACACAGACACACACAGACAGAGACACAGACAGACACACACACACACACACACAGAGACTCACACACACAGACAGACACACAGACAGACAGACACACAGACAGACACACACACAGACAGACACACACACACAGACAGAGACTCACACACACACACACACACACACACACACACAGACTGCAATGCAGCTGCGCTCCAGGCTCCAGCGCTGCCTGGGTTTATTCCCTGGGAAGAAGTACTTCGGGACCTACCGCTTCCTCCCGTGTTTCTTTGTACTGGGCGGCGTGATGGAGTGGATCATGATCAACGTGCGCATCGGGCAAGAAACCTTCTGTAAGTAGAAAAGGGACACGAAACGCTGGAGCAACTCGGCGGCTTAAGCAGCATCCGTCTCCTTTGCAGACGCTGCCTGAGTTGCTCCAGCACTTTGTGTCATTTCTTTGTTGTAAACCAGCACCTGCAGTTCCTTGCTTCTAGCTTCTGTTCAGCACGATGGCCTGCCCTTTGCATCTGCACTTCCCAACAAAGATCCTATAGCAAAGCTTTGCTATAGGATCTTTGATTCCCAACCTCTCTTACAGCACCTCGATGTGGTGGAAATATATATATATGTCCTTGTTGTACCCTGTGCCCGAGGAGAAGGTTGTACTTCCGCTTCCATACACCAGTTTCCATTTAACAAACTACTTTGGTCACCCCCGTGGCTTCTATCAGTTTACAATACAAACCAACTGATTGTGACACGTTTATCTTGTGTAATATCGGAGTGCTGAAGGAATGAATGAATTAATTAATACTTTATTGTCACATGCGACAAGTCACAGTTAAATGCTTTGCTTGTATACCCAAGTTGTGGGAGGAAACTGGGGCACCCAGAAGAAACCCACACTTTCACAGGAAGAACATGCAAACTCCACACAGACAGCACCCGGGTCTCTGATGACTGGAGGTGCTGGGCCGCTTTGAGCAACGTCCCTGGCCTGAAGAGGCGGGACACGTTCTGTGCACCATTCCCCTCCACCTTCACTGCGCTGAACCTTAGCTCCACTCACTTCCAGCAAGTTAAAGATGTTGCTTTGACAACCTAGGTGGGTGCAAGCAAATGGCTGTATCTTTGTGGGATACATGGAAGGGCCTTTGTTTCAGTGTTTAGTCAACTCAACTTTTTTCGGGATATTGATCACTATTTTGATGCTGTTTCCCAAACACACACGGATCTCAAATTGGGTTTCATTACTTTTGCTGCCAGTTTCCACCCTGTTCTTACTCTTAGCTGCTCCATCTCTGACTCTACTCATCCTCTTCTAGTTGCCATCAAGTCATACGGCATAGAAACATGCCCTTTGGCCCAACTCATCCATGATACCCCATCTAAGCTAGTTCTGTTTGCCCATCTCCCTCTAAATCTTTAAGAAGGAACTGCAGATGCTGGAAAATCGAAGGTAGACAAAAGTGCTGGAGAAACGCAGCGGGTGCAGCAGCATTCTAGATGCGACAGAGGTTCACCTGCATCTCCTCCAACCTCATCTACTGCATCCGCTGCTCTAGATGTCAGCTGATCTACATGGGTGAGACCGAGCGTAGGATTGGCGATCGCTTCGCCCAACACATCCGCTTGGTTCGCAATAACCCAACCTGATCTCCCTGTGGCTCAGCACTTCAACTCCCCCTCCCATTCCAAATTCGATCTTTTGCTCGTGGAGCCTCCTCCATGGCCAGAGTGAAGCCCACCGTAAATTGGAGGAGCAGCACCTCATATTTCGCTTGGGCAGTTTGCACCCTAGCAGCATAAACATTGACTTCTCCAATTTCCGGTACCCTTGCTGTCTCCTCCCCTTCTCAGCTCTCCATCAGCCCTCAGGCTCCTCCTCTTCCTTTCTCCTTTCTTATCCCCGCCCCCCCCCCCCCCCCCCCTACATCAGTCAGAAGAAGGGTTTTGGCCCAAAACGTTGCCTATTTCCTTCACTCCATAGATGCTGCTGCACCCGCTGAGTTTCTCCAGCACTTTTGTCTTCCCTCTAAATCTTGTGAGAAGGAACTGCAGATGCTGGTTTAAACCAAAGATAGACACAAAAAGCTGGAGTAACTCAGCGGGACAGGCAGCACCCCTCGTGAGCAGGAATGGGTGACTCTTCGACCCAAAATGTCACCCATTCCTTCTCTCCAGAGATGCTGCCTGTCCCGCTGAGTTACGCCAGCTGTTTGTGTCTATCTACCCACTAAATCTTTCCTATCCGTGTACCTGTTCGAGACTCTTTAAAATGTGGTTATAGCACCCGCCTCATCTACCTCCTCTGGTAACTTGTTTCATATATCCACCATCCTTGGGTTTCTATTAAATCTTGCCCCTCTCACCTTGACTTTACCTCCTTCTCGGGATAGTTTAGTCAAGCAAAATCGAGCATCTCACGATAGTTGAGGTTAGTTTTAATTTAGTTTATTGTCATGTATAGAGGTACAGTGAAAAGCTTTTTTGTTTTGTGGTATCAGTGAGCGGAAGGACTATACATGGTCACAATCGAGCCGTCCACAGTGTATAGATAGGGAATATCGTTTAGGCAAGATAAAGTCCAATAATAACCATATAACCATATAACAATTACAGCACGGAAACAGGCCATCTCGGCCCTACAAGTCCGTGCCGAACAAATTTTTTTTTCCCCTTAGTCCCACCTGCCTGCACTCATACCATAACCCTCCATTCCCTTCTCATCCATATGCCTATCCAATTTATTTTTAAATTATACCAATGAACCTGCCTCCACCACTTCCACTGGAAGCTCATTCCACACCACTACCACTCTCTGAGTAAAGAAGTTCCCCCTCATATTACCCCTAAACTTCTGTTCCTTAATTCTGAAGTCATGTCCTCTTGTTTGAATCTTCCCTATTCTCAAAGGGAAAAGCTTGTCCACATCAACTCTGTCTATCCCTCTCATCATTTTAAAGACCTCTATCAAGTCCCCCCTTAACCTTCTGCGCTCCAGAGAATAAAGACCTAACTTATTCAACCTATCTCTGTAACTTAGTTGTTGAAACCCAGGCAACATTCTAGTAAATCTCCTCTGTACTCTCTCTATTTTGTTGACATCCTTCCTATAATTGGGCGTCCAAAATTGTACACCATACTCCAGATTTGGTCTCACCAATGCCTTGTACAATTTTAACATTACATCCCAGCTTCTATACTCATATAATGTTCGATTATAGTCCGAGAGTATCCAATGAGTCTGAGGGTCTCCGATGAGTTTAGTCAAGCAAAGTGTGCAGACTCCAACCACTCTCCTGACTGCTCCTCCCACCCTGTAAGGACTCTCCATTATCCCAGTTTCTGTTCTGCATCTTCCACACCAGTGCGTCCAAGAACTTTCCTTTCTCCTTAACTGAGGTTTTCCCTCCACCTTGACCGAGAAGGCTCACTCGCCATATCTTTTCCATTTCTATCAATGTTATGCTCATCTCCTCTCCAAAGGTTCCCTTTGGCCTCATCTCTGCACCTTCCAGTCTCCACGTCCAATGGATCATCCACTGTAATTTAAATCTCCTTCAAAGACTGGACACATATTTCTCTATCCCTCCCCGTCAGCATTCCACCCGCAGCGGCTCATTCCACCCACTCCACCAACACATTGGTCAACTCACGGACTCGCCATCCACCGGCCACCGCATTGACTCCTTGCATCGGGCGGGGCGCCTTCCGCACCCAACCTCGAAACATCCGCAGTGCTTTCAAAGCCAAAGAGGTGAACCCCCAGTCTGTCCACCAGCACCAGCCTTCTCCTCCATGTGCCGCCATCGCTGCCACCTTGATGAATACTCCCACATTTTGCAAAAAAACAAATACTGATTCAGTGACCACTCAAGATGACCCACAGCTTCCAGCTGCCTATCATTTTAATTCTCCTTCCCACTCCCAGTCTGACCTCTCCATCATGGACCTCTTGCACAGTTCCAAAGAAACCCAATAAGCTTGAGTAAGTACATCTCATCTTCCACATATCATATCAAAACAATGTCCCCTCGTTTTCCCCAGTTTGTTCACAAATGGCCAGCTTTAATGCAAGGTCATCTTCATCTATCTTTAACATTCATCTCCCGATGACCTGAAATGTTAACTGTTTTTCTCACTCCACACAAGCTGTTGGACATTTCTTAAGATTTCCACCTTCCAAAATCATTCTGCTTTTCTACAGTTGCAAATTACTCATTTTAGAACAGTTGGTACTTGCATTTAATAATCCAGAATGGTGCATTCTTCTCAATCAAATAAGATCAAATAGAACAAGTTGTCCTACAACTTTAGGCTGTGCACGCCAAACGCAAGAAGAAGATGCATTCTTCTTACCTTCAGGTAGTGAAAGCCATTTTTTAGGTGATGTTACATGGAAAAGATTGGATGTCTGACTGAAACATTCCTACCAAAATAGAAATGTGGACAAAAAAGTGCTGGAGAAACTCAGCGGGTGCAGCAGCATCTATGGAGCGAAGGAAATAGGCAACGTTTCGGGCCGAAACCCTTGGGTTTCGGCCCGAAACGTTGCCTATTTCCTTCGCTCCATAGATGCTGCTGCACCCGCTGAGTTTCTCCAGCATTTTTGTGTACCTTCGATTTTCCAGCATCTGCAGTTCCTTCTTAAACAAAATAGAAATGCACATTGATTGTACAAAAGCTTTTCAATTTGCCTTGTGCGGGCTCATGAATTTTCATTGCCTTTCTAGATGATGTGTACCGAAGAAAACGTTCTGAAAGGCAGTACCAGCAGAAATTAGAAGACATGCCTGTACCTGAAAATCAGTCGCCATCAAAACAAGACACCTGAAAATTTGCATTATGAATGTATTAAACTATTTCCTATTTAAAACTGTAATATTTCCTGTGATTTATATTTTAGTACATCTTGAATACAACGAAGCATTTCCTGTGGTTACTTGTTTGATTGGCTTTTCTATTTCTCATCAACTTGTTTTGTATTACACCTTGCATCTTTAGATATTTGAAAACCCACTTATTGTTTGAAGTACCATCACTCTTGACATAGTGTTACATCCATACCACCCTGCGCTGTGGTATAATTAGTCAAATTTGTGTTTGCTGATGTTAGAGGAAGAATGTTAATAAGGATATCAGAAGCACTTGTGCTCTTCAAATAATTTAATGGCATCTTTTAGTTCCACCGGAAGAGGGAGTATTTGTATTCCCTTTTGTTCAAACAACAGCTCTTTCAACACAGGAAAGGAGCTTGACGACTGGTGCCATTAACTGAAACACGCTGCTCCAAAGAAGGACATGAGTACAAGGTTGACAAATAAAACATTTATGATGAAAGATTGGAATGTGAAACATAGTTCCACATTAAAGTCTCAACCTTGGTGCATTAAAGAAATGGCTTGCTGGATATACTGTATTCTCATTGATTAGAGCTCTATGGGGATAGGGTAGAAAGGGATAATTAGAGGGGGGGGGGAAAGCTTGCGTGGAATTTAAATGGCAAATATAATTGTGATAGCGCGACTTGTTTCTGAGATTTCTTTGTTGTGCCTGAATTCCTGCTAATGCCATTCAATGATTCCCAAAAGAAGACTGGGAGCTTGTTAGAAGACCACTGGAGAAGGGTCTCGAGCTAAAACGTCACCTATTCCTTATCTCCAGAGATGCTGCCTGTCCTGCAGAGTTACTCCAGCATTTTGTGTCTATCTTCCATGTAAACCAGCATCTGCAGTTCTTTACTACACAAGAGACCACCTTTATACCTTGCTACAAGTACCTTGGCAGTGCAAAACTGCTGAGCGGCATTAGTACTTATCGAGTGAGTGCATTTAATTTTTTTAATATCTGCTTACGATTATGAGCTCAGTTGGCATTTATGAACCGAAATATTAAATTGACGATCTTAGGTAATCAATGGATGTGGAACTTGGTCTTTAAATATACATCTACATTAAATAATGCTTAGATGGCGAGTAGAATGTGCAGCCATTGAGTAGGGAACATCATCTTACAGCTGCTTAGGGTGCTGGTGCGACCAGCCCTAGAAATTGTATACAGTTCTGCTCACTAAATACTAGAAAGGATGGGGTTTTGCTAGAGAAAGCACAGAAAAGATTCACAAGGATGTTACCCAGTCTGGAGGACTTGAGTTATAAGGAGGGCTGTTCTCCCTAGAGAAAATGAGTCTGAGTAGTGACCTTATGGAAATTTATAAAATCATTAGGTAAAGTGAATTGTTATAGTCATTTCTCCCAGATTGGTGAGTTTAAAACTTGAGGGCATGGGTTTAAGAGAGATGGCGGGAGGGGGGAAGATTTAAAAGGACCCGAGGGACATGTTTTTCACGTAGTGGGTATCTGGATTAAGCTGCAAGAGGAAGTGGTAGGAGTGGGTACAATTACGACATTAAAAAAACACAATCTGGACATATGGAAAGGGAACCTGTAGAGGGATTTAGGGCAAATGCAGGCAAATTAGACTAGTTAAGAAATAAACTTTGGTTAGTGTAGATGAGTTAGGCCCATTATGTGTAGTTTATCTCTGACACTACATGACAACTTATTCCAGAATTTTATTACTGGAAACAAATAAAAGCTGAGGTTATGAGGTGAGAAGCAGAGATATTGATGAACTAATTACTAATCCGCATGTGATTTATTGGGGTTGCAGTGTGAAATGTCACACATTTAATATACTAAAGGTGTTTTAAGGGTCTTGAAATTGACCAACAGCTGAATTGTTGACTTGAAATAGATATTGTTAATCACTACTAAACATTGAAAGTGGTTAATTTAGGATTATCTAATGTAACAGCTTGGTTATATGTTTTAGCTTTTCTGCTTCACACTATAGTATTCTAGTTTCAAACTATTTTGTCAGACGTGTCTTTTCCCTCATCCTTAATTAACAGTATAAGAATTCCCGACATTGGACTCGGTTCAACCCCCTGCTATGGGGAGAAGGGGTTGAGAGGTAAAGGTCAGCCATGATTGAATGATGGAGTAGACTTGATGGGCCAAATGGCCTAATTCTGCTCCTATAACATAAGCTTCATCTTGCAGCAATGCCCTTGAGTCCTTGGCATTTCCACCCTGGGACAAACATTGTGATTGTCACCCATATCCATGCCTCTCATAGTTCTCTAAACTTCTATCATATCTCCTCTCCGTTTCTGATGCTCCAGAGAAAACAATCCAAGTTTGTCCAACAGCTCCGTATAGCTGTTGGGCAAACAGCCTTATAGCTATGAGTCTGAAAAAGGGTCTCGACCCGAAACGTCACCCATTCCCTCCCTTCAGAGATGCTGCCTGTCTCGCTGAGTTACTCCAGCTTTTTGTGTCTATCTTCGGTTTAAACCAGCATCTGCAGTTCCTTCCTACACAGCTCCTTGCAGCTAATATCTTCTTATGTAGGCAGCATTCTGCACCCTCTCCAAAACCTCCACATCCTTCCTGCAATGGGGTAACTAAAACCAGTGGTTGACCCATCCCCAGAAAGAAATTAAGAAAGGAAAGAGAGATGGAACATGTAAACGTAAGAGCAGATTGGAAATTGGCAGTGAAGGGTAATTGAGCTTTCTTTAGTTTAGTTTAGAGATACAGTGAAGAAACAAGCAATTCGGCCCACCGAGCCCGCGCCGCTCAGCGATCCCCGCACACTTACACTACACACACTAGGGACAATTTTACATTCATACCAAGCCAATTAACCTACAAGCCTGTACATCTTTGGAGTGCGGGAGGAAACCGGAGATCTCGGAGAAAACTCACGAGGTCATGGGGAGAACATAAAACTCCGTACAGACATGCACCCGTAGTCAGGAGCGACCCCAGGTCTCTGGCGCTGTACGGCAGTAGTTCCACTGCCCTAGTTCTAGTGTGAATGTGGGAAAGGACACCATTACAGTCATCAATGGAGCAATAAAAAGTGAGGCTGAATCTTGGGGCTGAGACATGAAATGCACCACAGTTCCCACACAGGAGGCAAGCATCGCTTGGATTCCCATTACGGCACCTTTTGCTTGGAGGAAGTGAATGGTGTTTAAGGAGAAGTTGTTCATTGTGAATGGAATGTGAATGTTTCCCATTATTGAAAAGGAGAATGGAGTAAAAAGTAGCGAGATCTTGTTGCAAATGAACAATTGGCTAGAACTACAGGAGGCGTGTGCGTACATGGCGTCGACGGACGAGAAGCCGAAGCAAAGAAGTCGAAGCCAAAGAACCGAATGGAAATGAGGCCGAAACGCCAAATAACCGAAAGGATGGAACTCCTAAATGCAAACTAACCGAAAGGACTGGACGCCTAAAAGCAAACTCACCGAATGGCCGCTCTGTCAAAACGCTACCTACCCGAAAGGCAGCGTCGCCTACAAGCCATAGAACCGACTGCCGCTCAACAGAAAAGTTAAATAACTGAGATGACATTGCCGGGGGGCGGGACTTGTCAGCGATTGGTCCAGACCCCCGCGTCCATCACATCACTGTGGAGGGATGACCCATGGGGGAGACGAGGCGGAGGGTGGCCGTGGGAGAGTGGGGGCTGTCCCGAGGGATGCGCACCTTCGGCCGCTTACAACTTGGTGCTTGGGTTCAGATTGCCCAGTCACCTATGGCTTGTGTGGGGAAATGGAACAAAGTTCTGAGGGAGCTTGACAGGGTAAATACTGTGAAGATGTTTCCTCCTGTGGGGATATCCAGGACTAAGAGATACAGTTTCCGAATGAGGGATCACCCATTTTAGATGAACATGAGAATCAGTTTAGAGATATAGCATGGAAATAGGCCCTTCGGCCCACCATGTCCGTGCCATCCTGCAATCACCCATGCAGTAGCTCTATGCTACTTGCTAGGGACAATTTACAGAAGCCAATTAACCTACAAACCTGTGCATCTTTGAAATGCGGGAGGAAACCAGAGGACCCGGAGAAAACCTACGTGGTCACAGGGAGACTAAAAACTCTAAACAGATAGAACCCGTGGTCAGGATTGAACCTGAGTCTCTGGCGCTGTAAGGCAGCAACCCGACTCCTGCACCACCATGCTGCATGAAAACACTTCTCTTGACATGTCATGAATCTTTGGAATTCTCTTCCCCTGGAGTGGTTTGGAAGATGTGTGATAGAACATGTTCAAAAACTGAGATGGGGATTTGGAATCGAGGGAAATCAAAGGTTAAGGGGAACTGACAAGGAAGTGGAATCAAAGGCCTGATTTCTTTGAGCGGTAGAGAGTGTTTGAGGCACCTTTGGCCTGCACCTGTTTCTTGTGTTCTGCAGTTATCTGAAGGTGCAAAACAATTTCAAAAGACTAAACAGCAAGTTATAACGGATATCTTGCTGATAACATTGGTATAAAGTACAAAAGCATGAGAATGATGATAACCTTATTGATGGGTCTCTTGGTGGATATTGAGTATTGGATAGCTCTTTCCAGACGCTAACAAGAGGGGTTACCCAAGAGTCTAGGCATAGGCCATATGGCCCCTTGAAGCTGCACCACCATTTAATCTGGAGTTAACCTTAACTAGATTTCCTTGTCTCAGTCCTATAATCCACCCACAGCCCATAAGAATGGCTGTCTCAGTTTTAACTGTATTCATTGACTCAGCCTCCACAGCATCTGGGGAAGGGAATTCCAAAGATTCACCACCCTCTAAAAGAGATTTATTCGTCATTCCGTGTTTAACCATTGCAATTCTCTGCTCGGTTGATAGTATTCGTGACAGAGATGGGTGAGTTTTTACACGATCAACGGATCGAGGAGGTGCAAGAAAATGGTGCTAACGTACAAGATTAACAGGAAACAAAGGACCAAAATAGGCTCCCTCTGTGTCTATTCCGCATTCATAAGTTCATAAATTAAGTTAAATCAGCTGAATTAGACCATTTGGCCCATCAAGCCTACTTGCTATTTAATTCATCTATCTTTCCCTCTCAACCCCTTTCTCCTGCCTTGTCCCCATAATCCCTGACACCTGTACTAATCAGGAATCTATCAATCTATCAATCCCGGCCTTAAAAATATCCATTGACTTGGCCTCCACAGACGTCTGTGGCAATGAATTCCACAGAGTCACTACGCTCTGACTAAAGACATTTCTCCTTATCTCCTTTCTAAAGGTACGTCCTCTTATTTTGAGGCTATGGCCTCTGGTCTTAGACTCTTCCACTGGTCGAAACATCCTCTCCACTTCTACTCTATCCAGGCTTAAATGGTGACTCCCTTATTCAGAATGATTTCATTTTCTGAAGACTAATACACTGTCCAAAAGACAAAAGTGATGTCAGATATTTTTACTTACACATTTTCTGGACTCATCTCTTTACTTATCTCCTGTCTATCCTTTGTCCCACACAATTATTTATTTGGTCATATATTCCATCCGTGTTCCAGCTAATCAGAGACCTTCCATTTTCTTCTTTCATTCCATCTAAAGCGTCTTAAAACTTGCCTTTTCACTTTATGACGAAAGGTAACTGACATGCAATGGTGTTTCTCTTTCCACAGATGCTGCCTCACCTGCTGCGTTTATCATTGGTACGTTTTTATTTCAGACTTCCAGCATTTGTCTATTTTGCTTCTCTATCATTTTCAGTGTGCCCTTGATTGGAAAACATCGAGTACTGTTACAACGACAGAAGGTACAAACATTTTCTAATGAAACATAGACTAAAGTTACTGGTGTAAATGGAAAGCAGGTTTCGAAATGTTGTCATTTCCAAAATCAGTGTAACTCGTTGAGGCCTGCCGATGATTACTGATTTCTCATCATAAGCCATTATATTGGAACAATGTTTGGATGACTAATTAGTGCTTGGGGGAGATGGATAATTATGGTGCAGTTAGTCATTAAATAAACACAATTTTCAAAGGCCATATTAAAAAGAACTTTGAACTGGAGGCTCTGTTCTGTACTCAGAATTGTGACAAATGTTAATCTGATCTAATGAGTAAGTTTGTTAACGACACCACAATTGGGGGAGTTGCAGACAGTGAGGACGGCTGTCAGAAGATACAGAGGATATAGAATTGCTGCAGAAACGGGTGGAGAAATGGCAGATAGAGTTTAACCCGAACAAGCAGGGCGGAAATCCTGTGGGGGACAGGGGGTATGCGCCCCCTATGTTTTGAGACCCCCCCCCATGAATTGTAATCCGTATTTTAAAACTCGGTTAAAAAAAGTTATTAAAAATCTCCGCTTTCCACAAGACAGTGGGGACTGATGATCGAAGGCGGCGATTGGACGAGAGAGACATCGGCCAGCAGGCAGTGGAGGGGGGGTGGGGGCGGGACGTGATGAATGAGCGCGATGATTGGAGGAGGGAGGTGTCGGTCAGAGGCGGAAGTAGGGGGGTGGGACTGAGGATAGAGCGCGGTGATTGGAGGAGGGAGACGTCCGTGGAGCAAAGATCATAGAGCGGAGCTTGAATCGGCCCGTTCGCGGGGCTTTTCATCGCCCGGCGCGGCCGGCCGCGGGATCTTCTACCGCCTCACTGTCAAATTGCTGTGTCGAGGCGATCGAGGCTCCCGATGTTGAAGCCCCAGCGAACGGGCCGATTGAAGCCCCACAATTCGGGACGGAAGAAGCTGCTGTTGCTGGAGTTTGGAGTCAGTCACTAACCCGGTCAGCTCCTGATGTTACCGTCCACAGGGCCCATGGCCAAAGCCTCGCGTGCGTGTGCGCGCATGCGAGCGAGATCAACGAGAAATTGTGTCCCCCCCCACCACGTTATGAGAGCGATTTCCGTGCCTGCGAGCAAGTGTGAAGTGATGCAGTTTGAGGGGTTGAATGTAAGGGCAAAGTATACGGTTAATGGAAGACCGTTAACAGCATTGATGTGCAGATGGATGTGCAGACGATGTGCAGAGGGCTTTGAATATAAGAGTCAAGAAGCCTCACTCTGACAATGGAGGAGGCCCAGGACAGAAAGATCAGATTGGAAATCGGAGGGGGAGGTAAAGTGCCCACCCCCCCCTTCCCATTCCCAATCTGACCTTTCTATCCTGGACCTCCTCCATTGTCCAGAGTGAGGCCCAGCCCAAATTGGAGGAAAAGCACCTCATTTCGCTTGTGTAGCTTACACCCCAGCGGTATGAACATTGACTTCTCTAACTTCAAATAGCCCTTGCTTTCCCTCTCTCTCCATCCCCTCCCCCTTCCCAAATCTCCCACCAGTCTCCGGCTACATTCTATCTCTGTCCCGCCCACTCCTCTGACATCAGTCTGAAGAAGAGTCTTGACCCGAAACATCACCCATTCCTTCTCTCCAGAGATGCTGCCTGTCCCGCTGAGTTACTCCAGCATTTTGTGTTTACCCATACTGTTCTATATTCTGTAACGACACCGAGCAGACCAGAAAAAAACATAGTCTTTGTGGGAACACCTGCATTCAGTTATAACTATTTAAATAAATATTACACACCAAAATAAAGTTTAATTGCAACTAATGACCACATACTCAATTTCCACCTTTAGAAATACAATTTAAAATATTTTCTGTGTTAATTATTTTACTGCGTGTGCATGTGCGTGTGCGTGTGCGTGTGTGTGTTTCTTTCTTCTCCTTTTTCCTTCTTTCCTTCTTTCCTTCCTTTCTTTCTTTCTTTCTTTCTTCCTTCCTATTTGAGGCCTCACAGCTGTTCCGTCAACTAGTGCTGGGTTCCGAGGCAGAGCTATTCACCATCGCACTGACCCACCCACACCAGCTACCCGCCAGTTCTCACTGGAACCTGTAATATAAACAAAGACACAAAGAGCTGGAGTCGCTCAGCAGGTCAGGCAGCATCTCAGGGAATATGGATAGGCACGTTTCTGGTCAAGACCCTTCTTCAGAACTTTATGTTGTAAACCAGCATCTGCAGTTCCTTGTTTCTGCAATGTAAACGCTTGCTCCTCTGCCTCTCTCCCTAATTACTGCTTCATCTGCTGAAGCAGAAAATGCTAGGAATGCTCAAAGTTGTCCATGTTGTTCTCTCCCTCCCTCTCTCGCTCTCTCGCTCTCTCTCCCCAGGTGTTTCTGACTTGCTGAGTGCTTCCTGCATTTTTTGTTTTTTTTATTTCAAATCACCAGCATTTGCAGTCTCTGATTTTGTCTTTGCTTCTCTTCCTGCAGAAGCCCACAGAGCAACCGTCAGGTACCTTGAAAGTTGTATCACTTTGAGCTCGAGTTCCACGCACAACGATGGTTCATTGAAAAGACTACACTGTCCAGAATGCATCGTGCTGCTGCCAACACTCCAGTGGAACCATTTCTAATATTCTGTTTTTCATCTGAATTTAAACCCTTTGCTGTATCTCAATGCCTGTCGATATTAATGAATGGCCAGAGCACTTTGCCGCTAACATCATTGCTTAATTAAACAAATGATAAATAATATGACTGCAGAAACCTGTATTTAGATCAATTGGGCAATTTATAACGTCAGCGGTGTTTTATTTCTAAATGACCTAAAAAATAATTGTCATTAATCTGATAAATAAAAACAATTTAGGATCAATTGATGTTAGATTATTAAACCTTATTATTTACTAACTATTTCAAAAGGTGGCTGCCTTCCTATTAAGGTGACTGATGTGAAAACTGAAATAAACTTAGTAAATGCTAAAACTATGTTATTCATTTTCAGGCAGAATTTACATTGGGTGAATGGTTATAAAATATTTATCAGAATAGAAAATTAATATTACTGGAATTCTTTAAATACTGCATATTAAAGATGCAGAAAGCCCGTGTAGTGGTACAATTTAATCATGATGTGATCTTTTGTTTATCTTGACCCAAAAACAGTGCTGGAAATACTCATCAGACGAAGCAGCATCAATGGGAACAGAAACAGACCTGACATTTTATTAGAACTTAGAAAATAAATACATTAAGCCTACAGAGCAACCGTCAGGTACCTTGAAAGTTGTATCACTTTGAGCTCGAGTTCCACGCACAACAATGGTTCATTGAAAAGACTACACTGTCCAGAATGCATCATGCGTTCTGCTGCCAACATTCCAGTGGAACCATTTCTAATATTCTGTTTGTCCAGTGGAAGTGGTGGAGGCAGGTTCGTTGGTATCATTTAAAAATAAATTTTATAGGCATATGGATGAGAAGGGAATGGAGGGTTATGGTATGAGTGCAGGCAGGTGGGAGTAATGGAAAATAATTGTTCGGCACGGACTTGTAGGGACGAGATGGCCTGTTTCCGTGCTGTAATTGTTATATGGTTATAGGTTATTAAGTTGCAGTGAGGTGCAGGCATGGGGATGAGAGGGCGTAGGATGGAGTAGGGTCTGTGGTAGGATGTAGATTAAAGTTGTCAAGTTAAATTACTGTAACTCAAAACATTTGGAGACAGAAAGGAGAAACTGACAATTTGACACAGAAAGATGCAGCCACATACGTGAAGGAAAAAAATCATTAATTAAAATTGTTCAATTCAGTATCAAGTCCTAAGAGCTTCCATGTACCCTGAAGGAGGGTGATGTGCTATTCCTTCATCTTAAGTTGGGTATCAGTGGAGCATTGTATCTGAGGTATGCGAGTGGGGCAAATAATCAAAGTGACGAGGAGTCAGAAGATACGGATTGCCGTTGTGGACATGTTCCTCAAAGCAACAGTCAAGAGTGTTTTATTGTCATATGTCCCAGATAGAACAATGAAATTCTTACTTGCTGCAGCACCATAAAATATGTAAACATAGTACATAACGGGAGGAAAAAAAAGTTCAGTGAGTATATATAAACATACACACATCACATCACATCATATCACGTCACTCCAGTCCTCAAACAACTTCACTGGCTTCCCATCTCCCACCGGATCAACTACAAAATCCTGATCCTCACCTACAAAGCCCTCCACCATCTGCCCCCCCCCACATCTCACTGACCTCCTCTCCCCCTACCAACCCTCACGGTCCCTCAGATCCACATCAGCCGGTCTCCTCTCCATCCACGTCCAACCTCTGCAGTTTTGGGGACAGAGCCTTCTCCAGGGCAGCTCCCAGGCTCTGGAACTCCCTCCCCCAACTGAACCACAATTCCGTGTCCCTCACCATCTTCCAGTCCCGTCTCAAGACCCATCTCTTCACCTCTGCCTATCCTTAGCCCCACGTCCCCCTCCCTTTTCATCTGTGCATTAATTGCCTCATATTGTGTTTTGTATTGAATTCTGTCTTTACTTTGTGTACTAGTCATGTCTCTACTATTTATTTCATTCCCCTTACATGTTTTTCCTCTACCTGCTAAATTTTTGTGTCCTTGAGACTCTTGAAAGGCGCCCATAAATAAAATTTATTATTATTATTATTAATAAAAAATTATAGTGCAATAGTAATAGTCTATTGTAGTTCAGAGCTTATTTGTGTCGTGTTTAATAGCCTGATTGCTGAAGGGAAGAAGCTGTTCCTGAACCTGGACGTTACAGTTTTCAGGCTCCTGTAACTTCTTCCCGATGGCAGTGATGTGATGAGTGTGTGGCCAGGATGGTGTGGGTCTCTGATGTTGTTGGCTGCCTTTTTGAGGCAGCGACTTCGATAAATCCCTTCGATGGCAGGGAGGTCAGAGCCAGTGATCGACAAGCAGACACCCAATCAGGCTTTGGCATCTCCAGTGAGTGTATACTATAAGATTTTGGTGTAGTTTCTGCGACATGTGCATAGAAACGGCAGTAGTTAGTGGTGATGGAAGACCAAACCAGTGAATCATGAAGGAAACAATTTCATGAAACACTGGAAGAGGAGGAGAGGGGAATGTGTGTCTGGTGTGGAACCATATTGGTGCTGATGGAAATATGAACTGTTGAATGTTGACAAAATGTGAGGGGAACCTGATCGTTTTTGGCTTGGAGGAGGGGTGGTGAGAACCAAAGTATGGGAAGTCGAGAGATGTTATTAATAGCCCAGTCACATTTAGTACAGGAAAAGACACAGCGGAAGAAAAGCAAAGACATCTTAAATACAATGTAATGTCTCATCAGAGCAGAGATAAAAAGAAGTTGGGAAAATGGAATAGAGCTCTCACAGGAAGCAGAGTGGGAAGGGGCAAGGTCAAAATAGCTGGGAATTAGTGAGGTTATAATTGATATTGAAGGTTAACCACCTCCTGAGGTAGTGATCGAGATGTCAAAGAAGGAAAGGGGAGAGTCCAGGACTGGATCGTGTGAATGTGAGAGCAGGTTGGAACTTGATACCAAGGGAATGAATTGAGTAATTTGGTCGAACAGCATGGAAACAAGCCCTTCCGTCCAACTTGTCCCATCTACGCTAGTCCCACATTCCTGTGTTTGGCCCATATCCCTCTAAACCTATCCATGTACCATATAACCATATAACAATTACAGCTCGGAAACAGGCCATCTCGACCCTTCTAGTCCGTGCCGAACAAATAATCTCCCCTAGCCCATATACCTGCATTCAGTAACCATTCCTTTCCCCATCCATATACTATCCAATTTATGATAGAACCTCCCCATTCACTGGAAGCTCATTCCACACAGTTCTGGCCCCCTCATGTTACCCCTATCCCTCTAAACTATCCATGTACCTGTCTAAACATTTCTTAAACATTGCAATAGTACCTGCCTCTAAGTTTTCTACATGTACATGGAGTGTAGTCAATATAATGGAAAGAGAGTTGAGCAAGGGGGGTTGAGTGTTGTTGAAGCAAGTGAATGAAAAGACAATCATAGCTTGTGTTTATGTGAATTTGCACAGTAGAATCTTTTGACTTTGGAAAACGTGAGTGAATTTGAAGACGTTGTTAAGGAGGTGATTGGGTCTCTGTTCCAGGAAGAGTCATAGAGTCATACAGCATGGAAAGAGGTCCATCAGCCCAGCTTGTCCATTCCAACCAATATGCCCCATCTACACTAGTCCCACCTGCCTGCGATTGGCACATATTCCTCTAAACCTTTCCTATCCATGTAACTGTCTAATTTCTTTTAAATGTTGTTATACTTTCTTCCTCAACTACCTAATTCTGCAGCTTTTTCCATGCACCCATTACTCTCTGTGTGACAATGTGGCCCCTCAGATTCCTATTAAATCTTTCCCCTCTCACCTTAAACTTATGACCTTTGGTTCTTGATTCCCCTACTCTGGGTAACAGACTTTGTGCATCTCCTCTATCTATTAGGTAGACAAAAGTGCTGGAGAAACTCAGCGGGTGCAGCAGCATCTATGGAGCAAAGGGAATATTTCCTTCGCTCCATAGATGCTGCTGCACCCGCTGAGTTTCTCCAGCAATTTTGTTTACCTTCGATTTTCCAGCATCTGCAGTTCCTTCTTAAATCCTCTATCTATTAAGCAGAGGCCCTTCAGATCGATCGAGTGTGGGATGAATTTATTGAGGAATTCAACTTGCATGATAAATATGCATCAATTAGGATCAGCAAATGGGAAACTGTCAGGGCAGGAAGATATTTTCACCTTGATTCATGGACAGCCCTGCTTCTGGATCTTGGGAATAGTTACTTTCCATTTTCTTAATAGTACTTTTAACATGGTAAAGATATTCCAAAGTACTTTGCAAAAGCAACATCAAGATACATTTGAACACAAAGATAAATGTTTTGAATTTGCGACATTATGAGGTTAGGGGCCAAATTGACTAAGTGAGTATCTGAACAGCTGCGCCATGAATTAGTTTAAGCATATAGATACGAGGTATCAGTTTTGATTCGCAGTTTCTACCATCAATTCAATCCTTCAAATTTTGAATGCACACAAACTTCAGGAATATTTTGTGATCTTTTCTCTTGGACCTTCCAGGGTGATTCTGCAGTAACTGTCTACATTGGTGTCCCTCTACTTTGATGCCGTATATACGGAAAATCCCCAATTCTATACCATTTCTCCTTTTTCTATATTATAACCATATAACCATATAACAATTACAGCACGGAAACAGGCCATCTCGGCCCTACAAGTCCATGCCGAACATATTGTTAATAAACATAATCCTGATTAATAAAGATTAAACCCTAAATGAATAAAGTGTTATATTTTAATTTTTTTCCCGATGTTCGATGGCCCCCCCATAGAAAACCGCATGTCTCGCTGGTTACTTGTAACATTTCCAGTCGGCATATTTATTTGATGGGGGATCTATCTGAAATGAAAATACTCTTAAAAGGTAGGTATTAATCACTTAAATATCTTTCACCCTTAAAAATATGCCTATTCTTTATAAAATTAGAATTCTTACCGATTTTTTCCAAAAATCTCTTGTCCCAATAATAGACAATAGACAATAGGTGCCGGAGGAGGCCATTCGGCCCTTCGAGCCAGCACCGCCATTCAATGTGATCATGGCTGATTATCCCCAATCAGTACCCCGTTCCTGCCTTCTCCCCATATCCCCTGACTCCGCATTCTTCAAGAGCCCTATCTAGCTCTTGAAAGTATCCAGAGAACCGGCCTCCACTGCCCTCTCAGGCGTAGAATTCCACAGACTCACAACTCTCTGTGTGAAAAAGACACATAAATGTAAATTGTCCCTACTGTGTGTCTGCTTGTGTTAGTTTGCGGGGATCGCTGGTCAGTGAGGACTCGGTGGGCTGAAAGGCCTGTTTCCGTGCTGTATCTCTAAAACTAAAAACCAAAATCTGTAAATGAAATGATTGGAGTCAGATGCCGTCCATCCTTCATCGATATAAATGGAATAGACGTGCACTTCCTGTCTTAAAAGATGGCGGGATTTGAAAGTCACCTACTGTGTGAGTTTCTCCTGCTTTGCGGGACGAGAAGTGTCAAAACTTCAGTTTTCACAGCATAACGGATGAGTATCTTTAATCAGCGTCATATCCGAACGCTGTAGAACTCATAGAAAATCAAAAATGTTCTAACTTTTTTGATTTGTAGTGTAGATAGGTCCGTGCCATGTGCCATACATCCAAACGATATCGCCAGGCATCGCCTTCTGGCGAGACCATGCGGGGCTAAAGGTTTGGGCCGTCATATCCGTAACGGTAATATCCGTCACTTAACCCCCAATCTCCAGCTCCATCTCCAGCTCTAGCTCCATCCAGCTCCATCTCTATCACTATCCCTATCCATATTTCTATCTCTATATCTACCTCCAACTCCATCTCACAAGTGTTGAGGAAACACTAATCCCTGTTCATATGTTGCTTCCGGTTCTCAACCTATAAACAAACTGTTGGAGCCTTAAGATAGTTTTAGTCATCTCCGTCACGCCACACTCCCAAACTTGTTCACCTTCATCATGGTGAGTCATATCCGTCATGCTTTATATTTTATGTTGGAAAGGTTGAACAAGTTAGGGCTTTATTCTTTGGAGCGCAGAAGGTTAAGGAGGGACTTGATAGAGGTTTTTAAAATGATGAGAGGGATAGACAGAGTTGACGTGGAAAAGCTTTTCCCACTGAGAGTAGGGAAGATTCAAACAAGGGGACATGACTTGAGAATTAAGGGACTGAAGTTTAGGGGTAACATGAGGGGGAACTTCTTTACTCGGAGAGTGGTGGCTGTGTGGAATGAGCTTCCAGCGAAGGTGGTGGAGGCAGGTTCGTTTTTATCATTTAAAAATAAATTGGATAGTTATATGGATGGGAAGGGAATGGAGGGTTATGGTCTGAGCGCAAGTATATGGGACTAGGGGAGATTATGTGTTCGGCACGGACTAGAAGGGTCGAAATGGCCTGTTTCCGTGCTGTAAATTGTTATATGGTTATATGGTGTTATATGTTCATAATGTGTAAAATAATATATTGACCATAATTATCAATTGTAATTATGAAATAATGAAAGACTGGGACAAAAATGTGATTTTATGTTCTTAAATCCGCTATATTTTACAGAGTCGTTCATCATAAAAATGCAACGAATATGACAATGCAATGGTCAAAGAAGAGGAAAAAATGAATTAAATTCTCTAAAAGATTGCGCCAAACATATTTTTCCCCATAGTAGAGATGTCCATTTATGTGATTCAAAGTTGCTAAAATTTAAGTTCTATAATCGGGTTTCCAGAAACTTAAACATAGACACTTACTGATGAACCACCCTACAATAAATCGTTAATTCTCTCAGTATTGCAACTTCCCCTACAAGTATCTTGCACGAATTGATATAATCTGTTATGATTTCTAATTATGGTTTGCTTCCACTTTTACTCTTTTTGTTGACTTTTGATTTGCCTCCCTGGAAAAACCTTGACTTTATGTCTTTGTTAACCTTCAGACTACTTTAGGGACCACACCAAGTGCTGGAGCAACGCGGCGGGCCAAGCAGCATCTCTGGAGGAAAGGGAAAGGTGACGTTTCGGGTCGAGACCCTTCTTCAGACCCGACACGTCCCCTAGTCCTTTTCTCCAGAGATGCTGTCTGACCCACTGAGTTACTCCAGCTTGTTATGTCTGTCTTCGCTTTAAACCAGTATCTGCAGCCCCTTGCTTCCACACTGTTTTAAGGGCTTTGTTCCTGCTCTGAGACGTAATAACAGTTTGTTTTCCCTGCTTACGCAATAAGGGACCTGATGTGGCTTTTGAGGTTTTCTGCTTTAAATTTCAGACTTTGCCATATTGGTTTGTTCTTGTTGCAGCGAGAGATCTGGTCTCCAGGGAGACAGATGTACCCGCAGCCGAGTACATACATACCCATTGATCAGCCTGCACGTCCTACACCTCCTCTCAAAGAGGTTGTGGACGAGAAACGGTGAATTAACATGAGCCCTCCCTCCCTCCCCCAACCTGTGCTAGGGGCGTTTTCCAGAATGAGATTGGTTGGCGGCCGAGAGTGAAGGGGGGGGGGGGGGGGGGGGGGGGGTGTAGTGTTTGTGACGGGAGCTGCAAGTCTGATCATCAGTAACGACTCCAGCGCTGTGCGAGCAGCGGACCGGACCGGACCGCACCGCTGGCAGTGGCCTGACCCTTACAACGCCCCTCGCTCTCTCGCTGTGCCTCTTGAAGGCGAGAGCCATGGCTAGTCGACTGCCAAAGTCTTTGTCTGCGCTGCTGCAGTTGAAAACGGCGAAGTTTTCCGCCGCTGCGTCCCTCTGCACTAAAACAGTCGATGTGCCCTTAGATAGAAATGTGGCCGGCTACAAGAAGCCGGCAGATCACCCAGCAGATTCCAGTACAACCGGTAAAGCTAGTGCCACGGCAACGTCTGAGAACAAAACTTATCTGTGGGGCCGCTACAATGAGATGAAAAAATTAGTACACGGTAGGTCTGGCTAAAGGACATGTATTCTCTCTAAAGTGCTAACAAGTGAGATATAAATGTTGGCTTTCTAGAATCACCCCGAAAGGTTGTATAACGTTATACAATTATTTTATTGTAAATTAAGATTTGTTTGTTTTTTTTTCCAATTTGAGTCCACTGTGAATTTGCATTCGTTGATTTTATCGAAGTTAACAAAACATCATGAATTGTTTCGCATTAATGCCAAGAACACGTTGACATTTTATGCTTTCCCACAAAGGGTGCATGGAATGAGCTGCTGGAGGAGGTAGTTGAGGCAGGTACGATCGCAACGTTTAAGAATCAATTAGACAGGTACATGGATAGGACAAGTTTGGAGGGATATGGGCCAAACGCAGGCAGGCGCGACCAGTGTTGCACATGTTGGCAGGTGTAGGCAAGTTGGGCCGAAGGGCATGTTTCCACACTGTATCTCTCTGTGGCCAAGTGTAGTGTAGATGGGACATGTTGGTCGGTGTGGGTAGGTTGGGCCGAAGGGCCTGTTTCCACACTGACTATATCTAACGCTCCAATGGAAGTTGGTTAGCAAAAGCACAATTATCCTTCCTTTAACTAACTGGTGATAAGCAGAAACTTGTTGGTTAAATCAACAGTGGATTTTTTTCTGCCCATTACACCCCGTGAAATGGATTTAGGAGTTGGCAATTCAGCCATTCAAACCTTCACTTTCCCTTGAACATTTCACCTTGCCACTTATTTGGGCTCCCCTTTATGTCTAAACTCAGTGTGGAATATCTAAAATCTAAAACTAAGATAAAAGTGCAGAGTCCCCCAAAAGTGGCATGGTGGGTAGAAAGGGTGGCAAAGATGGTCTTTGTCAGTAAGGGAATTGAGTAGTATAAGAAGAAGGCTCTCGACCAGAAACGTCACCTATTCCTTTTCACCAGAGATGCTGTCTGACCCATTGAGTTACTCCAGCTTTTTGTGTCTATCTTCAATCGAGTATAGTAGATGGGATGTTATGTTACAGTTGTAGAATAAATCTGTGAGGCTGCACTGGAAATATTGTTTTATGTTTTGGTCACTCTGCTTGGCGAAAGGTGCAATTAAGCTGGAAAGAATGCAGAGAAGATTTATGGGGATGTTGCCGGGACTTGAGGGCCTGAACTGCAGGGAGACAGGTTGGGTAGGCTATAACTTCATTCCTTGGAGCACAAGAGGGGTGATCTTTATGGAGGTATCTTTATAAATTATGAGATGATTAGATAAGGTAAATGCCAGAATCTTTTACCCAGTGTATGGGAATCAGTAACCATTAGGGGTAGGTTGAAGGTGAGAGGGGGAAGATTTAATAGGAACCACCTTTTCACAGTTAATCAAGCTTTATTGACTTCATCTTGCACTAAATGTTATGCCATGTATCGGCACGCTGGATGGCTTGATTGTAATATAGTCAATTCACTGACTGGATAGAACGCAACAAAAAAGCTTTTCACTGTACCTTGATACACGTGGCAATAATCTAAAGTAAATATATGAAGGGAGCACCTAGAGGAAGTAGTTGAGACAGCTCCAATGACAACATTTCAAAAGATATGTAAACAGCTATATGAATAGGAAGTTCTTGGAGGGAAATGGCCGAATGCCGGCAAACAGGGCACATCTAGATGGGGCATTTTGGTTGGCATGGATGGGTTGGGCCAAATGGCTTGTTTCTGTGCTATATGACTCTGTGGTCCTACTGAGATTCTGTAATTGTAGTAAGATTCCAATTCCTTTTGTAATAAAGCCCAAATATGATTTACTTTTCTAATGACCAGCTATGGAAAATAAAGATTTTCTAACATGACATCAACATTTTTTTTTTAAACCTAGCAGTTTGAAATAAATATGGAAAATACTGGTAGCAAATGTGATGAAGGATCTTTGACATGAAATGTTAACTCTGTTTCTCAGATGCTGACTGATCTGTTGAATGTTTCCAACATTTTCTGTTTTCTTGCATTTTCCAATTTTTGTAAGCGTTTAATTTGTCTATGTGCCAAGGTGAGCAAGTTTGTATTTTGGTTTTCTAATCTAGGTTTGGAATATCTTTCCCTGTCCCTCCCCTCTTTGCAGCAATCACATTTATTACCCCAGATGTTGGATGTCGGATCCAGTTATTTGTCAGTTTTTATTTCTGTTAATTTCCCTTAATTGCTTGTTGTTTCTGGAAATGTGGTTGCTCTGACGGGTGGCACAGCTGCTGGAGCCGTTGACTCGTAGCTCCAGAGACCCAGGTTCGTAACACCAGACACCCAGGTTCAAGCCTGATCTCGGCTGCTGTCTGTGGCGTTTGCACATTCTTCCTGCAACAGCGTGGGTTTCCTCTGGGTGCTTCGGTTTCCTGCCAAAGACGCGTGGGTCAGTAGATTAAATGGCCCCTGCAAATTTCCCGAGTGTTAGGAATAGTGGGTTAATCTAAAATCAGTGAGATTGGGTGATCAAAAGTTGGCGTGGGGTTAGTTGGATGAAGGGCCTGTTTCCATGTTGTATCGCTAAACTAAACTGATGACGGATTTTAGATTTTGTTGTCCTTTGTTAATTTGTAAAACTCTTAATCCTTGGGTTTACTACTCTTCTTGATGAGATTAGAGCCCTCATCAAATCTGAGACTGTCTTTCTATATTTAGTTTGTCATGGATGAAGCATGCTTCCTGTAGAATTGTTATTCCTCAATGGAATGCAAATTTGCTGAAATTATGAACAATGTTTAAATATTTGCCTTTTTATTGTATTTAATTCCACAATGTAGCTACCGCCTGTTTATGGTTTTGTTAAAAATTAAGATTCAAATTTCAGAATTGAATATGCCACTGCCGTTCAATAAAAAGATTCATTATGTTACAATTAATTTGTACTCAAAGATCCATGACTGAGGTCACCAATTAAGCTTGTCCTATTATATGAAACATATTCTAAAGAAGGCTTGTTCTGTAATGCATTGTTCCAGGAACCTGTCTCAAATATATCCTGCAACTCTTCTCCAAATTGCTTTTGTAGCAACTCTATTTCCCAAACATGACCATTGCAATTCATTGGTTTCAATATCCCCTTATTTCTTGAATATAACTATCCATGAGTAAAAGTCTCTTTTTGGTAAGGCTTCTAGTTAGTATCCACTCTTTTTGTATTTCTCCAATATTCTATGTAATTTTATTTGATTTCTCATGTTATCTATTGTTTGCAGCATTGCTACTATATTCCATTTCCATTTGCCTTTCAAAATGTCAAATACCTGGAATATTTAATGGTCAGTCGTGATCACGAAGTAACCAAAACTTAAAAATGGCTTTAGATCAAGCCTAGAGACACAAAATATTACAGATGCTGGAATCTGGAGCAAAAAGCAACTGTTGGAGGAACTCAGTTGGTCAGGCAGCTTCTGTGAGGGAAATACGTGGCCCCTCTGGAGACCAAGCTAGAGGAAGTGTCTTAACCTGAAGCGTTGACCATCCATTTCCATGTGCAGATGTGACCTGACCTCTTGAATTCCTTCAGCAGTTTATTTGTTTTAGATCAAATTATTTATTGCAGCTGTCATGCTTAATGTTTTCAGTTAGGTGAAGTCACATTAATCTTATTTTAATTTTCTTGTTTGAACATATTAGATGGCTTTCACTTGGCCACAGCAATAACACTAAGTCATGGTGTATAAAAGGCAACCTTCAATGCAGCTAAACTTTGCTAGATACTTTGTGGGAGCACTTGCACCGCAATTTTTGACACCAAGATGATTAGAGCCAGACGCTTGGCCAAAACGTTGGTTTAAATACACCTCTTTAAAATAAATGGAGAGAGAGGACAAGAGTTGAGGGACAGGGAACTCCAGGTGGTGGGAATTTTATATGTAGGCATCAAAAGTTTAGGTGACTTCAAAATGTAGATCAAAGAAGGGACGTGCACAGTAATGTTGAACAGTTGTTATGGAGAGTTGAACAGTTGTTATGGAGATAGAAAGTTAGATGGTCTCAGTAGAGGCTTGGACACATGGATCAAAGCTGATCACAGGTCAGATTATATATTTGGAACTTGAAGATACTGGGTCATTGCCAGGCAGTTGCTAGGGAGAGAATTGGGTGCAGAGATTATGTCCCTTTGACTCATTGGTCCATACTGCAGATGAGGAGATAAAGAGACGTCCAGTTCATAGAGTGGGCTATGATATCTAACAATGAATTGATAGATAATTGGTGACAACGAATTAATGAATGGATGGACAATTGGTGACTTTGAGAGCTGTTTTAATACTTCAAGGGGACGGAACTTCAAGGCGAGAAAGTTTAACAATTTAACCTTGCACGACACAGTGGCCTTGATTTTTCTCTGCTCTTAATTTTTAAGATTTTTTTTTTCCCAACCTTCCACAACATTCCCATGTTTTGTTGTACAGGTTAAAGTTGCATCTCCAATTCTGTTTCAATTTGCCAAGAGAGTTAGGGCCCAATGAGCCCATTCCAATGTGTAGCTCCCTCTTTCCCTCTATGCATTTATTTCTCCAATTGGTTTTACTGCATCCATTGGCGCGTTGCTTGGATAACAATCCAGGAACAAGTCAAAATATGTTCTTGGTAAATATCTCTATGCCTTGTGTATAATTTATTGAATTGCTTGGGAGATTAAAAATGTTTGAACAGCCTGAAGAGCAAATATCGTCAAACTAGATGCAGAGTGCATGTAAAATAAACAACCTGAATGTTTAAATAAAAAAAAAAATCATATTCTATTCATTACATTAGAATCAAGATATCACTTTCCCAAATGACATCAATTGTGAACATTTGGCTATGTAGACTCGACCAGCTATTATTTAGCAAACATGGTCATCCATCCTGAAAATACAGCTCATTTATTCTCATGGCTTTTTTTAATATCTCATCTGTGAGAATGTTGACTATTTTGTTGATCTCCACCAGACTTGTGAAATTCTGACTCGGCTACCCCAAGCTAAACAAAGTCCCGATTGCACGGATTGCTTTTCTTCTTGAGCAGTGCAAAGCAAATATCACGCAAAGCTCTGTCGCCACAGATTATCTTTCCCCTCTGCCCAAGTCACGTTGAATATCAATGATCTTAAAGTTGGTGAAATATTCTTTTTCCTCTGCCTTGAACCATCTGCTGCATTGCACATTCACTTACCAGTGGAACTTGTCCAATTATCTGCATCACACATTCAGTACATTTGGTATAGACCTCGATGTCCGTTGATAATTACACAATATAGTTAAAAGTTAGAATCGTTTATTTGGGTAAAGTTGTATCATGATATTCTCATAATGTGTGTAAATGTTGTCTTTGCATGCAGAACATTTAGCAAAAGTGGACTTGTGAACTCAAAATGCTGTAAAATAATGTTTCTGGTGATATAACCATATAACCATATAACAATTTACAGCACGGAAACAGGCCATCTCGACCCTTCTAGTCCGTGCCGAACACATATTCTCCCCTAGTCCCATATACCTGCGCTCAGTCCATAACCCTCCATTCCCTTCCCGTCCATATAACTATCCAATTTATTTTTAAATGATAAAAACGAACCTGCCTCCACCACCTTCACTGGAAGCACATTCCACACAGCCACCACTCTGTAAAGAAGTTCCCCCTCATGTTACCCCTAAACTTCAGTCCCTTAATTCTCAAGTCATGTCCCCTTGTTTGAATCTTCCCTCCTCTCAGTGGGAAAAAAATTTCTCCTGTTGTTGACATTTCATGTGCTAAATTATTACCTTTTTAAAGCAATATTTATGTAATGTCTTGGTGAGAATGTTAACAATTGTAATCGAGAATGATTCCCTTGTGTTTGTTATGAGTAGTATGAAGGTGCATGGATGTGTCTGGTTGATTGGTTATATCAGTGGCCCAGCTTGAATGTTTATCACCTTTATTCCCTCCTATCTCTGGTATTTTAAACATTGTTGCTCTGCTAATTTAATCTTTCATGGGATGTGGCCATTGTCAGCTGTGGCATCACTTGTTGTCTATCCCTGGTAACTCATTAACAGAAAAGGCAGCTTACAGACAAATATATTAATAATTGTAGAGTCCTGTGGGTAACGATGGCAGATTTCTTCCCTTAAGATATTAGTGAATCAGATATGGTTTTACAGCAATCTGGTAGTTACATGATTGCAGTTACAAAGACCTACAGATTTATTTAGTTTAGTTTGGAGATAGAGCACTAAACAGGCCATTCGGCCCACCAAGTCCGCACCGACCAGTGGTACATACAAATTTAAATTCCTCAGCTGTCATAGTGGGATTTGAACTTGTATCACTGGATGAAAGGACTAGAACTCTGATTGCTAGTCCTGTAACTTAACCACTGCACTAGGGGTCCTGGCGATGACAACAATATTCCACTCTCATATCTTATCTCCATTGAACTATTAATAATGTGGCTGAAATGTCATTTTCAATAGACATCATTTGACTAGTATAAGATCATATGACTAGTATAAGATCATATGGGACTAGGGGAGAATATAAGATCATGAGGTTTGGGAGAGAATATACTGTGCCAGCGTTTTGAAAACATCTGCAACTTTAGTTAGTTGATTTAAATAAACAGTTACAGTGGGAAAATTCACTGGATGGAACATTTAAATCTAAAAGCAAGTTTGTTTTTCTTGCTGTAGTAAGGAATGTTATTGTTCATTTGATTGTGGAAAATCCATAAATATGAGCAGATGATGGCTGAATTTATAGGGTGATTTCACCAAAGGTCAAATGAGCGTAGATCCCCCCTCACGTGACCGAAAATTTTAACTGGAGGACATCTCTCAGTTTTACCACATGTGGTGAAGTGAATGGGGAAACACAGCACTTTTAATCAAACCCACCTGAGGAATGGCAAATGTTAAAAACATTTTGAGAAAGTCAAAACAGGGTAGGACCTTTACAGATTTTTGGGCAGCTGAAATTTTCTGTGGGATCTAGTTGCGGGTGGTGACCGTGAAGCACATTTGCGACCTAAAGACATTGGTCAGGCCTAATCTGCAGTTGGACACAAAGCTGGTGTAACTCAGCGGTTGGCATCTCTCATGGAGAGAATGAGTAGGGTGAAAATAACCTTTTCAGGCACAAAGCTGGTGTAACTCAGACGGGTAACATCTCTGGAGAGAAGGAATGGGTGAAAGAACCTTCTCAAAAAAGATAGAATAAGTGAGGTAATTACAAGAGGGAACTGAAGGTAGAAAGCGGAGTGCGGAAGGGGTGAACAGCTGACAATTGCCGGGTGGATATTTAAAGATCCAAAAGGAGAAAATAATCGGGAACGTATCGTAGAGGGTTAGCTCGCTGAATTTGAGGCATCAAACCAACATTTAACCATATTATTAACTTACTTCTTTGGTGAAATTCAGCGAGTCAAACGCGCTCATAATTTCCTGATATTTCCAATGGATTTTTAAATATCCACGGCAATTGTCACTGGAAGCTCATTCACTTCCGCCGCTCTGAGTACCTTCAGTTCCCTCTTGTAATTACCTCACTTTCTATCTTTTTTTTGCCTGAAAATGTAGGTCGCTGTGCTTCACGGTCACCCCGACTAGCACAGAAAATTTCAGCTCAAAAATTAATAAAATAAATCTGAAATGGAATTTAGTATCTGTTGTGGTGAGAGAGAAGCTGGTAAATTCATTGATATGGTTTTTCATTTGGCAGAAAACCCTGCCATTTGTACACCGGACTACAGACCCACAGCAACATGGTTCACTCCTAATTGCCCTCTAATACGAGCTAGAAAGTCAAAGCAAATTATGTTTCAAAAATGTCTTCCCATTGCCTTCAAGGGGCATTTGTGGGTGTACAACAAATATAGAATACTCGCGTCCCGTGAGGGAACTGAAATGAACATTTTAGTAGAAAGAATTTTGGCTTTATCCATTGAGTTGTGTGAAGAAGGAAAATGATGGTTTGCAAACAGACACAGAGAATAATGGAATATTCAGCAGGCTGGGCTGCATTCTGGTGAGAGAAACTGTCATTGTTTCAAAGTATGGGTCCTGCATTGGAACAGGGAAAGTGCAACAGACGAGTGTGATTTCAGAGGCGGAGACAGTGTCAAGAAGACAAAATCTACATTGGGGTGCAGGTCAAAAGTTGTCCCAAGTTAGGAATTACTTTGTGTCTAATCAGAAGATAAAGTCCTCTTCCTTGAATTTGTGTTGGGCATCATTGTAGCAGTACGGGAGGTCAAAGGTGGATGGTAAGGTCAGCAGGTAGTGGGATAGAAAGTCAAAGTGGCAGGTGACAGGAAGCTGCTGGCTATACTGGCGGACTGGACTGGAGTGTTTTTGGGGTCAAGCAGACATCCAACCTGCCTTTGGTTTCTCCAAATGCAGTGCAGTAAACGAGGTCCAAGCTCAGGAACGGCATCTCATCTTCTGACAAAGCACTTGGAAAATAATGTTGAGTTGGTCATTTCAGCTAATCCACATTCTATAGATGTGGTTCTACCTTTTTATTTCATTTTTTAAATGCTTCAATTTTCTTTTTTCTTATTGTTCCATCATTCAGTTTTAGTATAGCTGTTGCCTTGACAACGTTGGTCTGCGTAGAACAGAGTCTAGCAAGCACGGGGTGGGGGGGGGGGGGTGGGGGGAAAGCCTTTTTATAGAAAGCCGTTGCCTTGGCTGATCATCCAACTCAGTATCCTGTACCTGCCTTCTCTCCATATCCCCTGATCCCTTTAGCCACAAGGGCCACATCTAACTCACTCTTAAATATAGCCAATGAACTGGCCTCAACTACCTTCTGTGGCAGACAATTCCAGAGATTCACCACTCTCTGTGTGAAAAATGTTTTCCTCATCTCGGTCCTAAAAAATTTCCCCCTTATCCTTAAACTGTGACCCATTGTTCTGGACTTCCCCAACATCGGGAACAATCTTCCTGCATCTAGCCTGTCCAACCCCTTAAGAATTTTGTACATTTCTATAAGATCCCCCCTCAATCTTCTAAATTCTAGCGAGTACAAGCCGAGTCTAACCAGTCTTTCTTCATATGAAAGTCCTGACATCCCAGGAATCACTCTGGTGAACCTTCTCTGTACTCCCTCTATGGCAAGAATGTCTTTCCTCAGATTAGGAAACCAAAACTACGCAATACTCCAGGTGTGGTCTCACCAAGACCCTGTACAACTGCAGTAGAACCTCCATGCTCCTATACTCAAATCCTTTTGCTATTCCTGGGTTAAAGGCCTGAAGCCTTGGTCGTAGTTGGTAGCTGCAGCTGCTGGCAAAAGCCGAAATTATTCTGTCAGATTTGGGTTAAAAGCCCTAACCAGAATAGGTATCCGATTGGCGGGATATTGGAAAACAAGACTGGTATACGTGCTAAGCGGTGAAGCATTGGATCCTCATTGCTGGGTGTACTCATTGGAAGGGTGCGCTGCATAAATCGGCATCGACTGCCAGTGTGAAGAGGCTGGACGCTGACACATGGTGCCAAGCAGGTGAAATGGAAGAGGCCCTATTGACGGGGTGCGCCTAGGTTGGTTTGAGGCCATGCCTGTGTGAGTTATCCGGATTCCTGAAAAGACGGGGGAGGACTCTCGTAAAGGCACCCGGCTCGGTGGTTACAGTATAGATTGGCTAGGAGTACTCTAGTCCATTCGAGAGTTCATTGTCCGAGTAAATTTCAATTTGAATCTGCGTACGTTGAGTGGTACACACCAAAAGCTAATTGGCCAGATCAGAGTGAACTGAGATTTTTCGAATTAAATTACCTAAATACAGAATCTCATATTGAAGTTCTGACCTGTACTTCAGAATTTGAATTCTGTGTGTTATAGAACTTCGAAGTTTGTATAGCGTGTTTGAATAGCGGCTGATCAACCATGAGCAGTACCCCTCTGATCGATTGTTGATTAGTACCTGATAGCGATGAGTAACTGAGAGAAGGGAAACTGATTTTTTGGCGAAAAGTAACTGGATGGGAAAAAGTATCTTATAAAGAGGGAGGGAAAGTATCTGAAGGCGAAAGGTAGCTGATTAAGAAGTAGTAGTCCTCAGCAAAGAGTACCCTAGGAAGGGGAAAATCTTCTGTATCAGAGGGAGAGGTTCACTGGTTGATAACAGAATGATGCGGAATTGAAATCAAGTGTACTTTGTTTGTGAACTGTGTGCTAGTGTGTTGTGTCTATAGCAGGGGCGGGGACCCTTTTCATGTTGGAATGCCGCATTGTTAGCTGTAATCTAATAAGGCTGCATCCAAGATACATCAATCAGATATACTTCAAAATGTACATTATTTTGTTAAAATAGCCCTCATGACTTACTAATGTTTTAATTGTGGCTGTCAGTCGGGGAGGATTATTTCGATTGATTTTCTTTTACTCTTTGGTATTTTAATTACGTTCATTTTAAGATTACAGGTGCACAACCTTTTATCCGAAAGCCTTGGGACCAGACACTTCTCGGATTTTGGAATTTTTTGGATGTCGGAATGGAAGATTTTTAGCGTAGATTAGGTAGGTAGCGGGCGGCTTGGAAAGTCTGGAGCAGCTGCCTCCTCCCCGGAGACCGGGGAATCATTGTAAATCATTGCATAAATGTTAGTCAGTTAGTTTGGAGGGCTTTTATGTGGTAAAGGGGGGTGAAGGGGAAACCTTTGATTCTTAGTCCCCTACATCGCGGAGCTGGGGCTGCGGGCGTCCGACCGCGGGCAGCGCTGGATTTTGAGCGCCGCGCAGCCAGCGGTAGAGTTGCCTGGGTCAGAGCTGCAACCGGCAGCCCCAGCATGCGATGTTGGGAGTCGGCGGCCACAGCGCTCCGGAGCTTACGGCACAGCGACCCGGTAAGGCATTGCCCGCTCCGCGCCTCTCCGACCAGGTAGGGGACTAGGAATTAAAGTCTCATCCTTCACCACATAAAAGCCCTCCAAACTAACTGACTAACATTTAAGCAATGATTTACAGATGTTTAAGTGTCTCGCTGGTCTCCGGGGAGGAGGCAGCCGCTACAGTAGTACAGACCTGGGTTGACCGTGGGTCGTTTCGGGTCAAGTTTGGCGCCAAACGCGAGCTTTGGTGCGCAGACGACATCCTGGAAAAAAATGTCCGGTTTTCTAAGCTTTCCGGTTTCCGGAATTTCGGATAAAAGGTTGTGCACGTGTATAATAAAAATAATAAAAGATGAAATAAAACATATTGATAAAAATAAAAGGATTTGTTCTACAAGATTTGGATTCATTCAAAAGGCCGCATTTAATGGCCTAGAAGGCCGCAGGTTTCCCACCCCTGGTCTATAGTATATTGTACTCTTGTAATGGAGTCTGGAAAATTTCCAGTGTATGTATCTTTTTCGGATCCGAACTGTATCAATATTTTGTTGCATGTAAAACGTATTTGGAGTGTGTTAAGATCACGAACTGTTGCTTGTACTAACTGCGTGTGCTTAAGGATTTTGGGTGTTGGATAACTGGGGTAAAAGTGTTTTAAAATTGAATATATGAGATTTGTTTCAATCGGAACTGTTAGTGTTATTAGAGTCCGATTCGTGGCGGTTCGATCAGGGTTCGTATTATTCCGATCGCTGTCGGAGGAGGGATTGTTCCATTGACCGAGTACACCACGAGGAGGATTTAAAAGAGCCTGTGATTAATTGTAATAATAAATAAATGCTTGTCTTTATATTGGTGTGTGTATTTGTCTACTTATAATTGGTGATATAGTTTCTTGTCTGGGTATAATCTTGCTTGTGTGGTTCGGGTTTATTTGTCTTTGTTAACAATGTATTTTGAGTGGGAGAGATTGCTGCTAGAATATTTGAATATTAAGCACCTTAATTTGGGAGACTAAGGATTTTTCGTTTACAGGCGTTGAATGGCTGATTGTGAATAAGATCGAATTGATAAAAAAAAGTTGAGTTGAGCGATTTGAGTTGAGCGATTTGAGTTGAGCGATTTGAGTTGAGCGATTGAGTTGAGCGATTGACTAGCGGTTGAATAGAATTGAATGTACGATTGTGCGGGAGAGGTGTGTATCTGTTAGACGTTGGTCATTGTTTGGAAGATTTCTCAGTGGCCTTGGAGACGGAAAGGGAGGAGCGAGTGTTGAGGTGTGAGTGATTCAAAACTTATCTGTATTGTGTTTATTGTGGAAGAACATGGGGAATAGTCTAGAGAAGGACTTAACAACCATTTCCAGAAGGTCATTGAAAATGATATGCGATAAAATTCCTCAGAAAGCAGAAAGATTACTGAAATTTTCAGGGAATTTAAATAAATGATCAGGAAGCGAATTATAGCCTATGGGTGGGTTGAAGTCCATAACAGGAATAACCTATTATATAGAGAAAATTATCAGGAAATATGGGGATAGGGAAGAGGGGAATGAACTCATTAAATTATGGAAGATGTTTTATACTGAAAGGAAGGTGAATAAATAGGTCGTTCTGCTATCTGCTTTGAGGATGGCAGCCTGGGGATAAGGCTGGAGTAAGAGGGAACTGGTCCTTCTCTAGATATTTCTGAACAGAGAGAAAGAAACATTGAAAATCAGCAGCAGGAGCAGGGAAGAGCACCGACCTTTAATGGGGAGATGACTATGTCGGCTCTTAAAGGGGAGGTGGCCCCGACTAAGATTAAATTAATTCAATTGAGTAAAAGTGCAACGGTTAGCGTGGATCTCGAGGGGAGAGATGCCCAGTATTTAAGAGGATGGACAGACTTCGTTGGAACAGAATCTCAGCATTCCTCTCACGTTCCTAGTTCTAAGACACCTTGTGCAGCCTGTGAACAGGGCACTCAGGTGGAGTCAGCAGCATCTTCGACTCCACCCACTGAATTTAAACCTATAGCAGGGAAATCGGGAGAGGACACTCTGGCTCCGACGATTGCTTCACCAGCTGAAGATGGTGTGAAGCAGGCACGTGCCGTCAGGGTGGGCAAGGTAGGCACTGCCTACCCTGACTACAATTATGACATGGTAATTATTAAATATAAATAGTAAAGGCATGGGAGAATTATGCCTAACTAAGAGATCGATCTCTGAGGTCGGCATCATTCTCCGTGCCTTTCAACAGCAGCACTTGTAACGTGCAAAGGTCTGTGCAGCCCACGTGCCGTCAGCACTGCTTCAAGCCGTCAATGACAAGCGGGGCTGAAGGAAGCTGAAACTCTGCCTTGGCTGTAATGCACATGTGCAGCACAAGTTTCTTGGCGGGTTTTTCAAATATGGATTGTCATTATTTTAAGAGTATCTTAGGAAACAAAGAGAGAAGAATGGAGTTCGTGTACCAATAATGTGGTAAGTACATTCTTGGTGCTTTATGTTTTTAAATACTGTATTTCCCAGGTTGGGGGGAGCTCGTTTCGCAGCGTTTGAGGAGTCTGGCCCGAGGTAAAGTTACGGGGAGGGCAGGAGCGTTGTGAAGGAGGGGATCGTGGCCAGTAACCCACTTGCGACGTTCCGGGCACGGAGCCACCGCATTGTGGCTGGGGAATGAATTAGCTCGAGTGGCTGTGAGTGGCCGCCGGGACCGGACAGCCCCTTCTGCCGGCCCCCGCTCACCTCTGGCAGTGCTCTCCGTCTGAAAACCTCTCTCCTGCCGCTCGCCGGCCTCACTCATGTCAGCCGCTTCCCGTAAATCCTTAAATTCCGACAGCGCGCTCAAGGGCCCAATTGAGGTTACTCGACTGTCGGAAATTTAGGGATTTGCGGGAAGCGGCTGACATGAGTGAAGCCGGCGAGCAGCAGGTGAGAGGTGTTCAGTTGGAGAGCACTGCCAGAGGTGAACGGGCTGGCAGAAGGGGCTGTCCGATCCCGGCGGCCACTCGCAGTCACCCGAGCTGCTTCCCTCCCCGGAAGTGGCGGCCAGTTCTGCTGTCCGTGCCCGGAGCGCTGCGGCAGAGGTGAGAGTTACTGACATGATCATCGACCCCCTCCTTCTCAACGCTCCTGCCCTCCCCGCATCTTTAACCCCTGGCACAAACTCTGCACACGCTGTGAAAGGAACTCTCCCTCCAATTGGTCCCTTGAATTAGTATTGTCATTCAATAAGATGACAACTGATTCAACTTATTGTGGTGAGCTCCAGTTTTTCCCACCATCTCTCCACCTGCCTTCATCCTCCATCCCCCACCCATTCAATAATTAAAAAATGAAGGAGATTTAGAAGCCTTGGGCAAATTGAATTGTTCCTTATTTTTATTTTTTATTTTTTTGGAGAGAACAATCTGTGCATGCGCGGTTTAAGATTTTTTTTTAAAAAGCCGACTGACTGCCTACCTTGAGTAATCACTCACGGCACGTGCCTGATGTGAAGGATCAGGGAGCTAGAACGAAGGTTCCTCATAAGTGTGAGCCAAAATTAATTAAACGACCAACAGGAGAAGTAAAGGAATCATTCCTAAAATATAGAGGTTCCTTTAGCAGAGGGAGCAGTGTCTCTGAGGATGAGACGGTGGTGGGCTGTTAAATAGCTGATCCTGATATCGGTAACATTATAGAATCTGAACAGATTTCTGATATTATGGAAATGGAGTGAATTCCCCGTAGACAATTCCCTAGTAGGAAGCTGCCTACCACCGCCTTTAGAATTGGATACCGCAGTAGGTGCAGACTATCCCCGGGCCACAGACGTCCCCACTCCAGTGCAACCCAGTTCAACAACGACTAAATCCTTCCAGGGACCAGTAAACGTAATACAAAAACTGGAAGTGACATCAACAGAAGAAGAAGAATTTAACGCATGGATCCCTCCTGATTATGTTAGGGACATGCCTATCCGAGAGCCTACTTTCCCTCAATTTAATTGGAGAGGCTATAGAACCGTCAGGGCCGATCAATGTTACGTTTGCGGAGAAACGGGACATTGGAGCAGAGCTTGCCCTATGAGGGAACACAGAGGGAGGGGTCAAAGGAGAGGGCCACGGGGTCCAAGAAGTCAGTGGGTCCTTCGGGGCTATAGAGATACTTGGGACCCTGAAGATCGAGGGCGAGAACGCTGGCCAGAGGATCAGGGGGCAGGGAACAAAGCATCGTTCTGGCAGCCGAATCCATTTCTGTAGCCCTGATCTGCCAGCCAGTCCAGAGTAATCTGACCCTTGCCTCGAAGCCTAGAGATAAAATCTGAGGGTATCCTCCTCATGACATTGAGATGGCCCAAGGAAAATAATAATAAATATGAATTAAATCAGAATAAGAAAGAACACCGCCCCTTTCAAATTCCAGGAGGAAAGTTACAAAGAAGCTGATTGGGATTAAGAAACCTTACCAATAGAGAGGAACATGAAAATAGAGAAAAAAAGGAGCTGGTGTCAAAAAGGAAAAGAACTGAAGGGAACTCAGATTGGCACTAGGGAAAGAAGAAATGAATTTATTGCGCAGGAGGTGCAGGAGTAAGGAATAGGAGCAATGGTAAACTTGGTTAATAACTTGTTGCAAAGTTGTTGTGCCTGCAGGACAGTGTCACCTTCAACATGTCACCATCTGGGGAGTGAAGTAAAAGAGTATGTGGACCCTCCAGAACGGGCAGAAGACACAGCTTGGGTAGGATGTGTAGTCCATCGTCATCTCCATCCAGGTAGCTCCCCAGAGATAAGGACAAACAACGAGGAGGAAATGGGGCTGTCCTGTCCCTTTAATAAATACCATCTGTGAAAGGCCAACAGACACCTAAAAAGATGGCTGCTCCTCTGTATTCCTACTCCTACAAATTAAATATCAAGAAGGAAAAATAAAAGACTTACCCTCGTGCCCAACTTTAACATAACATCTGACACAAGGGAAGGGAAAAGAAGAGAACAATGCCCAAAACTTTCTGAGGAAATACAAACAGCCACTGAAGCCCATTGAGGCAAGCGCCGACTTGAATAAATTACATTTGGAAATGAATACTCCTCTGTGGTTCGGGGACACCTACTTTGCGCCCAAATTTTAGTTATTAGAAATAAATTGACAAAATTCTGAATTCGAACTCTAAATTGTATAGTGATGAATTGGAAGGACTTTAAAATTTGAGATATGGAAATGACTTGTGAGATTTGGTTTAGGAATATTGTAAATCTGAATATTAACTTGGTATTTTTATTGTCACCCTCAGACAGGCAGCCAAGGAAAGGAAGGATTGAAAGAACATCAGGGAAGGACGGAACTCGGAAAGGTCTAGTAAAATGAATGTGAGAGGTGGCATTGGAATAGTAAGAAAGAGGAATGTGAATAACACTGCTCCCCTTCGAGAAACCAAAGTTAACTGCCTAGAAAGAGTTACTGAGGAGAAGTCCTATTAGATTAGAAGAAGTACTAAGGGAATGAATGGCTGGTTGTTGTCAGCATCGATGTATTTGACCGGTGAATCTAAATTTATGTAACCCTTGATAGTAAAGCGGCTCCTATTATCAAGGTGTAAAGTAATTGTCCCTAGATTCGGCATTCTTAATCAGCTTTATAATAATCTACAACATATGGAAATTAATTGATTAAATTTGAACAGCTGGGAATTCCACAGCAATTGAATTGAATTGTGTTATCGACCACACGCTGTGGAATGAAATGGGTGAGATGGACCTAAATATCCAAAATATTAAATTGAAGGCTGAGACTGAATTTGGTGGAATTGAGGCATTCCCCACGGTTGTTTTGAATAGGAGTCACGCCTGCAGGGAAATCTGGACTGAACCCAGCTGAAATTTACATGAGAAACCATCATCAGAAATACATTGGAAACCATCGTGTGAATACAAAGGTAACTGGCGATATATTTTCCCATACTATCCTAGTATGGGAAAGATTATATTACAGAATAATGATAGGTTATACAGAAAGAGGGCTTGTGATTGACAGGAACGTATGGGGAAAGCATCAGTGCATGAATGGTAACTTACTTCATTCCAAGTTCTCTTAGGAATTATAGGTTCAACTATGGATCAAGTACAGAGGGATTAACAACACAGATGGAGGGGATTCGCACCCACAAAATCTCGGGAGGTGAAGACTCATCAGACGGAAATTGTGAAGCTACGCCCATGAAAACTCGGGAAGCTTGATGAGATTCTGGGAAGATACATTATCAACCATATCAACAAGATGTAATAGTCACCCATGCATATCTGATTATCATAAATGATGGTTTATCATCTATGATAAAAGGGAGGAATGTTAATCCTAGCTAAAATGGAGCAGCCATGGCATCAAAAATGTAGTAAGGGCTTATGTACTGCTAGACCATTTTGGTCAGGTTTAATGTGATCTGCAGAACTGAGACAAGCTGTTGAATGGTGCCAACAAGTCTGTGGCCCAGGTCAATGTTGCAGAGAGAGAATGGGACATCTGCAGAGTTCTTACATGAAGCATGGAATGCATAGAGTTAATTGGATCAATGCAAACTAAGTGTACATATTGTAAATAATGTTGTGAGACAGCTACCCTGTTAGTTGTTTGGGTGAAATGTTAAGCCTTGTCTGGGTTGTTTGAATCCCAAGGCACATGTTGCATTATTCATTTATGTTAGCTTCCTTCTCAAAGCCTTACCAGATACAACGTATTTAAGATAATGTTATTGGGCTGGGGAACTGTCAATTATGTACTGTTATAATCAATATGTCTGATTGGATTATAAAGAGACCACCTCCATGTAGTTCGGCCCCTCAAGGTTCGGGGACCTATAAAAGGCAGCCCCCACGAATTCCTTTGTCGATCTTCTGGAAGAGCGCTTGGGCCAGCAGCGTGTTTGTTTTTTCTACTTGTTTTTGTATTTTTTAGTGTGTCTCAATGTGTGTTTTTAACGTTTCTCTGTGTGCCTTGTGTGGGGGGTGGTGTGGGGAGGTAAGGGGGAAACCGCTTTGGTCGCTTCCTCCACGGAGAGGCGACGTTTTCCATGTCGCCTCCCCCCGTGGCCTAACATCGAGGATCGGTGCGGCCTTTCCCGGAGGCACGCACAGGGCTTCAGCAGCGGGCGCAGCAAGGACTCTTTCGTCGTGCAGCGGGCGTGCCCTCCCCGGGGGTCGCCAGAGGGGAGCACTCCGTTCGCTGGCCCGTGGCAGCCTGAAGCCGTGGTCTGCGGAGCTCCAGCTGGCGCGGCGTCTGGAGCCTGGGATCCCTCGTTGGGGACCCCGGAGGAGAAGAGCTCCGACCGCCGTCCCGCGGCCTACTTCTAACCGTGGATGTGGCGGGGACTTACCATCTGGAGCGAGATCCCTCGCCTGGGATCCCTGGAGCAGAGTTCCGACCGCCGGCCCTGTGGTCTGCGGTGCTTCGGCGCAGCGGGGACTTTAGATCTTCGACTGCTGGCCTGCGACCTACACCATCAGGAAGCCGCAGTCTCTGGTGGGGAGGACTTATCTGGATTTGCCTTGTCTGTGCATCTGGACGCCCGCAGCAGCGGCTGCGGATGGTTGAGGTCCCGACCACGGGGGAAAATGGAGGAGGACTGGCCAAATTTCGTGCCTTCCACCACAGTGATGAATGCTGTGGTGGATGTTTGTGTTAAATTTTTATTGTGTACTGTGTGTTCCTTTTTATATTGTACCGCTGCTGGCAAATTTATTTTATGTGCATGTGATGAATAAAACTTGACTTGGCTTGACTGCGTGAACCTTTGGAGTGTCTCTGCTTGCACGAGGCTAAAGGGCTTGGCCAAGCAGATACAAGCATCGAGCCCGCGGTGGTTAGGTATCATACAGGGGAATTTGTGTTGTGTTATCCAAAAATAAAGTTTAGTTGCTCAAGTGAATCAGTATTTTATTGACTGAACTAGACTGGGGGGAAGCTTAGAAGAGCATATTTACGTGCATGTATAGTAAGATTGTTCTGAATTGAATGCAGAGAAAACTAATTTCACCTATGTACCTGTGACAATGTTCGAACATTCAGATTTGAGTGAATGTTATTTGAGGCAGTCCCTATTTTGTATGCAACGTGACACATTGGGGAAGACACTTCAGAGATCACTGTAATGTCGTTAGTATTTTGCAAATACATTTGTTTTTCTTTCTACTCAGAACTTATTCCCCCTGGAATCTGCAACATTCTCAACCCTGCAAATATTTATTCAAATAATGAAGTTAAGTTGGGGAACATTGAAATTTATGGATTTGATTACGATTATACTCTTGCACAGTACTCCAGTTCTGTGCACACGATGATCTTTGACACTGCACGTGAAATCCTTGTGGAACAGTACAAGGTATGTTATCCAGTGAAGGTAGACACCAATGCTGGAGGAACTCAGCGGGTGATGCAGTATCTATGGAGCGAAGGAAATAGGCAAAGTTTTGGGCCAAAACCCTTCTTCAGGCACTGTTATGCAGTGAGTCTAGTTAGAAGACCACCAGCCTGCAATGTTGACGTCCATATTCTCCATAGATACTGCCTGTCCTGAGTATTTCCAGTATTCTATTTTGCATTTTCCAATTGTTGTTTTTTGAAATGTCTTCACAAGTGAGAGCTCTAATATATTACATTGGAACCCCTAAATTGGATTCTCTTGGTAGTTAATGCAATTAGGTCAATCTCTATATTTTGATTAATGTCAAAGGGTTCAGTTCATTTTTAGATCAAATACATTTTGCATGGTTTGACTTTAGAGGTACAGTGTTGAAACTGGCCCTTCAGCCACCGAATCTGTGCCGACCAGCGATCGCAACATACACTAGATCTATCTTACACACTAGGGAAAATTTACACTTTCCATTAGCCAGTTAATTAATTTATTAACCTGTACGTATTTGGAGTGTGGGAGGAAACCAGAGCACCCAGAGAAAACCCACGCAATCACGGGGAGAACGGACAAACTCCATATAGACAGTCTTGTCGGGTTTATTTTCAATGGACTGCTCTTATTGGCAATAGAGCAAGGCTAATTTTCACAACTTTGTTCCATGCAATTAGAGTCAGACGGTTGGAATGTGAATTATTTTTCTAGTTTAATTAAAAATTAACCTACCAGCATATCTACAATAATGAGCCTCTCGTGTAGGTTACTTGCAAAAATAATCGAAGCGGAGAATAATATGCTATGAAAGAGGGAATGTGTTGCTGGAGTGTAGGGAATAAGAGGAGGAATGTGACTGAGCTTGCTCTGCTGGGAGCTGGTATGGAGCTAATGAAGAAAAAGGTCAACTTGTCTGTGGGAGTAAGCAGACTGGGTGTTTTCCCTTCAATGCCTTTTGAATCTTCTGTGCACTAAATCGTATGTCTACAGGATTAATGGCCACAGGGAGTTCTTTAATGATTGTGTAACTCTCAGTCACTAATAAATCACTCTTATTAGAGACTAACCGGTTTGATGTGGTTAATGCAGATCATTTACAAATAGATAAAAGGAGCTATCAAGTGTCAATTTTATGATAAAGCCAAATTGCTGTTGTAATTGACAAATTATGCTTCATACTTTTGTTAAATGGTTGATAAAAGTAATGTATTTAATATTTGCATGTTAGAACAATACAAATAGGGGGGCACAGTGGCACAGCGATGGAGTTGCTGCCTTACAGCGCCAGAGACTCTGGTTCGATCCTGACTATGGGTGCAGTCTGTATGAAGTTTGTACATTCTCCCTGTGACCGCATGGGTTTTCACCGGGTGCTCCAGTTTCCTTCCACACTCCAAAGACGTCCAGGTTTGTAGGTTAATTTGGCTTTGATAAACATTGTAAATTGTCCCTAGTGTTAGATAGTGCTAGTGTATGGGATGGTCGCTGGTTGATGCCGAATCGGTGGGCAGAAGTGTCTGTTTCCACGCTGTATCTCTAAACTCAACTCAATTTTAGAGTTTTTGATTGTTCGGTTGGGTAAAGTATTGTATCTTGAAATTGCAGGCACATTGCAGTGCCAGTCGTGATGGCTTTTACCCGGGTGAAGCAAAGATGACTGTGTCAAAACTGTTTTGTGGAAATGGGAATTCTGAGAATCTTTTCATAGACCCTGTACAAGTGCAGTACTGTCAGCAGAGTAGTTTTAAGGCATCGATAGATTCTTGACTAGTACAGGGTGTCTGGGGTTATGGGGAGAAGGCAGAAGAATGGGGCTAGGAGGGAGAGATTGATCAACCATGATTGAATGGGGGAGTAGACTTAATGGGCTGAATGGCCCAATTCTGCTCCTATCACATGACCTTATAACCTTATATATTGTCTGCATTTGATCGGGCATCACCCTGGAGAGATACCTGACACTGTGACCTGGGGAGCATAGGCAAGTGTAAAGCTTCACTTGATACCTTTCACAAAACCACAGATTTCCCTGTACCTCATATAAAATTCACTTTGATTTAATGTTCAAAGCCAGTTGCTCTCCTTCGGTTCTGCTTTAGTTAGAGGTTATAGTTTTTGGGAACACACAGATTAGTAGTTTTTAAGAAAGAACTGCAGATGCTGGAAAATTCAAAGGTAGACAAAATGCTGTAGAAACTCAGCGGGTGAGGCAGCATCTATGGAGAGAAGGAATAGGCGACGATTTGCGTCGAGACCCTTCTTCAGGCTTCTCGACCCAAAACTTTGCCTATTCCTTCTCTCCATAGATTCTGACTGACCCGCTGAGTTTCTACAGCATTTTTGTCTACCTTCAGAGATTAGTACTGTTCATCTGCTTTGTGTTTCATTAGCGTGCGATCTTTCAACAACATGCAGCTGGCAAAAGATTTGTGATGAAAACGTTATGAGAAGAGTTTATCTTAATCTTTAATTATTTCTTGTAGTATCCTGAAGGAATCAAGGAATATGAGTACCAACCAAACTTTGCCATCAGAGGCCTCCATTATGACGTGCGGAAGGTAACGTTTTAATAAGCGAGCAGTCTTCATTAACATGTGTGTAGCAAATCTTTATCTTCCGCTAATGAATCTTGTGTGCAAACCTTGGGTAGTCAAAATAAACGCCCAACGTAATCTACACGGCTGTCGCTGCCTTCCATTCCATCTGCTGACTGATTCACTACAGATCTGTTTGCTGTGCTATGTGATCGAGAGATGGTCACTGTATTGTGACATGTTTGTTCCATTTTCTGGTATGTGGATGCACGGTGCTGCTTCAGCCTTTATAGCTGCCAAATAACCACATATATAGTTTGCGATGTGCTTGCCCATCTCTGCTGTGCACCATGATAAATAACGAGCCCTCCAATTAATATAAATAGCCGTGAGTATTTAAAATTCTGGATTTTTGCAAGATAGAGTCAACATTCTTTATCCAGGGGCCTGAACAGTAAGATCATTTAACAGCATGGACTGGATTTTGGGGGACCAATTTTTAATAGTGTGTTACTGTCTATTGGCAAAGCAGGCTTGAGATGAGGTCAACTGTATATCAAACAAGATGGTTTTTAGGCAAAGTGTGCAAATTGAATGGACATGCATTCTGATTGAAACTGATGCATCATTACTATTAAGTCTGAATTCTGGAGTTACCAACTCTTATCTTCACCAGTGCAGCAGTGTCCAAGTTAGTATCCTACATGTGCTTCTGTGGATATTTAGGAGCTGCCAATAAGTACTGCCTTTCACAATACCACCCTTGTCCAATGAACATATGCCTTGCAATATGTTTGTGATATTTAAATGGCCTATCGCATGAGTATTATCAAGTGTGAATGAACTGCAAGCTCTACATACAAGGTGGTGTTTGTTGTTCAGCGATGGGCAAACTATTCTGTGATAATGTTTCAGACCAATTGCGTGTAAGAGAAATACAGCTCCATTAACTGACTCCTGATTGATGCGTCCAAAATTATTCTAGATCACCAGGGAGTTTAACATTTTAGTAGCTGACTTAAATGCAACAAAATCATGTGTATTTCTTTCTGGGTCAAATTACGATAAAGTTCACTGTGTGGCATTTACTATTTACTGAAAGATTACAATAAGTCCAGAGCATAAATTTCTATTTTCTATTTGATAGGGATACTTAATGAAGATTGATGCTTTCCATTATGTCCAGCTGGGAACTGTATACAGGTATGTATTCTATCGAGCTATACAGCATTCCATGTGAAGTGGCAATTGGAGAAAACGCCTTATTTCAAGACTAAGGCAGTCTTGAGTAATGTTAACAAACCATCTTGATTTGTGAGACAGTAATTGATTTTGTGTGGAATTCCAGTTATTTGTTGGTAATAAATAGTTCAGGATACACTTTAAAAACTTGCACTGTGTCATATTTTGTGACTGCCATCAGCTAAATTCAAGCTGGGTTGACAATTTATTTTAGATATTAAGGATATTTGAATGTTTTGGGGAAGTTGAATGATAAGTTCATTCTGCATTGGAACCTTTTTGAAAATGGTTCTTTAGTAACATTGTTAGTGCAATTGTTTTTTACCCATTTTGAGTGGCTCTTGAGAAGCAGGTGGTGATATATCTGTTGCAAACAACTATATTGTATTGAATAGTTGTTTGATGTTAGAACACTTGTGGCCAGTTGATAATCGTAATACTTTCCCTTCATGTCGAATGCTTGCTCTGTGACGAAAATAGGAAATGTCGAATTTTAATTGAATTTGTGTATATCTCAGACCTTCTCTCACACCTCCCGCTGCTGAAAGACTCATCCATGCCTTCATCTCCTCCCGACTGGACTATTGCAACTCGCTTCTCCTTGGCATCAGCTCCACCTACATCAACCGACTGTAACTGGTCCAGAACGCAGCTGCCCGACTCGTCACCCACACCAAATCCTGGCATCACATCACTACAGTCCTCAAATAACTTCACTGGCTTCCCATCTCCCACCGGATCAACTACAAAATCCTGATCCTCACCTACAAAGCCCTCCACCATCTGGCCCCCCATATCTCACTGACCTCCTCTCCCCCTACCAACCCTCACGATCCCTCAGATCTACATCAGCCGGTCTCCTCTCCATCCACAAGTCCAACCTCCGCAGTTTTGGGGACAGAGCCTTCTCCAGGGCAGCCCCCAGGCTCTGGAACTCCCTCCCCCAACTGATCCGCAATTCCGTGTCCCTCACCATCTTCCAGTCCCGCCTCAAGACCCATCTCTTCACCTCTGCCTATCCTTAGCCCCAGGTCCCCCTCCCTTTTCATCTGTTCATTAATTGCCTCGTATTGTGTTTTGAATTGAATTCTGTCTTTACTTTCTGTACTAGTCATGTCTCTACTATTTATTTCATTCCCCTTACATGTTTTTCCTCTACCTGCTAAATTTTTGTAAGGTGTCCTTGAGACTCTTGAAAGGCGCCCATAAATAAAATTTGTTATTATTATATTTACAGGGGGCTCAGTCCAGTGCCAGATGAGGAAGTGTTTCAAATGTATGAAGGAACCCAACATGTTCCTCTACACCAAATGAGTGATTTCTATGGCAAGGTAACTTTTTTTTCCCCTTTTGATTCCTGGTTTTGGCTCGACAATTTATTGTGAGGATATCACTGTCTTCCGTACAGGAAGAGTGAATTGGATTTAACATTTTTTTAAATCCCACACCATGTGGTTTAATCTATTATAACAACATTCAAACTCATTGAAAACCGAAACAAATCGTTTAACTAAATAAACTACAATATTCAATGATTATTAGTACAGATACTGATCTAGCCATTGAAAAAAATACTCTTGGCAAAGACTGATCAGTTAACATGTCGTTTTACTAAAAATCAGCTGGCACGGATTTTTGTCATTGTTCATGCATTTCATGTTTGATACTTAAAGTATTTTTTAATTTCAGAGAGATTCATTTATGTTCAGCCCTGTTATTTTTTTTAAATATACTGTATCTATTCTTTTCTCTGCATCATCGTATTTCTTGGAAGCCTCAGGAAGGATTAAGACCCAATTTAATCAGTGTATGGATTAATTCACAATCTGTTTTAATGAGAGCTATTGGAAGGGACACAGCCCTTTGTTGTCCATTCGTATATTTATTTTGCAGGCTGTATTTGTGGGTCGAACATATAAGTTTTTTTAAAGCAGAGATAGATAGATTCTTGATTAGTTCGGGTGTCGAGGGTTATCGGGAGAAGTCAGGAGAATGGGTTTAGGAGGGAGAGATAGATCAGCCATGATTGTATGACAGAGTACACTTGATGGGCCGAATGGACTCGATGAGCAGGCAGGGAATAGTGGACTACAGACCATGTGTGGGTAGATTGGATCAGTTTACTTTGCAGACAAGGTAGGCCAAAGGCTCTCTCCTGCACTGTTCTGTGTTCTGGCTTTGCGGGTTCTGAGGTGACTAATGTGGGAACTACATGTTTGCCCACTGACTGGGCACTTCCCACAGATAAAGTGCCTGTTTGGGAGTCTGGGTTTAGGTATACGTGCAAAAAGTGTCCCATTCAATAAACCATAGATGATTGAGGAATAAATAGGGCCTGAATACTGGAATATTGGTCTGGGAGTGGAACAAGCTTACTTTATTGTCATGTGTCCGAGGTACTGTGAAAAGCTTTTTATGTTGCATGCCATCCAGTCAGCGGAAAGACTACACTTGATTACAATTACTGACCTTGCTTCACTAATTTCAACGATTTAGAGGGACTTGTGGAGATGGTGCCAGTGATATTTTTTGAATACCTGCTGTAGGTAGTCCAGGACTTGAAAGAATATGGATGGGTAGGATCACTGCTGCATGGTAGACTGAGTTGTGTGCTAGCTCTGAGCTCCTGGTATTCAAATATCCTCCTTCCAAAGGCTGCACTGGAGCATGAACAGTGCAGTAACATATGATCATTGATGTTTGCCTTTGCTGAGAAATGGCTCCTGAGATTGTGGGAATAGTCCACATTATCCAGGGGCTTGTCACACATCTTTATCGGCAGAGGGCAGTGTACCTGCAGCAGAGGTTGTTTGGTGCAGAACCTTTGCCTTGTACAGTTGGGTGCACAGCCCATCCTCTTGTGTGCGTGCCATGGCTCTGAATCCATTCTCCAAATGCAAGTCTATTCAACAAAGGCTCGGAGTCTATTCTCCAAATGCAAGTCTATTCAACAAAGGCTCGGAGTCTATTCTCCAAATGCAAGCATCATCTGCATGCTGCAGCTTGATGGAGATGGTTGTAACCTTTGTTTGTTGTGCAGTCACAGTGGGCTGAATGGCTTCCTGGTCATTCTGAAGATCAACTCTACTCCAGCAGATGAGACGAGACAAATTGCGAGCTGTATTGGGGCAATGACAGAGAGTGGTGAATTCACACAGAGAGTGGTGAATCTCTGGAACTCTCTGCCACAGAGGGTAGTTGAGGCCAGTTCATTGGCTATATTTAAGAGGGAGTTAGATGTGGCCCTTGTGGCTAAGGGGATCGGGGGGTATGGAGAGAAGGCAGGTAACCATATAACCAGGTACGGGATACTGAGTTGGATGATCAGCCATGATCATATTGAATGGCGGTGCAGGCTCGAAGGGCTGAATGGCCTACTCCTGCACCTAATTTCTATGTTTCTATGACGCAGCCCAGTTTGACAACTAGTTCTGTTGCTGACCCCTTGGTTGATGACATGGCCTCATAAATCATTAGTGCAGGCACCGACAAAGTTCAGTGCAAGGATTATGCTTTTCTTTTGCAATCTTTTCAGAGCTGTCTGATTGTGAACTGAAAGGAAGTGATCATTTGTCATTTTGTTCATGGAAATCGGGACGGGAGTAGGGTCCACGGCCCGACTAATACAAATGTTTGTTGATTAGGTTTAGGTGCGGTTTAGGGCAGGTGCGGTTTAGGGCAGTGCACAACGGGCACAAAACCAGACCAGGCGGCCTGCATATTGATCGCAGTCAACAAACAGCAGCTTGGACTGTACCAGACTATTTCGGCTTTGTGTAAACCAAAAATGTTCCAATGTATTTTTATAAAATAGACTGGACAAATAATTGCGTTTCTTTTTGTTTTGTGTATTCGTAAGGGCAGTATGTTTGCAAATCAGGTTAAATATAGTTCATTGTGATATTCCTGCAAGGTCAGAGCCTGATACTGTGTGTTGACATTGAGTAAATGAGTAGAGGTGTGCATTGCTATAGTCTTTAAAGGCAGGCCAGCCAAACCGCTGATGTGTAGAGGAGATCTCCCATTTCTATAAACACGGGACAAAATGCTCAGATTCCCAAATATCAGTGGGTTCATGGAGCAGAATTTATCTTTGCTTAGAAAAGGTTTCCCAAAACAACATTACAGTTTAGCAGTGAATTTCAATATTAATTCGATCCCTGCAGCTCTATTTATTTGTCACGTTTAAAGAAGGTTGGTGCAAATGAAGGGAACATAAGCGTCCAAAGTGAAGTGGTTACAACCTGTCAATCTTGCTGACACATCACTGAAGGGCCTGTTTAAGAATGCTTCACTGCCCATTGTCACTGTAATGAGATTAGAACAACATTGAAAGCACAATAAATGTAAACACTTAGATGTCGAATCACATTATGCTGTTATTTACAGTGCAACAAATCCAGATATCACACAATGACAAAGAAACACAAAGTGTTGGAGTAACACTGAGGGTCGGGCAGCATGTGCTGGAAGGAACTCCAGATCCGTGTTTATACCAAAACCCAACACACAATGCTGGAGTAACTCGGCTGGTCAGGCAGCATCTCTGGGGGGAAAATAGGAATAGGTGATGTTTCAAGCCAGAATCTATTTTGGGCACAAGTCTGAAGAAAAATTCTGACCCAAAATAATCCCCTATTCCTTTTCTCCAGAGATCCTACCTGACCCGCTGAGTTACTCCAGCATTTAGAGAGATTTTGAGGTGAAGGTAGCATCTGTGACTCCAGCACTTTGTCTCTTTTTGAGTAAACCTGCAGTTCCTTGTTTCTACATAAGGACAACAATTCTTTCTTGTTGAATAACGCATTTACTTTCTCATAATAATGGCCATTCAGTCCATTGGATCTATGCCAGCCCCGAGAGAGACATTACCTTTTGTCCTATTTCAATGAATAGCTTTGAAAACTCTCTCCTTTGTGCACAAGACTGTAATACAAGAAAGTCATGTTTGATGGAGAATGGCAATTTTGTCTTATTCATGTGTTTGCAATTTGTTTCGATACTTTAGGGCCCTACCATGAAACAGTTTATGGATATTTTCTCACTGCCTGAAATGGCTCTTCTTTCATGCGTGAATGACTATTTCATTAACCACAATATCGAGTATGATCCCATTCACCTCTTCAAAGACATCAGCGTAAGTACAAAATTTACTCCACTTTAATCTACACTTTCGAACCATGACGAGCCAGTTGTGACGTTGCCATTTCAATCTATTGACCTAATAAGCCAACTCTTAGCCAAATGCTTTTTCTTTGCAGCCACTAACTATGAAACATGTTGATTGATGCCATTTTGCTCTTTGCTTCTGCGCTTTTTTTCTTATTGTAACATTAACGGGGGTGGCACGGTGGAGCAGGGGTAGAGTTGCTGCCTTACAGCGCCAGATACCCTGGTTCGATCCCGACTGTGGATGCCGTCTGTACGGAGTTTGTACGTTCTCCCCGTGACCTGCGTGGGTTTCCTCCGGGTTCTCCGGTTTCCTCCCACACTCCAAATATGCACAGGTTTGTAGGTTAATTAGCTTGGTATAATTGTAAATTGTCCCTAGTGTGTGTAAGATGGTGGTAGTGTGCGGGGATCGCTGGTCGGCACGGACTCGGTGGGCTGAAGGGCCTGTTTCCGCGCTGTATCTTTAAACTAAACTAAACAGGCTTTTTATTCGGTATGTGGATTTAATCATACAAATGATCTGGTTCTGCTTTTTCATCATGATCACCAGTAAAAGAAGAGAAAGAGTTGGAAACGGGGACTCGTTAATATGGTAGCAGCAGACTAAAGGTTATGTTTGCAGTTGCTGTATTGTTCTGTCTAAAAGTAATTGAATGTGGAAAATGGCATTTTTAACAGTTCAGCACAAGAGCAAGTCATTCAGCCCACAATGTCTGTGCTGAACATGATGCAAAGACCATAACTCCTAACTTCTATCCCACCATTCCATTTGGGATGCCAGTTCTGGTGCAGAATTGCATCATTCACAACATGTAGACTTGTCTCGTACATACAGTCAAATTTGGATGGAGCCAGGTGCTTCTTCTTGCGTATGGCGTGCACAGCCTAAAGTTGTAGGACAACTTGTTCTGTTTGATTGTGCACGCTGGGTTGATTGCATTCGTCATAACAGGGCGGACCACGTGAAGGTTGCAATCTCCCACCCCGAGCCAGGTGCTAATCTGTGGCAGTCATTAATTGGAACAGTAGCATAATGTCCTATGCATATGATGGCGAAAAACACTAACATTTCATTAAATCACTAACTTATACCATGTTATTCTTGTGTGACGATGTGTATGAATGTATTCAATAAACACCTGATTTTGAGTAAGTTTCCCTGTTTCCACCAAGCCCTGCTGTTGTCCAGCTGCACAGATGGGGACAAGGGTTCATTGAAAATATTGATCAACCAGAATCGGCATTTGCCGCTATCAATTTGTACAATTAGTGTGGTCTGTAATTTGTTTTGGTGCAAAAGCAGCCAGCAACACCACAGTATAATCTCACCAGGCGAGATAACCACAACTGTTTCCCACATCTCGAACCAGAGTGTAAATCTTACCCGAGCCTAATCTCGTTAGTATATTTAAAGAAGCTATTCAGCTGCTTCAAATGCCTGCTTAAAGAATCAGGTCAAAAGCATATACAGCGGGATCCATGTGTCTCTTCAATAACCTTGAGCGTTTGAACGGCCTATCTGGTTTCTGCCTGGTGGGCAGAGTTAACGTTTCCTGCTCTAGCTTCGTCTAGTTTGCTGTATTCTTCGCATCAAGGGCAGGTCTTAACTCCAGCTGGTGTTGGTCATGCAGTGGGAACATCTGCCGTCACACCACAGACACATAATGACTGTCCCCATGTTACTCTCGTGTTCCCCTCTCCCCCCCCCCCCCCGTGCATTCTATCTGATACGCTACGCCAAGTTTGTTTATCCCAGGAGGTAAATTGATCTGCCAACAGTCATCAAATCACAAATATATGAAACTATGAAAGTGACTAGTGTTACGGATTGGGAATGTGCAAAGATTGCGGGGGGGCGGGGGGGAGGAGCAGAGTCAGTCTTGGTCCACCCTATGACAGAGGGGGGAGGGGTTGTACAGTTTAATGATTGACTACTGTTGTATCAACGTTACTTGGCAATTTTTAACTAATCATTTTTGTGATATTGGAACATTTCCACCTCCTTATGAAGACCACAGCCATGACATCAGCTTATGTTTCATTCCTGATGTTGTTCAAAATTCTCTTTCTGTAAACTACGCATACAGCTACTGACTAACAATACAAACGCAGACAGAGTGGTCGTTTCGAGGAACACTTTAGCTCGGCCGCATGAACCAACCTGATCTCCCGGTTGCTGGACACTTTAGTTCTCCTTCCCATTCCTACATAGACATTTCTGTCCTTGGTCTCCTCCATTGTCAGAGTGAGGCGAAATGCAAACTGGAGGAACAGCATCTCATATTTCGTTGGACAGCTTGCAGCCCAGTGGTACAAATATTGATTGCTCTCACTTCAGGTAGCCCCGGCTTCCCAATCTCTATCCCTCTCCTACCGAAGTCACACCAGCTTCTCATTTTCACCCAACAAACCAGCTAACATTGGCCTGTTTCCTTTATCATCGTTGCTTATTTGCATATCTTTCATTCATTGTTCTTTATAGAAACATAGAAATTAGGTGCAGGAGTAGGCCATTCAGCCCTTCGAGCCTGCACCGCCATTCAATATGATCATGGCTGATCATCCAACTCGGTATCCCGTACCTGCCTTCTCTCCATACCCTCTGATCCCCTTAGCCACAAGGGCCACATCTAACTCCCTCTTAAATATAGCCAATGAACTGGCCTCGAATACCCTCTGTGGCAGAGAGTTCCAGAGATTCACCACTCTCTGTGTGAAAAAAGTTCTTCTCATCTCGGTTTTGAGGGATTTCCCCCTTATCCTTAACATCTCTCCACATCACCATCTATATCTCTCCTTTCCCTTATCCCTAACCAATGTGAAGAAGGGTCTCGACCCGAAGCGTCACCCATTCCTTCTTTCCAGAGATGCTGCCTGTCCCGCTGAGTTACTCCAGCATTCCTGTCTACTGTTTAAATCAACAGTTCCTTCCTACACATTTCGGCTGCTCCACTGCCCATTGTCCTCCAGGTATGTCTCCTTTGAAGAAGTTCTCCTCCTCTCTCCGACGTGAGGTCAGCAACACCCTCTCTCGCTGCTCCCCCTCTGTGATTCCTCCTAACTTGGATTACAGGTACCGACAGTCCATCTGCCGCTTTTCGCAACAGTTCTCCTGCCGTGTCCCGCGTTCTACACTGGCTGTGACACGCCGGCACCAGCAGGCCCCCGCTCTGACTCTCCCGCAGCTCCAGGCCTCACTCACCCACACCAGCAACAGACCCCAACTGTACTTCATTCCACGCCAGATCCACACCCTCAATCATGTTTTATTGTGAATTATTTGTGAATATTATTTGGACACTTGGGCTATTTAAAAATGTTAATCATTTATTAAGAAATGGATAGATGTTTAGATCTAGTAAATTGAAGTTTGAAATTAGCTACAATTGGGTAACTAACTAATTATATGCTTTAATTTCAGGTCATCCAAGTTAGATTATTTTATATTTGTTTCAGAATGGTTCAATCTATGATAACTGAAAATTTCATTCAGTTCTCTTAATTTTTAAGAAGGTTATGGGCTTTTGACTGTCCATGATCACAGCTTTTTTGTTATGTCCATAGAAAATCAATAGGGAACAAGATGCTAATTTCCGAGTATGAAAATGGCCATAACTTTTTTATTACTGGAGATATGAAAGTGAATTAGGTGTCAAATTAAACTTATTGTTATGCTTTATCTGATGGGATAAATTGAAGACTTGATTTTTTAAATCTCAAAATTTTCCTTTATCATCATAACCTTTTGCATATCTTTCATTCATTGTTCTTTATCTCTCCACATCTCCGTCTATGTCTCTCGTTTCCCTTATCCCTAACCAGTCTGAAGTCTCTTCTCGACCCGAAACGTCACCCATTCCTTCTCTCCAGCGATGCTGCCTGTCCCGCTGAGTTACTCCAGCTTTTTGTGTCTATCTTCGCTACTAACTATCTGGTTGGCGGGCCATGGTTTTTGCTAACCTTAAACACTTTGTTCCTCTAATTCACTGGAACCATTGCTGTTGGATGGACGTTGACTTGGGAAGCAGTCCAGTGCCAAAATGTTTGCCACGAGTTTGAAGCTGATTGTGGACTAAGTGCCATTCCATGTCACCAAGGACTCCAAGCCAACCAGGCTGAAAGAAATCTTTATCATTTAGCTTCAGCTAATGGCTTTATTTTCTTTTAGCCCTTAATAAAAAAATGATGTATTTGTGAAGTTTAGCCTAAACCTTAAACTGCATAGTTTCATCATCATTCGGTAGCAGGTGCCAAGAATCCATATTACATTTGCAGCGACCATGTACACTGTATAAATAAGCAGAGATCAAATGTTTTAGGTCAAATTGCACGTTTCCAAATCACAACTTTATAAATCACTGAAGATGTGTCTTGACCCAAAACGTCACCCATTACTTCTCTCCAGAGATGTTGCCTGACCTGCTGAGCTGCTTCAGCTTTTTGTATCTACCTTTATAAATCACTTTCCTAATATTCACTATAAACACTTTTATAAAAATGTACACAATGGCATTGCAGAGAATTGTAAAATTAGATTGAATTTTTCATTTTCATATTCTTGTGTATAGAATCTGAATTTGAGGTTGGTTGGACAATAAATTGCAGAATTAATTGCATGGATATAGATAGTCAGTGCCATTGGCAATGAGAAAGGGTTTCAAAGATTATACACATTGAAGGTTTTTGGGTTTCAAACTATGAATGTTAAAACAGAATTCTTTGCCAGTATATACAGGGTGACTGGAGGGTGACATTTTGCACCACTTAGATAATTATTTTTACAGCTGTGTAGAGGGTGAAGTCTCTTCAAAAGCGAGGAGCAAGGAAGTCCAGATACTAGTTTATTTGCCATGTTTTGTTCTGCTCCTTCTCTCTTGTTACTTTCTTTCCACCCTCCCCTCCCCTCCACAGTCAGTCTGATGAAAGATCCCATCTGAAAACATCCCAGGTCCATGTTCTCCAGAGATGCTGCCGGACCAACTGAGTTACCCCAGCACTTTGCCTCTTTCTCTTAAAAGGCTATTGATTTTGCAGGGAGGGCACTTGGAAGTGCACTGGCACCATGATTTTTAGATTTGATAAAAAAGTATTTTGTATCGAAATCTTGCTGTGAAAGAACAGAATTGTGTATCTGACTGACATTGACATTGGTTTCTTTCATCTTTTCAGGATGCAATAAGTACTGTCCATATCAAAGGAATGATGTACGACTGGATTGAAAATGACCTTGGTAAGTGAGCAGCATATGGTACTGCAGACTCGAGTTATTATTAGGAAATCTGTTATAGCACTGGAGCTGATTTTTTAAAAATAATCTTTGATAAATTCCAGAGAATAAAAGCTACCGCTGACTGTGACTGAAACAAATGGTGTTGTGGTTCTGTTATCTTGAACTGCAAGCCTCCCTAATCAGTTGAGTACCTGCAATCAGTCCTTGAGTGACTGCCCCTTCCTGCAAAAGATTTGTAATGTAATAATTATCCTGATGATTTGGTCAACTCGCAATGGATGGTGGTCATGCTAAAGATGCATTGACTTGTCTGAAGAGTCTCGGTCAAAGAAATAAACACATGAATGAGCTTTTGTTAAACCTTTTAAGTTGGAGAGTTTCTCCTGAATCTTCTTTTTAGGATCAGTGTGTAGATAAATGCTCTCTACGGTGAAATTCAGTAGTTGCCATGTCCTTGTCATTTTCACTGTCCATTCATTCAGAGGGAACATCATTATCCTCCATTAATAATGGAAGTTCAACAGGCAAAACGCATAGTGTAACATCAAGCTGACATTACCGCTGTAGAAACAAAGAACTGCAGATGCTGGATTACACAAAAGGACATATAGTGCTGGAATAATACAGCTGGTCAAGCAGCATCTCTGGACAACATGGTTAGGTGATGTTTAAGAGGGAACTCAGCGGGTGCAGCAGCATCTATGGAGCGAAGGAAATAGGCAACGTTTCGGGCCGAAACCCTTCTTCAGACTGATCGGGGGCGGGGGTGGGTGGGGACAAGAAAGGGAAAAGGAGGAGTAGCCCGAAGGCTGGGGGATGGGAGGAGACAGCAGGGGGAGAGGAGAGGAGACAGCAAGGACTAACAAAATTGGGCGAATTCGATGTTCATGCCCCCAGGATGCAGACTCCCCAAACGGAATATGAGGTGCTGTTCCTCCAGGTGCTGGTTAGGTGATGATTCGGATTGGGACCCTTCTTCAGACTTCTGGAAGAGAGGAGAAGCAGGACAAAACTTGGTGGATCTAGTACCTATTGCCAAAGAGGGGTGTGGGGGAGGCAGATAGTTGGAACAATGATCAGAGTTTAGAGCAGTAGGTGCGAGACAAACAGTTGTGAATTGTGAAGCAAGAAGAAGGAATTGGGAGACGGGGATGGGGCGCAAGGGGTGGGGTGTGGAAGGAACTGTAAATTGAAGATTTCTTAATTCATACAGTTAGGTTCCTCTACCCAAGCGGAATATGAGATGCTGTTCCTCCAGTTTGCATGTGGCCTCACTCTGGCAAAGGAGGTGGCCCAGCACAATACAATAGAATACAATACAATACGGGTTTATTTGTCACATTGCACATAAAGTGCAAGTGAAATGAATATGTCAGCAGCGATACAATGAGAAAGAACACACAATACACAATAAAAATTTAACACAAACATCCAGCACAGCATTCATCATTGTGGTGGGAAGGCACAAAAATTGGCCAGTCCTCCTCCATTTCCCTCCCCGTGGTCGGGACCAGAGTCCAGTCCATAGTCGGCTCTTCCCCACCGGAGACCGCGGCTTCAGGGTGGTGTAGGCCGCAGGCCGGCGGTCGAAGATTTAAAGTCCCTGCCGGGCCGCAGCCAGAAGCACCGTAGCCTGCAGGGCCGATGGTTGAAGCTCCCCTCCAGGGGTGATGGTAAGTCCACGCTGGGCCCGCGGTAGAAGTTGGCCGTGGGCCGGCGATGGAAGCTTCTTCCCCCGGGTCCCCCACGTGGGATCCCAGGCTGTAGACGCCGCGCCAGCTTGAGCTCTGCAGACCGCGACTTCAGGCTGCCGGCTGCTGCGGGCCAGCGAAACGGAGCGCTACCCTCTGGCGAGCCCCAGTGAGGTTCACCCGCTCCGCGCCGAGAGTCCACGCTGCGCCCGCCGCTGGAGCCCTGGGCGTGCCTCCGGGAAAGGCCACACCGATCCTCGTTGTTAGGCCACGGGGGAGGCGACCTGGAAAATGTCGCCTCCCCATGGAGGAGGCGACCGAAGCGGTTTCCCCCTCACCCCCCCCACACACCACCCTCCACACACCACCCCCCCACACACCACCCCCCACACAAAACACTCAAAGAAACACACAATAAGGGCGATCCAGTAAGCCTTGGTGGACAGAGTGCAAGTGTTCAGCAAAACCTTGGTCTGAAATCCACAGCTTGGTCTGAAATGTACAGGAGGCCACGATCGTACACCAGATACAGTAGATGAGATCACATGAACCTCTGCCTCACATGGAAGGACTACTGGGGTCCCTAGATGCAGACTAGTTTCACGCCACCAGCCCCCACATCCAACAGTATGAACATTGAATCTCCAATTTTAGGTAAACTTGAACACTCCCTCCCATTGCTTCTCATCCACTTTCCCACCTGGATTAGCACCTATTTCACTACTCCCCCACTAACTACATTGCTGCCTCTGGCTTCACAACCCTCCAGTCTGTTTGTCTCGCACCCTCTACTCTAATCCTTGACATTTGTTCTAATCTTTATTCTAATCATATCTCCTCTAGATTTTTTCCAACTCCCCTCCCCTCCCTCCACCTAAAATCAGTCTGAAGAAGGGTCTGGACCCGAAACGTTACCTATCCATGTTCAGAGATGCTGCCTGATGCACTGAGTTACTCCAGGACTTTGTGACATTCCCAATCCTTCATTCTTCCTCTTTGCGAGGTTTCTTTTATATTAGCAGTGTTAATGGATGTGGCAAAACACTGGCCATAATCAAGTCTGTCCAATTCCCACGCGTGGTTCTGGCTCCACATTCATGTGCCTAACGTACACTCAGTCAGAAGATTTTCTGGACTTTCTAAACCGTGAATTGGGAATGAATTGGACTCAAAATGGAGAAAATCCATCTTCAAATCCACCCTAAAAACTCATTTTTATTCTCTGGCTTTCGACACTGGCTGAGACATTGCTCCTGTTTTTAGTGCTTTTAATGTATTTTAATTTTTACTGTTTTATAGTCCTTTGTTTTAAGGTTTTTAATGGTTTGTAATAACTTCTTGTCCATGAGTTCTCATGTACAGCACTTTGTGGCAACTGCAGTTGTTTAAAGTGCTTTAGAAATAAAGTTATTATTATTATAAGATGGAGAGCATTTAATCACAAAGCAAGTGGCAATATGTGTTTGTGTCATGAAAAAGCGAGGAAATCTATCAACAATTTTGTTTTCAGAAGCAGTTTGAACACTTCATATTAGTACGGAATAACAGCTGCATTCTTCTTTATTGCAGAAAATTGCATACTTCATGGAGATGAAACCTATGCTGTTCTAAATCGTCTGGTTAATAATGGAAAGAAGCTCTTCCTTATCACCAACAGTCCCTTCAACTTTGTGTACGTAATAACTTTCACCTCCTACACTTTGTCATTTTGTGATCAGATTCCTTCTGGGATGGGCTTGCCTGTTCAGGTAGCAGTTTGACTTTGGCAGATTGTGTGGTTGATAACGTTCCAGTTGGGGTTGTTAAAAAGGATCTGCAAACCATCATTTATTTGAGCCCCGTAGAATGGCAGCACTTTCGAATAATCAGCCGAAATACTGGGAAACTAGTGTCGAGTGCCGTATCCAGGGATGACTTAATAGCTTACCACCCCGGTCTAGAACATAGAGCTCTAAATTGAAAGTGATAGATCACACCTCGACACCCACAAGAAAATGAAACTGACAAGTCGGCTGGTTAAATGTTATAGCATACAAGATACTAATCATATGACCTTTTTGGATTGTCCATTCCTGTCTGATAATCTAATCATGAATGAGAAATTAGACTGAGCCTAATGGTTTTGTTCGATGCTTTTAATTGTCTTTTGAAAGGCTGAGAGCACAAATAGAAATGTGCATTATACGATTGCCATCGCATAGACATGACTGCAGAGCAACATAGAATGGGTCCTGAATATGGAAGGGTTTGTGATATTTAGGGGGGACAGGAAGCCAGATAAAGATGCAATGGTTCTACTAATTAGTGACAGTATGAGAGAAGTTCAGGAAATTGGGATGTGCTGGTAATTTGGGTGTAGATGGGAAACTGAGTATGATGTAACGAGGTCGCTAATAGTGGAGAGGAGAAAATCACATAAGGAGCAATGGTGAAAGCTTGTCAGAAAGCCACCGTGATAATTGGGTGGGATCTGTAGTGAATGAAGTGAGAAAAATCAGCTGGGTATAATAGTTTGGATGAGATGTTTATGGAGTTATCAGGGGTAGTTCAAGTACGGCTTTTATGGTTCAGCGTGGAGCTGAACAAAGAGCAGGCTCTTCTAGATATGGTGAAGATAGACACAAAATGCTGGAGTAACACAGGCGAAGGAATGGGTGACGTTTCAGGTCGAGACGGCTCTTCTAGATATGGCATTGTACAAGAATACAATATTAATTAATACACCAGTCGAGGTGCCTCAACTTGACAATCATCATATGATTGAATTCTACATAACGTTTGAGTGAAAAATATATGGGCCTAAGGCTGGCATTTTGAAATTGCATATGATGGCAGTAACTGGAACTAACAAAGACAGCAGACATACAGTGCCCTCCATAATGTTTGGGACAAAGACCCATCATTTATTTATTTGCCTCTGTACTCCACAATTTGACATTTGTAATATAAAAAAATCACATGTGGTTAAAGTGCACATTGTCAGATTCTAATAAAGGCCATTTTGGGCCTTTATTAAAATCTGACAATGTGCACATGTGATTTTTTTTTTCAATTACAAATGTCAAATTGTGGAGTACCGAGGCAAATAAATAACTGATGGGTCTTTGTCCCAAACATTATAGAGGGCACTGTATCGGGTCGGGATCAGTCAGTTGAGATGCAGCGGCAAATGACTGCAACATTGTTACTTCCCAGCATCATCCGTCATCCCATCTGGTCGCCAAAATGCCAGGTCTAGAATCGCCTGTGCCCTGATTGGCTTAGTACACGGACGCTGAAAACATTACAAAGCACAGGGACACACACAGCTGGCAAAGCGATGCCTCGCAGCTCTAGTGGCCTGGATTCAATCCTGCATTTGGCGACTATTTGTGTGCTCACCCCACCACTGAGTGTTTCTACTGGGTGCCCCAGTTTCCTACACACCACAAAGATGTGGGTGGGTAGGTTAATCAGCCACCGTAAATGACCCCTAGCGTGTAGCTGTGCGCTGGTACCATGGGGACGTTGAGAGAATAAAATGACTTTGGGTAGGACTAACACCAATGTGGATGTTACTGGTTGGTTCACGGTGGGTCAAAGGACCTGTTCCTCTGCTGTAGCTCCACAATGTTTGAGGGGATATGTGAGTGTCCAAAATAGATATATTCATTCAAGGAAGAACTCCAAGAGAAGTACCTCTGCATTTGTGGTCACCCAAAATACAGTGTTTCTTTAAAAAAAAAAAGTAAGATTTCAAAAGAGAAGCACATTGTGCAGACGGGTGGCAAGGCAAGAAATAGAAATAACAAATAACGGTAAAAGTTAGTAAGGATGAGAATTCACAAGCTGGTTACAAATGTAAAAGCAGATTTTTTTTTTTTAAATGTTGCCACGGTGGTGCAGCTGGTATTGCTGTGCCGTACAGCACCAGAGGCCTGGGTTTGATCCTGGCCTTGGGTGCAGTATGTGTGGGGTTTGCCCAGTCTCTCTGTGACGGCATGGGTTTCCTCCGGGTGCTCCGGTTTCCTCCCCCATCCCAAAGACGTGCAGGTTTGTAGGCTAATTGTCTTCTGTAAATTGCCCCATGGTGTGTAGGGAGTGGATGAGAAAGTATGATAACATAGAACTAGTGTGAATGGGTGAACAATGGTCAGCATGGAGTTGTTGGGCCGAAGGGCCTCTTTTTGTACTGTATCTCTAAATTAAAAGTTAACAAAGTAAGCATTGATCCTATGGAAAGTGAATTTGCAGAGGTAATCACAGCAACTAAGAAGGTGGCAGATGAATGTAATGGGTATTTTGCATTGGTTTTCATTGTGGAGAATGCAAGTCTGATCCCAGGAGTAGTTGCGATTGGAATTGGAGGAAAGGAAGGAATTCCAGGGCTGTGGGCAGGGAATGTGGGAATTGTAATCAATGGGAACAGGTACTGAGCAAATTGTTGGGGAGTTCCTGGGTCCACCTGGTTTCCATCCAAGATGTTGAGAGAAGTGACTGGTGAGAAAGTTAAGGCATTTGGAATAGGTACATGGATAGGAAAAGTTTAGAGGGATATATGGGCGGGTAGGTGGGACTACTGTAGATGGTACCTTGGTTGGCATGGGCAAGTTGGGCCGAAGGGCCTGTTTCGATATCCTATGACTCTCTGACACTGACTCTATTTGCTTTAACCCAAACTTCAGTTCCACTGCATGGTGTAACTTTGTAATCCCTTAATTCCAAAAAAGGAGGGAGACAGAAAAAGTAGGAAATCACTGGCCAGTTAGCTTAACATCTTTCATAGGGGAAATGTTAGACGCTGTTTTCAAAGCCAATTATGGCAGGTTACTTAAAGAAATGAAAATATTCAGACAAAATCAAGAGTTCTGTGAAAGGGAAACTTCTTTTGAATTATTAATTATTGTTCATTTGAACAAATGTGCTGTGGATAAAGGAGAACTAGGGTTTCCAGAAGTCATTTGTTAAAGTATCGGATCAAATGTTTCGTGGAATATATAAGCCATTGGTGCAAGATATATCTGGCTTGCATGAATAGATTATTAGATGGCTCACTGGCCACAAGACTAGGCACAGACGTAGGTGGCTTTGTGACAATGTGCAATGTGAGGTACGTTACTGGGATCAGGAAATGGGCCTTCAACTTTGTGCAATATACACAAGTGATTTGGATGAAAGTTTCAAAGTTCTGGTTGCTAAATTTGCTGTTGACTCTAAAAAAGATATTAAATTAAATTGTAAAGGGGGCACACACAGTAGCTTCAAAGGGATATAGATACTGAACAAGAAACTGGAAAATGGAGTGTAATGTTGGCAAATGTGAAGTTGCTTACTCTGGCAGGAAATATATTTTTAATGCATGAAATGGTGGCGGATTGCAGACGGATTCTGAGGGTGCTCGTGAATGGTTCACTAAAGGCTAGTGTGCAATGTAGCAAATAATTCAGAAAGCTTCCAAATATTAATGTTTATAGCAAGAAAACAGCAGTACAATGCTCTAGGTTATCTTTGTTATGTATGAAATTGGTGAGACCACATCTGCCCTCTCCTTACCTTGGAGGACCTACACAGTTCCCGCTGCACCAAAAAAACCCAGAATATAATAAAGGACATCTCCCACCCCGGACACTCCCTGTTTGAACTGTTGCCGTCAGGCAGACGGTACAGATCCACAAGGACAAGGACAAATAGACTAAAAAACAGTTTTTACCCCACTGCTATAAAAGCACTAAATGTAGCCGCCAAGGAACGCAGGGGCGATACAGACTAAGGGACTGTGGTAACGGTGAAATCGACAGAAGGATGGAGGGTTGGGTGTGTATGCGTGCTTTGTCTGTGATATTTATTTATTTGCTTATCTTTATTATTTTACCGTGGATGTTTCGTTAGCTTTAGAAATGTTTGAATGCTGCACTGACTGGCTGACATTTTAAATTTCGTTGTACATGGCCCATGTTACAATGACAATAAAGAAACTATTCTATTCTATTCTATTCTGGAGTATTTTGTAATGTTACGGGCCTGTCCCACTTAGGCGACTGCAGGAGACTATGCGGTTGCCACATGGTCGCGGGTGGTTGCCGGGGGGTCGTCTACATGGTCGTGAGGAGTTCGTTCATTCTGGGGATTAGTTGCGGCCTCATTATGGTCAGCGTGAACATGTTGACAAAATTAGCGGCGACCAGAATGAAGCCGCCATGGAGAGTAGCGAGAATTCTCGTGCCGTAGATGGGTCACCAGGAGGTCCTAATGGGTTGCCAGGAGGTCAAAGGTTCTCGTAGGTTGTAGCCGGTGCTGACTGGTAAATTCCATTGGCTCATTCGGGGGAAAAAAGACAAGCAGTCGTTTACAGAACAAAGGATAACCGACCGGTAATGTTAATGTCCGCCGAGCTTCACAGTATATCTGGCTTCTTAAAAGTTGTCTCCACTCCTTCCCCCTCCCCCCTCTTCCCCCGCCCCCCCCCTTTTAAAGGACTTACCGTACCCTGTGCTTTAGCCATCTTTTTACAGCGCGGACCTTCCTGTTCATCACGGTGTCTGGATGGATATAGAAAGGATGTTTCTTCTTTTGCTAAAACTAGGGCTTACTTTTTTCCCCAAACGGGTTTGATCTTGATTACAGGTGCTGTCTGTACGGAGTTTGTACGTTCTCCCTGAGACTGCATAGGTTTTTTCCGGGTGTTCCGGTTTCCACCCACACTCCAAAGATGTTAAGATTTGTAGGTTAATTGGCTTCGGTAAAATTCTAAATTGGCCCCAGTGTGTAGGATAGTGCTTGTGTATGGCAGTGATTGCTGGACAGCATGAATTCGGTAGACGGAAGGGCCTTTTTTCACACTGCATTTCAAAATTCTGTAGTAAAGAATATCAATATTTCTCCATTGCAATCGCACCATTTTTTCAATATAATCATAATTACACTCCGTGTTTGTTTAATGTAACTGTCTATGAAATCTGATCTAGACCCAGCCATAACAGTTTGAAAGATGGAAAATGATGCACAGCCATTACCAAATTGTGTAATTAGTTGCACAGACTGTGTTGCAAACTGTTTTGTTTGCATTTGATCCTGTTTAATTAACTTTTGTGCAAAAGCATTTTATCCATTCTCTGTAAACACATCCCTTGAAGTTGAGCCTTTTGGACATTTAGCAAAGATACGAGGTAAAGTAACTGGAGTTACGGCGAATGAACCAAACCTTCTCTTGAAGGCGTTTCAATACTTCTGGCAAATCTGAACATACTTATGCTGTTTAATGTCAATTGCCTTGATTTTCTTTTTTCAAGTAAGGTGTAATAAAAGAATTCCCTTCCAACATTGACTTTAATATCTACACCTCTCCCAGGTAGAAATGTTAGTGTTCGATCCTTTGTTTATGAACTGAGCAGATTCTCTTTTACTTCCAATGCTACTTTCTTAATGTCATACAATAGACAATAGGTGCAGGAGTAGGCCATTCGGCCCTTCGAGCCAGCATCGCCATTCAATGTGATCATGACTGATCATCCCCAATCAGTACCCCATTCCTGCCTTCTCCCCATATCCCCTGACTCCGCTATTTTTATGAGCCCTATCTAGCTCTCTCTTCAAAGCATTTTACAAATCATTAAAAAAAATGTTCAACCAGCTGTGATTTTAAAACTAAGTGATGAAGAGGGGCAGCACAATGGTGCAGCGGTAACATTGCTGCCTTTAAGTACCAGAGACCGGGTTTAATCCTGTCTATGGACGGAATGGTACAACTTTGAACGTTCCCCCTGTGACCTTGTGGGTTTTCTCCAGGAGCTCCAGTCTCTTCATCACCCAGTCCAAAGACGTACAGTTTTGTAGATTAATTGGCTTTGGTAAAATTGTAAATTGTCTCTAGTGTGTAGGATAGTGCTAGTGTATGGGGGCGATTGCTGGTCGCCCCGGACTCTGTGGTCGGAATGGCCTGTTTCTGCGCTGTGCCTCCAGGTAAAGTCTAAAGAAAATCGGGGCCCTTTAGAATAAGTGAAAGTATTTGAAATGCTTCATTTCTGAATTTCTCCTATGTTTTTGAAACCAGAAGTCCAAGCCAAATCATCAGTGAGTTGAAGGGAATGTTTGCAAGCTGATGAACCTTACTAAACAACATAAGCAGGCTGGACTTTTGACTCCATGTCAAGGATGTTCTTTATCTAGAACATACCAATCTAGTGTAGTGTAGGTTCCATTATTGATCCAACGCTCTTTAACATTCACTCTTTTTGCAGTGATAAAGGAATGAAATACATGGTGGGAGATGATTGGCGAGACCTTTTTGATTTGGTAATCGTCCAAGCCGACAAGCCAAGTTTCTTTACAGATAAATGCAAGTATGTGGTGCAATAAGTGAAGGATAACTTTAACCATTTTGATAGAAAATGTAATAATTAAAAATATTACATTTGCCTTTGTAAATGTTAATAAATCATTTTTATGAAAGTAATTAAAGAAAGATACTTCCATGCTGAGAATAAGTTTCGACATATTTACTGTGAAACTATATTTGGCAACAGGGGATATGATTTTAGGTTTAGTCTGTCTGGGTTACAACTTTAGTGTGTTTAATTTCTGGCTGAATACTGACTTGCTTTATTTTTCCAGGCCTTTCCGAAGACTGGATGACACGGGTACACTGCAGTGGGACAAAGTCAGCACTTTAGAAAAGGGCAAGATGTACAAACAGGTCAGAAAAATGGGACCATTCTTAGCATTACAGCATGTTTCCAAAATGGTCTGCGCTGCTTTACAAAGAGCTTTCCAGTTCAGGCCTGTTTGCTCAGTGGAAACCCGCCTTGTTCTCAAACTGATGTTTTGTAACGTGAGAAGATAATTGATCAAAATAAGCTTTAATGAAATGACTTCATTTCCATTTCTGAGAATGGAACTGTAACTAAAACTGGATGGACTGGTCTAACAAAATGTCCCAATCCGGGGGCATGAATGAGGCTTTAACATTTTGAAAACTCTTCTAATTATGTTTAGGATTCTTTAGGAAGGGAATGAGCTGAGAACAGATGCAGGAAAGTGTCCTTCTGGAAAGATGCCTCCAGACCTATCATTTTTTTTGTTTGGTTCTTTCCAAGAACCAGTCCTATTCCAGAAAGCCTGGCAAATTATTTCCATTCAATTAATTATTCTGATTTGATTGCTAAAGTTCAATATGCCTTGAAATCTGGGGCCTACATAAAGGAAAAAAGCCAATCCCACATTACTAACACTGATTGAGGTCAAATGGACCAAGGGTCACATGCACTTCATACCTCAGTGATTTCTGATTGCCTGCAAGTATACCTCCTTCTAGGTATGGACATTGTCATAGAATTGTACAGCATAGAAATGGTCCCTTTGGCCCAACTCATCCTTGCCTACAAACTACCATATCTAAGCTAGTCCCATTTGGTCCAAACCCCTCTAAATCATTCCAATACAATACATGTCATAGCAAAAGGATTTGAGTATAGGAGCAGGGAGGTTCTACTGCAGTTGTACAGGGTCTTGGTGAGACCACATCTGGAGTATTGCGTACAGTTTTGGTCTCCTAATCTGAGAAAAGACATTCATGCCATAGAGGGAGTACAGAGAAGGATCACCAGACTGATTCCTGGGATGTCAGGACTTTCATATGAAGAAAGACTGGATAGACTCAGCTTGCACTCGCTAGAATTTAGACGATTGCGGGGGGATCTTATAGAAACGTACAAAATTCTTAAGGCGTTGGACAAGCTAGATGCAGGAAGATTGTTCCCGATGTTGGGGAAGTCCAGAAAAAGGGGTCACACCCAGTTTAAGGATAAGTCTTTTAGGACCGAGATGAGAACAACATTTTTTTTCACACACAGGGAGTGGTGAATCTGTGGAATCCTCTGCCTCAGAAGGTAGTTCAGGCCAGTTCGTTTGGCTATATTTAAGAGGGAGTTAGATGTGGTCCTTGTGGCTAAAGGGAGAGAGAGAGGGCATGTACGGGATGGAGCGAGGGCATGTACGGGATGCTGAGTTGGATGATCAGCCATGATCATATTGAATGGCGGTGCAGGCTCGAAGGGCCGAATGGCCTACTCCTGCACCTATTTTCTATGTTTCTATGTCCAAGTCCTTTAATATCCTTTTTTCTCTTGTGATTGGGGGGGGGGGGGGGGGGGGGGGGGGGAGAGAGGAGAGAAAATATGTATTCACCTTATCTAATGCCCTCATGATGTGTTACATCTCTGTAAGATCAGCCTCCTGTACTCCAATGAATAAAGTCCAAGCCTCTCCAACCTCTCCCTTTAACTCAGTCCCTCAAGCCCGGGCATCATCCTTGTAAATGTTCTCTGCACCTTTGCCAGCTTAAAGGCATCTTTCCTATTAGCAGGGTGACCAAAACTGTGCACAATACTCCCCAAGTGCAGCCTAACGCACATCTTGTATAACTGTAGCATAACATCCCAACTTCTAGACTCAAGTTTCCAAAAGCTAAAGTACCTAAAACTGCCTTCACCAATCCTATCTACCTGCGATGCCACTTTCGGGGAACTACATATTTACACTGCAAGATCCCTCTGCTCTATAAGAGTCTCCAGAGTCCTACTGTTCAGTGAAGATCCTGGCCTAATTTGATTTCCTAAAATACAGCGCCTCATACCTTTCTGACTGAACTCCATTTGCCATTCTTCATTGCACTTGCCCAGCTGATAAAGACCCCACTGTCATTCTTGATAACCATCTACACTGTCTACAATGCCACTTATTTTGGTGTCATGTGTAAATGTACTAATCATGCTTTGTATATTCTCATCCATATTGTTGGTATAAATCACAAACAGCGATGGGCCCAGCACCGATCTCCAAGACACACAGGCCGCCAGTCTGCAAAACTCCTTCCACCATCACCCTCTGCTTCCTCCATGAGGCTAATTCTGTATGCATTTACCTAGCTCTCCCTTCATCCCATTCGGTCTAACCTTCCAGAGCAGCCTGCTATGCGGATCCTTGTGAAAGACGTTGCTCATATAGAAGTTCACATAGACTATGTCTGTGGCCCTGTCTCCATCAACCTTCTCAATTAACTCGTCAAAAAAACGTAATCGAGTTCATGAGACACTATCTCTCATGCTCAAAATGATGCTGACTATCCCATATCAACCTCTATCTTTCCAAATGTACATATCTTGTGCATCTGTTAGGCTTGCTGGTCTATAGTTCCCAAGTTTTTCTTTGCAGTCCATCTTAACTACCATCCAGTGTTCTGGCACCTCACTCTTATCTAACAATTCGTATATCTTGGCCAGTATTCTGGAATTTCTTCTCTAGCTTGCTGCAATGTCCTTGGATATATCTGATTTGGCCTAGAGATTTATCTGCCTTTGTGTGTTTTGGAACATTTAGCACCTTGGCTCAATAGTCAATAGTCAATAGTCAATTTAATTGTCATTTGGACCCCTGGAGGTCCAAACGAAATGCCGTTTCTGCAGCCATACATTACACACAAATAGACCCCAGACACAACATAATTTACATTTTACATAAACATCCATCACATTGCCGTGATGGAAGGCCAAAAAAAACTTATCTCTCCACTGCACTCTTCCCCCCCCGATGTCAAAGTCAAAGCCCCCGGCTGGCGATGGCGATTGTCCCGCGGCCATTAAAGCCACGCCGGGTGGTGCAAGGTCGCACACCGGGTCTTGATGTTGGAGACCCCGGCGTGCGCTCGCAGAGTCCCGCGGCCATTCCAAGCCGCGCGGGGCGGTGATGTCAGCCCCGCTCCAGGAACTCTTCATCCCCGCAACTCGGGCGGGAGAAGTCGCCGTTGCAGGAGCCCTGAAAAGCGGTCTCCCTCCAGGGACCCGCGGGCTCCCGGTGCCGCCGTCCGCAGACCCGCAGTTGCCGCCTCCGCATCAGCAGCAGCAGCGCTCCACCACCACTCCACCCGCTCTGGACTCGGCCAGCCCCGCGACGGCGACGGTGAGTTGTAGCACCAGAGTTCCCGGCTTCTTCTGTTTGGAGACCGCTCCTCATTGCAGCCCCAACGACAACTGAGACCCGACAAGAAAAGGTCGGGTCTCCAGTGCAGGGAGAGATTTAAAAGTTTCCCCCCATCCCTCCCCCCCACCCCCCCACCCCCCCCCCCCCCCCCCCCCCCCCCCCCCCCACACACACCCCCCCCCCCCCCCCCCCCCCCCCCCCACACACACCCCAACAAAAATACAAAAACTACATATAAACATAGACAAAAAATAATAAAAACGCGGACAGGCTGCAGAGGCCGCTGCTGACTGTAAGACGGACTGTTCCTAACTTTCAAGACATTGTCACTAGCTTTCCTGTCTGGCTCCATGGTGAAACCAGGACAAATATTCATTGAGGACCTTGGCCATCTCCTGTGGCTCTAAACATAGATGACCACTGTGGTTTCATAGGCACCCTAGTCTTTCTCTAATTACCCATTTTCCCTTAATGTCTGGATTCTTCTTAAACGTATGTCAGCGCTATCTCATGTCCTATTTTTGCCCTCCTGGTTTTCCTTTTTCAGTAAACTCCTCATCCCCATACGATAATGATATACTTGATCCCAACTGCCTCTGCCTGACTCGTCTCCTTTTTCCTGTCCAGAGCCTCACTTTCTCTCATCAGCCCAGCTTTCCCTTAATACTACCTGCCTTGCCCTTCACTCTGACAGGAACATGCATATCTTGAGCTCTTACTGTCATGCTTGTAAAAGCATCCCACTTTCCGGGCTTTCCTTTGCCTGCAAAAAGCCTACTCCAATCAACTTTAACAACTTCTTGTCTAATACCATCAAAGTTGGACTTGCCCCAGTTTGGAATATTAACTTCCGTCACCTCCAACGTGACCCCACCACTCGCCACATCTTCCCATCTCCCCCCATGTCTGCCTTCCGCAAAGACCGCTCCCTCCGCAACTCCCTTGTCAATTCTTCCCTTCCCTCCCATACCACCCCCTCCCCGGGCACTTTCCGTTGCAACCGCAAGAAATGAAACACCTGTCCCTTCACCTCCCCCCTCGACTCCATTCAAGGACCCAAGCAGTCGTTCCAGGTGCGACAAAGGTTCACCTGCATCTCCTCCAACCTCATCTACTGCATCCGCTGCTCTAGGTGTCAGCTGATTTACATCGGGGAGACTAAGCGGAGGTTGGGCGATCGTTTCGCCGAACACCTCCGCTCAGTCCGCAATAACCTACCTGAACTCCCGGTGGCTCAGCACTTCAACTCCCCCTCCCATTCCCAATCCGACCTCTCTGTCCTGGGTCTCCTCCATTGCCAGAGTGAGCAACAGCGGAAATTGGAGGAACAGCACCTCATATTCCGCCTGGGGACCTTGCGTCCGGATGGCATTAACATTGAATTCTCCCAGTTTTGCTAGCCCCTGCTGTCTCCTCCCCTTCCTTAACCCTCGAGCTGACTCCTCCCATCCGCCCGCCCTCGGGCTCCTCCACCTCCCCTTTTCGTTCCTTCTCCCCCCCACCCCCCATCAGTCTGTAGAAGGGTTTCGGCCCGAAACGTCGCCTATTTCCTTCGCTCCATAGATGCTGCTGCACCCGCTGAGTTTCTCCAGCAATTTTGTGTACCTTGGAATATTAACTAGTTGACCAGCCCTGTCCTTATCCGTTACTATTTTAAAGCTAATAGAATAGTGGCCGCTTGTCCAAAAGTTCTCACCCACTGACACTTCGTTCACCTGCCCTGTCCAATTCCTGAAGAATAGGTCAACCTCTGCCCTCTCCCTTGTATGGTCCCTGCATATTGCCTGAGGAAACCTTTCTCAACAGTTTTGACACATTCCACCCCATCTAAGCCTTTGGCACGACCGTCGTCCCAGTCTATATTGGGAAAGGTAACATTTCCTGCCATGACAGCACTATTAGTCGCTTCATTCTTCCGGCATATTTGTTCCTCGAATTCCTGTTGAGTAATTATGGATTTATAGACTAATCCGATCAAGGTGGTAAACCCCCTTTTTATTGCACGTTTCCACCACGTTGAATTAGTTGAGTTTATTGTCACGTCTAGCGTGGTCCAGTGAAAACCTTTTGCCTGCTAACCAGTCAGCGGAAAGAAGGTACATGATTACAATAGAGCCATCCATGGTGTACAGATACATGATAAAGGGCATCACATTTAGAGCAAGTCCAATTAAAGATAATCTGAGAGTCTCCAAAGAAGTAGATAGTAGCTCGGGACCGCTCTCTAGTTGCTGGTAGGAAAGTTTAGTTGACTAACATCTGGGAAGAAACTGTCCCTGAATCTGGAGATGTGCGTTTTCACACTTCTGTACCTCTTGCCTGATGGGAGAGGGGAGAAGAGGGTGCGACTCATCCTTGATTATGTTGCTGCCCTTGCCGTGGCAGCATGAGGCGTAAATTGAGTCAGTGGAAGGGTTTGTGTAAGTTGACATATAACTGGGATGGTCTTTACACTTGGGTTTCCTGGAGTTGGATTCCAGGCTTTATCTAATGTCAGAGCTCAGTGTTTGTTCATGAGGAGCAATTGTGTTTTTAATCCCAGCTTGTGTGGAATCAAGTAGCTGTAAGTGGGGATAAGATGCTTATAATTGGGAGACAGGGATCTATTGACTACCTCAGCTACGGATGACAGACAACGGTTTGCAGAGGGTCACTTGCCTAGCTATTAGCTGATATTTTGGATTTATAGAATCTGAAAAGGAGTTTAACAATGAGTTTCAAGAAATTGAATTGTGATTTCCGAAGAAGCTGCTTTCTTGATGACATTCCACTATGGTTGTCTCAAGTATTAAAGATGTCTAAATCCACAGAAATATCATATCGTTATTATTCTCATTGCTGTGTGTTGGTCATGGTGCACCAATTGACTATATTATTCCATGTGAAAGCAATTTGTTCGTTATAAGGCACTTCATGGCATCACAAAACGGTGAACATTTCCTTGAAAGGGCAAGCCCTTATCTTCCTTTTGCAATCTTCTGAGGCAGTCCTTCAAGATCAAGGATGAGTTCTTACAGCTCCAGTTCTGGCTAAGGAGGCCAGCCTCTTCCAGAGGAAGAGAGATTCCAAGGGGAGTAAGGGGTGACCGTGGCTGATGAGGGAAGTCAGGAACAGAATAAAAATAAAAGAGAAGTACAACATAGCAAAGATGAGCGGGAAGCAAGAGGATTGAGTAACGTTTAAAGAGCAACAGAAGTTAACTAAAAAGGCAATACGGGGAGAAAAGATGAGGTACGGAGGTAAGGTAACCGTGAATATAAGGAGGATAGTGAAAGCTTCTTTAGGTATGTGAAGAGGAAAAGTTGTTAAGACAAAAGTTGGACCCTTGAAGACTGAAAAAGGTGAATTTATTATGGGGAACAAGGAAATGGCAGATGAGTTGAACAGGTATTTTGGATCCGTCTTCACTAAGGAAGATACAAACAATCTTCCTGATATAGCAGTGGCCAGAGGACCTGGGGTGACGGAGGAACTGAAGGAAATCCACATTAGGCAGGAAATGGTGTTGGGTAGACTGATAGGACTGAAGGCTGATAATTCTCCAGGACCTGATGGTCTGCATCCCAGGGTACTTAAGGAAGTGGCTCTAGAAATCGTGGACTCATTGATGATCATTTTTAATGTTCTATAGATTCGGGATCAGTTCCTGTGGATTGGAGGGTAGCTAATGTTATCCCACTTTTTAGGAAAGACGGGAGAGAGAAAACGGGGAATTATAGACCAGTTAGCCTGACATCGGCGGTGGGGAAGATGCTGGAACCAATTATAAATTATAAAATAGCAGCACATATAGATAGCAGTAACAGGATCGGTCCGAGTCAGCATGGATTTATGAAGGGGGAATCATGCTTGACTAATCTTCTGGAATTTTTTGAGGATGTAACTAGGAAAATAGTCAAGGGAGAGCCAGTGGATGTAATGCACCTGGACTTTCAGAAATAATAGAAACATAGAAACATAGAAATTAGGTGCAGGAGTAGGCCATTCGGCCCTTCGAGCCTGCACCGCCATTCAATATGATCATGGCTGATCATCCAACTCAGTATCCTGTACCTGCCTTCTCTCCATACCCCCTGATCCCCTTAGCCACAAGGGAGACATCTAACTCCCTCTTAAATATAGCCAATGAACTGGCCTCAACTACCCTCTGTGGCAGAGAGTTCCAGAGATTCACCACTCTCTGTGTGAAAAAAGTTCTTCTCATCTCGGTTTTAAAGGATTTCCCCTTTATCCTTAAGCTGTGACCCCTTGTCCTGGACTTCCCTAACATCGGGAACAATCTTCCTGCATCTAGCCTGTCCAAACCCCTTAAGAATTTTGTAAGTTTCTATAAGATCCCCCCTCAATCTCCTAAATTCTAGCGAGTATAAACCAAGTCTATCCAGTCTTTCTTCATAAGACAGTCCTGACATCCCAGGAATCAGTCTGGTGAACCGTCTCTGCACTCCCTCAATGGCAATAATGTCCTTCCTCAGATTTGGATACAATACCGTTTATTTGTCATTTGAACCTCACATGAAGTTCAAACAAAATTTGGTTTCTGCAGTCATACAAGAAAAGAACCAAGACACACACCAACACAATTTACACAAACATCCATCACAGTGAATCTCCTCCTCACTGTGATGGAAGGCAAAGTATTGCCTCTCCCCTGCTCTCCATTCCTCTCCCGAAGTCAAAGTCAAAGCCCCTGGCGGGCTCTAGCAAGTCCGTGGCCATTTAAAGCCGCGCCGGGCGATGTAAGGCCCCACTGCAGGTCACTCTCAACCCCGCAATTCTGGCGGGAGAAGTCGCCGTTGCCGGTGCCCCGCAAAGCATTCTCCCACTGGGGACCCGCGAGCTCCCGGTGTCACCATCCACCGGAGTCGGGTCGCAGCAGCGCGCCACCGCAGCTCTCCACGCTCCTAAGCCGGCCAGCTCCACGATGGTAGGTCCGCAGCTCCGCAGGCTCCGTGACTTGAGCTGTCGTTCTGGTTGGAGGCTGCTCCACGGTGCTAGGCCTCAACGGCAACGGAGACCCGACAGGGAAAAGGTCAGGTCCCCATACAGGGAAGAGATCTAAAAGTCCCCCCACATATACCCAGCTAAAAACAACATAGTCAAAAATCCACCACAAACTATACACTCAACAGGACAATAAAATAAAAAAAGACAGACGGACTGCAGAGGCCGCTGCGATGTCGGTTGCCCCGCCAACCCAAGAAAGCATTTGATAAGGTCCCACATAGGAGATTAGTGGGCAAAATTAGGGCACATGGTATTGGGGGTAGAGTGCTGACATGGATAGCAAATTGATTGGCAGACAGAAAACAAAGAGTAGGCATTAATGGGTTCCTTTCAGAATGCAGGCAGTGACTAGTGGGTACCACAAGGCTCGGTGCTGGGACGGCAGCTATTTACAATATATATTGATGATTTAGATGAAGTGATTCCATAACGTTACCAAATTTACAGATGACACAAAGCTGGGTGGCAGTGTGAATTGTAAGGAGGATGTTATGAGAGTGCAGGGTGACTTGGACAGGTTGGGAGAGTGGGCAGATGCATGGCAGATGCAGTTTAATGTGGATAAATGTGAGGTTATCCACTTTGGTAGCAAAAACAGGAAGGAGATTATTATCTAAAAGGGGAAGTACAACGGGATCTGGGGGTCCTTGTTCATCAGTTGATGAAAGTAAGCATACAGGTGCAGCAGGCAGTGAAGAAAGCAAATGGCATGTTGGTCTTCACAACAAGAGGAGTTGAGTATAGGAGTTAAGAGGACCTTCTGCAGTTGTACAGGGCTCTAGTGAGACCACACCTGGAATATTGTGTGCAGTTTTGGTCTCCGAGTTTGAGGAAGAACATTCTTGCTATTGAGGGAGTGCAGCGTAGGTTCATGAGGTTAATTCCCGGGATGGCGGGACTGTCGTATGCTGAGAGAATGGATGAGAGGGGATCTTATTGAAAGGTTTGGACACGCTAGAGACAGGAAACATGTTCCCAATGTTGGGGGAGTCCAGAACCAAGGGCCACAGTTTAAGAATAAGGGATAAGCCATTTAGAACGGAGATAAGGAAACACTTTTTCACACAGAGAGTTGTGAGTGTGTGGAATTCTCTGCCTTAGAGGGCGGTGGTGGCCGGTTCTCTGGATACTTTCAAGAGAGCCAGATAGGGCTCTTAAGGATAGCGGAGCCAGGGTATATGGGGAGAAGGCAGGAACGGGGTACTGATTGGGGATGATCAGCCATGATCACATTGAATGGTGGTGCTGGTTCAGAGGGCCGAATGGCCTACTGCTGCACCTATTGTCTATTGAGTCAGTAGTGTCTAGCGGTATAGGGGAGGGGGAGGAATCGATTGCCAGTCAAAGGTACCAGGAGCTTGGCACTGATGAGAAAAGAATAACATTAAAGGGGATAAATCATTTTGAATCTCTATCTACTTGTTTAAGTGTAATTATTTCATATCATTTCTTTACGCACTAAAACCCAATCTGCCCAGTTTATTCTTCATTCTACTTGTTAGCGGCTGTTTGAGTTGCTGCACTCCCTCCACCATCGTCTGGTTCTGTAATCTGGAGGTTGCAAAGATGATTCTAACTGCTGCTCCTCTTTGGGTGGTCATGAGTCAGAGGTGCCCTGGGGTCGGTGGGGACATTGCACTTATTTCAGAAGTTCTCGAGAACATCTTTGACTTATTTTTCCTCTGTCTGCCTGAAAATGTCTTCCAATGACAGAACTTGGAATAGTTTCTGTTTCGGGGAGTCTGGTGTCGGGCAGGCAAATTATGTGGACAATTGAGCATAAAAATGATTGCATGAGTAAATAAACCATTGTGTTTGGAAATGTATTGGTTTAGTTTAGAGATACAGTGCGGAAACAGGCCCTTCAACCCGCCGAGTTCATGCTGACCAACAATCCCCGTACACTAATACCATTCCACACGTTAGGGACATTTTACAGTTTTTACCAAAACCAGTAAACAATTTTAACCTTTTTCTATGGTTTGTATGGAAACTTATTATCTATTTTATGTAAAGCACTTTGGTGTCAATGCGAGTTGACTTAAAACGTCCTATATAAATAAAACTTACTTACTTACTTATTAACCTGTATGCCTTTGGAATGTGGGAGGAAACTGGAGCTCCCGAAGGAAATCCATGCAGGTCATGGGCAGAACATACAAACTTTGTAGAGACAGCATCTGTAGTCAGGATTGAACCCAGGTCTCTCGCGCTGCAAGGCAGCAACTCTACCACCGTGCTGCCCCAAGAGCTTGATTAGGAAATGATGGGGATCTGTGGTGGTTCTTTGATATCTCAATTATAGAAAATAGATGCAGGAGTAGGCCATTTGGCACTTCGAGCCATCACCGCCATTCAATGTGATCATGGCTGATCATCCACAATCAGTACCCCGTTCCTACCTTCATTAGCCATGACCTTCTTTCAATTTGAGTAGTGTGGGAGGAAGAGAGGAGGTTAGTGGTGAGTGGAGGGGAGGTTTAGATCTGGCCCAGTGGTTGAGCAGCAAATTCCTTAGGTTGACACATGGGCAAGGTTGATTGAGCTTGTGGCACCAAGAGATGAGAATAAAGTTCAACAGGAGAAACCATTCACAGTCTCTTACACCTCCTTGTTAATGTATAATCATGTCATTTCATTTATTTTTGCACTAAAACCCAAACTGCCCAGTTCATTATTCATTCTACTTGTCAAGCAAGAGGGGTTCCATCAGAAACATATGACCTTGATTTATCAATCCTGTTGCCCTTTTTTCCCATCCTCTAGCTTCACGATTTACAAACTTTCAATCCTCTTCCGGAAGTTCTTAACATCATGCCCCAGCGACCTACAGTCCCGTGTGATGTGAATGGGGTGGGTCAGACCCAATGAGATTCCGACTGGCAGCAGCATTTGGGATCTTGCAGTAACATGCAGCTTCAGTGACTCTTGTTCATTCTGAACTCCCGGTGCTGTCTGTGTGGAGTTTGCACATTTCCCCTCTGACTAAATGGGGGTTTCCCTGTGTGATCCTCTTTCCTCCCTGTTAGAAATATTTTTCCCAACAAACGACAGTCACAGAAATTTAGACCCAACTGAATGTTTAATACATGAGAGAGGATCGCACAGAGTACAGGCGTCTGAGTGAGTCTCTCTGTCGAAGCAGTGCCCAAACTCAGTCTTTTATACAATGGAGTAAACAAGGATGTATCGACCACAACTTCATCTCATCACACAGAGTACAAAGTACAAAACCATAGTCGGCACAATGTCATCCCAAGATAGACTTGCCCATACATGATTCTTAAAGGTACAGTCCCCGATAATAACTATAGGAATGAATTTTTATATCACTCCCATATCACAAATACCTACAGGTTGATAGATTGATGAGGACACAAAGTGCTGGAATAACTCATCAGGTGGACATCCGGTGGCGCTGTTCATGGCTGCCTTCGCCTTCAGTCTGGTATCTTTTTTGTTTTTTGTTATGTTTAAAGTTTGTTTTTTGTTGTTGTTGTTTTATGTGGGGGGGACGAGGGTACGGTAAGGGGGAAACCGTCCTTCAGTCGCTTCCTGGAGAGGATGTGACTATTATTCGAGTCGCGTCCTCGCCCCCCCCGCGGCCTACCTACTGGATTGGCGCGACCTTTCCTGCCGGGATCGACCAGAGCTCCAGCAGCGGCGGCGCAGCATTGGAAACATCGCGGAGCTTGGCGATGCCTCACCTGGGATCGCCGTTTGGAGCTCCGGAGTGTTGGGCCTGCTGCATCGACATCGCGGAGCTGTGGTTCGTGGAGCTCCCAATGCGGGCGGCGCTGACCAACATCGCGGAGTCCTGCGATCCTTTGTCGGGGGTCGCCAGCGTGAATCTCCGTCCAGCTCGGCCTGTGGACTCCTGGAGCCGCGGACTCCGGTGGGAGGGTGGCCGATTTAGAGGTCCGGGCCGCTGAGGATGTTCTCCCGTTCGACGTCGGGGTTCTATCATTCCCGGCGAGAGGGCCTGAACATCGGGCCACCCGTGGCGGCGACTATGGGACGCTCGGGAGGCCCCGACCACGGGTGAACATCTAGGAAGATCAGCGAGGAGGTTGGTTCCTTCACTCACAGAGGGGAACTGTAGTGCCGCTGTGGGGATGTTGTGTCGTGGACTTCTGTGTTTTGTGCTTTTTCTTATCTGTATGACTGCAAGGAAAATAGCATTTCATTGTCTCTAGACAATGACAATAAATTGAATCGGATCCAATCCTATTGGGCCACGCAGCATCATGGAAAGGCTACATTTCGGTTTGGGATGTTTCTTCAGACAGTTTGAGAGGCCACTGTAAATTGCCCTCTAGTATGTAGGCGAGTGGTGAAATATAGGGGTTGTCGATAGGAGTGTGGGGAGAACAAAAATGGATTACAGTAGCTGGGTTTTGTGACAGTCAGCATGGACCCAGTGGCCAAAGGGCCTGGATCCATGCAGTATAGCTCTATGTTCAGGTATTGATTGTAACGATGGCATCGACTGTGAGAATACAAACAAAAGATTACATTTCACTGAATCCAAAGTTAAGGTCCATGGAACACGTTTTGTCCTGAACCTTGCACTGGAGCAAGGTATTGGGCATCTTGCCAGCACTCATGCTCGTGCAGTGGTTAGACTAAACTGCCAATGACTATTAGAAGTGGCTGAAGATAGATACAGAATGCTGGAGTAACTCAGTGGGACAGGCAGCATCTCTGGAGAGAAGGAATGGGTGATGTTTTGGGTCGAGACCCTTCTTCAGACTGATGTCAGGGGAATGGGCGGGACAGAGATAGAATGTAGTCGGAGACAGTAAGACTGGTGGGAGAACTGGGAAAGGGGAGCGGATGGAGAGAGAGGGAAAGCAAGGGCTACTTGAAGTTAGAGAAGTCAATGTTCGTACTGTTGCTTGGGTGTAAGCTACCCAAGTGAAATATGAGGTGCTGTTCCTCCAATTTTCGCTGGGCCTCCCTCTGAATGTGGAGGAGTCCCAGGGCAGAAAGGTCAGTGTGGGAATGGGAGGGAGAGTTAAAGTGTTGAGCAACCAGGAGATCAGGTAGATTTAGGTGCCACATCTCCACAACAGGGACCATACCTGTCTGGTGAATTTTAGTTGTATGTTGTATTTTAGCGTTTTACAATCATCCCTTGGAGTTGAGGATTGGTTTAGAGACCCAGAATGGAAACTGGTCCTTTGACCCTCCACGTCCACGCCTACCATCGATCACCCGTCTGTGCTAGTTCTGTGTTGCATCACTAGCTCCCTGCACACGAAGGCCAATTGTACAGTGGATACAGTGGATAATTGGCTTGCAAACCTAAATATCTTCGGGATGACGGAGGAAACTGGAGCACCCGGAGGAAATCCATGCTCCGGATTGCATGTGGGAGGATTTGCAAACTCCACGCAGATAGCATTCGAGATCAAGATCGAACCCAGGTCTTTAGTTTAGTTTAGTTTTAGACACAGCACGGAAACGGGTCCTTTGGCCCACCGGGTCCGCGCCGACCAGCGATCCCCGCACATTAACACTATCACACACACGTACACACACACACACACACACCAATGTGTACATGTACCAAGCCAATTGACCTACAAACCTTTACCTTTTCGGAGTCTGGGAGGAAACCGAAGAACTCTGAGAAAACCCAAACGGTCACGGGGAGAACGTACAAACTCCGTACAGACAGCGCCCATAGTCGGGATCAACCCTGGGTCTCCGACATTGTAAGCGCTGTTATGCAGCAGCTCCACCAGCTATGCCATTGTGGTTTGTCTATTCTACTGGTGGTTTTGTGGGTTCTGAGACCGGTACTGCAGACTCCCCCTCCCCCATTGCTGAGGCAGGAGGCTGACAACGCACGGGGGTTTGTGAGATGATGCACTCCTCGTGTCTGCAAGCCTCGGTGTACGTGACTTGTTGCTGAACCGTGTTTTGGTTGGGATTTGAAAAGAACAGAACGTGCAGTTAGCAGTGTATGATTAGTTTAGACTGATTCTCTCAGCAGCTGAAACCCGTCTGTCTATTTTAACCAATGCACTGGGGTGAAATGAAGATCAGATTTCATCCGTTTGCTTCTTGCTTTCACTTCTCCTTATTCGTATTTACGAATCAGTGTTATTAAATGAATGATCTCTGGGTATTATTGACATGTTTTGCAGTGCCGATCAGCAAAGTTAAAGTAATGGCTGCTATGTTTTTGCCTCTCTCCACTGTACAGCCTTTGTTTGTTTTCCCATCACTGCAGTTCACCCAGCCTTATTGCCCCAGCTTTGACCTCAAATATAATCCGTGGCTTATCCAACGCCCTTTCAAACCGGCAGCACCACAGGCATGTGGCACTTGATGGAGGAGACCAAATGTTGTAAAATGAACCAGGGACCTCTTTCTTCTCGTAGATGCTCTGAAGCATATCAAAGAAAATCTCCTTGGACAGGGCTGATAAATCTACCTCCAGTCGTGAGCTTGCAATTTTTTAAGACTCTTTGCCTCTTTCCAGCATAGTTTCCACGTGGCAGCATTTTAGCAGGAGGGATTTAAGATATTAAATATTTATTCTGGGTGGAGTTAGAATTGTTGAGTTAAAAAATAAAATGAAATCCAAGAGATTTGGAGTAATGCAGCACCCTGCTCATACGGAGTTGCTCATGTTCGTATGGATAGATAAAACGATCAGACTGAAGAAGGGTCCCGACCCAAAATGCCACCTGTCCATGTCCAGGGGTGTTGCCTGACCTACAGACTTGCTTCACCACTTTAGTGCCTTTTTCTAGATAACGCAGTTGGTGTTTATTGAAATAAGCAGGGAAAATTCTGATTTGTTTTAAGGCATTAATGTAGATGAGATCGTGAGCCAGAAATTTGCTGATTACCTGGGCCATCAAAGTTTTGGATCCCCAGATGAATACACATCCAAACTTGTTTTTTCTGGGGTGAGAAGATTGCTGAATGCTGCAGTATTTGTAGCGGGATATCTGTCTGTTGAGCATATGTAGAGATAAGACTGAATCAAGAACATAGAGCCTACAATAGTACAGCACAGGCAAAGGCCCTTTGGCCCACAATGTCTGTGCCAACCATGATGCCAAATTAAAATGACCCCATCTGCTTGAATGTGAAATTAATGTATCAACCACCATTGCTGTTCAAAATCCACTGATTCTTTGGTACTGCCTGCAAACTTGTTAATCAACCCATCTCCAAGTCTTTTATATTGATCAACATGGGGCCATTTACTTCAAAGGAAATAGAATGCTTTGGTGATTTTTCATGTCCTGGCTGGCCGGCAACTAAAGGGCCTGTCCCACTTGGGCGTTATTTGCGTGTCATTTACATGACAGGCCGGTAGTGACGGATGGTTGCGTGCAAATCACGCGTTATTATGCGTCAGCACAGCCGTCTGGTGCGCGTGACCTCATTAGAATACCCTGCTTCCTTATTCTGCATCATGACCATCGTGGAAGAGCTACAGATTTTATTGCTACAGCAACAACAGAGACATCTGTTAGCAGCAGCCCTCATACTGACAGATCAGCCAGGCAGGAGTACAACAAGAAAGGCCAGCAAGAAACCCAGGAAGAGGTCTGTGTGGACGAGGTTAGAGGTTACATGACGCGTAAAAGGCGGGCCGACTGCGTATGGGCAGCGCGCGGCGTCGCATGTGTACGGACGTTGACGCATGGCGACGTAACCATGCGTCACCACACGATACAACGTGTGACGCCAATGTGTCAGCGATACGTCACGCAGGTGGCGAGTGAGGATTTCGGTACACTACGAAATCCTGTAGCGCCGCTCATAAAGCGCGCCACGACATCCGATTCCACGCCTCAGCATGCGCTATGCGCACATCACCCACGTGCCCCCCCACGACGCGTAGACCAAGTGGGACAGGCCCTTAAGCCTGGAGGGGAAAGTAGAGAGAGTATGGCTTAACTCAAGGTTGGTCATTTTAGTTTAGCCACGCCATGGCCAAAGCTGCTTTAAATCTATCCATGGGGAAAATGTCTACCATTACTCGCGATCTCCTGAGGAAATAAAAAGTTTACAAAATTGGGATGATTTTGCAATGGCCTTGCTGTTACATAACAAGCCTGAGAACTTGCGGATGTGGAATAGCATTGCCCGCCCGTGAGGTCAACTTTCTACTTGTCCATTTTTTACTGTTTGATCAGTCGGCATTCTTGCAGTTGACATTTGGTTTGCTAATGTTACATAACCAGCCTGAGAAGCCAGATGCAGACTGGGAGAATTCCAGTTGGTGACCTGTGCTGGTATCCCAGGAATTGTAAGTTTTTCCCTACTACAGTTATTTGTTAATTATTTAGTAATTCCTTGCTCCTCCAGAACAACATCCCTCTTATTGCAATAAAGCTGAAAAATCATTGCTCCAAACCCTTAACTGTTCCTCCTCGCACAGTACTTGCGGCATCTGGTTTGTGTTTTACTTCAGATTCCGAGAATTATTCTTGTATTTTTCTTGCCATGCAGTCATTCAGAGATTGGCAGGTGATGCATATGCATTGTCGAATATCTTGCAGAGGTTCAGTTTGTCACAAATTCCTCTTCATGCCATTGTTCAATCAGCTGGATTGAATGGGTAAAAAGACACCAGCATGATCTGAGGATTTTGTTTGCCTTGAACCAAACTGGCTTGAAACCATAACATTAAATGGCTGGATGACCAAACACTGATCCTTGAGGCTGCTTCACCAATCAATACGATCACGGCGACTTTTTCTGCCACCTTTCCTCCGCACCTTACCAGGATAAGACCGGCAGGTTGTGGGCAAAGTTGATAAGATGATTGGCCTTGGTTTCGAAGTACTATCGGTCTTCGGTCTTGAAGCTACTCTGAGCATCCACAGCCCCATGGAGATGTGAGTTGCAAAACTTGAGAGAAGAACAACATCTCCTATTGAACACACCACTCACCCCAAGCGTGTGAAACTCCACTTCAGCTGGGGACAGATCAGGCGCTACCCTATCAAAGTTTGGATCCTTCATCAGAACTCATGATGTATGCCCCCAAACCAGAGAAGATAACCATTTCTCTTTCCACAGAGGCTTCTTGGCCTACTGAGTTTTTTCAAAATGTTCTGATTTTTATTTCAGAATTCTAGCATCTGCAGTTTTTTCAATTTTTTTCTCCTCTGCTTCTCTTTGATCCACCGTTGCATGACTATTATCTTATGTCCCCACCTCAATCTGGTGACCTTTTTATTGTGTAGGGAGGAATTGCAGATGCTGGTTTACACAAAATGCTGGAGTAACTCAGCGGGCCAGGCAAGTCGTGGTTCTGCTTTTATGAAGAACTTATCCTTGTTGCTCTAACGCTGCTGCTAATTATGTTGTTTGGAAGCTAGCGGAGTTTTAAATTCGTCGAGTGGAACAGTGTCATGAGCTGATGAATTATGTGCATCCGATGAATGAAAATAGTTGGGCTCTCGCTCTGTGACAATGGACAATGAAAGTCATTCATGTCGGCACGACGTTTTGCTTCAATGACGTGATGTAATCAGCCAAACAGCACACTAGGTTTGTGGCGTGATCACACTTGGCTCTGATTGACAATAAATTTGTGGGTGTCCCGATTGTAAGTTCCCAAAGTTGAGCAAATATTCCTTTTGGGAGACATTTGCATCACAGCTGAAAGGGAAAACTGAGGGCCCCCACTCATCCGCACTTGTCTCCTCGTCAGAAATGGTGAGAAGTAAAACTTGAGTTGAACAGGGCATGAAATAGTCAATACAGAATGATACAACCTTCGATTTTCCAGCATCTGCAGTTCCTTCTTGATTTTAGTATTTTAAGTATAGTATTTTAAAGAAACGGGCGCATATATCTTGGCTAAAATATATCTTGAAACTAAAATAGTGTCTTCACTTTCCACACTGTAATTAAAAGGTGTTTCTAATATCACCAACATTACTCACTCAATTGTTAGACTATATTCAAGGATTATAAGATTCTGACCTATGAGTACAAAGATGCTGTATCACAAAACACTACCAACAAAGTCCATTTGTCAGTTTTCAGCAGGTTTGCATCTATTCTGATTTTGGCCTCAAATGTGTGATTTTTAATTGAGCGTGTGAAAGTACAGACTTCCAGAAATAAGTAAAACGTGTTTTCCCTGGCACAAATACACTATTCGGAGAAGCAAAAATTATTTTTAAATCAGAATATTTTGCACAGTTTGGCAATTGATTTGTTGGAAGTTGGTAGCAGTAAAATCTACTTGACCTGCCTGCACTGTATTTCTTGTTTAAAGTTTTGCTGATTTTAAAATAGTAATTTCAAAGCCTTGAGCTCTTAAGCCCCAAGCAGCAGCAGCAATCTTGTTAGCATCCTGATGTTTGGTGAACAAGTTGTTATTTGGGCTGTCAGATTGTCTCATGGGAAGGTAACAAATTGGTCTTTGCACTGTATGTGTGTGAGGAGTTTGGCAGTACTCTGTGTTCCTACTCAGCCCAGCAAATCACTGTACACAGTCCACTCTATCTGCTCTCTTTATGAAAGGAAGAAGTGTATTGTCAGCATTTGTCCTCATTTTTTGCAGTCTGTAACATTTTATATTTAAATTTTTAATATCCATTTTTAATATAAAAGTTTTCTTTGGTCAAACACCGCATCAATTGACACTTTCCTTTTGAAATATTTTGATGTACATTTTAGAAATAATGTGTGGCCTTTTTTCAAAATAAGGAAGCTCCTATTTGCTCAATAAGATTAATGCATGTCCTGCCTTCTATTAACACCTATATTTACTGTAAGGTTTATTAGTTTTGATTCTAATTTATAATAGTCTTTAGTTAGTGGCTTGCATTTGGATCAACGTTCCTGTTTGCTTCATTATTCAGGAATTGTTCCACAGCTTTTGAAGGTTTGCTCCACGTTTATTAAAGTGAACTGTTCTGAAATGTCAGCCCTTGTTCATACTTGTCCTTTCAATCTGCAGGGCAACCTGTTCGACTTTCTACGATTGACTGGCTGGCGTGGATCAAAGGTGCTTTATTTTGGCGACCATCTCTACAGCGACCTGGCCGTAAGTTCAGGCATCGAGCCGTTATTTATATAACATCCACCTGCAGTGTACAAGTGGGATGCAGGGTCACTGATCCACTCGCACAGTGAACTGTGAGGGAAAGGGTTCGCACACAATAAATATATGCAGGCTGAAGTTGAGTATGTGGAAGATAGGCCTAAAATGCTGGAGTAGCAGGACAGGCAGCATCTCGGGATAGAAGGAATGGGGGACGTTTCGGGTCTGGACCCTTCTTCAGACTGAGCAGTGGTCGTGAGTCCGGAGTATGTGGACTTTCCTCCTCTACTTTTATCTCTTTTTGAAGTTGTTTTTAAAGATGGTGAGCTTTTGGGACTGCTCCCGATGAGATATAATACTGTTTAGCATCTTTTACTCTGTAGGCTGCAGGACACAGTGTGAAGTGCTATAAATCTCCGGAAGGCAGAATTGATGACAGGGATAGTTACTTGAGGGGATTCTGATATGCAGATCCACTAGCATTTGGATAGGGAAGGACTTATAAGGATAATCAGCACTGTTTTGTGTGTGGGAAATTGTATTCCTCAAATCTGCTAGCTTGTTGAACCATGGGGCTTGTGGGTCAGGCCATGGACATTGCCTGTATGGACCAACAAGGAGTTTGACATGGTTCAGCATAAGCAGCTGGTCTGGAAAGTTGGAATGCAGGGAGAGATACCTAGTTGGATGCACAATTGGCTTGATGGTTGGAAGCAAAGGGAGACGGCAGAAGGTTATTTTTTGGATTGGAGTCCTGATACTAGTGGTGTGCCAGAGGGTTCAGTGCTGGGCGCCCATTGTTGTTTGTCATCTATGTCAATAATCTGGAGGCGAATGTACAAGGCATGGTCATTAAGTTTGCAGATGATACTGGTTAGTAGACCCCCCTCGGTCATGACTGACCATGGGTGATGCATCCTGGTCGGATGCAAGCCTGGGCGATGTCATATGGAGGACAGGCTGTTGCCCATGCAGCACGTCCCCCCCTCTCCACGTCGCTGATTGATCCAAAGGAACAGCAGGGCCGTTACAGTTTGGCACGTCGCAGGAGCTGCCAGAGCGAGGTTGTAGACAACGACAAACTGCCTTAGGGGCTCCGACTCCGGATTTACTTGAGGTTTACTCCTGGAGCCTTTTCCATGACTGGATATGGCCACAAGGCAGTGGAGGTTTTAAATCAGAGTTTTCCCTCTCCTAGATGGACTGCCTTCCCAGGCTGACGAGCCCCATCTGCCCGAGACTAGTGAGGGTGGGAGCATCTACCTTCCCGTGCAGGTCTAAAGCACCTGCTCACTGCCCATAGATGAGACTAAAACTGGTCATATCATAGACAGTGACGAACGTTATCAATAATTGCCGTGTGTTCCTGATCAGATATGTCAGTGATCAGAGAAATGGCAATTGCAGTTTAATTTGGATAACTGAAGTGTCGCATTTTGGAAAGTCAAACCTGGATTGCTCTGCCAAGGACAAGAAGGGTCTGCAGAGAGTAGTGCGTTCGGCCGAACGCACTATGGGAACTTCACTCACCCCCCTGCAGGAACTATACAACAGGAGGTGCAACTCCAGAGCAAACAAAATCATGAGAGACCCCTTCCACCCCTGCAATGGACTGTTCCAGCTGCTACGGTCAGGCAAACGCCTCCGTTGCCATGCGGTGAGAACGGAGAGGTTGAGAAGGAGTTTCTTCCCAGAGGCAATTCGGACTGTAAACGCCTATCTCACCAGGGACTAACTCTACAGAACGTTTTTCCTTCCATTATTTTTCCTTCCATTATTTATTATGTAAAAGAATAGGTGTGTTATGATTGTGTTTATAATTTGTTTGGTTGTTTTGTTGTTTGTCTTTTGCACAAAAGTCCGCGAGCATTGCCACTTTCATTTCACTGCACATCTCGTATGTGTATGTGACAAATAAACTTGACTTGACTTGACTTGATAGGACTTTCACAATGAAAGGTTGGTCCTGGGAAGTGTTGTAAAACAGAGGGATCTAGGAGTCCAAATACAGAGATTCTTGAACAGACCTTTGTCATGCCGTCCTTCATTAGTCAGGTCATCGTGAATAGGAATTGAGATATTATGGTGCAGCTGTAGAAAATGATATTGAGGTTGCATTGGAGTATTGTGTACAGTTTTAGTTTGATTTTTGTTTAGTGATACAGTGTTGAATCAGGCCCTTCGGTCCACCGGGTCCGCGTCGACCAGCAATCCCCGCATATTAACATTATCCTACACACATTTTTACATTTACCAAGCCAATTTACCTACAGGAGGAAACCGAAGGTCTCGGAGAAAACCCATGCAGGTCACGGGGAGAATGTACAAACTCCGTACAGACAGCACCCGTAGTCGGGATTGAACCCGGGTCTCCATCTCTGTAAGGCAGCAACTCTACCACTGAGCTACCGTGCAGTTACCCTGCTGTAGAAACGGTGCCATTTAAACTGTAAAGAGTGTAAAACAAAAATGAGTGGAATGTTGCCAGGACTTGAGGACTCGAAGAAATCTTCCTTAATATTCCATATTTCTATAACCACAAAGAATGTTGGAAATGGCATATGTCATATGGAAAGATTGGTCTGGCTAGGATATTATTCCTTGGAATGTTGGAGAGTGAGGAGTGATCTTACAGAGGTGTATAAGGGGCATAGATAAGGTGAATGCTCACAGATTTTATTCCTAGCGAAGCGGAATCAGAAGTAGAAGGCAGGGCTTAAGGTGAGAGGGAAAAGATTTAAAAGTGACCTGAGGGCCAACTTTTTCTCACTGAGTGTGATGTTTATATGGAAATGAGTAGTCAGAAGTGCTCCAGGCAGGTACAATAACATTTAAAGGACATTTGAGAGGTAAATGGATTGGACATGTTTAACGTGTTAAAGGGTGGGTGACTGTTCATTCCTTCTCTCCAGAGGTGCTGCCTGTCCCGCTGAGTTACTCCAGCATTTTGTGTCTATTAACGGTATAAACCAGCACCTGCAGTTTATTCCGACAAAGTCTTCAGTTTTAGGTCATTACGTGGTTGTGCTTAGAGTTTGTCCTGGTGTTAAGTGATTTCAAAGGTAATATTGAACTAAAAGAAGCTGCCTTAATGCACCGATCTGAGGGAAGATATCAAGAAGCAGCAGCTTTACACGGAGGGAAGACTGCATTTATAAAACTCCTCAGATTCCATCTGTTACGAGCGCACGGCACACATTATTGGCCTTTGTGGCCATCGGTGAGTTTAGGCGAGGCAAGCCCCACAGCTTAACTGCTGTAATCTGCTGCCAGTGGACTGTAATTAATGCACAACATGATGCTGCTGCAGACGCCGCCTGCTGTGTGTGCGGCTGATCATGTGCCAGCAGCTTTCAGCCCTTTCGTTCGGATAAACTGGGTCACAATTGACATTGCAAACAGAAACTGGCAAGGACACTTTCATGGATTTTGAGTTAATTTGCTAGCCTTCATTTTTCATAAGGCAAATTTATTATCTGTTCTAAATTTGAAAATTAATTCATTTAAAGACATGCATTTATTTACTTGGCAGTAAATCCCACAGTCTTTGTGCTTGCTGGAATATGGAGTATTCAGGATGATGTTTATGATACTTTGTCAATGTGTAGTTCAGGATACACAAAAATGCTGGAGAAACTCAGCGGGTGCAGCAGCATCAATGGAGCGAAGGAAATAGGCAACGTTTTGGGTAGTTCAGTTCAGTTTAGTTTATTGTCGCGTGTGAAGAGGTACAGTGAAAAGCTTTTATTGTGTGCTAACCAGTCAGTGGAAAGGCAATGCATGATTACAATCAATGCAATTACAGTGTATAGATAGATACATGATAAGGGAATAACATTTAGTGCAATGTAAAGCCAGCAAAGAATGTATTTACCTACTTTGTCAATGTATTCTCATTTTCAGTGATAAAGAATGGCTCCATCTTGACTGTATTTTGATGCAAGCTCCCCATGAAATGTGTGACCATTGGGCACTTCAGAGCTTCAATCCAAAATACTGAAATGGGACTTAATTATATTCACTTTCTGATTTCTCAAGGGTCTTGCTGCAGCTGATTCTGCCAATGTTCTTCTTCCCACTGGTGCATTGCAATCCCACTCACTTTATTTGGAATTAATTTAAAGTGTATGAACTTAGCTTCTGTGATCTGATCATGCCTGGCACCCAAATGCAAGGTCTGGGACTATAAGCCATATTTTCTTTTACGATCGATAGGACCTAATGCTTCGTCATGGCTGGAGGACAGGAGCGATTGTACCAGAATTGAAGACGGAAATCGGCATTATTAACACTGAGCAGTTTACACACGGGCTGACCTGGCTACAGGCTCTGACTGGGCTTCTAGAGAGGCTGCAGGTAATGTCGCCTTATGTACTCTGATTCATGTGAATTCTGTAAAGCTCTTCATTTTGAAAGGTACCTTTGTTCACATTTCATCTTCCTATTATCTTGCATTGTAGTAGGGGGGCATTTGACCCTTTGGCCTATGCTTGTTCCCAGAGTAACCGTATCAGTACCATCTCCTGCAACCTATTCTTGCCCACATGCTTGACATCTCCACACACTTAGTTTAGTTTAAAGATACACCGCAGAAACAGACCATTCGGCCCATCGAGTCCATGCTGACCAACGATCCCTGTACACTAGCACTATCCTACGCACTAGGGACAATTTACAATTTTTACCAAAGCCAAGTAACCTACAAATCTGTACATCTTTAGAGTGTGGGAGGAAAACGGAGCACTGGGAGATAACCCAGGCAGCAACAGGGAGAACATACAAACTCCAGGGGTAGTTCAGTGGCCAATGAAATTTGCCAACCAATATGCCTTTGGGGTGTGGACAGTGACCAGGAACCATGTGTTCATGGGAGAACCTGCAAACTCCACTTAACTAGCACCAGATGTCTGGATTGAACTCAGACTGCTGGAGTTGAGGAGCAGCATAACCTACTGCAACACTACAGTGCTCGGAGTCCTGCTCTGAGGATTCAGGGTTGTTATTTCCCTCGACTCGTTGTAAAATTTGCATTCACTTCATCAGGAAAGTACAGTTTGATTCCCAATTTACACAACAGGGGCAGCATGGTGGTGCAGCGGTAGTTGCTGCCATAGCATCGGAGACCTGAGTGATCGGAGATCCTGACTACGGGTGCTGTCTGTATGGAGTTTGTACGTTCTCTCCATAACCTGCGTGGGATTTCTCCGGGAGTTCCAGTTTCCTCCCACACTCCAAAGACTTACAGGTTTATAGGCTAATTGGCTTGGTATGATTCTAAATTGTGTGTAGGATAGTATTAGTGTGCGGGAATCGCTGGTGGCCGAAGGGCCTGTTTCCGCTCTGTATTTCTAAACTGAACTAAAAAAAAACTAACTAAAAAATGCCGTAAATAATTTGAAACACCTTGCATTTAAGCTGACAAATCAAATTTGGGTTTTGGTCTCCAAAAATGCCGGACATTATTGCCATAAATAGTGCAGAAACACCAGACTGATTCCTGGGATGTCAGGACTGTCTTATGAAGCTGACAAAATTTAGGAGATTGAGAGAGGACTTATAGAAACTTACAAAATTCTTAAGGGTCTAGATGCAGACCCGAAAACGTCAGGACAAGGGGTCACAGCTTAAGGATAAGGGGGAAATCTTTAAAACTGAGAAAGAAGAACTGCAGAGAGTGTGAATCTCTGGAACTCTCTGCCACAGAGGGTAGTCGAGGTCACAGTTCATTGGCTATATTTAAGAGGGAGTTAGATGTGGCCCTTGTGGCTAAGGGGATCGGAGGGTATGGAGAAAAGGCAGGTACGGGATCCTGAGTTGGATGATCAGCCATGATCATATTGAATGGCGGTGCAGGCTCGAAGGGCCGAATGGCCTACTCCTGCACCTAATTTCTATGTTTCTATGAAGAAGGGTCTCGACCCAAAACGTCACCCATTCTTTCTCTCCAAAGATGCTGCCTGTCCCGCTGACTTACTCCACCATTTTGTGTCTACCTTCGATTTAAACCAGCATCTGCAGTTTTTTCCCTGCACAATTATCAAAGTGACATCATTTCTTTAAAAACTGTACTTTGTGGAACAGCATCGATGTCCAGCTGTATTCTGAGTCGTGGTTTAAATGTTTTCACTAATTCAAAAATAATCTTTCATGGTATAATACGAAGACTAATAGTAAATAGAACACTTTAGAACATTCAGTGAGATTAGAATTTGCAGTATCCACCTGATCTTGAATTGCCTTCACCATGTTCCATGATTATGCTTCAGATTTCAATGCTGCTAATTGATTAATTACTTGATCACCTCTAATTTATCTCTTCATGCATAAATTTACGGAAGTCAATTTATTTTCAGTCACTGTTCTAAGCAGCATTGCCATGGCGATGAAATAAAGCGGTTTAATTGATGTCGCAACTGAAATGCAAATACATTGGTACATTAGAAAAAATGCTATGAATTCACTACTATCTCTGGGACTCTCTCACAATGTATTGTACCAACAGGTTTACCAGGATGAAGATTCCATGCAAGTGCTTCAGGAATGGATAAACGAGAGACAAGAATTAATGTAAAGTATATTTTTAGTTTTGCCATTATCAGCTTTGTCTTGTGTCCTGTCTAAAAGCCTCAGTCCACTAATCCTAGTGTTTTTAATAGACTGGATAATCTGCCGCAGATTTAGATGGTGATGCAAATGATGGTGTGATTCAGTTCAAAGAGAATGTGGGTTTTTTTTTAACGGCATCTGAGATTAAGTATTTTGTTAGCCCAGAGGTTTTGAAATTAGGTACGTTGCTTCCGGAATTTAGTTTAGTTTAGAGATTAGAGATACAGCACAGAAACGGGCCATTCGGCCCAGCGAGTCCATGCCGACCAGCGATCCCTGCACAGTAACACTATCTTACACACACTAGGGACAATATACCAATCCAATTTACCTACAAATCTGTACGTCTTTGGAGTGTGGGAGGAAACGGAAGATTTCTGAGAAAACACACGCAGGTCACAGGGAGAACGTACAAACTCCATACAGACAGTACCCATAGTTGGGATCGAACCTGGGTCTCCAGCGCTGCAAGTGCTGTAATGCAGCAACTCTACCGATGCGTCACCGTGCCATGGCAGTCATGATTTCATGGAATAATGAAGGCTTGATGAATCATTTAAGATGGGCACAAAAAGCTGGAGTAACTCAGTGGGACAGGCAGCATCTCTGGAGAGAAGGAATAGGTGACGTTTCGGGTCGAGACCCTTCTTCAGACTGGTAGTTCAGTCTCGGCCCAAAACGCCACCTATTCCTTTTCTCCAGAGATGCTGCCTGACCTGCAGAGTTACTCCAGCATTTTGTGTCTATCTTTGGATTAAACCAGCATCTGCAGTTCCTTCCTACACAGGTGAATAATTTACCTGGTATTCCTTCATCAGTACAAACAGGATGTCCCCAAATCGTGCAGTAATCTTCTTGCAAGGTGTGTAAACAGACTCTCGTGTAGGTTGGTTTTTGCGTCTTTATTAAGGTCACGTTGCCTCGATCCCACCAGCTGAGTTCAGCATCTGCCAATGGTTCATTGCATGAGGAATTGGCAGCCATGGTTTCAGGGTATAATGAAGACTTGACAGGTGAATCAGTTAAGATAGGCACAACAAGCTGGAGTAGCTCAACGGTTTTAGCACCAACACGTTTCCTCCATGCAACCTGCTGAGTTCAGCCTCTGGTAGCGGTCGAGGTTAACAGTGGAAGGGGTGAGCACTTAGTGGCTGGCTGGCTGACGAGGTGGGTCTAAAAGGGAGGAGAAACAATGTACCTGGGAGAGAGAGTCCCTTGGAGAAGTTGATCATGGTTTCTGCTCTGATTATTTTCCTTTTCTATAGCACTGTGTTTACAGTGAAGAGGCTCTTGGAAGCCGACTGTGGTGAACTTGATGGTTTAAAAAAAGTTGCAACTGTTTTCAGGGAATTTCACAAAAGCAACAGGATCTTGTTTTCTATTAAACCCCACCATTTCCCTCGCCCAATGCCAATTATTTGAAGTATTGTCGGATAATTCAGACCAGACGATCACACTTTGCCTCGCAATCATTGATTTCTAGGCTAATGTTGCAAACACTGGATGCAACAAGCACCAATTGTTGTTAAAATGTTAGAAATGTTTAGGATCTCCTGACTGCCAACCATACCATCTAACAGTCGATAGCGCAGTCAAATGGTGCGCAGACAACAACCTCCAGCTTAATACTTCAAAAACCTTAGAAACTATCATAGATTTCAGATGCAAACAAAACCACAAACCCCCGGTCCATGTCAACTCCCACCCCATAACCTCCACAAACTCATTTAAGTTTCTAGGCACCTATATCTGCAATAATCTAAAATGGCACATCAATGCAGACCACGTCATCAAAAAAGGTCAACAACGCCTATATTTCCTCAGACAGCTCAAAAAGTTCAGGGTCCATAAACACCTCCTGGTCCCTTTCTATCAATCAATCATTGAAAGCATCATCACCTCCTCAATCACAGTCTGGTACGGAAACACTGACAGTCACTCACTACACAGATTACAGCGCATTGTCTGCAAGGCCTCCAGGATCATCAACTCCCCCCTCCCCTCAATCCATTCCATTTATCTCCAACGTACCTCAAAACGGGCAATAAAGATCATCTTGGACCCCTCCCATCCAGCAAACCACATCTTCCAGTCTCTCCCTTCAGGGAGGCGCCTCAGGTCACTTGCTACAATATCCACCCGCTTTAAAAACAGTTTCTTCCCCTCAGCAATAACAACACTCAATTCCCCCCAATAATCAGACAATAATATGACTTTTGATGTATACAGTGTCTTGTCTATGGTCTTTGTCTGTTTTTTGCACTATGTATTGTTGGTGAGATTTGTGATTTGTGATGTGGTATGGATGCACTTTATTACTGTGATCTGTGTTGTTATTAGTGTTAATGTGACTAAAGCAGTGTACCATCATGTACCGAACCCAAATACCACCAACCCTGGTTGCGTGGAAAATAAAAATTCAATTCTATTCTATTCTATATCAACTCCCCTTCCCATACTGTCCTTTCTGTCCTGGGCCTCCACTATTGCCAGAGTGAGGCCACACTTGAATTGGAGGACTAACACCTCATATTTCGCTTGGGTAGCTTGTAACCCAATGGTATCCCACATTTGAAGTAACTTCATCCTGCACTCCCTCCCCGCCTCTCCTTGTTCCAGCATAGTTCTTTTACCAGTTCCACAGTTCTCCACATTGTACCTCATGAGATTCCACCTTCCCTGGTCCTTTCTCCTCTTCAGCTCTTCACCTCCCCCCCTTCCCCCCCCCCCCCTTTTCAGTCTGAAGAAGGGTCTCGACCCCAAACGTCCCTCATCCTTTTTCTCCAGAGATGCTGCCTGACCCGCTGGGTTACTCCAGCACTCTGTGTCTATCTTTACAGATCAATGTTCTTTTGCAAGCCTCCATCTTTGCTCAATGCAGGAGGCAGCGGACTCTGAGGGGCACGGCTTCAGTGCAGCGTCCGGAGCTGTCACGTGTGTTAGAATCTGGATCACGCGTTTTGAATGTCGATCACGCGTTTTGAATCTCGATCACGCGAACAGTCTCTGCATTCCAGTGGTGACTAAATTGGCAGCCTCTCAATGTAGAATGAGCCCAGCTTTTCTGTGGCAGTGAGGAATTTGCACACAGCAGCTATCTGAATCAGCGCCACAATGAGACGTTAAAACTGTGTTTGACGGAGACGTAAAACTTAAAACTCATGATTGCCATTTTATTTTAAAAAGGCCAATTTAATAAACGAGTTTATTCCACACACAAAAAAAAACTATCCTAAGCATTTAATCTCACATGAGTGTTTGAAAATATGATGCACTGTGACACAGTGGTGGAGTAACTCAGCGGGTCAGTCGGCATCTCTGGAGGATGCGGACAGGCAAGGCTTTGGGTCATGACCTTTCTTCAGACTCTAAACTATTTCCTCTGTTTTCACCTTGCCCTATCCCTGCACAGTTGAGAACTATAAAAAGCTCTTGCCAGTTCTTGGCTGAAAACTGACATTTCCCCACAAGTAGAATGTGAAGGTTTCTCAAACGTGATCATTACAAGGGGCCTGTGGACATGCCTGTGCCTAACTGCATCATTTGTGACCACCAGTCAGATGAGATGTTCAGCCAGAGATGCTGCCTGACCCGCTGAGTTACTCCAGTTTTTTTTGTGTGTCATCCACCCTGACGGGTAAATAATAAACTGCTGGAGGATGTTTTGCCTGTTCTATTTTTATTCAAGGTCTCCCAATGTCCTGGCCCATGTTTTATCTCTCGATTAACAGCATGCCGTTTGTTCATCTGATTGCCACTTTGTAGTTTAGATGGGCACAATCCCATAGTTTACAAAGGACTACACTTCAAAGAGTCAATTATTCACTAATAAAGGGGGGTTAGGGTGGGGGAAAGGCTAACAAACAAGACTATGTAAATGGAAGTTATTTTCTTTGCTTTGATCATTGACGACTGCAGCAATTCTTGATCATGTAACCAAGGAAATGTACATGGAGAACACGGCAGCTCCATATTAACAAGCACGGCTTGTGAGGGTTTAGTGGGACAACTGATCCACTGTTGCATTTTGTGGTATCATGCATGGCCAGCGAGTACAGTAATCTGCCTCAAACAGTGCTGAGTCAGAGAAGTTGGCTAGGGTGCCTGATACAAATAACACTGTGATCACAGGCACACTCTACAGGTTGCTGTTTTGCAGATTGTACGGCAGGCCTTTTGACTTTTTCATACAATAACTGGTGTAGCGTGAAATATTATTTGAATTGGAATAAAGACAGGGATTCACCATAAAGATGCTGACACATACTTCTCAACTGCTACGTGAACTAATACTGGAAGAGGATTCTCTCATTTACTGAAGAATTTGCATGTTCCTAAAACATTAAATTCTAGGAGCAGAATGAGGCTATTTGACCAATCATGTTTACCCCCCCATTCAATCACGATGGATCTATCTTTCCTTCTCCACCCCATTCTCCTGCCTTCTCCCCATAACCCCTGCCCCCTTTACTAATCAAGAATCTGCCAATCTCCGCCTTAAAAAAATATTAATTGTCTATAATAATAATAATAATAATAATGGATGGGATTTATATAGCGCCTTTCTAGATACTCTAGGCGCTTTACATCGCATTATTCATTCACTCCTCAGTCACACTCGGTGGTGGTGAGCTACTTCTGTAGCCACAGCTGCCCTGGGGCAGACTGACGGAAGCGTGGCTGCTAATCTGCGCCTACAGCCCCTCCGACCACCACCAATCACCCGCACACATTCACACAGTAGGTCTCCAGAAATCTACAGATTCCCTACACAGATCTGACTAGAAATTCCTCCTCATCTCCTTTCTAAAGTTACGTCCTTTTATTCTGAGGCCTGTGGTCCTAGACTCTTCCACTAGTGGAACCATCCTCTCCACATCCACTCTATCCCGGCCTTTCACTAATCGGTAAGTTTCAACAAGATGTTTGTTGGCCGATGATGAGGGAATCGGATTAATAACAAGTGTTATGAAATTGAACATCTCTAGTGGCAAATTGTAGTGTTAAATCATGGGTTCTACTTAATGGGTCTGGCACTGGCTTAAATTCAGTCAATAGGAGCTTAGAGAAGGAGACTGTGATGGAATGGAAAGAGGTTTTTTTTAATTTTTCCTAAATTGTATTTTAGGTCTCTGACAAAGAACTTGTTCAACCCCCAGTTTGGCAGCATTTTCAGGACACACCACAACCCCACCTACTTTTCCCGAAGATTGTGCCGCTTCTCCGACATCTACATGTCGTCTGTCAGCTGCCTCCTGAACTATGACACCACCTACACCTTCTATCCTAGACGCACCCCCTTGCAGCACGAAGCACCCCTCTGGATGGACCAACTCTGCACTGGCTGCATGAAGACTCCCTTCCTGGAAGAGATGGTGCACATACGATAAACTCCACTGGGTCTCGTCCGACGTTTTATTTGGAGCAAGGCATTCCTACCTCCTGTACCACGAGAGGTCATGCTGCAGGTGGGATGTTTCTTTGAAGAAGCGTGATTGAACATTTAAATGGAAAACGACCCTGGTCGGATTATTAGATGGATGTGCTCTAAACAATGAGATTGAAATGGTAGTGACTTGTGTTGTTATCCCTTTTCCACCATAGTGTGTTCCACTTGATGTCGTTGCTGGCTGTGATCTCCTCTTTATAATTGTGCTGTCTGTAGATTTTATGGGCAGATTGAGAACAGTTTGAGATCTAAACAGACAGGCTACAACATTGCTCCATATTAAATGGATTCCAGATTTTTCCAGATAACTGCATGCGTGGCAATTTTGTCCATTTGTTACTGCTGACTGTTGCGATTCCAGGCATTTCACTTAGGGTTACAAAAGTACAAAATGATCACAGCGGGGTTGTTAATCTTCAAAACATTCTCAGGCTTGCAAAGATTAATATAAGTGCTCTTGCTCCTTGTGAAAGCTGCACTTAAAATGCTGCAGTGGTACTATTTGAGGATATTAATTTTGATGTGTCTTGATTAAATTGGGCTAGCTGAAAGGAAAACAAAATCTTAAAAGTGTTTCATTCAATGTATTTGTAGATCGTGTTGTGTTCTAGGATACGACCGGAAAGTTAAAGCAAATTGGGTGGGTGAAAAGATTTTTTTTAACTTCAAACAATAGCAACATGTGCATCAACTGTTCACAAGATCCCAGTTAGATTGCCAGCTTTCCCGTTTCCCTGAGACTAAAGTAAATGAAACCATTTTGAATTGTTACGAAAGCCAATTCACTTCAAGATTAACTTTTTAAAAACTGTACAAAGCCCATCATTCCTCATCTAATAGACATAAACATCCTATATGTCACTGTTAATATCCTGTCTGGATCATCTTCTGGGTTCTGAGAATTATATATTACAGATGGGCAAGATTATATCCTGGGGATATGTTGCAGTATAAACACATCTGCCTATCTCAGCAATTGGTTCAATTATAAATCACTACAATTATCACTTATTGGTCACTAGAGGAGTTTCAGTGTAAAAGTAATCGAAACCAGATTGGTGCTGCACCTGCCACAGCGTGTGAGCGTGGAGTTTGGATAATGTCTTCTTGGTTCTTGGTTTCTTGGTCCTCCAAAATATTCCAAATGGAATTCAAACTGGAGTTTAAATTGATGCAACATAGGCAGACAAATGTACTCCTGAGATGCATGCGTTTAGCTTGGAGAAAACCCTGTACGGCTCATTAAAGTTTAGGTCTATGATTGTCACATGTAGCCAGATACAGTGAACGACTTTGTTTTGTATGCGGTCCAAATACATCAGATATACCATGCATAGACACAAACAGTTCAAACTCGAGTACAATAGTTAGCTCAAAGAGGAAGATCAGAGGGCAGAGTTTAGCTCTCAGTATTGGCACTTCAATTCCTTGGACAAAGTCCAATGTGCTCAATTGCGTAGAGGTGAATCGAACAGCACCTTGACCTATGGAAGGGCTGCTCAGATGCCTGATGAGGAAGGGGGGAAGTAGCTGTTCCTGAGTCAGGTTGTATGTGCTGTCAAGCTTCTGTACCTTCTGCCAGATGAGAGAACAAGGAATGACCGGGGTGGGGCAAGTCTTTGAATATGTTATCTTGTTTTCCAACACATTGTAAAGTGTGGATGGAATCAGTGGTGGGGAGTCTGGTCTGTGTGACTGACTGGCCTACATCTGCATCTCTCTGCAATTTCTTGCCGTATTGTCAGACCTAGTCACAAACCAAGCAAATAATAATAATGAAGAAGTTTATCGGCCAAGTATTCACATACAAGGAATTTGCCTTGGTGCTGCGCCCGCAAATGACAACGACATACAGTGACAGTGAGGAATGACTCCTAAAACATAAAACATTAAACAGCCCACACAGCCCACACTGCAGCAGCAGCAGCAGCCCCACTGCAGGCAGCCCCACTGCAGCAGCAGCAGCCCCACTGCAGGCAGCCCACACTGCAGGCAGCCCCACTGCAGCAGCAGCAGCCCCACTGCAGGCAGCCCCACTGCAGCAGCAGCAGCCCCACTGCAGGCAGCCCCACTGCAGCAGCAGCAGCCCCACTGCAGCAGCAGCAGCCCCACTGCAGCAGCAGCAGCCCCACTGCAGGCTGTGATGTGATGCAATCTGACAGCATGCTTTCCATGGTGCTTCTGTGACTGTTTGTAAGAGTCACCGGAAACATGCCGGATTTCCTCAGTCTCCTCCGGAAATAGAGGCTGTTTGGCTCCTTGGCAGCTTGCATCAACGTGGTTGGTCTATGACAGATCATTGGTAATATTAATGTCATATTATTGGTAATATTAACATCAAGGAAGCTCCCAACCATTTCCACATCACCACAATTGATGCTGACTGGATGTTTAAGAAGGATCTGCAGATGCTGGAGAATCGAAGGTAGACAAAGTGCTGGAGAAACTCAGCGGGTGCAGCAGCATCTAAGGAGCGAAGGAAATAGGCAACGTTTCGGGCCGAAACCCTTCTTCATGTAATGCACCATGCTTCCTGAAGTCGATAACTCCAGACATCAAATTCTCCAATTTTAGGTGCTTAACCCCCCCCCTCCCCACCCCACCCCCACTTTTTTCCTCCACCCCTCCCCCCTACCCCGCCTGGCCTTGCACCCATTTAGATTTTTGGCGTTTGGAGATAAAGGCCCACTGAGTCCAGGCCGACCATTTATCACACGTACACTAGGTCCATGTTATCCCACTTTTGTGTTTTACGAATTAACCAACAAAATTGCACGTCCTTGTGAGGAAACCGGAGCACCCAGAGAAAACCCACATGGGGGAATGTACAAACGCCACACGGATAGCATCCGTAGTCAGGATTGAACCCAAGTCCCAGGCACTGAGGTTGCAACTCTACCGCTGTGCTACTCTACTGCCAGTAATTTCTCCCCTTCCCCTTCCATCTAAATTCCTTCCATTGAATTTGCACCTATCCATATCTCGCGTTTTTGTCTTTACATCTCTGGCTGTTGTCCAACCACCTGTCTATCAAAAACCCGGCCCAAGGCGTCACCTATCAATGTTCTCCAGAAATCCTGCTTGACCTGCGGAGTTACTCCAGCACCTTTTTTAAACCAACATCTGCAGTTCGTTTTGTCCCAATAACTAGCACATTCATCTTGCTGATATTGAGGGAGTGGTTTGTGTCCTGATACCATGTCATGAAGTTCTCCATCTCCCTCCTTGTATATCATCTTGACATTGTCCATGATGTGGCCCGCCACAATGATGTGTCTCCAAAGTTTAAGATAGAATTAGAGGCAAATTTGGTCGTGCAGTCATAAGTGTAGAGGAAGTATAGTAGGGGACCGAGAATGCATCCTTGTGAGGCACTGGTGTTGGGAGTCGTTGTGGAGATGGTCTCCCCTCATTGTCTATCTTCATCGAGGTCTGTGGGTCAGAAGGTCCAGGAGCTATTGGCAGAGCGGGGAACTAACTCTTGGATCCTGGGGTCTGGAGATGAGTTTGGATGGAATTATTGTGTTGATGAAACTGGAGTCTAACGTTGTTATCCAGAGATGAAGGTCAGGCAACATCTCTGGACAAAAGGAATAGGTGATGTTCTGGGCCCAGATCCTTCTTCAGACCTTTAAGTCTAAAATATTTTGTTTTGGTGGCTAAAATTTGTGACTGGCCTTCCATTAAGAAAGGGTGACAAAGTTAGTTCTTGGAAGGAAAGTATTAGTGATGTTACGAAAGTGGCCGTGTGAAACAAACTGAAATGTGGCATGGATTTGTTGATGCACTCTGGTGGGATCAAACAGCTAAGACATTGTGTGACTGTAAGTACAGGAAGAGCAGTACAAGGACTGGTGTGTGACTAGACCTGCCTCCACTGCCCTAGAAAGCACAGGCCTCGGAACACATTGCTGCACTGAGCTGGAGGTAGGAGAGGGGCTCCTTGCAAATCTTCAGAGAATAGGTTCCTCTTGGGTGTCAGATTTGCTGTCTGTCTGCCATTTGTTTCCAGTGACACTGCACTTCTGGGTATAATAGTGTAGATAGCAAAGAGATGACCAGGTGAATGTAATGCAACAAAATCCTCTGGTCATGAGAAGGAGCTGGCTTTCCAGCAAAGCTCACACTTGATGAACCCTTTGACTGGAGCAGATTGCAGGTTGATGCCACCATTAAAAGCTGCTCATCTGCACATGCTTTGCATCGGATATCATTTCAGCAGGGAGGTTCCAAGTGAATGGATTGGGAGTTTCCACACACGGCATGGGAGTTGGCATGACGTGGGTACGAGCACAAACACGCATTTATTACACACACATGAAGTGAAAGCTTCGATTTGTTTTATTGTGTTGTCCTGCACAGCTCTATAAAGTAAACGCAATACAAGACGAGTGCGAACTAGCTGAACGTGTGGTTCCAGCATTTCACAATGAAACCTTGTAAGGATTAGAGTCTTATAGCATGGAAACAGGCCCTTCGGCCCAACTTGCCCACACCAACCAATGTGTCCCATCTACACTAGTTCCACCTGCCTGCGTTTGGCCCATCTCCCTCTAAACCTGTCCTATCCATGTACCTATTCGGATGTTTCTTAAACCTTGCGATGGTATCTGCCTCAACCAATTCCTCTGGCAGCTTGTTCCATTCACTATGTGAAAAGATTGATGCTGAAATTAAAAAATATATATTGATGATTCAAATGATCAGGAATTATACAGCAGTTCTTAATGTATTTGTGAATCTAGTTTCTCTGTACAATACTGTGTGGGCATTACTTTTCTCCTCTGAAACCTTTGCTTTTGGCTCAACACTTGATACTGCTTCCAGTAAGGTGTGCATGCCTACATTGAAATAGCCCTAATCAAACTCATAGTCTGCTCGCTGTGTGTTTGAGTGTGATGCTTTTAGTTCCTCTTCTTGCCTTGTCACTATTTTTCATAGAGTTGATTGCACAATCGTCCTGTAACGCCTCTGCCCTTCTCACTTACCCAGCAGGGTAGGACCAGACTGCCTCCACCCGATTCCACCCTTTGATCTAGTTTAACCCTGCTGCGATTTCTGTGCAACTCCCTTGACAACCCTGGGAGTCCCCGAGTGTGTTCTCACAGTCGCGATGCAAAGGGGCAGCAAACTAGATGTTGGCCTCTGGGAAGAGCCATCAGACAGTGGGATTCTAATTGATGTGAGGTGACCCGTTACCATGGTGCAGAGGAGAGCACTTGAAATGGGGGAGGGGCAGAAGCTGTTCGAAGAAAAGGGAGCTTGTGTAGAAAAAGCAGAGCTCAGCAAATCCCGACGTGGAAATATCAGGCGTCCATTTTCATTCATGGGTTACGCACTGAATATTAATAACGCAGCGAATGCCATCTCAACCTGTTCTGGCAAGCCTCGTTAGTTAAATTACCTTCTTTTGTCTGTGTGCATGTATAATCAAAAGCTCTCATTTTGAATTGCATTTGGCTGGGGTTATTTTGTTTTTTGCTTTTGGTAATTTGCTTTTATATTGAGTTAACTTCTACACACAATTGAACTAACTAAAACTATTCCGTGTTGTTCTGATATTACCTCCTGAGCACTATATTTCTCTTCCTGTAGTATCTTTTAACCTCTCCTGGCACAGCCAGAGCTTGTGACCTACAGGACTTCCCATTGGCAAGTTGATCTTCATGTGGTTAATACTAGATGCTGGCAGTCAATGGGGTATCATTACAAAGATGCCCCATTTTGGTTTCTTTTTTTCATGTGCAGCTTGCACCAGGGACTGAACCCTCTTGGGCTTTTCCTTGTCTTGTTCTCCTGCAGTTCTTGTAGTCTGGCACCCAAGGTAGACCCCCCCCCCCACTCTCTCTCCCCAGCAGAGAACCAGTGATAGAGGATGGGCCTTGTTGAGTGGACTGTACACTAGCAATAGCTGTTTGAGGACATTGCTCCAAAATAATAAGAAGCAGAACGCTTCCTTTAAAAGGAATATTGACTAACATTTCTACATATGCTGTATTTATTCTGAAATTTAAATAATCTTAGCAATTTGGGGGAAAGAGACACAAAGTGCTGGAATAACTCAGCTGGTCAGGCAACATCCTTGGACAACATGGCTAGGTGATGTTTTGGTTCAGGTCCCTTCTTCTGATCTTGCCAACTCCTAAACTTGACGTGCCAATGCTTAACCTTGGGGAATTGGCCTCGCCGATAGGAGTTAGCATGTTGGTACACAAAAATGCTGGAGAAACTCAGCGGGTGCAGCAGCATCTGTGGAGCGAAGGAAATAGGCGACGTTTCGGGTTGTTGTTGTTTTGTATAATTGTGACAATTTTGTGGCAGTATGGTATAGAGCATATTGAAATGAGGAAATGTTCCACTTGTAGCGGGGACTCGCAGGAGTCCAGCCAAGAATTAGTCGATCAAACGTATTTATTACTATTTCCGTGCTGCTTCCTACTCCAACAAAGTGCACGGGCGTTACCCGACCTTAAATACCCAGGGGCCAGGCCCCGTGACCCTACGCCTCCCACGCTCAACCCCTCCCCCCTGAGCCGAGGGTTCACTGTGCCCCTGTTCTAGCCACCAGGTGCTGCCACACACTTAATATGAGATTTCAATCCAGTTAATAAAACACAGCCAGACCCCAACCTGAACCACATTCATCCAGCAATATTAAAGGATCCATAACAAAAATGTGAATGATTTTCCAAGTTTAGGCAGCATTAGGCAGCAAGCAGCAGAGTGAATGCATCTTTCATCTGGTGCCTGTGTGATCAACAGTACTCGGCCTCCACAGATAACAAAAATCACTAGAATTCACAGCTCACACCTCGAGTCCTACATGGAATGAGGACTTGGGCTGAAAGGAAAGAATTTGAAGGGTCATGGAGCAAAAGCGGGGTGATGGGACCTGAAGAGATGTACTTCCATGGATGCCGGTACCTTCTAGACAAAACGAAACTCCTTCCATTCTGCAGCTCAGTGGTTCTAATGGTAGGAGTTGTAAAGCAGTGATCAGCATGAGGAGTTGGATGGGCACACAAGCTGGAGTGATTGGATGGGTAATGAAGACAGCACTCTCATCCATCCCATGAATAAAAAGGGGAGTGGGAGTGGGGTATTCAGGTAATCTGTCTTCAGTGAGAAGCACAGGGTGAGGTTCAGGCTTGATGGAAGCTTGAGACGGGCATTGCCATAAAAGAACCACTTGTAGACAGCCCAGTCATTCTAATGGAAATGTGTTGAAAGCAAAGCTAATGTGAGACCTCTACTGTTCCAGATAAAAAGGTGCTGCTGTGGTGGTTGATATCTGGAAATCTTTACAACATTGAGCTGTTAACCTGCCACATTTTGTTTAAAGCCATTACCAATGAGTCCTACCCCTATAGGAATCCACGCAGCTGTTGCTTGTTGTTGCCTTCGATTCAAATCATGGCCTGTAACCTGCTCATGTTGTACACTCTGGATCAAAGGACCACAGTGAAAACATATTGATTAATGCATTTTGGATAATGTTTCTGAGAAAGTAACAGCCCTACACTATTGGAAATTTACAGAGGAATCGGGAATGGAGCGGCATTGACGATTGTGGTTTATGTTTGGTAGTAGTATAATTTATTGAGCATCTTTTGAAGAATGTACTTTAGATTAGATTTACCGTTTTGTATGCGCCAGTTGTATCAATCCATAACTTAACGTACAGTAAATTTGTCTATGAAGGTGAATCCCAGTGAGTGGTTTCAAATGGTGCGTATTCATTAACAAAGTTTGACGTAGAAGATTTTGTAGATTCTTAATTTTCTTGTTTGCTGTTGTCAGTATTACACATTTCCCAACTTAGAATCCTGTAAAGCATTGCGATAAATACACAAATATCTTAATCGAATCCTACCCTGTGGCCATTGCTTCTACATTCCCCTTCTGTCCCTGCACGTTGAAGCACTCTCCTCCTTGCTTCTGACTGGCTGGGTAGATGGTTTATTCTCAACGTCCTGCCTTTGGGCGGCATTCACAGATGTTATAGGAGTACAATTAGGCCATTCGTCCCATCGCGTCGACTCTGCCATTCAATCATGGCTGATCTCTGCCTCCTAACCCCATTTTCCTGCCTTCTCCCCATAACCCTTGACACCATTCTAATCAAAAATTTGTCTATCTCTGCCTTAAAAATATCCGCTGACTTGGCCTCCATAGCCCTCTGTGGCAATGAGTTTTACAGATTAACTACCCTCTGACTACAGAATGGAATGCTATTTATTGTCATTCAAACCTAGGTGTGAACGAAATTACATTTACTACAGTTTTTTACATTACAAAAAAACCCAAGACCACACTTAACACAGTTTACATAAACATCCATAACAGTGAGTCTCCAACACCTCCTCACTGTGATGGAAGGCAAAGTCTTATCTCTTCCCTTTGTTCTTCTCCCGCGGTCCAACTGCAGCGTTGAGGCGAACTGGGGCTCCGATGTTAAAGCCCCCCGCTTGGTAAGATGGTAAGTCCCGTGGCCATTTAGCTACACGCCGGGTGATGTTAGGCCCCAGCTCCGTGTCCTTTAAACCCCGCGGATCAAGCAGGCCAACCAGCGGTCCAGCAGTCCAACTGCAGCGTCTAGGCGAACTGGGGCTCCGATGTTAGAGCCCCCGGTGACGATGGTAAGTCCCCGTGGCCACTAACCCGCACCGGGCGATGTTAGGCCACGCTCCGTGTCCTTTCAACCCCGCTATTCCAGCGGGAGAAGCTGCCGTTGCGGGAGTTCCGAAAAGCCGTCTCCCACCAGGGACCTGCGAGCTCCCGATGTTCCTGTCCACCGGGCCTGCAGCCGGAGCTTCCCAAGCTCCAAAGTCGGGTCGCAGCCGAGCGCCACCACAGCTCTTCCCGCTCCGGTCGGCCAGCTCCGTGATGTCCGGTCCGCAGGCTCCACGACTGGAACCCTCGGGTTAGTCCCGGATGGAGGTCGCCGCCGGCTCCTCGATGTTAGGCCCAACGACACCGGGGCCCCGTACAGGGAAAATGTCAGGTCCCCGTACAGGGAAGAGATTAAACGGTTTCCCCCACATCCCCCCCCCCCCCCCCCCTCCTCCCCCACACCATATACACAGCTAAAAAATAATAAAAACTAAGCTCAAAACATACATTTAACAAGACAAAAATAAAAAAAAGACAAACGACTGTAGTCGAGCCGCTGCCGGTTTCGCCGCCACCAATATAGAAACATAGAAACATAGACAATAGGTGCAGGAGTAAGCCATTCGGCCCTTCGAGTCTGCACCGCCATTCAATATGATCATGGCTGATCATCCAAGTTCCTCGTCATTACTTTTCTAAAAGAGCGCCCTTTAATTCTGACGCTATAACCTCTGGTCCTAGACTCTCCCACCCGTGGAAACATCCTGTACACATCCACTCTATCTATACCTTTCCTTTCATTATTGTGTAAGTTTCAATGAGGTCCCCCCTCAAGCGTCTAAACTCCAGTGAGTAGAGGTCCAGTGCTGCCAAATATGCTCATCATATGCTAACCCACTCATTCCTGGAATCAATTGATTGTCCCATTTGATTTTATTTGTTGACTTCTTCCACCTTACAACAAGTCACCTCTTGCCCACAGTTCGGCTTTAGCAGCAGTCGTGAGTACAGATGGTGGTGAGTATAGCACAGATCCTGGGGAAGAACTAGTCTTTGGTCACCAGTTTTTGATGCAATAACAAGCACTCTCTTTACACATTTGCTCTGAAGTCTTTGGAAGAGAAGTTCTATGTTTAGTTACTATAGATAGCCAGTTCTCTCTTCCATTCATTTAATGCTTGTGCCCAAAGAAACAATGTATTCCCCTGCCATATATTTTAACTCTACATGTCCTGATGAATCACTACTGTGGACTACACCCTGCTCTGAGCGACATCTCTTGTACAATCACAAATAAATATAATTTTCTCTCTAATTACAGACAATATTGTGGTTTTAGATAATTGACTGTGGTTTGAACATCCAAAAAAAGCAATGATGTATTTTCATCTTGGGACTTTGAAGTTTAAAAAAAATATTTCAAAGATTGTGATTTAAACCCAAGATGTGTTGACAGTAATGTAGCTATTTTGATGTTTGCAGTGATATGGCTTGGCTCTGAGACGTCAGGTTGTGACAAGAATTAGGTGTCAGTAGCTAAGGGAAGTTGATTCCTCTCCATATCCTCAAACCTCTAATAAATTGCACAATGAGGTGGAGTAATTCATTATGTCCGGCTGCATCTGTGGAAGAAATGGATAGGCAAAGTCTGAAGAAGGTTCCCGACCCAAATCGACATCTATCCATCCCTTCCACAGATGATATTGTACCTGCTGAATGACTCCAGCACTTTGTGCTTTATGCAAGTTCCAGCATCTGCAGTTCCTCGTGTGTCTGTCTCTATGATCGATTATTTACCGTGGGATTGGCAACTCCACTGCAAAATGTCTGCACGTGCTGCCATCTAATGTATGCTTGGAGGATGAGGCAAAACCTGTGATGTCCTTTGAGGAAACTCCACCTGTAGGGAAATTGTGGTGACAAACAGTGGCTGCTATGATGTGGGCTCGTTGAGAAACTGAGTCTTTTGACCTGTGTTAAATAGTTCTCTATTTTAAATCCTTTCTCAACTTTTAATGTGTGATTTACAGTCTTGGTCTTGCACATTTCTGTTGAAATCCTTCTGCTATTCCGCATGGAGCCCTTGCTTGTGCCCGAAAGACCTCTTCAGATTCTCCATGACTACGTTGGTTTCCATGACAATAGATGTAGATCAGTCACAGTCAGATTTCTGCTTCAGGTGAAGGACGTTATCCCCATGGCGATCGTCTCATTGAGAATCATGGAGTGATGTCTAAACCATTAAACCTGTTGCAGATGATGATATATCTTTCCAGAAAACAACCTAGTTCCGTTTCAGCAACATTGCAGACCATGAGGAATGCCGTGGAGCTCTTGAAACAGGATAACAGAGTTGTGGTATTTTACTAAAGCAACAAAAAAAATCTGAACTTTGCTTCTCTTTTGTGAAATAGCAAATCATTTAGGCAGTGTCTTTCCTAGGATCAGATCAGACAGCTGCCAAGTAGATTGTGTTTTATTCAAATACCTCAGTGATTTAAACTAAATCTTTCTTGACAATGTGGAAAACATGATGTTTTTGCATAAGCTCGTGAACCGTACCTCTAATGCCATGAGCTTGCAAACGTTTGATTTCTTGTTTGATATATTTGTGACAAACTGTTACTATATACATTTCTCTGGTATGACCCTTAACTGGTGGCTAAAGTGTTTTATAATGTATGTATTTATAGGCTATTTCTTAATGATTTAGGAGGTTGAGTAAAAAAATACTGAATATTATAATGTCGTGTATTGAACCTTCCAAAAATAATAAGCCAGCTATTTGAGTTGTTGATCTGCTGGAGAACTTCACCCAAAATATATTTTCTATTAATCCTGTTGAAAGCATTTTTATAGACTGAAGATCACAATCATGTGTTGAAGTTTGGTCTCTCTCAATACAATTTAAATCCTGATTTGTCGACAAATATCTCGAGCAAGCTAGTTAGTATCCCTAGTGAGTTATTCATTCCTCAGATCAACAATGATCTGGGTTGAATCGTGAAACTGTCGGTGATTTTTCTTCATCCAAAATTTACAACTATGATCTCAGTAAAAGGTCAGTCTCCATTTCATCATTCTCTATCAATCCAATAGCTATTTCTGGTTCTCGCACTTGTGTAGGTAAGTAGTGAAATTCTGGACAGTCATTAATGCTTTACTGTCCCCAAAGGCTGCATTGTTGCTGTCTATATGGATGCAGTTGTCACCTACACATGATCTGGTGGCAACATCAATCTTTCATTCATTATTCTCACTTTTGGGAAAAAGAAACATTGAAAAAAAATATGATGCTTATTGAACATAACCCGTTCCCTATGATGTGCTCCTCAACGCACCTACTCCCATACTCATAGCCCCCATGGGAGGTGTGGTCCAACTCAAGCCGTTCCCGAACGTAAGATTCCAACGCTCCCCTTGCCTCCTTCAGCAGTGATCTTTAAAAAAAACTCCAATTGCACTTGTCCTGCATGTTGCAAATGCAATTCGCCCTCCCCCTGCTAGTCTAGCCATTGTGACATCATCGGTTGAAGCTGGTCGGTTTGAAATTCAAGATATTTTGATTTTTTTTTAACTTTAATCAGTAATGTTGAGAAATAAAGCATAAAATGTTCAGTTAAAGTGATCTCTGCCTAGAAATGTAAAAATCTTCTGAAATTTGGCATTTTTAAAGCTTTAATCGTGTAGATGTGTCAAATATGGGATGAAATCTTCACTGAAGCTGATCACTGCCAGCAGAGTCACTGTGACATCATCAGTTGAAGCTGGTGGTTTTAATTTCAAAATCTTTTGACTTTTTTTAGACTTTTAATCAGTAATGAGTCGAGAAATAAAGCATAAAATGTTCAGATAAGGTGGTCCCAGCCTCGAGGGGAAATATGTCAATCGTAATATGTAAAAATGTTATTGTTACCGCGTAGTGTTTTTATGAAGATGTAAAGACAAGCACACGCACACGCACACACGAACAGAATTTTAATAAGTATATGATGATGGCTTAAATTTAAATTGATATTTTGGATTTTAATGTAGATGTCTTGATTGTTATTAACCTTTCTGTAATTTGATTAAAAAGTTAAATAAAGAGTTTGTTTACTTCCTGCTTTGGAGAATTCTGTTTGCGAGGCATCTCCTGTGCAGGTTTGTGATCTTTGCCTGCACAAAACCTTGATGCACTGTCTCAAACACAAATATCCCTTTTCCTTCCACAGATGCTGTTCAACTTGCCAAGTTCATCCAGCAGTTTTTGTTTTAACCCAAACCCTTCCACGGTTCCATTAGCAGGGCTGGTGTCAAGCCCTTTGCATGCGCATTCAGGCCATTGAAAGTGTTCAGTGTATGTAACAGTTGTGGAATTTCAGAGGTTAGTCTCCCAATTTTGGTTCTTACTGCAAAGATATCCTACAAGTCACATTTTGTAAAATACATTTTATTCTTTTGCCTATTGTGCCACACAAAAACATTACATTTTGAAATTAATTTGTGACTTTTTCCCCTTAAATTGCAAATTTCAAATTGTACAACAGAGTGCTGGCAGAACTCATTGGATCAGGCAGCATCTGGGGTACAAATGGATAGGTGACCTGAAACAAGGTCTGTCTAATCTTTCCACAGATGCTTCCTTAACCAGCTCAGTTCCTCCAGCACTTTGTTGTACAATTTGATAATTCCAATTTAAGGGGAAGTGTGCTTTAAAGTCACAAAAATATATTAATTTCTTAATGTAATTCTTTGGAGTAGCACAATTTCTTGTTTGAGGGTGGTGAATCTGTGGAATCCATTACCAGAGAAGGCTGTGGAGGTCAAGTTAAAGATATTTTTAAAGTGGAGATTGATAGATTCTTGATCTTCTTGCGTTTGAGGCAGCAGAAATCTGCATCTGGATGATGCCATCTGGTTCGACATCCGTAGGTGCCCGCCCTAAAAAGGGCGCATGCTCCAGCTTGGCGCCAAGCTGCAGCGCTGCTGCGGGCTCTGTTTGTTGTTGTTCGCCTGACTGAGGTCAGTTGACAGGGCTCACCATGGGGAGGTCAACAACATTCTTGATAAGTATGGGTGTCAGGGTTATGGGGGGGAAGGCAAGAGTTGGGAGGGAAAGATGGCAAGAACAGATTTTACCACTAACTCTTGCTGAATCAATTATCACATTAATTCCAAAAAAAGATAAAAATCTCGAGGAGCCAGGATTCTATAGGGCAATAGCCCTTTTAAATACTGATCAGAAGATACTAGCTAAGACTTTGGCTCGTAGATTAAGCTTAGTTATCGATAAATTAATACACCCAGATCCAATTGGGTTTATACCTAAACGACACTTGTTTTATAATTTGAGATGTTTGTTTAACATAATATATTCACAGAGAATGCCAAACGAAGACCTAATAATTATTTCACTGGATGCAGAAAAGGCTTTCGACCAAGTGGAATGGTCCTATCTTTTTACAGTGTTGGAAAAATTCCAATTGGGAGAAAACTTAACTTTATGGGTGATGCTTTTATACACTAACCCGACAGCTAGAATATTGACAAATCAAATGCTTTCACCTAAATGTTATTTATCTAGGGGCAACAGACAAGGATGTTATTTGCTTTTTCCACAGAACCTCTTGCCGAGAGTATCGGGTCCCATCCAGGCATTTATGGATATAATATTAAATATACCTCCAATAAAATTTCGTTATATGCAGACAATGTACTTCTATACATTACTAACCCCCAAGTTAGTATTCCAAATGTATTAAACATGAAAGAACAATTTGGTTCCTTTTCTGGATACAGAATTAATTGGAATAAAAGTGAAAGCGTACCAATAAAAGAACAAGACCCTTCTCAACTCCAACAGTTTCCTTTCAGAATTGTTACTGAAAAGTGGAATTTACGTGACTAGAAAATACTCTCTTTGTTTAAAACAAACTTCCCTCCATTAATTACTAAACTGTATGACTACATCCAATTTTGGAAAACACTTCCTATTTCCCGTCTTGGTAGATTAAATGCCATAAAGATGACCTTCCTTCCGCAACTTTTATTTTTATTCCAATCAATACCGATATATCTCCCTAAAAGCTTTAAAAAAAATTGACTATTGTTACTAACTTTATTTGGGACTACAAAACCCACTGATACATGTCAACATGTAAATTGGACGATACATGTCAACATGTAAATTGGTTAAAAATGGAGAGGGAGGATTGTTTGCCTTTTAGTATAGACTTGATTCTCCTATCTCCAATACATTTGAATAAGTCAACGTACGAGCAAAACCCGATAATACAAAGTACTAACCGTATCTGGAAACAGCTGAAACTCAGTCTTAAATTGAGAAACATGTCTCTCCTTCTTCCTATTGCAAACAATCCCTCGTTTAAACCGTCTAGATGTGGTGTTTGCGCAATAGAAGAATCTGAGAATCAATACTGTGGGAGATCTCTATAAGAAGGGGACACTCTCCTCTTTTCAAGAACTGCAGGAGAAATATGATTTGAATGCCAATAATTTTTTCAGATATCTCCAACTTCGAGATTACGTGAAAACATATACACAAGATGGGTCCTGATATATTAGATGACTGTTTGAATAGACATGCCGATACAAGCAAGTTGACATCTTACATTTATAATACCCTTCTAAATATTGACACTCCTCCTTCTGAGATTTATAGACAAGCATGGGAGGACAAGCTGGGTCAACCCATTTCGAAAGATATATGGGATGAAAGCCTACTATACATCCATGACTTGCCTGATACAATTTAAAGTATTGCATAGGTTATACTACTGAAAGACCAAATTGAACAAGATCTTCCCCAACTGTTTCTCCTCTTTGTGATAATAGTCACTTTCAAGACGCCACCCTAACTCACACTTTTGTTTCCTGTATAAAAATCCAAAACTTCTGGACAGAAATATTTAATATTATTTCTAAAATACTTAAAACTCCATTGGAGCCAGATCCAAAATTAATATTAGGAATGTCAGAGGGCTGCGTTAATCTAACGATATTTCAAAGAAGCTTCCTTGACTACGATTTAGTAACCGCGAAAAAACTTATACTTAAATTCTGGAAAAATATAACGGTCCCCACAGTGAAGATGTGGATCACCAAAATGACCGAGACACTTCATCTAGAAAAAATAATGTTGAAGGTTACACAAAAAAGCTGGAGAAACTCAGCGGGTGCAGCAGCATCTATGGAGCGAAGGAAATAGGCAACGTTTCGGGCCGAAACCCTCCTTTGCTCCATAGATGCTGCTGCACCCGCTGAGTTTCTCCAGCTTTTTTGTGTAACCTTCGATTCTCCAGCATCTGCAGTTCCTTCTTAAACACAAAATAATGTTGATCTTGACTGACAAACCAGATCAATTTTCAAAAATATGGTCTCCCTTTATTGAATTTCTTCAACAACATAATGGTTGAACACAAACTCAAAACGGATGGTAGGGCTGGGTGAGCGGGTAGTTGGATATATCTCCGCTTCTATTTCACCTTTTCTAGTTCTGTTTTTTTTCCTTGCTTTTTTACTCTTCTTTCCTTTCTTCTTTCCTATCTAGTTAATAGTTTATAAAATGTTAAAACTGAAGCTGTACGGAAATTATATAACTGCTATGTCCATCATTTTTTTTGTACAGTTGCGTCTAACAAAATAAAATGTTTAAAAAGAACGGCAGAGTAGACTTACATAGAAACATAGAAATTAGGTGCAGGAGTAGGCCATTCGGCCCTTCGAGCCTGCACCGCCATTCAATATGATCATGGCTGATCATCCAACTCAGTATCCCGTACCTGCCTTCTCTCCATACCCCCTGATCCCCTTAGCCACAAGGGCCACATCTAACTCCCTCTTAAATATAGCCAATGAACTGGCCTCGACTACCCTCTGCGGCAGAGAGTGCCAGAGACTCACCACTCTCTGTGTGAAAAAAGTTCTTCTCATCGCGGTTTTAAAGGATTTCCCCCTTATCCTTAAGCTGTGACCCCTTGTCCTGGACTTCCCCAACATCGGGAGTAATCTTCCTGCATCTAGCCAGTCCAACCCCTTAAGAATTTTGTAAGTTTCTATAAGATCCCCTCTCAATCTCCTAAATTCTAGAGAGTATAAACCAAGTCTATCCAGTCTTTCTTCATAAGACAGTCCTGACATCCCAGGAATCAGTCTGGTGAACCTTCTCTGCACTCCCTCTATGGCAATAATGTCCTTCCTCAGATTTGGAGACCAAAACTGTACGCAATACTCCAGGTGTGGTCTCACCAAGACCCTGTACAACTGCAGTAGAACCTCCCTGCTCCTATACTCAAATCCTTTTGCTATGAAAGCTAACATACCATTCGCTTTCTTCACTGCCTGCTGCACCTGCATGCCTACTTTCAATGACTGGTGTACCATGACACCCAGGTCTCGCTGCATCTCCCCTTTTCCTAGTCGGCCACCAAGTAGACTTGATGGGCCAAATGGCCTAATTCTACTCCTACAACTTGTGACCTCCAGCACTTGGTGTTTTGCTCAAGATTCCAGCATTTGCCGTCTCTTGGGTCATCGAATTTGTATAATTCACTGTAACATTTAAGCTGTCGTCCTCTCCTGGAATACTGCCACCCAGTGGCCCATTCTAATTAGTGCAGGACTTCACTATAGTGACCAAAATTGCATTTATTACACATTCATCATATCTGAAGTTTCATCGAAAAATAACTAAACTGACCCCAGCTCCAACTTGGGGCTCTGGCACTAGGCAACAACCCTTATTAATCATCCCTGTTCAGGCCTGACAAATAAAATATTCATGCAGGCAGTTAAATATTAATAAAAATTCATTTATTTTCATTTCACTTGATCCAGTATAAACATGATATACAAAAGGACCCCTGTTGTGTGTGTGTGTGTGTGTGTGTGTTGGAGTGGTGGTGATGGAGCCCAGTAAAACCTGATGTCAACAGCCTTTTCCCATCTAGTGCACATCAAGGAGCAAGAATGAGCTTCTTGCTCCTAGATCAATACAAATGATTCTCTCCACCTGCTCACCATGTAGCCTGTCCAACTCCATTTAAACATACATTCCAACTTTTGAAGTACAGGATTCAAAAGTAGGCTGAAGAACAGGAATTTACAATAGGCATTTATTAGTAGGATAAAGGCACACTGCAGTTATAGATCTGAAACAAAACCTTGAATTACAAAGTGGGCACTAAGTTTGGCAAGCAGAAATAGAGAGACGTATTTTGGTAAATATCCCCCCTCCACCTGAGGGTTTGAAAGGATCTCTACTTGATTCCGTTGTAGCTTTAGACTTTATTTTGTGCCAGACCGGCTGAGCAGTTCCACTATTGTTTGCAGTTAATGTCGTCTTCAACGCACTTTTAAAATGTCAAAAGGAAATGAAAATCCAATCGTCTCGTGATTACTTTGAACAACGTGAAACAAACAAGTAGTGAAGATGGCAATGTCCTTTTGGCACGTCGGAACATGTAAACAGTGTTACTTTTAACCATTAGTACAAAATGTAAAAATAAATTTTCAATCTTTCTAGAGTCTCCTGACTACTGCATAAACCCATGGAGTGTGGTGAGTCTGTCATGCACAGGGGCTTGGTGTGTCTGGCAAAGGGTTCGCACACCTGGATCAACGATTTGTTCAACTGCCCCATGACAGCTCCCAAGCTCCTCCTCAAAGCGTTCCATTTATTTGGAGCTTATGGTTTCCCCACCTGTAGCATCCTTGCAAAGCCGCCGCATTTATTGAGCTGAGAGTAAAAAGCAGTGAGGTCCAACTTCAGTCGTGTAGAATCTTCTGCGTATATGAATATGATTCATATTCATCATCGTCCTGCATTTAAATAAAATACTTCTTTAGAAAAGCAAATAGGATAATGATGGCATGAAGAGTTCAGTTCTATTTCCGCACCATATTAGCTGTACTCGTGCACGTAATGCCAATTGTTTCTTTGCTGTGACTTGTCGAGAGCTTCAGTGCTAAAGTAACAAATTGCAAATATAAGAAGCACAAATGTGTACTCTAGTCAGGATCTGATTTAATTGGTGATTGTAAGGAGGCTCCGAGTGAATCTCAAGGGTATTTAATTGTCATATGTATTGATATAACCAAAGAATTAATTTGTTACAGCAGGAGTAAATGAACATGCTTGACTAGAGTCCCTAGTGGGAGAGTCAAGGACCAGAGGCCATAGCCTGAGAATAAAAGGATGTACCTTCAGAAAGGAGATGAGGAGGAATTTCTTTAATCACAGGGTGGTGAATCTGTGGAATTCATTGCCGCAGTGGAGGCCAAGTCAATGGATATTTTTAAGGTGGAGATTGATAGATTCTTGATTAATATGGGTGTTATGGGGAAAAGGCAGGAGAATGGGATTGAGAGGGAGAGATAGATCAGCCTTGATTGTATGGCAGAGTGGACGATGGGCTGAATGGCCTTATTCTGTTCTTGTAAGTTAAGGATTTATAAATGATACTCCTGTAATGTCTACCACCTTGAAACACGGCCCTGTTTAGAACCGCCTTGCTATCAGACCCTTGCAGAGCTCCTTGATCTAATACTCATCGGGAAAGCTATCTGGATGAGAATTTCATGGGTTAGGATTTTTTAGATTAATGTCTTGTAAACGTTCCTTACCTCAAAAGGCTCAGCCGTATTATCTGAAGCTGACCCATATGCACCATACAGTGGGTTTGGTACTGAGACCAAAGCAGGGTTGCCCTCTGGTTTAAGGCCCACATTATCGTCATCATCGGCCTAGTGTAGAACATAGAACAGTACAGCATGAATTGGACCCTTCAGCACACAATGTCTGTGCCAAACATGATGCCAAGACCAACTCCTATGTGCCTGTACCTTCATTTCCTGCATATGCCTATTCAGAAGTCTATTAAATGCCACTATTGTATCTACCTCTTACCACCCCCCCCCCCCCCCTCCAGCAGCACATTCCAGGCACACACTCTATGTGGCTTAAAAAAAACAACCCGCATATCTCCTTTAAACTTTGCTTCTCTCACTTTAAACCTATGCACTGACTGTTTACTCTATCTATGCCTCTTATAATTTTATATAATTCTATCCGATCTCTCCCGCAAGCTCAGGTGTCCCTGAGAAAACAATCCAAGTTTGTCCAACATCTCCCTGTAGCTAATAATGGAAACAAATTAAAGCTAAAAAGTTTTTTCTTAATGCAGTCTGTCATTGAGGGGACTCCAAATGTCCCAACCTCGTGTTCATGAAGGTATCCGGCAATTGAAAAATCCATTAGTATGTTTCAGACTCCAAAGTAAACTACTTGTGACACTGCCCTGTGTCCAACTAGGAGTGTTGACACTCGCTCTTAGACAAGCCTAAACATTTGTACACTGTATCAGCAAAGACAAGGTCCTGGAATCTACTAATAGAGGCTGCAAAGTTGTTTACAACACTGTAACTCAACAGGTCATAATAGTACAGATTTTATTTCTGGCTATAATCTCTTGCTGAATCACCTTTAAACAGGATTCAACTAAATGACTTTCATGGGAAATGCTTGAAATGGCGTGACCCCAAGCCAGATAGTCGGGTTTTGCTGAAACTGTTATTGCATATCAAGGAATGATACGGATCCCAGATTTACAAAGCATCCATGCAGACTGTTATGTTACAGGTCCACCACCGATTTTCTGGCAACTTGTGGTCCGCCAGCTTCTTTAATCCAGACAAAATGACTGCAATTTAAATTCCACCCTGGAAATGTGGCGCCCAGGCAGGATGAGGCGGCCGATATCCACCCCTTCCTGACATCCGCGCCCGTTCGGCAGCTCGACATTGGTGGCTGTGGCCGGGGCTCTGGAACTCCGGAGCCAACGGCACCATTCCCATAGCCGACTTCCGCGACTGATCGGCGGGTCAAAATTGCCGGCTGCGGTCAGGACTCAGGAATTCCAGCCCGGCCGGAGGTGGCAAAACCGTCCACATAGCTGACTTTGTCCAAGGCCGTGACCTCTATTGGTCTGGCAAAATGGATAATGCAACAAGGTTCTGGAGCCAACAGTGCTGGAAAAACCAGTGGTAGACCTGTGGTAGTGTTAAGGTTTGTGATAAAATTAGTAATCACGTGATAAAATCCTCATTTCGCCAGGTGGGTGTGGCAGTAAACTCTGTCATATACACACTATAGGTCCACTCTATCCCCACACACAGAGGTAATGTTCAATCAGATATATTTATACCCCAATAATCAGCAATACTTTATCTTACAGGGAGCATTGTACAGCCTCTTGCCTGTTAAGATTGACAGGTTATTCTGAGAAAAGAAAGGTTAGCCCACATATGGTTATGCTATGTTATATGATGTTATATGTTTATATGTTATATGAAGGTTATATGTTATATGGATATGGTTATGCTACTGAAGCTATTTTTCTGCAGATCAAGCATTTGGTTTTTTGACCTTGTTGATCTATTGTTTGTACATTGCAATCAGTAGAGCAGAGGGAAAGAACCGTTGTCTGAACATTCTTCTGATGTTTATATCTTAAAAGTAGGTATGTTGCAAAGCCTACGTGAAGCGTCGTTGAAAATCTGCCCCAGCCCGTGTGTGTGATTTTGGCGCTGTTTAGAGGGGGCGGGTTTAAAACGCGATTTTTACTACGCTGTTGCAATCGAAAATGTTCAGCCTAGTAAATCATTAACGAAAAATCGCTGAAAGATCCCGTCGCAAAAGGTAATATTAGTTTTTATGGCCTTGTATAATAGTTATAGTAGTTTAAAAATCACTCTCTAAACCCGCGACCTCTCGCAGCCCCAGGGTTTTATAAAGCAAACAATTAAAGGTATGTACCTTATTTTTACATTAAAAAGGGCTTCTTTAGAACCCTTTATACAAAGTTTACTATTGCGAGTAGCTCATTTTGGCCCCATTATATCCCGCAGTATTTTTCTGGGCATTTGAGGCACAAATCTACCGCAATGTGAACGTTCTAAACCAGCGCGTTCACAGGAACCCACTAGAAAGCTGATTTACAGCAATTGAACACTAAATTCCTTCCATTTGGCCTATAAATGAATGTAAATGAGATTTCAAAATCATGTTTTATTGAGAATTATTTATGAATATTATTTGGACACTTGGGCTATTTAAAAATGTTAATCATTTATTAAGAAATGGATAGATGTTTAGATCTAGTAATTGAAGTTTGAAATTAGCTACAAGTGGGTAACTAACTAATTATATGTTTTAATTTCAGGTCATCCAAGTAAGAATATTTTATATTTGTTTCAGAATGGTTCAATCTACGATAACTGAAAATTTCATTCAGTTCTCTTAATTTTTAAGAAGGTTATGGGTTTTTGACTGTCCACGATCACAGCTTTTTTGTTATGTCCATAGAAAATCAATAGGAAACAAGATGCTAATTTCAGAGTATGAAAATGGCCATAACTTTTTAAATACTTAAGATATGAAAGTGAATTAGGTGTCAAATTAAACTTCTGTTTATGCTTTATCTGATGGGATAAATTACAGACTTGATTTTTTAAATCTCAAAATTTTGTAACATTGCTATTAAAAGGAAACATTCATGAGGTTGTGCTGTTATCTCGCTAGTGTTATGGAAGAATGGCGAAAACATCATTGTTAGCCTTGCTAGTGTAATAGGTGGAGGCATTTCTTTATTGCTTCTAATTCCTAATACAGCTGAATCCATTTTGTAACTTTTAAATCTTTAAACTTTCATAGTAGAATTGTGATTCTATTCAACGACTAGAGACTAATGCAAAGCGTAACATCCAACTGAAAGCAGCGTACCTTGAAGTATTGAAAGCGGAACCCCTCGTTCCTGCGACGAAACCAAGCCATAAGGCCAGCGACAACAACACCAATCAAACAGAGCAGACCGAGCACTGCGCCAAGGGCAATGTGAGACGATTTTGACGATGCTGCAAGCTAATGAAACAAGTGGGGTTAGTGATTAAACATAGAAACATAGAAATTAGGTGCAGGAGTAGGCCATTCGGCCCTTCGAGCCTGCACCGCCATTCAATATGAACATGGCTGATCATCCAACTCAGTATCCTGTACCTGCCTTCTCTCCATACCCCCTGATCACTTTAGCCACAAGGGCCACATCTAACTCCCTCTTAAATATAGCCAATGAACTGGCCTCAACTACCCTCTGTGGCAGAGAGTTCCAGAGATTCACCACTCTCTGTGTGAAAAATGTTTTTCTCATCTCGGTCCCTAAAAGATTTCCCCTTTATCCTTAAACTGTGACCCCTTGTCCTGGACTTCCCCCACATCGGGAACAATCTTCCTGCATCTAGCCTGTCCAACCCCTTAAGAATTTTGTAAGTTTCTATAAGATCCCCCCTCAATCTTCTAAATTCTAGCATGTACAAGCCGAGTCTTTCCAGTCTTTCTTCATTTGAAAGTCCTGCCATCCCAGGAATCAGACTGGTGAACCTTCTCTGTACTGCCTCTATGGCAAGAATGTCTTTCCTCAGATTAGGAGACCAAAACTCCAGGTGTGGTCTCACCAAGACCCTGTACAACTGCAGTAGAACCTCCCTGCTCCTATACTCAAATCCTTTTGCTATGAATGCTAACATACCGTTTGCTTTCTTCACTGCCTGCTGCACCTGCATGCCTACTTTCAGTGACTGGTGTACCATGACACCCAGGTCTCGTTGCATCTCCCCTTTTCCTATGATTTAACAATGATCCCTGCATCTATGCAATTATTATTGGATAATACTGAAATGTCTTTCCTCTACAGAGATGCGACTTTTCTGCATCGTATCTCAGTCCGCACTGCGATGCTACTAACATCGTGGAGCTGGCGGTCCCTTTGCTGGGGATCGACGTCGGTTGCTTCAACGGCGGGAACCTGCGGACTTAACATTGTGGAGCTCGCGGTCCCTTGGTTAGGCACCGACTACGGGAGCTCCAACCGCAGGAGTTTCGACTGCCCCAATCGAGGGAGCTTCGATCCTCCCAACTGAGGATGGTTCGACCGCCCCGAGACACAGGTTCAATGGGAAATTCTTCAATCTACAGCAACTACATTCCATAAACAAGGTCTCTTAAACTTGTGCAGGCCAGTTCACATATGAACAAGATACTCGAGTTTGCATGGACGTTGAACTCTCCGCTATTGTGGATACTTTCACTACAATGTACAGGAAGATGGGTCTTACATTTAGCATCTGAACACAAAGTATGTTTAATAAATAGGCCGTTTGTGTGACAGTGCCAGAGACAAAGGTTCAATCCTGACCTCGGATGCTGCCTGTGTGGAATTTGCACGCCCTCCCTACAACCTTGTGGACTTCCTCCAGCGCTCTGGTTCTCTCACTTCTCAACGATTTGAGGGTTTGTTGGTTAATTGGCCAATGTAAATTTTCTCAAGTATGTCGGGAGCGGATGAGAAAGTGGGGCAGCGTAGAACTAGAAACAAGGATCTACAGGTACTGGTTTAGTAAGAAGGGACACAAAGTGTTGGAGTAACTCTGTGGGTCAGGCAGCATCTCTGGCGAACATGGATAGGTGACGCTTCAGGTCTGTCCTGAAGAAGGGTCCCGACCTGAAATGTCACCTATCTGCTCCACAGAGATGTTGTTTAACCTGCTGAGTTACTCCAGCACTTTGTGTCTTTTTAAAAAAGAACTGGGGTGAATGAGTGAATGCTTGATGTTTGGCATGGTCTCGGTGGGCCATAGAGCCTGTTTCCAGGCTGGATCTTTCAACCAATTGACCAAAAGCATCAAATCATCAGCAAAAGCAGGATAACCTTCCCCAAAACCAGAGAAGCATTTGGATCTGGCATCAACTGTGAGCGGGAATCTTATGCCCTGATGCCTATCACCCAGAAAAAATCTGAATGCAATTAGACCAGTTGGGTTTAATGCAGATACCTTTCACCTTCTTTAAGTACCAGAGTCACATTTCGCGCTGTAATTGCCGTGATACACTTACCGGACTTGGAACTGTTAGAGGTCCTGTTATGGCGTGGATAATTCCATTGGTGGCAATGATATCCCATTTCAAAATAAGAATGCCATTCACCAACTTTGAGTCCTATCATCATAAAAATCAAAGATACACAAAAATGTTGGAGAAACTCAGCAGGTGCAGCAGCATCTATGGAGCGAAGGAACTAGGCGACGTTTCGGGCCGAAACCCTTCTTCAGACTGATGGGGGGTGGGGGGGGAGAAGGAAGGAAAAAGGGAGGAGGAGGAGCCCGAGGGCAGGGGGGATGGGAGGAGACAGCTCGAGGGTTAAGGAAGGGGAGGAGACAGCAAGGGCTAGCAAAATTGGGAGAATTCAACGTTCATGCCATCCGGACGCAAGCTACCCAGGCGGAATATGAGGTGCTGTTCCTCCAATTTCCGGTGTTGCTCACTCTGGCAATGGAGGAGACCCAGGACAGAGAGGTCGGATTGGGAATGGGAGGGGGAGTTGAAGTGCTGAGCCACGGGGAGTTCAGGTAGGTTATTGCGGACTGAGCGGAGGTGTTCGGCGAAACGATCGCCCAACCTCCGCTTAGTCTCCCCGATGTAAATCAGCTGACATCTAGAGCAGCGGATGCAGTAGATGAGGTTGGAGGAGATACAGGTGAACCTTTGTCGCACTTGGAACAAGGCTTGGGTCCTTGAATGGAGTCGAGGGGGGAGGTGAAGGGACAGGTGTTGCATTTCTTGCGGTTGCAACGGAAAGTGCCCGGGGAGGGGGTGGTACGGGAGGGAAGGGAAGAGAAGAATTGACAAGGGAGTTGCGGAGGGAGCGGTCTTTGCGGAAGGCAGACATGGGGGGAGATGGGAAGATGTGGCGAGTGGTGGGGTCACGTTAGAAGTGGCGGAAATGGCAGAGGATTATGTGTTGTATTTGCCGGCTGGTGGGGTGAAAGGTGAGGACCAGGGGGACTCTGCCCTTGATGCGAGTGCGGGGATGGGGAGAGAGAGCAGTGTTGCGGGGTATGGATGAGACCCTGGTGCGAGCCTCATCTATGGTGGCGGAGGGGAATCCCCGTTCCCTGAAGAACGAGGACATTTCCGATGCCCTGGTATGGAATGTCTCATCCTGGGAACAGATGCGGCGTAGGCGGAGGAATTGGGAGTAGGGGATGGAGTCTTTACATGGGGCAGGGTGGGAAGACGTGTAGTCCATATAGCCATGTGAGTCAGTTGGTTTGTAGTGTATGTACATATACATCATAAAACATCATAAAAATCAAGTTAGTTTGAGTAAGACTCTGAATCCAATTTAAACTATGAAACATCTAAATTGTGCTATACACTTCTGCCCCGGTCTAAATTTAGAGGGATTTGTTGAAAGTTTAAAATAAAATTTTAATAAAGTTTTGACTTTGTCATTTTAAAAAAAATGGTTATATAAATTTTCTGTTTTAAATTGCTGTATTTATTCTTAAGAAACTAGATAATAATAATAATAATAATAATGCATTTTATTTATGGGCGCCTTTCAGAACACTCAATGACACCTTACAGTCAAAACAAGCAAACCACAACTATACAAATACAGCAATAATACATAATTTGGAGAATGAGCAGTGGCAGCTAGTCACGCCCAAAGATCCTGTGGTGGAGCTGCTATAAGATCTTTGGTCGCGCCAGCGTTCACTCTCACTTCCGGTTTAATATCTGGATTGAAATAACTATGCTCTTTAGCCCAGCTGGGCAACCACTCCACTTCATCAGACTATTAAACCAGTCTTAATTGACTTTGAACATGGTTATGTTTGCATGTGCATGTGAGAGATATAACCACAACTCCCCCATCAACACTGAACCTCACTTGATTTGATTTGGAAATATTTTCCTGATGAAAAACACTTTTTTTATATAGGAGGGTCAATAACAACTGCATGCTACTTTTAATTTAGCTGTTTATAGAGACATAAGGGTGACCATTTCTTACAAAGGAGCAAGATTATGCTGATATTGAGCAGCATCTGCTCTCTAGAAAAACCCAATGCCCATCAGTCCCTTCTCCAGTTCCGATGAAGGGTCTTCAAATTGAAATGTTATATGTTTCTCATTCCTGACCTGCTGTTACTGCAGAATTCTACTTATTTGCTGCACAATAAGCCACAAGATGTGGACAGAGATATTGTGTAGTTGCTTTGATTAAAAAGCATCTATGCTCCACACAGCTACAAAGATTCTCAGAACATTTATAATTAGAAAACAGTGTTATTTATGAATGTATTTCTCCTCGAACTAGGTTTAGCGAAGTTTGTTTATGTTTACAACAGGTTTGCATTTTAACAGACCATCTCCATAGTGTAACTTACCTCAAGGACAGTGTTATTTACAGGTGATACTCCAATGTGAAGATCATATCCTAATCTGGATGGAACAAGTGTATTGTTACTCAACTCATCGTAGAAAAGGAAGGTACTGTTCCTGGTGACATGGTTTTCAAGATCACTCCACGTTAAGGCCTGGACACAATAAGAAATCAGTAAAGGTGAATCCTGCATGAAACATTCAGCAATCACAATGAGCTACTATGACCAGACTGGTACAGAAGGGTGTTGGTCAATGCCCATCTCCACATATACTACCCGACATAACATCACAATGCCGTGCTTGAATTTAAAATAATTAAATTAAAATAAGGGCACTATTTGCCTGTTTGAGCATAAAGGATCTCTTTACGATGGCATGGTGCTACAGCGGTAGAGTTTCTGCCTAATAACGCTAGAGACCCAAGCTCGACCCTGACTACAGGTGCTGTCTCTACGGAATTTGTACGTCTCCCTGTGACCGCGTAGGTTTTTCATCGGGCGCTCCGGTTTCCACCCTGGTATGTCGGTTAATTGGCTTCGGTAAATTTGTATATTGTTCCTAGTGCATAGGATAGTGTTAGTCTATGCGGTCATCGCTGGTTGGCGCGGACACGGTGGGCCGAAGGTTTTGTTTCCTCGCTGTATCACTAAAGTTCAGGATTGAAAGAAAACCAGCGAATGTTCCTAATTGTTTGCAATCTCATTGCAGTTTTTGGATTGGTAATTTGTGCAAGGATTCTATAACAAAGATGTAATTGCCATTCAATGGGGTTTATAAATCTATCTCCTCCGATTCACCAACATACCTTCCACAGCATTGCAGTGGTAGAGATTCATCCTTTGGGCTTCTTTCCTCATCTAAACATCTCACCCCTTGTTGAGATTGTGACTGGTTCTAGATCCCATCAGGAAGGGGAATCATCTTGAGCAATAAACGGAGGGATGCAGAGGAGATCCATCTGGAGAAAATCTATTTCTACATTCTTAAGAATACACGTTGCAGCCGATAGATTTAAGATTATCCAATTTATAATTGGCTACGGCTGCGGAACAATATTCCATATCACTTCTGATCATGACAATGGCTTGTTGCAACCAGGAGTGCAAATCCATGACATTGGTTTTGAGTATAAAGAAAACATTTGGGAAAATGCCACATTTCTTACCTCACTTTCTCCCAGACTCGAGTCTAAAGGAATGAATAACATTTCATTTGTTGTCTCGTCTGACAGGAACTCGAGCAACTCCTTTCCCTTTTCAGTCGCTTGGCCGTAGTCCAACAACATCTGACAAGAGAAGGCAGATAAGAATATGCACAGCTGACCACCACAAAAGCCTTGGGAGAACAATACTTACAGTGTAAAAGATGGAAAAATTGGAGTGACTCGAGATGACGTTCATTAGGTTCCCATTGCAGAAATAGCCGTCACCAACAAAGCCTTCCTTACATATACATTGAATGTCTTGGAAGTAATAGGTGACAGAGAATAAATATTTTACAAATCAAATATTCAAATCAAAAATTAGATCTTCTACTTTGTTAAAGAACAGCAAACTCATCAGACAGTACAGTAAATGTGAGGCCTACCTTGCATCCTAAAGCAGTAAGCATCCCACTGCTCACTCACATTCGCCCTCACGCCATAATCAAAGACCCCAATGTTGCCATAACCACAGCTAGGGTTAATGTGGGTTATGGGATACCCTGCCTTCATCTCAGCCATCCATCCGATTACACACAGGTGATAGCCAAACTGCAGGATAAATTGAGGAAAGAATCAATAGTTACTGTATTCCGGTTTGGTTGGAGAGACACAATCTTCTGTCATCTAATAGTTATTTGAAGATCTGGTTTGATGGCAGTTGACTGCAATGGTTCTTTCACGTTGGACGTTGAAGACTGGAGGTGAAGCGACAAAGCCAGAAAGGTACAGATGGAGAATCTGATAAGGAAGATAGGGAGTAACACATAGAACCAGAGGGAGGGGTAGTGGGTGGAAGGGGATGTGGAGGGGGAAAGGGAAAGAAAAAATGGTGATCCGGAGTAAGGAGGGATGTGAATTCGAGAATAAAAAGGTCGGTATGGAAATGGGAAGGGGAATTAAAACTGTTGCTAATAACCAGGAGCAACAGCATGCTCTGGCTGACAAGTAAACCTTCGCCTCACCTGGAACGGCTCTTGGTATCCCTGAATGGAGGTAGGGAGGTGGTGTAGGGTATACAGGTGAAAGTGGCTGGAGATGGGAACAGGTGAGTGAACCAAGAAGTCATAGGCAAGAAGTCAAGAGTCATAGAAGAGGGAGAGAGAGAGAGAGCGAGAGAGAGGTCCATATGGACAGTGGAAAGGGGTAAGGATGAGAAGAGTAGCGAATGGTGGGATTGTGTTGAAAGGTTTAAGACATTTAGGAGTGAGAAAGGGAGAATGTTTTTTCACTCAGATGACGGTGGAGGGAGAGTCACTGAGCATTTTTCAGAAGGAATTGGGCAAGTTTTTAGATATAACAGACATCGATAGGCGTGGAGAGAGAGTACAAATATGGTATTGTGATAGAAGACTGGCAATAATTGCGTTGAATAGCAGATTGTGCTCAGAAGCCCAAACTGTCTATCCCTGCTCCTATTTTCGATGTTTCTATGTTTCTATATCCACTTGGCGACATTGACTGAACTGAATCACACAAAGGCTTCACAGCCACACATTCCACACTCGTCGCAGTGAATACCTACAGTATATGCTACATTTCAATGCTGATTTCATACATAAAGGAAGGTGACATGGGAAGGACTTGAAGAGTTATTGTCCCTCCACCTCCCATAGAAACAGCTGGTCAGCCACCATCTTTATGAGGGGACAAGCAAGGGGAGATAACAAATCTTTAAAAAAGGATAAAAGAAGAATGTTACTGAAGATGGTTTGGGAAACTGTCAGTAGCACCAAGAGAGTGGAGTCAGGGTTATACGCCAAGGCAGACAGGAAACTGTCAGTCTATTTCTAGGTCATTTCCTGGCCGACGGCCAACTGAGATCCCACTGGAGGTCAACACCCAGATCTGATGAAACACATTAACTGAGAAACAAACCCACTGATGAAAAATAATTTAAGGTAATCTACATTTACACTTGATCTCTGCTAAATCATGTTAAAGAACTTGTTTGTAGCCAATTACCTGTTGCGCAGTTGCAAGTTGGTCAAAACTTGCCAGTGTTGCACCCTCTGCATTGCAGGCATCAACTGCATCGTCATAGGTGAACTTGTACTTCCCATTGGGTGACTGCAAATGGAAGACTCCAGCTGTTTTATCTGAAAAAAATGAATGACAGGAGCTGCCGATTAAGTAGCAAAACGGCCACGCTGGGATTTTTAATATTGAATTATAAACCATTTGCAAGAAAATCACAAGAGGGATGTGGTACAGATCCTGTCCAACATGAAAGTTGACGATATATATTATTGATTTGGATGAAGGAATTGAATGCAACATCTCCAAGTTTGCCGATGGCACGAAGCTGGGGGGCAGTGTTAGCTGTGAGGAGGATGCTAGGGGGCTGCAAGGTGACTTGGATAGGCTGGGTGAGTGGGCAAATGCATGGCAGATGCAGTATAATGTGGATAAATGTGAGGTTATCCACTTTGGTGGCAAAAACAGGAAAGTAGATTATTATCTGAATGGTGGCCGATTAGGAAAGGGGGAGATGCAACGAGACCTTGGTGTCATGGTACACCAGTCATTAAAAGTAGGCATGCAGGTGCAGCAGGCAGTGAAGAAGGTGAATGGTATGTTAGCATTCATTGCAAAAGGATTTGAGTATAGGAGCAGGGAGGTTCTACTGCAATTGTACAGGGTCTTGGTGAGACCACACCTGGAGTATTGCGTACAGTTTTGGTCTCCTAATCTGAGGAAAGACATTCTTGCCATAGAGGGAGCACAGACAAGGTTCACCAGACTGATTCCTGGGATGTCAGGCCATTCATATGAAGAAAGACTGGATAGACTCGGCTTGTACTCGCTAGAATTTAGAAGATTAAGGGGGGATCTTATAGAAACTTACAAAATTCTTAAGGGGTTGGTCAGGCTAGATGTAGGAAGATTGTTCCCGATGTTGGGGAAGTCCAGAACAAGGGGTCACAGTTTAAGGATAATGGGGAAATCTTTTAGGACCGAGATGAGAAAAACATTTTTCACACAGAGAGTGGTGAATCTGTGGAATTCTCTGCCACAGAAGGTAGTTGAGGCCAGTTCATTGGCTATATTTAAGAGGGAGTTAGATGTGGCCCTTGTGGCTAAAGGGATCAGGGGGTATGGAGAGAAGGCAGGTACAGGATACTGAGTTGGATGATCAGCCATGATCATATTGAATGGCGGTGCAGGCTCGAAGGGCCAAATGGCCTACTCCTGCACCTATTTTCTATGTTTCTATGTCTATGTTAACATAATACAAGCACAGAAAATGATTGGGTTCATAAATGACAGGATCCGAATTAGAGCATTCAGCTGATCAAGTCCACTCTGCCATTCAATCATTCTTCAATCTCTTCCAGGAGTGAAGTTACTCTCACCATTATTAAGTTAGCATTTAACCCACCAATGAAGGAAAGGCAATAAATTTGCAAGCCAGGATGCTGGTTTACTGACTACAAGTGCCTGTCGCCCTCCTACCTCTTTAGTTTAGTTCAGAGATAGTGTGATAACAGGCTGTTCGGCCCTCCGAATCCGTGCTGACCAGCGATCACATGTACACTAGTTTTATCCGGCACACTAGAGTATTTACAGAAGCCAATTTACCTGCAAACCCACACCTTTTTGGAATGTGGGAGGAAACCGGAGCACCCGGAGAAAACCCACACAGTCACAGGGAGAACCTACAAATGTCCTATAGACAGGATCGAACCCGGGTCTCTGGCGCTGTAAGGCAGCATCTCTACCGCTGCGCTACTGTGCCCCTTTCTAGATTTGATTTGAATTTGATTCCTTTATTGTCATTCAGACCTTTCGGTCTGAACGAAATTACGTTGCCTGCAGTCATACACAGTAACAATAAATAACAAAACATACAATAAACACAAATTAACATCCACCACAGTGAGTTCACCAAGCAACTCCTCACTGTGATGGAGGCAAAAGTCTTAGTCTCTGTCTCTTCCCTCCTTGTTCTCCCCCTGCGCTGAGGCGATCGATCCAGGCCGGAGATGCCGCTCTCCAGTCCAGCGGACCTCCGTGGTGATGTCGCCGCCGCCGAAAGCCGGAACGCCGTCTCCGCTCCAAGTCAGCCCGCCACAGCCTCAGCTCCGAGTCCTGCAGCCTCAGCTCCGAGTCCCACTGCATCAGCTCCGAGTCCCGCAGTCTCAGCTCCGAGTCAGGCCAACGCTGCCTCGGCCCCGAAGACGGCCAGACTCGCGTTGGTAAGTCCTGGCTGGCTCTGCCTCCGGAGCCTCGAGTTCGGTCGCAGGTTGGAGACTGCCAGCTCCGCCATTAGGCCTCAGCGCAGACGGAGGCAGAGAAGGGGGATACGACAAGAAAAAGTCGCATTCCCCCGAAGGGAGAGACAAAAAAACATGTTTCCCTCCCCCCCATCATAACACAACCTAATAAACTAAAACTTAGCCAAACAAGCCAAAAAATAACAACGACAAAAAAGTAAAGACAGACGGACTGCAGGCGAGCCGCAGCTGTTAACAGCGCCAACACTTCCAGAGGATGGCGTGAGGTTAAAGTTTTCGAAAATGATATCCACAACCATTGTAAAAATAAATAAATGAATAGATGGATGGATACATAGATAGATAATTAGACACGAACAAATAGAGAACGAGAGATAAATAAACATAGATAAATAAATAAATCATAGTTAAATAAATAAGTAGATTTACAAGGAATTGTTGAAACATGACAATATCAGCTTCTAGCTAAACTAGCAGCCATTAAACGTTTTGCCATTATTTATGCCATTAAATGTAAATATCGTGGGAGATTGTGTTTTGACGTTCCTCATCTGAGCCAACAAAAAACTGAATGTAAAGTAACAGAATAAATTCTCAAAAAAATACACTAAGTGCTGGAGTAACTCGTGAGAACATAGATACGTGACTGAATTTGAAGAAGAGACCCTAACCGAAACGTCACCTGTCCATGTTTTCCAGCCTGACCTGCTGAGTTACTGCAGCACTTTGTGCCTTTTTTTGTTGACAAAAATCTGCAGTTCCTTGTGTCTTCCAAATGAATCCTCACCTTGGAAGTGAAGGTCTTTACAGAAGGCATTGAGATTACATTGATCATCCATTTCAAGGCAGCGGTCGATGGGAGGCTTGACGTTAAACAGACACTGGATACCATCTCCTCGGAATCCTTCTTTGCATTCGCATCTTCGTTTACCCTGTAGACAATATAGACAATAAGTGCAGGAGTCGGCCATTCGGCCCTTCGAGCCAGCACCGCCATTCAATGTGATCATGGCTGATCAACCCCAATCAGTGCTTTCCCCTGACTCCGCTATTTTTAAGCCCTATCTAGCTCTCTCTTGAAAGCGAACCTGCCACCACGACCCTCTGAGGCAGAGAAATCCACAGACTCACCACTCTCTGTGAGAAAAAGTGTTTCCTCGTCTCTGTTCTAAATGGCTTACTCCTTGTTCTGCAGCAGAATGTTGAGGACCAACTAATTTCATGAACATGAACTATGGAAACACTCACCAGCTGTACAAATTATCACCATTATTGGGGTTCTAATTAATGTCAACGTTTATTTTATTCGTGTAAGAGCATGGATTTTATGTGGATCAACTAAAAACCAGCTGGAGAAATTTGTTGCATTTTGGTAGATATTAAATACAGCAAAGCAGAATAATTTCACTGCATTAAAACAAAATCACACAATTGGACAGCACAGTTGCACAGTTGATAGGAATGCGTGTGATTCACAGTCATGGTTTTAACATTAACGCCCATTTTACTTCGGAGTCACGTGAGTGATTCCGTGAAGAAGACCCGCCAGTGCGCATGCACGTCATTACGTCGTTCGCATGGCAAGACACCGGACGTGCAGGGCTTCGCTCCCTGGCGATGGTGAAGTAAAACCTGTAGGTAAGATTTTTATTACTTACCACGTTTGATGTTCGTGCAGGAACTTCTCTTCACAGAAGTATAACCATATAACAATAACCATATAACAATTACAGCACGGAAACAGGCCATCTCGGCCCTACAAGTCCGTGCCGACACAACTTTTTTTCCCTTAGTCCCACCTGCCTGCACTCATACCATAACCCTCCATTCCCTTCTCATCCATATGCCTATCCAATTTATTTTTAAATGATACCAACGAACCTGCCTCCACCACTTCCACTGGAAGCTCATTCCACACCGCTACCACTCTCTGAGTAAAGATGTTCCCCCTCATGTTACCCCTAAACTTCTGTCCCTTAATTCTGAAGTTATGTCCTCTTGTTTGAATCTTCCCTATTCTCAAAGGGAAAAGCTTGTCCACATCAACTCTGTCTATCCCTCTCATCATTTTAAAGACCTCTATCAAGTCCCCCCTTAACCTTCTGCGCTCCAGAGAATAAAGCCCTAACTTATTCAACCTATCTCTGTAACTTAGTTGTTGAAACCCAGGCAACATTCTAGTAAATCTCCTCTGTACTCTCTCTATTTTGTTGACATCCTTCCTATAATTGGGCGACCAAAATTGTACACCATACTCCAGATTTGGTCTCACCAATGCCTTGTACAATTTTAACATTACATCCCAGCTTCTATACTCAATGCTCTGATTTATAAAGGCTAGCATAGCAAAAGCTTTCTTTACCACCCTATCTATATGAGATTCCACCTTCAAGGAACTATGCACGGTTATTCCCAGATCCCTCTGTTCAACTGTATTCTTCAATTCCCTACCATTTACCATGTACGTCCTATTTTGATTTGTCCTGCCAAGGTGTAGCACCTCACATTTCTCAGCATTAAACTCCATCTGCCATCTTTCAGCCCATTTTTCCAAATGGCCTAAATCACTCTGTAGACTTTGGAAATCTTCATTATCCACCCAACATCTCGCATCTCATCAAACTATCTTGGTATCATCTGCATACTTACTAATCCAATTTACCACACCTTCATCCAGATCATTGATGTACATGACAAACAACAGTGGACCCAACACAGATCCCTGAGGCACCCCACTAGTCACCTGCCTCCAACCCGATAAACAGCCATCCACCATTAGCCTCTGGCTTCTCCCATTACCCACTATTGAATCCATCTTGCTATTCCTGCATTTATACCAAACAGTTGAACCTTCTTAACCAACCTTCTATGAGGAACCTTGTCAAAGGCCTTACTAAAGTCCATATAGACATCATCCACTGCTTTACCCTCATCAATTTCCCTAGTAACCTCTTCAAGAAGATTAGTCAAACATGATCTTCCAGGCACAAATCCATGTTGACTGTTCCTAATCAGACCCTGTTTATCCAGATGCTTATATATATATTATCTCTAAGTATCTTTTCCATTAATTTTCCCACCACTGAAGTCAAACTAACAGGTCTATAATTGCTAGGTTTACTCTTAGAACCCTTTTTAAACAATGGAACAACATGCACAGTACGCCAATCCTCGGGGACTATTCCCGTTTCTAATGACATTTGAAATATTTCTGTCATAGCCCTGGCTATTTCTACACTAACTTTCAACAATGTCCTAGGGAATATCCTGTCAGGACCTGGAGACTTATCCACTTTTATATTTTTCAAAAGTGTCAGTGCTTCTTTTACTTTGAACCTCATAGTATCCATAGCTACTCTACTAGTTTCCCTTACCTCACATAATTCAATATCCTTCTCCTTGGTGAATACTGAAGAAAAAAAAATGTTCAATATCTCCCCCATCTCTTTTGGCTCTGCAGATAGCTGTCCACTCTGTCTCTCCAATGGACCAATTGTATCCCTTGTTATCCTTTTGCTATTAATATAGCTGTAGAAACCCTTTGGATTTACGTTCACCTTACTTGCCAAAGCAACCTCATATCTTCTTTTAGCTTTTCTAATTTCTTTCTTAAGATTCTTTTTACATTCCTTATACTCCTCAAGCACCTCATTTACTTCATGCTGCCTATAATTATTGTAGATCTCCCTCTTTTTCCGAACAAGATGTCCAATTTCCCTTGAAAACCAGGGTTCTTTCCAATTTTTATTGTTTCCTTTCAACTGAACAGGGACATAAAGATTCTGTACTCTTAAAATTTCCCCTTTAAATGTCCTCCATTTCTCTTCTACATCTTTCCCATAAAACAAAATGTCCCAGTTCACTCCTTTTAAATCATCTCGCATCTCATCAAAGTTAGCCTTTCTCCAATCAAAAATCTCAACCCTAGGTCCAGTTCTGACCCTCTCCATAATTATATTGAAACTAATGGTATTGTGGTCACTGGACCCGAACTGTTCCCCAACGCATACCTCCGCCACCTGTCCCGTCTCATTTCCTAACAGGAGGTCCAGCATTGCCCCTCCTCTAGTAGGTACCTCTATGTATTGCTGCAAAAAACTATCCTGCACACATTTTACAAACTCCAACCCATCCAGCCCTTTTACAGAATGTGTTTCCCAGTCTATGTGTATCAGGCAGGATTTCGCGAAGTCCGGTGAGTGAAATGGGCTGTGGGGAGACCCCGGTTCTGACCGCGAAAGCGGATAGTCGGGTAAAGTCGGGAATTTCACGATTTCGCGAACAGGTCGGCTTAGTGTGTGAACGCTGCCCAAGGGTACAGGCCGCGTCTGCAGCACCTGGGGCAAGGCTGCATAGTGAGTGAGTGCACCAACCGCATTGGCACACGGAGGCTGTGAGGATTTAAATCTCCAGGTAATTGCCACAAACTTAGCTGAAGTTTGGGTTGTTTTGCTGTGGTGCTGTGCTGTGTATTTCTTCCAGGACAACGCCATGGACAAAACGACCAAGGGAAAGAGGCAAGCCGCAAGAAATCGGTAGACAGCCGCGGAGTGCGGTCTGTGAACGGCTGCCTCATACCCCTGCACAGTCACCGGCCGTGAGCGGGGCGAGTGCAGACTTGGGTGCTGCAAAGCACAGAGCCAGCGCCAGTCGGGCGTAAGGCCACCAGCAAGTCACTAGCCAGAGTCAGGAGCGGAGAATTCCTCTCGGGGCTGGATACCATTTTTTCAACGGTTATCCCAAATGGAGCACCTCTTGCAGAGGTTGTTTCCCCAGGGCACACTCCAGGAGCGGGAGTGGTGTCGGCGGTAGGCTGGAGAAGAGGCCACGCCAGCAGGCTGCTCGGTAGGACCCTCATTGATGAGGCACGTGCCATGGGTCAGCTGAGTTCTGACCCCAACACTGACGGTGAGTTCAATCCAGGCGAAGAACAGCAGCTGCCAGATGTCCCATCCCTGGCAGTACGATTCACTGTCCCGTCAGAGTCAGGAGAGCCACTGGGAGATGAGGTGGCCTCCACGATAAATTACTTAGTCTCCCATCAGCTACAGGAGCTCACGATGGTTGAGACCGCAAAGAAACACGAGACCCCGGGGAACTGCGAGTTACTTAAGGTGTTGGCAATAAACCAGGTGATATGGGGTCAGATGGACATGCGTGCTCAGGAAATGAAGCTGCTGTCCGAGACGCAGGAAGGTTAAGCCACTGGAGGTCGACAAATCTGAGGAAAGGTATCGCTACAAAAGAGATGCAGATTCCGGGTTTGGACCAGCAACAAGCCGGCCGGCAACTCAGATGCGCAGCTGGCGATCTGTAGCAGGGCCACGGATGAACAGAGCTTCATCAGTTTGGCGACAACGCATCCTATGCCTTCATCGGCAGTGGGCAGTTCACTGAAGCTGGTGGTACCATAACAGCTGGGCACAGGTTCCACGCACACTACCAGTCCTAATCAACAATGTGGGTCTGGCACTCCGAAACGTGAGTAAGTGGACCATTCACAAGTTGGTAATATTTACACTTGTTTGAGCAACATACAAATAATAAAAGCTTCGCCATCTGCTTAGACACAATAATAGCATTCCAAGCTAAGGCTGGAATTAGAGCAAGGATTGTCATTTCAAGACGGGCTCTAAATTGGGTAGAGTTATCATGCAAAGCACCCATGCAATGATGGCAGGAGTGGCCTGTTCATTATGCAAAATGGAGAATGTCGTTTAACTGTATTAATAACAGTAAAACATTGCAAAATGGGATAAATTATATTCCAAGGTTATTTAAACAATTATAAAATTGGTGTTTGAACTCAAAGTTTGAAAACACTTGTTATGTTTGGCTGGATGAGATTCCAACGCTGGATTTGTAAAACCATTGGTTCAGTCTCAAACTATACTTGAGAAATTGGACATCCATCCAGCTAAACGTTAAGTTGTTACCAATTAGACTTGTTGGTCATTTGGATGAATCTTTAACTATTGATTAGTTCTGATTCCGACTTGAGGCACCAGATTGAAGTTAATTAAAACATGTAATCGAAATAAAGAATTAAATTAAATTAAATTACAATTTGATGGTGGGGTGGGAGATTGCAACCTTCACGTGGTCCACCCTGTTTCGACTAAAGCAATCAACCCGACATGCCTAAACAAGATCAAATAGAACAAGTTGACCGCAACTTTAGGCTGTGCACGCCATATGCAAGAGTTTGATGGTATCAGTAAAACAAATGACACTTCTCTACTTGTAAGGAAACAGGTCGTTCTGCCCAACTTGCCCACACCGACCAACATATCCCATCTCCTGCTCGTTCCCCTCTAAACCTGTCCTAGTCACGTATGTTTCTTAAATGTTGCGATAGCAACTGTTTCAACTACCTCCTCTGGCAGCTTGTTCCATTCACCCACCACCCATTGTGGGGAAAGGTTGCGCCTCAGGTTCCTATTAATCCCTTCTCCCATCACCATAAACCCATGTCCTCTGTTTCTAGATTCCTCTACTCCAGGCAAGATACTCTGTGCATCTAACCAATCTATTCCTCTCATGAACTTATACACCTCAATAAGATCACCCCTCATCCTCCTGAGCTCCAAGGAATAGAATCCTAACCTGCTCAACCTCTCCCTGTAGCTCAGGCCCTCAAGTCCTGGCAACATCCTGGTAAATCTCTGTACCCGTCCCACCTACACTGCTGCCAGCAGTCCGTTTGGCCCACATCCTGCTGGTTAAGGAGGTAAGCTATTGTTTTGTTGCGTGCACCTACCGGACCAATGAAGAAACATATTGCATGCTCATGGCACCCGCCATTTCTGCCATCGAGACACTTGTCCTTGGCCGTGCAGACGTTGCCATCTCCTTCATAGTCCGGGTGACACGTACAGGTGACCTTAACTCCTACTTGAATGCACTCGGCATGACGATGGCAACCTCCATTAGAGTCCTCGCAGCGGTTAGCCACTACAAACAAGTTACAACATCAGACAATCAGCTCTAGGCCCAGGTTTCACTGACAGTAGTATAATGTTAATTACTAAAATACATTTTACAGCATGTCATCTGATTTCCATAAATCTAATAAAAAATAGCTTCTAAACATTCATACTGAGACTCTAATAGGGTTGTACATTTTGAATAATGTGCCCACCTCTTATAACCATAAGGCATTGGAGCAGAATTAGGTCACCCTTCACTCTGCCATTCAATCATAACTGATCTCATTTTCCCTCTCAACCCCATTCTCCTGCCCTCTCCACGTGACCCATGACCCCATTAATAATCATGAATATTAATGAACCACAACGGCTGCGGCTCGCCTGCGTTTGTCTTTTTTTTGTTTTCTTTTGTCCTGTTTTAGTTTATTCCGTTTATTTTAGTTGTGTATGTGTGGGGGGGGGGGAGAAACTTGTTTTTTTAGTCTCTTCATTCGGGGGGGGGAGGCGACCTTTTCTTGTCGTATCCCCCGTCTCCGACTGCGCTGAGGCCTAATCGCAGAACTGGCGGCCTCCAACTGGGACCGACCTCGAGGCTCCAGAGGCAGAGCCAGGACTTTCCAACTTCGGGGTTGTGTCGGCGGCGACCCGACTTCGGAACCTCGGAGGCTCGGCCGCGGGGGGGTGCGGGCCCAGTGGACTCGGCCGCGGGCCCAGTGGTCTCGGCCGCGGGCCCAGTGGACTGGACTAGGCCGCGGGCCCAGTGGTCTCGGCAGCGGGCCCAGTGGACTCGGCTGTGGGCCCAGTGGACTAGGCCGCGGGCCCAGTGGTCTCGGCCGCGGGCCCAGTGGTCTCGGCTGTGGGCCCAGTGGTCTCGGCTGTGGGCCCAGTGGACTCGGCCGCGGGCCCAGTGGTCTCGGCCGCGGGCCCAGTGGTCTCGGCCGCGGGCCCAGTGGTCTCGGCTGTGGGCCCAGTGGTCTCGGCCGCGGGCCCAGTGGTCTCCGCTGCGGGCCCAGTGGTCTCGGCTGCGGGCCCAGTGGACTCGGCTGTGGGCCCAGTGGTCTCCGCTGCGGGCCCAGTGGACTCGGCTGCGGGCCCAGTGGTCTCGGCCGCGGGCCCAGTGGTCTCGGCTGTGGGCCCAGTGGACTCGGCCGCGGGCCCAGTGGTCTCGGCTGCGGGCTCAGTGGACGACAACATCAGGAGCTCGCAGGTCCCAGGTTGGTGACCGGTTCTCCGGAGCACCCGCAACAACAGCTTCATCCACTGGACTGGAGGGCGGCAGCTTCGACCACCCCAGGCCGCGGAGTTTGAACCAGCCCGTTCGCGGAGCTCGGTTGCGGCCGCTGGACTTACCATCACCCGGCGGGGTCACAACATCGGAAGCCTGGATCGCCGCAACGCAGAGGGAGAACAAGGAGGGAAGAGACAAGGACTTTAAGACTTTTGCCTTCCATCGCAGTGAGGAGGTGCCTGGTAGACTCACTGTGGTGGATGTTAAATCTGTGTTCATTGTGTGTTTTGTTATTTTATTCTATGTTATGACTGCAAGGCACAAAATTTTGTTCAGACTGAAAGGTCTGAATGACAATAAAGGATACTTTGACTTTGATGAACCTATCAATCTATGCTTTAAAAATACCAAATGACTTGGAAAGACACAAAAAGCTGGAGTAACTCAGCGGGACAGGCAGCATCTCTGGAGGGAAGGAATAGGTGACGTTTCGAGTCGTGACCCTTCTTTGGGCCTCCCATTATCCGGTAATTTACAATGAGATCATCCCTCTAAACTCCAGTGAGTACAGGCCCGGAGCCTTCTAAATTAGTCCAATGAACGGAGCAGGCAAAATGACTTCCTGCTGTGCTATCAACTGTGTATTTTAATTGACAGTCAACGGCATTAGCCAGAGCATTCTCCAAGTTAAAATTGTCACCAGAGGGTGGTGAATCTCTAAAACTCTTTATTCCAGAGAGTTATGGATGCCAGATCGCTGGAAGTGTTTTAGAGGAGGCAGATAAAGTATTGGAAGACTGAGGAGTTGAGGGCTATGTGGAAGAGGCACAGGAGTTGACGGAGAGGATCGTGGATGGTCATGTTGAATGGCGGGGCAAGCTTAAGGACCCAGGCAGTCTCCTCTTGCTCCTATTTTATAATCTTCTTGTGTTCTAAGACAAACCCAGGGAAAATATTTCACAGAGAAGCACGTTCCCTGTGCAAAAACTCAAAGCAGAAACGATGTATGATATTAAGCAATGGTTTTCTGTGCTGCGCCTTGCTAGGTTGTTAAACTCCAAGGGTTTTCTGTGAACAAAGCCCCAAAATGACATTCTGTAACATATTTTCATAAACATTTAGAACAATCAAATTTCATCTCAAATTCCTCTCACTTTTAACCAAGATATTTGTATCCTTAAAATGTCACAATATACAATAGTTTCTACAATCATTCACTGCTTTCACTGATTTAGTACTCAGGATTCACAACTTAGTATAGAGCACAAATTCTCAGCAGCTGTCAATTTTACCATTATTATGTCATGCTTAATAACTACTCGTCCTTGCCTGTGCATTGTCGTCCATCCCCTTCATAGTAGAGTTTACACTCACAATTGTTGTCTCTTCGGCAAACAGCATTGCTATCACACTTCGGGTAACAAACAGGGACTGTATCTATTGTTAAATAAGCAGAAACATATTTGGTCAGTGCTTCAGTTTTGGGGTCATCATGATATATTTTGTGTTGGTGGCATCCATCCATCCATCTGCGAGAGGTGAGGGTGCGGTTTTGATGACGTCCTGCTTGGAGAGGGGAATGTTTCAGCTGTGGTTGCATCTCTTGCTGTGGCTGACTAGGCCTATCCTTGACAGACTGACTCTCTCACAGCTTCCACAGGTGAGGTTGTCCCTGTCCGTTGGATTGGGGAGTGTGTCTGGCCTCCACTTGCTGTCATGGTGCTTCATACCCACTGAAAATAATCTGGTCAAGACGTCAAATTTGTGGTCATAATGATCTATATTGTGGATGTGAATGCATCGCTAGAAAACCTCCTTGTGGTGATGACCTATTTTCACCAACTTCATCTTTACTCAGAGAGTTAAATGAGCTTTTGGTGTCGGCACTCCCAACTGGATGAGAGGGAATGGGGGTTGTTTACTAGGTATAAAAAAGTGTTCGTTTTGTATTGGCCTGTTTTCGTGCTGTAATTGTCAATTTAATAAACTTTTATCCATTTCAACTTGCAATTGATTAATAGTGTGTGTAATGTGTGTGTGTGTTGTGTGTGTGCAAGAGTGTGTGTGTGTGTGTGTGTGTGTGTGTGTGTGTGTGTGTGTGTGTGTGTGTGTGTGTGTGTGTGTGTGTGTGTGTGTGTGTGTGTGTGTGTGTGTGTGGTGTGTCCATCAATAGACACCATTGACACAGAGAGTGGTGAATCTGTGGACTTCTCTGCCACAGAAGGTAGTTGAGGCCAGTTCATTGGCTATATGTAAGAGGGAGTTAGATGTGGCCCTTGTGGCTAAAGGGATCGGGGTAGGGAGAGAAGGCAGGGATGGGATACTGAGTTGGATGATCAGCCATGATCATATAGAATGGCGGTGCAGGCTCGAAGGGCCGAATGGCCTACTCTTACACCTTTTTTCTATGTTTCTATAATCACCCAGTGGAATAAACCTCTGTCCAAGATGATGCATTCAATGCAAAAACAACATCAATGGCACTTGTAATAAATTGGATCACATGTTGATTTTGTCAAGTCAATATATATTTTGTGCACCTTGGTCTAAAAATGGACAAAATATCCAAATTCCAGAGATGAGATGGCACTGAGGCAGCATTGATCAAGTCTGACATCATCATCTAGGACATCGTGGAATTGGAAAAAAACTTTATATTGCCTGGAATCTTACCCAGCTCAAACAAATAGTTGTGGATGCATTGTGGATGTGAATCCATTGCTAGAAAACGTCCTCATGGTAATGACATATTTTCATCAACTTCATGAATGAACTTTTACTCCCCTTTTAAGGGCTGCGGTTGTTCACTGCATATAGTGTTTTATTCCATTCATATGTTAATGAATAAAGTAATCCAGTTCAACTTGCAACAAACCCAGACAAAATAGAATCTGGTCAAAGAACCGGCTTATAACACATTACATAAGTGCAGTGCAATGCAATGGCACTTTCCAACAAGATAAAGTCTAACTATACCCCCAACATTAAAAAGATTCAATGGTGTTGAATCACCCATAATTGGGTATCTCCACTGACTAGGGTGGCCATGGTGGCCCTGCGGTAGAGTTGCTGCCTTACAGTGTCGGAGTCCCGGGTTCGATCCTGACTATGGGCGTTCTCTGTACCTTCTCCCCGTGACCTGCATGGGTTGTCTCTGAGATCTTCGGTGTCCTCCCATACTCCAAAGACGTACAGGTATGTAGGTTAATTGGTTTGGTGTAAGTGTAAATTGTCCCTAGTGTGTGTACGATAGTGTTAATGTGAGGGGATCGCTGGTCGGTGCAGACTCGGTGGACCGGAGGGCCTGTTTCCGCGCTGTATCTCTAAACTAAACTAAACTAGACACCAAATCTTAACTGGACCAACCAAATCAAACCTGGAGCTGCAAGAGGAAGTTGAGATATTGAGTATTCTCAATTTGTGACTCTTTAAGCCCTTCCACTTTCTACAAGGGATGAAAGGAGTGTGGAACAAAGTGCTGGAGTAACTCAGTGGGTCAGGCAGCAACCCTGGAGAACATGGATTGGTGACGTTTCAGGTTGGGACCCTTCGTCAGACTGATTATAGGGGTTGGAAAGAAAGCTGGAAGAGAGGAGGGGCAGTGCAAAGCATGACAGATAATGTGAACACAGGCAAGAGAGGGGGGTAGATAGGGAGATGGGTGGACAAAAGCCAGGGATGATCAAACAGAAGGTGTGAGACAAAAGGATCAAAGAGTTGTGAATTGTGAACCCAGAGGAAAGGATGTAGGGGAAGGGGAGAATAGGTAAAAATCCAAGTGGGGCACAAGGGGGGGAAGAAGGGGGTAGTGGTGGAGTAAGGGGGGTGGAAGGGTAGGTTGTCAGTCATTACCTAAAATTGTAGAATTCAATGTTCATACCATTGGGTTTAAGCTACGCCAGCAGAATACAAAATGCTGTTCCTCCACTTTGCATGTGGTCTGACACTGGCAATGGAAGAGACCCAGGACAGAAAGGTCAGTGTGGGAATGGGAAGGGAAGTTTAAATGGTTAGCAACCACGAGATCCAGTAGGCCTTGGTGGACCCGAGCACTAGTGTCCTGAAAACAATCTTGTCGATGTACAGGAAGCCATATTGGGAACACCAGATGCAGTAGATGAGGTTGGAGGATGTGCACATGAACCTCCTTCACCTGGGAGGACAGCTGGGGTCCCTGGATGGAGGCAAGGGAGGAGATGTAGGGACAGTTGTTACATCTCCTGTGGTTGCAGGGTAAAGTACCTGGGATGATGTGAAGCGATGAGTTGCGAATGGAGCATTCTCTGTGGAAGGCGGAATGGGGTGAACATAGGGAGATGTAACTGGTGGTGGGATCACGTTGGAGGTGATGGAAATGCAGTAGGATGATGTCTTGGATGGGGATGCTGGTGGAGTGAAAGGTGAGGACCAGGGGAACTGTATCCTTGTTCCATCTGAAGGCAGGAGGAGCAAGTGCAGAACGTTGGGACACAGAGGAGACATGGTGAGGGAACGTGGGAAGCCATGTTTAGTAAAGGAAGAGGACATCTTGGATGTCCTAGAATGGAAAGCTTCATCTTGGGAGCAGATGTGACAGAGAGGGAGGAACTAAGCATGGGTGGTAGCATTTTTTGCAAGAGACAGGGTGGGAGGAAGTATAGTCCAGATAACCGTCGGAGTCGGTAAGTTTATAATACCTCAGGCCCCTGTGATGAGGACAGAAAGATCAGGAAAGGGGGGGAGAGGTGTCATAGATAGTCCAAGTGAATTTGATGGGCCGGGTGGAAGTTAGTGATGATGTTAATGAAAGTTCTAACATTGATGTAGCAGAGAAAGAGATGGGGGTGGTGACAGTGTAATGTGTAACAAGGGCTGTTTGATGCAACCGACAAAAAGCCAGGCATAGCTGGGGCCTCTGCGAGTATCCATGACTACGTCTTTATCTTGGAGAACGTGAGAGGAGTTAATTATTACATTTTCACCTTCATGTGGGTTGGTTATTAAATCAGTTGTATTAGAAATGGATATGTCAATCATCTTGAAATTACAATCACAATCATGAAATTACAGTGAAATGGCAAATTCATTTCCATATAATGATAACACCATATAACAATTACAGCACGGAAACAGGCCATCTCGGCCCTACAAGTCCGTGCCGAACAACTTTTTTTCCCTTAGTCCCACCTGCCTGCACTCATACCATAACCCTCCATTCCCTTCTCATCCATATGCCTATCCAATTTATTTTTAAATGATACCAACGAACCTGCCTCCACCACTTCCACTGGAAGCTCACTCCACACCGCTACCACTCTCTGAGTAAAGAAGTTCCCCCTCATATTACCCCTAAACTTCTGTCCCTTAATTCTGAAGTCATGTCCTCTTGTTTGAATCTTCCCTACTCTCAGTGGGAAAAGCTTGTCCACATCAACTCTGTCTATCCCTCTCATCATTTTAAAGACCTCTATCAAGTTCCCCCTTAACCTTCTGCGCTCCAGAGAATAAAGACCTAACTTATTCAACCTTTCTCTGTAACTTAGTTGTTGAAACCCAGGCAACATTCTAGTAAATCTCCTCTGTACTCTCTCTATTTTGTTGACATCCTTCCTATAATTGGGCAACCAAAATTGTACACCATACTCCAGATTTGGTCTCACCAATGCCTTGTACAATTTTAACATTACATCCCAGCTTCTATACTCAATGCTCTGATTTATAAAGGCTAGCACACCAAAAGCTTTCTTTACCACCCTATCTATATGAGATTCCACCTTCAAGGAACTATGCACGGTTATTCCCAGATCCCTCTGTTCAACTGTATTCTTCAATTCCCTACCATTTACCATTTACCATTTGTGTGCAATGTGACGAATAAAACTGTATTGTATTGCATTGTATTGTACTGTTGTATTACACTCATCTTGAAATTCTGGTCAAACTGACCATCTGCTGCAAACCAAGTTGTGTAAAATACTTGCCAGATTGTGATTCACAGTATTTTCCAGTCCAGCCTCCTTTACAGAAACAGGTTCCTTCACCAGCAATTCCATCATCACATATCCCATTTACTGAGCAGTTGCATTCTGCATTTTACAAAAAGAACATTTTAAATGGTGATTACATAGAAACATAGAAAATAGGTGCAGGAGTTGGCCATTCGCCCCCTCGAGCACATTCAATATGATCATGGCTGATCATCCAAAATCAGTGCTCCATTCTTGCTTTCTCCCCATATCCCTTGATTCCGTTAGCCCGAAGATCTATACCTAATTTCCCTTGAATACATTCAGTGAATTGGCCTCCACTGCATTCTGTGGCAGAGAATTCCACAGATTCACAACTCCGGGTGAAAATGATTTTCCTCATCTCAGTCCTAAATGGCCAACCCCTTATTCTTAAACTATGACACCTGGTTCTGGACCCCCCCCCCCCCCCAACATCGGGAATTTATTTCCTGCATCTAGCTTGTCCAATCCCTTAAGAATTTTAACTGGTGATTCAGGATAAATTGAAGAGTAATCAAAACCCGGGCATTACAACGTGAATAGATCAGACATATTCATCTTCAAGATATTAAGCAAATATTTCTGCTAGGAAATGATTTCTGCTAGGAGTTGACAGCAACTCTTGCACTGAAGCAAAGCTGCCACCAGGAGGGGAAAGGGCTCCGTAGATCAATGCATTCACAGTGCATTGAGCAGTACAGATACTCTCTGCTATGGATAAAGGTTACGACTCGCGGACCATTGAGTAAGTCAGATGTTAATTTAAGTCGGAAATGGAGGTGTTGCTGAGCACGTGTGAATTTACTATTCGACACTGACACCACTTGGGAGTTCCAATGCCGAAACTAGGTGGGAGCTCCGACGTGGAGACCTCGGTGAAACTCCGACGTGGAGACCAAGATGGAGCTCCGACGTGGAGACCAAGAAGGAGCTCCGACGTGGAGACCGTGTGAGAGCTCCGACATGGAGACCATGGGGAAACATCCACAAGAACAGCTGCCTGGCTTGCAGAAACACCACACACACACACAGCAGCGCACTGCTACTAAGACACACAATTCGTAAATTGCAGAGAGCTAAAAATTGTTTACGTAAGTGCGAGTTTATGTAAGTCGCCCACTACACAAGTCGGTGAGTGTCTGTAGAAGCAAAGTTTCTTAATTCTGTACATTTGAAATAGCAGGTTGCAGAGAAAATCATCCAGCTCGAATAAGTTTTTAAGTGCTTACTATTAATAAGTGCTTACTACTAATAAGAATATTAGTAGTAAGCACAAGGTAGTGATTGTGGGAGATTTCAACTTTCCACACATAGACTGGGAAACACATTCTGTAAATGGGCTGGATGGGTTGGAGTTTGTAAAATGTGTGCAGGATAGTTTTTTGCAGCAATACATAGAGGTACCTACTAGAGGAGGGGCAGTGCTGGACCTCCTGTTAGGAAAAGAGACGGGACAGGTGGCGGAGGTATGCGTTGGGGAGCACTTCGGGTCCAGTGATCACAATACCATTAGTTTCAATATAATTATGGAGAGGGTCAGAACTGGACCTAGGGTTGAGATTTTTGATTGGAGAAAGGCTAACTTTGATGAGATGCGAGATGATTTAAAAGGAGTGAACTGGGACATTTTGTTTTATGGGAAAGATGTAGAAGAGAAATGGAGGACATTTAAAGGGGAAATGTAATAGTTGGGGAGCACTTTGGGGTCAGTGATCACAAGTACAGAATCTTTATGTTCCTGTTCGGTTGAAAGGAAACAGTAAAAATTGGAAAGAGCCCTGGTTTTCAAGGGAAATTGGACATCTTGTTCGGAAAAAGAGGGAGATCTACAATAATTATAGGCAGCATGAAGTAAATGAGGTGCTTGAGGAGTATAAGGAATGTAAAAAGAATCTTAAGAAATAAATTAGAAAAGCTAAAAGAAGATATGAGGTTGCTTTGGCAAGTAAGGTGAAAGTAAATCCAAAGGGTTTCTACAGCTATATTAATAGCAAAAGGATAACGAGGGATAAAATTGGTCCATTGGAGAGACAGAGTGGACAGTTATCTGCAGAGCCAAAAGAGATGGGGGAGATATTGAACAATTTTTTTTCTTCGGTATTCACCAAGGAGAAGGATATTGAATTATGTGAGGTAAGGGAAACTAGTAGAGTAGCTATGGATACTATGAGGATCAAAGTAAATGAAGTACTGACACTTTTGAAAAATATAAAAGTGGATAAGTCCTGACAGGTCCTGACAGGATATTCCCTAGGACATTGAGGGAAGTTAGTGTAGAAATAGCCGGGGCTATGACAGAAATATTTCAGATGTCATTAGAAACGGGAATAGTCCCCGAGGATTGGCGTACTGCGCATGTTGTTCCATTGTTTAAAAAGGGTTCTAAGAGTAAACCTAGCAATTATAGACCTGTTAGTTTGACTTCAGTGGTGGGCAAATTAATGGAAAAGATACTTAGAGATAATATATATAAGCATCTAGATAAACAGGGTTTGATTAGGGACAGTCAACATGGATTTGTGCCTGGAAGGTCATGTTTGACTAATCTTCTTGAATTTTTTGAAGAGATTACTAGGGAAATTGACGAGGGTAAAGCAGTGGATGTTGTCTATATGGACTTTAGTAAGGCCTTTGACAAGGTTCCTCATGGAAGGTTGGTTAAGAAGGTTCAACTGTTGGGTATAAATGCAGGAATAGCAAGATGGATTCAACAGTGGGTAATGGGAGAAGCCAGAGGGTAATGGTGGATGGCTGTTTATCGGGTTGGAGGCAGGTGACTAGTGGGGTGCCTCAGGGATCTGTGTTGGGTCCTTTGTTGTTTGTCATGTACATCAATGATCTGGATGAAGTTGTGGTAAATTGGATTAGTAAGTATGCAGATGATACCAAGATAGGGGGTGTTGTGGATAATGAAGAGGATTTCCAAAGTCTACAGAGTGATTTAGGCCATTTAGAAAAATGGGCTGAAAGATGGCAGATGGAGTTTAATGCTGATAAATGTGAGGTGCTACACCTTGGCAGGACAAATCAAAATAGGACGTACATGGTAAATGGTAGAGAATTGAAGAATACAGTTGAACAGAGGGATCTGGGTATAACCGTGCATAGTTCCTTGAAGGTGGAATCTCATATAGATAGGGTGGTAAAGAAAGCTTTTGGTATGCTAGCCTTTATAAATCAGAGCATTGAGTATAGAAGCTGGGATGTAATGTTAAAATTGTACAAGGCATTGGTGAGACCAAATCTGGAGTATGGTGTACAATTTTGGTCGCCCAATTATAGGAAGGATGTCAACAAAATAGAGAGAGTACAGAGGAGATTTACTAGAATGTTGCCTGGGTTTCAACAACTAAGTTACAGAGATAGGTTGAATAAGTTAGGTCTTTATTCTCTGGAGCGCAGAAGGTTAAGGGGGGACTTGATAGAGGTCTTTAAAATGATGAGAGGGATAGACAGAGTTGATGTGGACAAGCTTTTCCCTTTGAGAATAGGGAAGATTCAAACAAGAGGACATGACTTCAGAATTAAGGGACAGAAGTTTAGGGGTAATATGAGGGGGAACTTCTTTATTCAGAGAGTGGTAGCGGTGTGGAATGAGCTTCCAGTGGAAGTGGTGGAGGCAGGTTCATTGGTATCATTTAAAAATAAATTGGACAGGCATATGGATGAGAAGGGAATGGAGGGTTATGGTGTGAGTGCAGGCAGGTGGGACTAAGGGAAAAAAGTTGTTCGGCACGGACTTGTAGGGCCGAGATGACCTGTTTCCGTGCTGTAATTGTTATATGGTTATATGGTTATAAGTATTTGTTGGAACTCCAACCGCAACTTGGAACAGTTGTGAGATGCATAACAAAAGCTATCAATATCTTAGAGGACACTGAACTGGTTTGTAAAACGTACTTTTGCAGTCTGATCCATATCTTCCTTCTCCACACAGTTCGCAGGCTGTTCCCCTGAACCCTAGTGAGCAATCGCATGTTCCATTTCCATGCTTTCCTTCATTGCACTTTCCATGGAAGCTACAAGGGTTCTCTATGCCCCCAGGACATTCTAAAATGATAAAGTTACACAGGTTATTCTTCTGTATTGAAGAAGCATTTATGGATTCATAACTGGGAGAGGTCCCTTTCAGGAAAAACTATGCTTCAATTAATTATAAACTCCCTGTAATCATTGGATGACAGGGCAAACCGCATCACATATGGGGAGTTTAAGAGGGAACTGCAGATGCTGGAGAATCGAAGGTTACACAGAAAAGCTGGAGAAACTCAGCAGGTGCAGCAGCATCTATGGAGCGAAGGAAATAGGCAACGTTTCGGGCCGAAACCCTTCTTCAGACTGATCGGGGGTGGGGATAGGTGGGGACAAGAAAGGGAAAAGGAGGAGTAGCCAGAAGGCTGGAGGGTGGGAGGAGACAGCAGGGGAGCTGAGGAAGGGGAGGAGACAGCAAGGACTAACAAAATTGGGAGAATTCGATGTTCATGCCCCGGGGGTGCAAACTCCCCAAACGGAATATGAGGTGCTGTTCCTCCAATTTCCGGTGCTGCTCGCTGTGGCCATGGAGGAGACCCAGGACAGAGAGGTCGGAGGCGGAGTGGGAGGGGGAGTTGAAGTGCTGAGCCACCGGGAGGTCAGCTTGGTTATTGCGGACCGAGCGGAGGTGTTCGGCGAAACGATCGCCCAACCTCTGCTTGGTCTCACCGATATAGATCTGCTGACATCTAGAGCAGCGGACGCAATAGATGAGGTTGGAAGAGATGCAGGTAAACCTCTGTCGCACCTGGAACGATTGCTTGGGTCCTTGAAAGGAGTCGAGGGGGGAGGTAAAGGGACAAGTGCAGTAGATGCAACACTTGTCCCTTTACCTCCCCCCTCAACTCCGTTCAAGGACCCAAGCAGTCGTTCCAGGTGCGACAGAGGTTTACCTGCATCTCTTCCAACCTCATCTATTGCGTCCGCTGCTCTAGATGTCAGCAGATCTATATCGGTGAGACCAAGCGGAGGTTGGGCGATCGTTTCGCCGAACACCTCCGCTCGGTCCGCAATAACCAAGCTGACCTCCCGGTGGCTCAGCACTTCAACTCCCCCTCCCACTCCGCCTCCGACCTCTCTGTCCTGGGTCTCCTCCATGGCCACAGCGAGCAGCACCGGAAATTGGAGGAACAGCACCTCATATTCCGTTTGGGGAGTTTGCACCCCCGGGGCATGAACATCGAATTCTCCCAATTTTGTTAGTCCTTGCTGTCTCCTCCCCTTCCTCAGCTCCCCTGCTGTCTCCTCCCACCCTCCAGCCTTCTGGCTACTCCTCCTTTTCCCTTTCTTGTCCCCACCTACCCACACCCCCGATCAGTCTGAAGAAGGGTTTCGGCCCGAAACGTTGCCTATTTCCTTCGCTCCATAGATGCTGCTGCACCCGCTGAGTTTCTCCAGCTTTTCTGTGTAACCTCACATATGGGGAGGTTCACTGTAGACATGGACAGCAAACCATCATCTAGCACAACAGCAGTTACTAGCAATAGCAATAAAGGCAAAATCAATTAGAAATATGTGCATGATATTGGATCGGTAAAAAATACACTTAAACCGATGGAATTTAGTTTTCATGGGTAGCAGAAAGTAAGCTATTATTCAGTAGCCAGGTTTTCATTACAGAATCAGAAAATGGTCACTGCATTTCTGTTCCAGCTCAATATAAGAACACTGAAACATTAAAAATAGGTGCAGGTGTAGGCCATTCGGCCCTTCGAGCCAGTACTGCCATTCAATATGATCATGGCTGATCTTCCAAAATCAGTACCCATGTTCCTTCTTTCTCCCCATATCCCTTGATTCCGTTAGCCCCAAGACCTAAATCTAACTCTCTCTTGAAAACATCCAGTGAACTGGCCTCCACTGCCTTGTGTGGCAGAGAATTCCACAGATTCACAACTCCCCGGTTGGAGGAGTGGATCTGGCTAGTTCCACTCCTGCAGTCCTGCAAGTTCATGGCTTACAACTACCTATCTAATTCCCCTTCAAACACTGCAGATGAATCTGTTCAAGAAGGAACTGCAGATGCTGGAAGATCGAAGGTACACAAAAATGCTGGGAGAAACTCAGCGGGTGCAGCAGCATCTATGGAGCGAAGAAAATAGGCGACGTTTCGGGCCGAAACCCTTCTTCAGACTGATGGGGGTGGGAGGGGAGAAGGAAGGAAAAAGGGGAGGAGGAGGAGCCCGAGGGCGGGGGGATGGGAGGAGACAGCTTGAGGGTTAAGGAAGGAGAGGGGACAGCAAGGGTTAGCAAAATTGGGAGAATTCAACATTCATGCCATCACGATGCAAGCTGCCCAGGCGGAATATGAGATGCTGTTCCTCCAATTTCCGGTGTTGCTCACTCTGGCAATGGAGGAGACCCAGGACAGAGAGGTCGGATTGGGAATGGGAGGGGGAGTTGAAGTGCTGAGCCACCGGGAGTTCAGGTAGGTTATTGCGGACTGAGCGGAGGTTTTCGGCGAAACGATCGCCCAACCGCCGCTTAGTCTCCCCGATGCAAATCAGCTGACATCTAGAGCAGCGGATGCAGTAGATGAGGTTGGAGGAGATACAGGTGAACCTTTGTCGCACCTGGAACGACTGCTTGAATGGAGTCGAGGGGGGAGGTGAAGGCCCTTGCTGTCTCCTCCCCTTCCTTAACCCTCGAGCTGTCTCCTCCCATCCCCCTGCCCTCGGGCTCCTCTTCCTCCCCTTTTTCCTTCCTTCTCCCCTCCCACCCCCCATCAGTCTGAAGAAGGGTTTCGGCCCGAAACGTCGCCTATTTTCTTCGCTCCATAGATGCTGCTGCACCCGCTGAGTTTCTCCAGCAATTTTGTGTACCTGCAGATGAATCTGCCTCCACTTATCCCCTGACATTGAACATTCTGCACAAAAGGTCGTTACAATGGGTTTGTTTGCAAACTGCATCTCTCTCCTTTGTCCAACTATCTGCCTATCAAACCCCCTCCTCACTTGTATCCACCTATCTATCACTTGCCAGGTTTATTCCTGCCTCTTCTTTCTTCTAGCTTTCCCCCTCCTCACCCACAACGATGGGTCCCGACTCGAAATGTCACCTATCCATGTTCTCCATGTTCTCCATGTTCCCCTGTGACAAGGTGAAGGTGTAACATCCACCACCATTCCACTTGCTTCTTAATTACTTATTCATTTTCTGGGCTTCTTATTCGAGCCACATACCATTTTCAGTGATATTCTGCTTTTTTATTCTTCCGACCAAATGAATTAATTTCCCATAATTTGTTCTATTTAATCCATCTGTACATCCACAGTAGACTGCTTTATTTCTCATTCTATTTGAAGTTAGAGAAGTCAATGTTCATACCGCTAAGTTGCCCAAGCAAAATATTAGGTGCTGTTTCTCCAATTTACGCTGGGCCTCACTCTGACAATGGACAGAAAGGTCAGATTGGGAATGGGAGGGGGAGTTAAAGTGCCGAGCAACCGGGAGATCAGGTAGGTTTATGTGGACTGAGCGGAGGTTTTTCAGTGAAAAACAAGCCTGCGCTTGGTCTCGCAGATGTACAGGAGTTGACACCTGGAACAGCGGATACAGTGGATGAGGTTGGAGGAGGTGGAAGTGCCTCACCTGGAAAGACTGTTGGGGTCCTTGGATGGAGTCGAGGGGGGAGGTAAAGGTACAGGTGTTGCATCTCCTGCGGTTGCAGGGGAAAGTATCTGGGGAGCTGGTGGTTTGGGTGGGAAGTTGACCAGGGAGTTGCAGAGGGAATGGTCTCTGCGGAAAGCAGAAAGGGGTGGAGATGGGAAGATGTGGCCAGTAGTGGGATCCTGTTGGAGGTGGCAAAAATGTTGGAGGATTATAGGCTGTATGCAATGACTGATGGGGTGGAAGGTGAGGACAAGGGGGACTCTGCCTTGTTACGAATGGGGGGAGGGGGAGCAAGAGCAGCATTTCGAGGAGATCCTAGTGAAAGCCTCATCTATAATGGAAGAGGGAACCCCCGTTCCATAAAAAATGAGGACATCTTCGATGACCTGGTATGGAAAACCTCATCCTGGGCGCAGATGTGGCGTAGACAGAAGAAGTGGGAGTAGGGCATGGAGTCTTTACAGGGAGCAGTGTGGGAAGAAGTGTAGCCTAGATAACTATGGGAGTCAGTGGGTTTGTAATAGACATTAGTCGATAGTCTGTCTTCTGTGATGGAGACGGTGAAATCTAGAACCCAGCTACACAAGTCCCACATGCCTGCGTTTGGTCCATATCCTTCCAAACCTCTCCTATCCATGTACCTGTCTAACTATTTCTTAAATGTTTTGATAGTCTCAGCCTCAACTACCTCCTCTAGCAGATTGTTCCATACATCCACCACCCTTTGTGTGAAAACGTTACCCCTCACATTCCTATATCTTTCCCCCTTCACCTTAAACCTATGTCCTCTAGTCCTTGAATCACCTACTCTGGGCAAGATTTTATACATCTCTATAATCACCCCTCATCCTGCCTGCTGTGCTCCAAGGAATAGTCTCAGCCTACTCCACCTCTCCCTATAACTCAGTCCCTCGATTCCCGGCAAAATCCTTGTAAATCCACTCTGGACCCTTTCCTTGCTGCCACCTCACAGCGCCAGAGACCCGGGTTTGATCCAGACCTCGGGTGCTGCCTGTGTGGAGTTTGCACATTCTCCCTGTGACGGCATGGGATCCCACCAGGTGCCCTGGTTTCCTCCCACATCCCAACGACTAAGGAACAATTCCAGCCTTTCGAGTCTTAGCATAAAGGAGAAAACACGTCCAGCATTTCATTTTGAAGCTCATTTCTTTGATCTTTTGCTGGCAGAGACAACAACGTTAAAAGTTACAGAGAAACATAATTAATTCTGACCCCCCACCCCCCACCCCCCCCCCACCCCGCCACTGCCCCCCCCCACCCCCCCTCACCCAACAAAAGCAAAACCTATGTAAAAATGAATTCCATCTCTGTGATTACCTTGACATTGAGGGCCGTAATGATTCTTACAACATCGGGGAATCCATACAGGATTAACACATTGCCTGCTACAACCATGCACGTGGACATGAGGACTGGGAGAGCGCCATGGATTTACTCTGGAGCCAAAGGAAAGTGGTGGGACTCCTTGCCTCTTGCGGAGGCTGAGAATATGAGTCACAATCTGAGCCATGGTTAATTTAGCATAGAAGCAATGTTGGTATTCGGCACCATCCTTCAAAAACAAAAGACAGAACGAGGGGTCACAGACTTAATTTCTCAATCTTATAGACCCTTAGCATATTGTATTCCATACATCACAGTGATTGCAGATTAGCCATGATTGTTATCTATGAACATTATTTATACCCACCCAGGGTCCATCATGCAGAACCAAAGCATTTCTCAGTACATATGATCACGAGGAAAAGCAACAGGTGTAGAAGTTTAGCCTGTGCAATCAAGGAACTGCAGATGCTGATTTACAATAACAAGACACAAACTCCTGGAGTAATTCAGCGAGTCAGGCAGCATCCCTGGAGAACAAGGGTAAGTGATGTTTTGGGCCTGGACCCTTCATCTCTGGTATGCCCAGCACTCTATGTTCTCCAGCACCTTGTGCCATTTTAGCCTCTTCAACTGTCATATATCAAGATCAGGGTTTACCTTCTGTTTCATTTCCATTACCTAGTCCCTTATCCCATGACTAATTTAATATTCACAAATATATCATTTTTTGTTTTTAATGCAATAAATGTCTGAGCTCTCACAGACTGCCGAGGTAGAGAATTCCAAACATTCATCACCCTCGGGCTAAAGGCATTTCTCTTCATTTCAGTCCACATTGCCGACCATTTATTTTGAGACTATTATCACCATTTCTGAACTCATCAGCCTGGGAAAACACTTCCCCTTATTTATCCCAATGAGCCTGCAAGAATGTTCTACCTTTCAAAGTAGATCATAGCATGGAAACAGGTTCTTCAGCTCACCAAGTCCATGCCGATCTACCCATTTACATTACCTTTTATTCCCCCCACATTCCCAATAACTCTTCCCAGGTTCTACATATTAGGTGCAATTTACAGAGGCCAATGAACGATACATCTACCTTTGGGATGTTGGAATACCCAGGGGAAATCCACACTGTCACAGGGAGAAGGAGCAAACGCTATACAGAGCAGCACCCAAGGTCAGGATTGAACCTGGGTCTCTGTGAGTTAGTGGCTCTAACTGCACTTGAATTAAACTGCACTCGAATTTGGTGGCCTTGCACCCTGCTTGAAATGGTAGGAAAATGGATTTGAATTTGGTGGCCTTGCACCCTGCTTGAAATAGAATTTCAAGGAATAGCCGTGAGTCAACTGCCAGCCCACCAGCCGTGAGTGAGTTGCCAGCGCATCAGGCTTGAGGGACTGAGCAGCCACCCCAAGAATCCATTTGGCCCACAATGTCCATACTAGCCCTCTGGAGACCAGTAGTCCCTGCAGCCAACAACACCCATACTAGCGCTCCAGAAACCTCCCCTCCCCCCCCACACTGGCCACCAATACTGGAATTGGTGGAGAGGTGGAATATTGCGTCGGGGGACCAGCCCTCCCGAGGGAACATGGGACCCAACGGGTCCCACTAGTCTAGTATATATTATATTGAAAAATATCTCCTGTAGTTACTGCACTGGATTCCTTTCAATGACAAGCAACATTTTATAAAATTGCATTGGTTCAGAAGTTTAATGGAAATGTTTCCCATAAAGCAAGCCTTACCTGAGGTTTTGATCCAGGCGGACAGAAAGGAGGCTTCAAACAGCTACCACATTTACCCTAAGCATGAACAGTCCACAGTCAGTCACAAGCATATTCTGTTTCATAGAAAAATAATTGAAAGCAGATTTTTTTTTTCTGTTCAGTTTAGAGATACAGAATGGAAACAGGATCTTCAGCCCACCGGATCCACGCCGGCCATCGATCACCCATTCTCACTGGTTTTAGGTTATCTCGCTTTCTCATCCACTCCATACACACCAGGGGCAATTTACAGCGGCCAATTAACCTACAAAACCCAAATGTCTTTGGGATGTGGGAGGGAAACCAATCATGCAAACTCCACACAGGTAGCACCCAAGGTCTGGAGAGAACCCGGGACCCTGGCGCTGTGAGGCAGCAGCTCTACGAGCTGTACCACTGTGCCACCCTGTGTTTGAGTCAATTGGATGACTTATTGGGGAGGAAAGACTCCATGACTGCATGTTAGCTGCTTGATGTTCTGTTCATTTAAAGTAACAAACGGGAAACGTGGTGAGCTCCTCTACATCATCACATCTACCTACCTCATTATAATCACAGAACACAAGGAAGCAAATGCTTCATTAATCCAACGTCAAACCAAGAATACCACAGTCATTCTTAGATCTACTTTACAAAGAAGAAGATTGAACCTGCACTCAAACCATAACCCTCCATTCCCTTCTCGTCCATATACCTATCCAATTTATTTTTAAATGATAAAAACGAACCTGCCTCCACCACTTTCACTGGAAGCTCATTCCACACAGCCACCACTCTCTGAGTAAAGAAGTTCCCCCTCATGTTACCCCTAAACTTCTGCCCCTTAATTCTCAAGTCATGTCCCCTTGTTTGCATCTTCCCTCCTCTCAGTGGGAAAAGCTTTTCCACGTCAACTCTGTTTATCCCTCTCATCATTTTAAAGACCTCTATCAAGTCCCCCCTTAACCTTCTGCGCTCCAAAGAATAAAGCCCTAACTTGTTCAACCTTTCTCTGTAACTTAGTTGCTGAAACCCAGGCAACATTCTAGTAAATCTCCTCTGTATTCTCTCTATTTTGTTGACATCCTTCCTATAATTAGGCGACCAAAATTGTACACCATACTCCAGAATTGGCCTCACCAATGCCTTGTACAATTTTAACATTACATCCCAACTTCTATACTCAATGCTCTGATTTATAAAGGCCAGCACACCAAAAGCTTTCTTTACCACCCTATCTACATGAGATTCCACTTTCAGGGAACTGTGCACAGTTATTCCCAGATCCCTCTGTTCACCTGCATTCTTCAATTCCCTACCATTTACCATGTACGTCCTATTTTGATTTGTCTTGCCAAGATGTAGCACCTCACACTTATCAGCATTAAACTCCATCTGCCATCTTTCAGTCCACTCTTCCAACTGGCATAAATCTCTCTGTAGACTTTGAAAATCTACTTCATTATCCACAACCCCTCCTATCTTAGTATCATCTGCATACTTACTAATCCAATTTACCACACCATCATCCAGATCATTGATGTACATGACAAACAACAGTGGACCCAACACAGATCCCTGTGGCACCCCACCAGTCACTGGCCTCCAACCTGACAAACAACCATCCACCATTACTCTCTGGCATCTCCCATTCAGCCACTGTTGAATCCATCTTGCTACTCCACCATTAATACCCAACCATTGAACCTTCTTAACCAACCTTCCATGAGGAACCATGTCAAAGGCCTTACTGAAGTCCATATAGACAACATCCACTGCTTTACCCTCATCAATTTCCCGAGTAACCTCTTCAAAAAATTCAAGAAGATTAGTCAAACATGACCTTCCAGGCATAAATCCATGTTGACTGTTCCTAATCAGACCCTGTTTATCCAGATGCTTATATATATTATCTCTAAGTATCCTTTCAATTAATTTGCCCACCACTGACGTCACACTAACAGGTCTATAATTGCTAGGTTTACTCTTGGACCCCTTTTTAAACAATGGAACAACATGCGCAGTACACCAATCCTCCGGCACTATTCCTGTTTCTAATGACATTTGAAATATTTCTGTCATAGCCCTACACTAACTTCCCTCAATGTCCTAGGGAATATCCTGTCCGGAGCTGGAGACTTATCCACTTTTATATTTCTCAAAATTGTTATATGGTTTAAGAACTCAAATACAAATAATATTGTGATTTATCATTCATAAGTTATGAATGATAACATAGAAACATAGAAACATAGAAATTAGGTGCAGGAGTAGGCCATTCGGCCCTTCGAGCCTGCACCGCCATTCAATATGATCATGGCTGATCATCCAACTCAGTATCCTGTACCTGCCTTCTCTCCATACCCACTGATCTCTTTAGCCACAAGGGCCACATCTAACTCCCTCTTAAATATAGCCAATGAACTGGCCTCAACTACCCTCTGTGGCAGAGAGTTCCAGAGATTCACCACTCTCTGTGTGAAAAACGTTTTTCTCATCTCGGTTTTAAAGGATTTCCCCCTTATCCTTAAGTTGTGACCCCTTGTCCTGGACTTCCCCAACATCGGGAACAATCTTCCTGCATCTAGCCTGTCCAACCCCTTAAGAATTTTGTAAGTTTCTATAAGATCCCCTCTCAATCTCCTAAATTCTAGAGAGTATAAACCAAGTCTATCTAGTCTTTCTTCATAAGACAGTCCTGACATCCCAGGAATCAGTCTGGTGAACCTTCTCTGCACTGCCGCTATGGCAATAATGTCCTTCCTCAGATTTGGAGACCAAAACTGTACGCAATACTCCAGGTGTGGTCTCACCAAGACCCTGTACAACTGCAGTAGAACGTCCCTGCTCCTATACTCAAATCCTTTTGCTATGAAAGCTAACATACCATTCGCTTTCTTCACTGCCTGCTGCACCTGCATGCCTACTTTCAATGACTGGTGTACTATGACACCCAGGTCTCGCTGCATCTCCCCTTTTCCTAATCGGCCACCATTTAGATAATAGTCTGCTTTCCTGTTTTTGCCACCAAAATGGATAACCTCACATTTATCCACATTATATTGCATCTGCCAAACATTTGCCCACTTACCCAGCCTATCCAAGTGACCTTGCAGCCTCCTAGCATCCTCCTCACAGCTAACACTGCCCCCCAGCTTAGTGTCATCCGCAAACTTGGAGATATTGCCTTCAATTCCCTCATCCAGTTCATAGCCTTAAGTTAAGTTAGGAGCAGAATTTGGCTATTCGGCCCCTCAAGTTTCTTCTACCATTCAATCATGGCTGATCTGTCTGTCCCTCTCAACCCCTTTCTCCTGCCTTCTCCCCATAACCCCTGACATCCAAACTAGTCATCATTCTGCAAAGGTTGACGTAGAATCAAAAGAAAAAAGTTAAATGTGTCATGAAAGCAATTAAATTAAACATCTCGCTAGAATTTAAAAGATTGAGGGGGGATCTTATAGAAACTTACAAAATTCTTAAGGGGTTGGACAGGCTAGATGCAGGAAGATTGTTCCCGATGTTGGGGAAGTCCAGAAGAAGGGGTCACAGTTTAAGGATAAGGGGGAAATCTTTTAGGACCAAGATGAGAAAAACATTTTTCACACAGAGAGTGGTGAATGTGTGGAATTCTCTACCGCAGAAGGTAGTTGAGGCCAGTTCATTGGTTATATTTAAGAGGAAGTTAGATGTGGCCCTTGTGGCTAAAGGGATCAGGGGGTATGGAGAGAAGGCAGATACAGGATACTGAATTGGATGATCAGCCATGATCATATTGAATGGCGGTGCAGGCTAGAAGGGCCGAATGGCCTACTCCTGCACCTGTAGTCTATGTTTCTATGTTTTATCACACTGAAAAAAGAGCAATTAATTAACATTCAACCCAAACTCGCCCACTCGATTGGTCTATAATCAGTACCAGGAAATAGAGAAAACCTTTAAACATCGAACAGCGATGTTCACAGTGTAAATTTGTTAGTTTCATGCCATCGACAAATAATTCATGTCGAACAAGTATGACTCAGGAATCAATGTTAAAAACAATAGCCCATGATCATTTCCCAGAGTTTAGTTGAATACGAAAAACATTTTATAGCTATGAAGAATGAGCTATGAATCCAATCCAATACCTCTAGGAAAATTTAAATGATATTAAAATACCATTACATCCTTGAGTCACAAACCCAGTTACCCATCACCCGTGAAGCACAGGAGGTAAAATGTTACTGTACGTACGATGGCAGGATCCATTGTAAGTGCGTCGCACTGAGATCCTACACGTGGAGGCTCCAAGAGGCTGTTGATGCCATACGCAATTCCCCCATCAAATTCCAGATGCCGTTGAACAATCTGCGCGCTTCCATCATTCACAATCAAATCCCCCTGTCAAAGATAGTACAGTAAGAACCACACCTTGTGCAGTGGACAATAACGCCATCATTCAGAGCGTTCATGAGCCAGTGCTCCTGCTTTCCAACTTATATTGAACTATCTCTCAATATCTCTCCGTCACCAACCCTTCCCTTGCTCCATACTTTCTCAAACCCTTTCCAGAATTGACGGCAGCAGTAGAATTACTGCCTTTCAGTGCCGGTTCGATCCCGACTACGGGTGCTGTCTGTACCGGGTTTGTACGATCTCCCCGTGACCTCATAGGTTTTCTCCGAGATCTTTGGTTTCCTCCCACACTCCTAAGACGTACAGGTTTGGACTGGTATAAAATGTAAATTGTCCCTAGAGTGAGTAGGATAGTGTTAATGTCCAGGGGATGGGTGGTCGGCACAGACTCGGTGGGCCGAAGGGCCCGTTTCCGCACTGTATCTGTAAACTAAACTAAATTTTCAGTTCTTTTATTATTATCTCAGCATCTAAAATAAATAAGTACCAGCTTAAAAAACAAAGTAAACATTTCAAGTCAATATCTATCTATTCTATTAATATATAAAACTCTCGTGCCATCCGACCGGCTGCCGTCCGCTGCCTTTCTGCCTTTTGATTCGTTGACAGCTGCTCCTTCCTATCAGCTTCCAACACACTTCGAAACAAAGTTGCAAGACAGGAACACTCTGAACTTTTCACTGCTGCAGCAGGCAGGGGAGGTGCAATTGGAATTTTTTTTTCAATCCACTGCTGAGGGAGGTAGGGGAGTGCTGGAATCTTACATTTGGGGATGGCTTCAGTTCCGTTGGAGGAGACGGGTGCATGGTGGAATATTGGGTTGGGGGATCACACCATTGGGGGAGCAGACCCAACGGGTCTGCACTTGGTCTAGTTAAATATATTTTTAAAGCATTAAATGAGGACGAAAGGCTCAGTTTGTGTGACAGGTTACATTGGGCGATCTTGTGACCTCTATGATGTGGCCTTCCTGTTTTCTGTTTGTTCTTTGCTGCAAGGCATAGTTCCAAAGGATGGTTCATCTGGCAGCTGCGGGAACGCCAACCTCTCTGAGAAGCCAAACACTTTCAGCAATTCTCACAGATAGATAACCAAGAGGGAAAGTGCATAATTCTTATTAAATATTCCAAACATTGTACAAGGACCACATGATGGTTGTAACACACATACAAGATTAAAATACAAAGTGTGGAAGGAACTCAGTGGGTCAGGCAGCATCTGTGAAGGGATTAAACGGGTCAAAACCCTGCTTCAGTCTGAAGAAGAGTCCCAACCTGAAGAAAAGTCACCTGTCCATTCCCTCGCCAGGTGCTGCCTGACCTGCTGAGTTCCTCCAGTACTTTGTGTTTGGCTCAGGATTCCAGCATCTGCGGTTTCTTATATTTTCACACAAGATCAAGAATGAATGGAAAATGATTATAAAAAAGATTTAAAAAAATATGGAAGGAAATTACAATCCAACTTCAGAAAATTGATGATTTGGGTTTGGAAAATTTGCTGAGCAATAATTACGATCATGCAATAACATGAATATTGACCCCTCTAATGCCAAGTAACTCCTGCATTCCCCCTCACCTCTCAATTGGTGTATAAAAATCAAAAATCAAAAATACAGGGGAATTCAACAACATTTGATTACAAATTATCATTAATATTCAGACGAAAGAAATTCCAGCAGTAAATACTAGGAACATTAACAATGTAACTCCAAATGTGACCATGGACTACATGGGTTTATTAAAAGGCAATTCAAATCTCTGGTTAGCAAGTTTTCTCATTAATGATTCCCTTGTGGAACTTGCTGCCCTTTGTTCCCGGAAGTAAACCGTCACGCAACAGAGGGAACCTCCTTGGTCGTGACTGACCATCAGAAAGAAGCACAATGCTGGAATATTTTACATTTATAGGGACTTTGTCGAGGATTGGTCTAGGTTGCAATTTGGAAAACTATTTAACATTCACAGCACTCACTTCTCCAAGTTCGATAAAAAAAAAATGATGTGTTGCACAAAACTTACAATCATGGTACGGCTGCAACTGACTAAAACCACTGATCCTTGCATTGTCCTCTTGGCATTATTGAGCGGAAGGTCTGCGGCTAACGTCTGCAGGGGAACAACAATGCACAATCATTTCAAAGCAACTGTATTCAAAATGTTTATGAAATGTAGTGGCTTCTTTTGGACAATAGAGGGGGGACTGAGAGTGTTTCTAATTCAGTGAAGACCACTTTCCCCATGTAATTTTCAACACACACTAGGATCAGTCTACACAGAATAACTGCACTTGGTGACATCCTTTCTTCAGGAGATTAGAATGAATAGATAGAAAGGAGAGATAAAATAAATGTTGTTCCTCATGAAACAAGGATATTGCACATTCTCGAGCTCCAGTGGTTTCTCAGCTCAGAGCTTGCTTAGAAACAGAGATACCACAGTATATAAAGAATGATAATTTGTAGGGAATGGGAATTGAGAACAGAGAAGGAAGGATTTGTCTAATTGATGCTTGTGTGGATAAAGAATATAAACATGAAACTTAACTATATGTTAACCAGCCTTTGTAGTGATAATGGCAACACAGAACGGGACTCTGATGCGTGGCTACTGCAGGATGTGGGAGCATTGAGCAACAGATGCTGGCTTGAACAAACACATCTGCAGGAAGCCTCTCCAACTAAAACGACTGAAACACAGGATTTCAGAACTTGGAACTGGAGCCAATCCGACAATTGAGGGAATGCCAAAGCTTTATGGAGGAAGAGTTTCAGTGGGTAACCACACCAATACGAATAAGGAACCTCTAGTGGTGCAGAAAGGAATGATCACTCTCCAACAAGGGCCTCTGGGAGCTGACGTTTAAAGGATAGACTTTTTCCATTTCCATGCTCTCAAAATGTCTCAATATTGTGAAAGCCCATGTCAAGATACTTCTTTCTGAAGAAAGGTCCTATCCCAAACTGTCTGAAGAAGGGTCTCGACCCAAAACGTTGCCTTTCTCCTTCACTCCATTGATGCTGCCTCACCCGCTGAGTTTCTCCAGCATTTTTGTCCACCTTCGATTTTCTAGCATCTGCAGTTCCTTCTTAAACCCAAACTGTCACCCATCCATATTCTCTCGAGATGCTGCCTTACCTGCGGAGCTACTCCAGCACTCTGTGACTTCTTGTGTAAACCAGCATCTGCAGTTCCTGGTTTCTGATCTGGATGAGGGAATTGAAGGCAATATCTCCAAGTTTGCGGATGACACTAAGCTGGGGGGCAGTGTTGGGGGGCAGGAGGATGCTAGGAGACTGCAAGGTGACTTGGATATAGGCTGGGTGAGTGGGCAAATGTTTGGCAGATGCAGTATAATGTGGATAAATGTGAGGTTATCCATTTGGTGGCAAAAACGGGGAAGCAAACTATTATCTAAATGGTGGCCGATTGGGAAAGGGGGAGATGCAGCGAGACCTGGGTGTCATGGTACACCAGTCCTTGAAGGTAGGCATGCAGGTGCAGCAGGCAGTGAAGAAAGCGAATGGTATGTTAGCTTTCATTGCAAAAGGATTTGAGTATAGGAGCAGAGAGGTTCTACTGCAGTTGTACAGAGTCTTGGTGAGACCACACCTGGAGTCTTGCGTACAGTTTTGGTCTCAAAATCTGAGGAAGGACATTATTGCCATAGAGGGAGAGCAGGGAAGGTTCACCAGACTGATTACTGGGATGTCAGGACTGTCTTATGAAGAAAAACTGGATAGACTTGGTTTATACTCTCTAGAATTTAGGAGATTGAGAGGGGATCTTATAGAAACTTACAAAATTCTTAAGGGGTTGGACAGACTAGATGCAGGAAGATTGTTCCCGATGTTAGGGAAGTCCAGGACAAGGGGTCACAGCTTAAGGATAAGGGGGAAATCCTTTTAAACCGAGATGAGAAGAACTTTTTTCACACAGAGAGTGGTGAATCTCTGGAACTCTCTGCCACAGAGGGTAGTTGAGGCCAGTTCATTGGCTATATTTAAGAAGGAGTTAGATGTGGCCCTTGTGGCTAAGGGGATCAGGGGGTATGGAGAGAAGGCAGGTAGGTACGGGATACTGAGTTGGATGATCAGCCATGATCATATTGAATGGGGGTGCAGGCTCGAAGGGCCAAATGGCCTACTCCTGCACCTAATTTCTATGTTTCTATGTTTCTATATTCTTTGTTCCAATTCTTCCATTCTCCTTATAAAGGTCCTATCTTTGCTCATAGTCTTTCTCTCTCTCCTGGTGCAGTGCCAAGATGAGGCACAATATCTTCACTTGTCTCAGCACAATAGGCTACCCAGAGGTCAATGGCTTTGAGATTTGTTCTCATGAAAAATAAATCAATGCCATGCAGTTGCACATTAGTCCAGAGTAATATTGGACACATCCCAGGGCTTCTTAGTGGCTAGTGGGAATTTCAATGGCTGACTTTCCAGGGCATTTTGAAACTAAACACATGGCAATCAGTAGAACTACCAGTTGATATTCACACAGTTCACCAACCAAAGGCATATTTCTTTGTTGCAAAATCCAGTGTCAACAATCTTCTGCTTCTATTTATAAACATTAACATGAATTTTAAATAATGTTATCAACTCATCTTGCCGTCTTGAGGAATATGTGTTTGCAAACCTAGTCTTTCTCTACATTTGTAGTTATCAAGTCTTGATTATTGATGGGATCTGGTCCTTACAAACTTCATTACACCGCACTCTTTCTGCTATGATTCTGCTCATTTTGTTATCTCATGATAACATGAAACTTTTCATGACTTCACCATCATCTATTAGCTTTGAGAACTTTCTTATTACCTGCCAAATTCATTAAACCTCCTCCATTTTCCCAAATTATTAAAAAAAAAAAATTACATAAAGTAACCAGCCCAAAACTAACTCTTGGAATATTGGCATTGCAAACTTCTTCCCAGTCTGAGAAATATCCTTCATCAATATTACTAATTGAAACTTCCTACCACAACAGTAATTCTCCTAACCAATAAAAGAGGAGAGATTCCAGATTACTCCCAGAGGAAGTGCCTCAACAGGGAAAAATGAAGAAATCAGGATGTGTAAAGGAGCATCTAGAATAGATCACAACCAGGAGAGAGGCAACTTACTGGCAACAAAATGGATAACGAGGAAGTAAATAGTCAAATAACTTAGAAAACAGGGGTACAAGCGGATAAAGGGCAAGTGTGGAAACAGATGCTGGGAATATGCAAATAAAATGGCAAAAGTGACAAACTGATATAAGGAATAAAGAAATAAAGGTGGAAAGTAAATACAATTAATTATTCACAGTAGCAAAATGCAAACGTAAAAAAAATTCCACAAGAGAAATGCTTGTGCAAAGATGGTTAATAATCATTCTGATTATGAAAATAAATCAGATAATTATCATTCTGAACATAACAATCAATGGGGGATATAAAATGGTGAAATTAATGATTATTAGGAATAGGTTAGCTGGTTGAAGGACAGGAGGCTAAGAAGCATAATGCGGACATACTCTGGAGGATCACCTACATGGAGAGTAAATACCAACAGACTGAGCGACTGTTCCTCTGTATTGTTATTTCAGTGGCGTTTTATGTAAATCCTTGAGCTCCAGGGGGTGCAGCATGAATGAATCGGCCCTCTTATATACAGATGATTATTACCTTTGGGTACAGATTTATAAGCCGCAAGTTCCATTGCGGGAAGAAACCTGCCTTAAAATTACCCAAGACTTTTTTAATTACAGGACTCAGTAGGAAAAGATTGGCCAGCAGGAGGGGATTTCAGATGTAGAAGAATCAAAAGTAAAAAACGCATCATGGACATTTCTAATTAGGAGCAATTTGCTCTTCTGCCCAATATACTCTAGATCTAGGAGTTGCTGAAGTCTGAAACATAGTTCACATTTAATTTTTAGTCTAAATTTCAGCAGATCTTTCGCTGAGCTCCTAGCGTGAATCGTGTTGAAGGTGGCAGACAGCCTGGGGATTATGCTCAAATGCCAGCTCGTGAATAGTTTCTATGCACCATTTTGGAGGCTTCTCTATTCCTAAAACATGGTTGGTATCCCAGTGGTGAGTTCTGTGTTTGATCCTGCCAGTATATGTGGAGAGGAAGGTGCCTCCCTATGTAAAGGTGCACTCTAGAAATTGATCACATGCCCCATGATGCGATGGATGAGAGAGGAAATGCATTCTAGAGGCATCTGAGATTCAGAAGATCTCATTCCAGTTGGCCAGCCCAAGGCAGACTTCGGAATACCTCTCATTTCATAGATATGTGGGAGGCCACACAACAATCCCAAACACTCCCAAGCAAAGATCCTATAGCGAGCAAGATGGTCCACTCAACGAAAAAGACGTAGTACGGTCATGGGCAGATTCATGGGTAATTTTCGGCCCCATTTCCGTAACCGGTTTCCGTCTCCGCAGCAAAGATTCCATAGGATAATAGTGCAGAGACGGAAGGCGGTTACGGAAACATCCTCGTGAAAATTAATTTGGTAAAAATCTTCTCCTCATTTTCAGAAATTTAATTTATTAACACAAACTGTTCCCCTGCAATGTTGATTACACTGCGAGTCGGTTCAGGTCGGGTCCGGTTACAGAAATGGATGAAAATAAGGCCCACGTTCCGTTCCGTTCCGTTGCGTACTACACGTCAGCCCATTGCATTTAGCAGGAGTGGTCTATCTTGCTCCGCTATAGGATCTTTGCTCCCAAGCACAGGCAACATGGTGTGATCTACTGCGTACCTTTAGATGGGGTAACCCCTTCCACCACACACATACAGTGGCAGGATCAAAAACAGACCTCAGCATTGGGCAAATTCAACACAGCCTGAGCAGGGAAATGACATAGAAACATAGAAATTAGGTGCAGGAGTAGGCCATTCGGCCCTTCGAGCCTGCACCGCCATTCAATATGATCATGGCTGATCATCCAACTCAGTATCCCGTACATGCCTTCTCTCCATACCCCATGATCCCCTTAGCCACAAGGGCCACATCTAACTCCCTCTTAAATATAGCCAATGAACTGGCCTCAACTACCCTCTGTGGCAGAGAGTTCCAGAGATTCACCACTCTCTGTGTGAAAAAAGTTCTTTTCATCTCGGTTTTAAAGGATTTCCCCCTTATCCTTAAGCTGTGACCCCTTGTCCTGGACTTCCCCAACATCGGGAACAATCTTCCTGCATCTAGCCTGTCCAACCCCTTAAGAACTTTGTAAGTTTCTGTAAGATCCCCTCTCAATCTCCTAAATTCTAGAGTATAAACCAAGTCTATCCAGTCTTTCTTCATAAGACAGTCCTGACATCCCAGGAATCAGTCTGGTGAACCGTCTCTGCACTCCCTCTATGGCAATAATGTCCTTCCTCAGAGTTGGAGACCAAAACTGTACGCAATACTCCAGGTGTGGTCTCACCAAGACTGTTGACATCTGGCCCCAACCAATAGATATGTAATTTGAATGATGGTAACATTTTCTACTTTGACTAATGTGGTTTGGTCTATCAACATCAGGGGAGAGACAGTGTTAAGGACCATTCTGTTTTGCCAAGAGATCATTGATCTGAGATGTGAATGTGGTTTTCCTCTCTGCGCTCTGCATTCTCAACAAGATGTTTATATTTCATGTTTCCAGCAACCAGAATATTTTGCTTTCATTGTATTTCGACCAACAATAACTTTCAAACAGCTGATGTTAAACAGACCTCAAGAACAAATCTGTGTAAAGCTGATGATAACTTTACAAGAGTCAGCATTTCTGAACAGTTCGCCCGTCTGGACAAGATGCACAATTTGCAGATGAATGTGCAGGGAAAGGATTGAGATGGATCATGTGCAGGCAAATTAGTTTAGTTTATCAAAGCATCAAGTTCAGCACCGATATTGTAGACCGAAGGGCCAGCTCCCGTTCTGCAGGTTCTATACACATTCACAGACTTTAAATACCTTTGAATCTCTGATCATGTGGAATTTTAAGTATGCCACAAGATTGTGTCTGTTCTTTTTATTAAAAAGCCAATCCTTCCTCTCTTTCGGAAGAGAATTAAATGCTTCATCTGTTGGCCACATCATAGTGAATGGTTTGTGAATTGGGTCTTCTATTAGAGGGAGAAGATTTGTTTCCTGAGAAAAATAAACATTTAACGGTTAGTTTTCTGTAACGGGAACATTAAAATACAATATAAAACTTCAAATAAACATTTGAAGAGGAATCCCTTCAACATTAAAAAAAATCCTGCTGCAAATAGTGTCTCCACTTATTCCTGTGAGTGGCCATGAATGTTATGTTTCAATGAGCTGTACTCTCCAAAGTCTAATTGTATAACTGTGTAACTAAATACCTCCTATTGGAACCCCCTGATAGTATGAAACCTGTCCATTTCACACCCCATCTGCAATGTTTTAATATTGACAGAAAACACTCTCCAGAGACAAAACCAGATATGAATTATTGTGATGTTTTTATTTTACATATAGATTAAAAACAGGTTTCATCTCAAGTCAACTAACAGCAGTTCTCCCTTTGTGAACAATAACAGTTTGGCTTAGAGCACATGATATTATTCTCTGCATCCTTGGCCAGCTAACAGCACCAAGGACCTACATGGATGCAATGGACCAAATGACCCTCTCTGTGGTAACTATTGTACGATCCTCTAAGGGGGACTGAACTGAATCTTATTGGTGTGCTTTCTCAGAAGATCTCAACAACTGGGCTTCCAATGTAAGTAAAAACAGCAAATGTTGAAAATGCTCAGCAGGTCTATAAGACCATAAGGTTATAATACATAGGAGCAGAATTAGGCCATTTGGCTCATAAAGTCTGCTCCACCATTCGATCATGGCTGATCTATCTTTTGCTCTCCACCCCATTCTTCTGCCTTCTCCCCATGACCTTTGACACCCTTACCAATCAAGAACCTATCAACCTCTACTTTAAAAACACCTAATAACCATATAACAATTACAGCACGGAAACAGGCCATCTCGGCCCTACAAGTCCGTGCCGAACAACTTTTTTTCCCTTAGTCCCACCTGCCTGCACTCATACTATAACCCTCCATTCCCTTCTCATCCATATGCCTATCCAATTTATTTTTAAATGATACCAATGAACCTGCCTCCACCACTTCCACTGGAAGCTCATTCCACACCGCTACCACTCTCTGAGTAAAGAAGTTCCCCCTCATATTGCCCCTAAACTTCTGTCCCTTAATTCTGAAGTCATGTCCTCTCGTTTGAATCTTCCCTGTTCTCAAAGGAAAAAGCTTGTCCACATCAACTCTATCTATCCCTCTCATCATTTTAAAGACCTCTATCAAATCCCCCCTTAACCTTCTGCGCTCCAGAGAATAAAGACCTAACTTATTCAACCTATCTCTGTAACCTAATGACTGGCCTCCAAAGCAGTCTGTGGCAATACATTCCAGACTTGCCACCTTCTGGCTAAAGATGGAGGGCCTCGACCCGAAACGTCGCCTATTCCTTAGCTCCATAGATGCTGCCTCACCCGCTGAGTTTCTCCAGCATTTTTGTCTACCCTCTGGCTAAAGTAATTCCTCCTCATCTTCATTCTAATGGTACATCCTTTTACTCTGAGGCTGTGCTCTAACTAGGCCTATTATTACTTGTCCGCTCTATATATGCCTTTCATTATTCAGTCAGGCACCATGAGATGGAAAGAGAAATCAAGTCAATGTTTCAGGTCAAAGAAGACTTCAAATTAATAATTTTTGATCTGAAATGTTAACTCTGCTTCTCTTTCCACGGATGCTGCCTGTCCTGGCGAGCATTGCTACCATGTTCTGTTGTTAGTTCCAGCAACTGCATTTTTGACGTGACTTTATGGAATTCCCTGCCACAGAGGGCAGTGGAGGCCAAGTCACTGGATGGATTTAAGAGAGAGTTAGATGGAGCTCTAGGGGCTAGTGGAGTCAAGGGATATGGGGAGAAGGCAGGCACGGGTTATTGATAGGGGACGATCAGCCATGATCACAATGAATGACGGTGCTGGCTCGAAGGGCCGAATGGCCTCCTCCTGCACATATTTTCTATGTTTCTATGTTTCCATGACTTTCCAACTTGTGGGTCTAGGCTCATACCAGAAATGAAGCAATTCCTAAGAGGTCCCAAGTATGCTTGCTACTGATCCCCTCTGATACGAGTCCCAGAAAATCAATCATTTCCAACTTGGATGCCTTCTCAACCTGACCCCATCATTGGGGGCTGGCTGCTGAGCGGAAAACACATCCCGTTTTTTCATTTCCATCAAGAGCAACAGAGGAAACAACTCACAATGTAGCCGAACGATCGACAAGGCATGTAACGTAGCAGGTGTAACGTAGAAACATAGGAAATTAGGTGCAGGAGTAGGCCTACGGCCCTTCGAGCCTAAGCCATTCATATGACCAAGGCTGATCATCCAACTCAGTATCCCGTACCTGCCTTCTCTCCATACCCCCTGATTGTTAGCCACAAGGGCCACATCTAACTAACTCCCTCTTAAATATGGGACAATGAACTGGCCTCAACTACCCTCGTGCAAATCACCATATTCTGAATGAGACTCCGGATATTAATTTTTTAATTCCATACACCAAATGGCCCCGACTAATTTAAACATGGCACCATTTTTATTGCATCATACTAAATTGTCCATAACAGTTGGCCTTAATTTAAACATGGCATTTTTATTGCATCATACTAAATTGTCCCATGAATTGCATTGTTTGAACCAGCCACCCCATGGAAGGTTCCCATATCTCATCCTACTACTCACATCAATCTCATCCCTACAATTTCTTCAGATGCCCAAATCGTAGATGGTAGGAACATACACCCCTCATCCCCCCCCCCCAATCTTACCCTCGTTACAATCATTCCCTGACATCTTTCACCTCTCAGACACTCAGGAACCTGGCTAAACAGGTAGCGAGGTTTCTGCTTTGGGAAGTAATGTTACAGCTGCATAATACAACATTTTGGTTTGGACAAGTTCAGAATATTTTGTGCAGTTCTCATCCTTGCCGTATTGGAAGGATGTGGAGGCTTTGGAGAGGGTGCAGAAGATGTTCACCAGGATGTTCCCGCATTGAGAGTAATGTTAAGGCTTTATAACCTACCTTAAAAAACTTGGTTTGTGCCAAGGATCGTTGGAGAAGGGATTCTGTAAAATTATCAGTTCTCCATCGTCTTTTTCCCCCACGTACATTGGAAGGATGGTTTAAAATGAGAGCAGTGGAGAGGGTGCAATTTATTTTAAGAGAGTTTGAGTATGTGCACCAGGGAAGTTCCCAAATAAGCATTTGAGCATTAGACATACACAGCAATGAATGGAGGGAAATGGAGAGGGAGATTTCAATTTAACCTCATGTGGACCTTAGTTTGAAAAACAACTATTATTTTGTGTGGCTGACTAGGAAAAGGGGGAAGATGAGACCTGGATGTCATGAACCAGTCCGTGAAGGTAGGCATGCATAGGGCATAAAGAAAGCGAATGGTATGTTAGCTTTCATTGCAAAAGGATTTGAGTAGTTCTACTTCTTTTCCCCACCTGGAGTATTGCGTACATTTTGGTCTCCTAATCTGAGGAATAGAGGGAGTGCAGAGACGTTTAAAATGATTCCTGGGAGCAGGACTGTCTTATGAAGAAAGTTTGAAAGTTTAGATTTAGGAAGAGAGGGGATCTTATAGAAACTTAAAAAATTCTTAAGGGGTAGGACAGTTGATGCAGTAAGATGCTCCCGATGTTGGGGAAGTCCAGGGGGTCACAGTTTAAGGATGAAAATCCTTTAGTGAGATGAGAAGAATGACACAGAAGAGTGGTGATCTCAGAACATCTGCCAGAGGGTAGTCAGGCCAGTGGCTATAATTAAGAGGGAAGATGGGGAATTGTGGCTAAAGGGATCAGGGGGTATGGGAGATTTCAATTGGCAGGTACGGGATACTGAGTGGATGATCAGCCATGACATTGCGGGTCGAAGGGCCGAATGGCTGTAATTTCTATGTTTCTATGCGATCATGGTCAGCATAGGACATTCTAAAAGGGCTACTGCGATGGTGTTTTGTATTCAATGTTCTACAGCAGCAGCAGCAGAACAGGAAGCTAATGAAGGTGAAGACACACCATCATTTATTTTCAACTATCCAGCCATCAGCATAGACCCAGACACTCCAGCTCCAAGAAGAGGTTAGTTTGCAGTCAGGATCTCCATACGGTCATTCACAGGGCAAAATTGTTCTGCATCCGGGGTGGAGATAGCATTCAAGGAGCAGATGCCTCAGGACAGTGAGGACTCAACAAAGTGTTACACCAATCCAACCCAACACCAACCCACCAAGAGCAGCAGCACCACCAATGTTATAAAATTGGGCTTACCTTAATCAAATTACTAAATATTTTGTATCCATTTTCACTTGCAACAGTGGTGAGACTAGACTGTAAATGAAGAAAAACAAGTTTAATTAAAAAAAATCCAAGAACAGTTTTTTAAATCATTTTTTCCCCTCATGTATAGATCTATAACACAAACTAAGCACATCTTAACATGGGCTATGTTCTGATGCACTAACTTGTATGTTCTTCCCATCAACATGTCTGATAAAGGGTTCTGACCCAAAACGTCACCTTTCCTATTTATCCAGAGATGCTGCCTGACCCACTGAGTTAATCTGGCATTTTGTGTCTATCTTTGGTGTAAACCAGCATCTGCAGTTCTGTCTTTCACAATAAACCCAGTTTACAGTTTGCCCCATGTTGTAATCAGATGGCTGGGGGGGCCAGTCTTGGAGAGGTGTTCACCTTCATGACTCAACAGGTTACAAGGACACTTTGAACCCCCTTGTGGGTCAATCCTTAATGTGGCACCAACTTTATACAGAGCACAGACCTGGAAAGATACCAGTTCTGATGGGTACCAAGAAATCTCTGAATGGTATGGAAGATGTAAGGTGTAAGGTCGTAAGTGATAGTCAGGGCATTCATATGAAGAAAGACTGGATAGACTCGGTTTGTATTCGCTAGAATTTAGAAGATTGAGGGGGGATCTTATAGAAACTTACAAAATTCTTAAGGGGTTGGACAGGCTGTATGCAGGAAGATTGTTTCCGATGTTGGGGAAGTCCAGAACAAGGGGTCACAGTTTAAGGATAAGGGGGAAGTCTTTTAGGACCGAGATGAGGAAAACATTTTTCACACAGAGTGGTGAATCTCTGGAATTCTCTGCCACAGGAGGTAGTTGAGGCCAGTTCATTGGCTATATTTAAGAGGGAGTTAGATGTGGCCCTTATGGCTAAAGGGGATCAGGGGGTATGGAGAGAAGGCAGGTACAGGATACTGAGTTGGATGATCAGCCATGATCATATTGAATGGCGGTGCAGGCTCGAAGGGCCGAATGGCCTACCCCTGCACCTATTTTCTATGTCTATGTTTCTATAGGAGCAGAATTAGGCCATTTGGCCCATCAGGTCTACTCCGCCATGCAATCATGGCTAATCTATCTCTCCCTTCTAACCCCATTCTCCTGCCTTCTCCCCATAACCCCTGACACCCGTACTAATCAAGATTTTATCTATCTCTGCCTTAAAAATATCCATTGACTTGGCCTCCCCAGACTTCTGTGGCAAAGAACTCAATAGATTCACCAACCTCTGACTAAATAAATTCCTTCTCATCTCCTTCTTAAAAGAACGTCCATTAATTCTGAGGCTATGACCTCTAGTGCTAGACTCTCCCACTAGTGGAAACATCCTCTTCACATCCACTTAATCCAAGCCTTTCAGTATTCGATAAGTTTCAATGAGCTCCCACCTCATTCTTCTATACTCCAGCAAATACAGGTCCATCAAATGCTTATCGTATGTTAACCCATTCATTCCTGGGATTATTCTTGTTAACCTCCTCTGGACCTTCTCCCGAGCCAGCTTTCCTCAGATATTGGGCCGAGATTTGCTCACAATACTCCAAATGCAGCCTGACCAGCACCTTATAGAGCCTCATCATTACAACAATGTTTTTCTATTCTAGCCCTCTTGAAATAAATGCTAGCAATGTGTTTGCCTGTAGGACCACATTATTCTCTAGCCATCAGGAATGGAAACCCATCCCAGCAACATTAAACATCAACGGCAAGATACAGAATTGCTGGCCTGGCTCAGATCAACAGCAGTAGATTGCATGGTAAAGATGACATTCAAGTGCAAATATTTTCCTTCTGCCTAACTGTTTTTGGTTTCATTGGTTGGGGAATTGAGTATAAGAGTCAGGAAGTCATACTGCAGCTTTACAAAACTTTGCATTTGGAGTTCAGTTCAAGTTGCCCCATTACAGGAAGAAGGTGGACAGTGTGCAGTAGAGGTTTACCAGAATACCTGGCTTGGAGGGTATTAACCATATAACAATTACAGCACGGAAACAGGCCATCTCGGCCCTTCTAGTCCGTGCCGAACACTTACTCTCACCTAGTCCCATATACCTGCACTCAGACCAGCTCAGGTATTAGCTCTTAGGGTTTAGACTCTAGAGATACAGCACGTAAACAGGCTCTTTGGCACACCGTGTCCACGCCGACCAATGATACACTAACACTGTCCAATTGACTAGGGACTATTTACAATTTTACCGAAGCCATTCATCTTTCAAATCCGTATGTCTTTGGAGTGTGGGAGCAAACCGGAGGACCCAGAGAAAACCAATGTCGTCATAGGGGGAACGTACAAACTCCATACAGACAGCACCCATAGTCAGGTACAAACCCAAGTCCCTGGCATTGTAAGGCAGCAACTCTACCGCTGCACCACTGTGCTATAAGAAGACGTCGGACAAACTTGGATGATTTTCTCCGTAGAACATTGTTTTGGTTTTAATAAAGTAATACTTAACAATAAAAATACGACCATTTAAAAAATTATCCAAGTTTGCTACTCTGCAGCAGGTCAGGCAGCATCAGTTGAGGGAGAATCAAAGTTGAATTTTCATCAGAACCTGAAATTGTAATTGTAATCTTTTTCACAGATGCTGCCTGACCTTCAGAGAAGCAGCAGCATTTTCTGCTTTTATTTCAGGTTCTACACGGATTAACGTTTATTTCCAGGGATGAATATCGAAGTAGAAACCTACCTGAGATGATGTGGATATTTGCATGTTAGGCTTCAATTTGAATGGAACCAAAACTTTGTTGATGTAATGGATAATCCCATTTGCTGTGATGTAATTTGTTGTGATAATTTGGGCATCGCCATTCAAATAAATTACATTCTATTAAAAAAAAAACACACATACTTCAAACAATATCATATTCAGAGTAGATCAGTATTTAAATGTTCGATCTCTTTATTCTACAAAGGTGGAAAATCATTGGAAAGGAGGAATCCAGGCATTTTGTTTGCGAATGGCATGTTGGCCTTCGTAACAAGAGGAGTTGTGTATCGGAGCAAAAAAGTCCTTCTGCAGTTGTATAGAGCCCTGGTGAGACCACACCTGGAGTATTGTGTGCAGTTTTGGTCCCCTAATTTGAGGAAGGACATTCTTACTATTGAGGGAGTGCTGCGTTAATGTGTGCAAGGTTAATTCCTGGGATGGCGGGACTGTCATATGCTGAGAGAATGGAGCGGCTGGGCTTGTATACACGGGAATTTAGAAGGATGAAAGGTACAATGGTATCTGGGGGTCCTTGTTCATCAGGCAATGAAAGTAAGCATGCAGGTACAGCAGGCAGTGAAGAAAGCGAATGGCATGTTGGCCCTTATGACGAGAGGAGTTGAATAGAGGAGCAAAGAGATCCTTCTGCAGTCGTACAGGGCCCTAGTGAGACCACACCTGGGGTATTGTGTGCAAAATTGGTCCCCTAATTTGAGGAAGGACATTCTTGCTATTGAGGTAGTGCAGCGTAGGTTTACAAGGTTAATTTACGGGATGGCGGGACTGTCATATGCTGAGAGAATGGAACGGCCGGGCTAGTATACTCTGGAATTTAGAAGGATGAGAGAGGATCTTATTGAAACATATAAGATTATTAAGGGTTTGGACACGCTAGAGGCAGAAACATGTTCCCGATGTTGGGCGAGTCCAGAACCAGGGGCCACAGTTTAAGAATAAGGGGTAAGCCATTTAGAACAGAGATGAGGAAACACTTTTTCACACAGAATTGTGAGTCTGTGGAATTCTCTGCCTCAGGGTGGTGGAGGCCGGTTCACTGGATACTTACAAGAGCGAGCTAGATAGGGCTCTTAAAGATAGCGGAGTCAGATGACATGGTGATGGCAGGAACGGGGTACTGATTGGGGATGATCAGCCAGGATCACATCGAAGGGCCGAAGGGCCGAAAGGCCTACTCCTGCACCCATTGTCTATAGTCTATTGTTTCTCAGTGGGCTATGGTGGAATGGACACATCTTTTCCATCAATAACCAGACTTGCTTTTTACTAAAATGCTGGAGTAACTCAGCGGGACAGGCAGCATCTCTGGAGCGAAGGAATGAGTGACGTTTCAGGTTGAGATGTTGCAAGAGGTTCTCGACCCGAAAAGTCACCCATTCCTCCTCTGCAGAGATGCTTCCTGTCCCGCTGAGTTTGTCTTTAGTTTAAACCAGTATCTGCAGTTCCCTCATACACTTACTTTTTACGAACTGGTTCTTACTGTTTACTCCACTGTTCACTAAGTGAAATTCACTTAAATATCTGTATTACACTAAGATGTACTTGGGAATAAACATAAAATTATCTTTCAGCACAATGCAAATGATATATAATCCACCCATTTGTGTTGACATTGTCTGTGTTGCACTGTTGGATCTAAATATCACATTTAAGGTGCCACTGTAAAGAGAATAAAGGGTTAGGCAGTTCTGAATATGCCAGAAATAACCAGTGTTGCAGTGCTAATTATTTAGGTGCCGGAGTTGTCCATCACGGTGTCATTCCAGGATTTCCTTGGGGGGGGGGGGGGGGGGTCAAGCTCGTTTCCCAAGAGGGTCAAACAAGATTATAGCCTTCACTACATCTCAGTGTATAACTGGCCTCTCCACCAGCCACCAGCGGGCCATAGCCGTCACCTCTGGCTCAGCACCAGGCCCACAACCTCCACGATACACACAGCACGTGGTCTGACTCTGCTGGGTCATATTGCCCCCCACCCCCCCCGACCCACCTCAAACAGGGAACCTCAGTAGTGATGGGTCTTCCCCATCCCAGTCTTTCAACCAGGTTGCCCCGACCACACACCCGCTAGTTAAAATTCCGGCTGTTGTTCTTTTGGGGAGCCGGAGCGGCGTTCCGGTGAACTCCGGCAGCTCTGCAACCCTGGACATAACTGAGTCAATTACACCATGAGGTTATGTACGTCGATGCTAATTTAGCTCCAGCTTTCTCACAACTGACCTATTTGTTGGTGGCATGAAGAAAATAGGAGAAATAAACAAATGAAGAAAATGAAAAGATAAAGACTTTTTGAAATGACACTATGAGATCATGCAAGATATCTTGTAGTATAATCACAGTCTCTGGGAGAAAACACATGACTTGTACCCTGCAGTACCTTGAAATAAACACACACATCCCAAAGGATACACAAAAAAGCTGGAGAAACTCAGCAGGTGCAGCAGCATCTATGGAGCGAAGGAAATAGGCAATGTTTCTCCCAATTTTGTTAGTCCTTGCTGTCTCCTCCCCTTCCTCAGTCCCCCTGCTGTCTCCTCCCATCCCCCAGCCTTCAGGCTCCTCCTCCTTTTTCCTTTCTTGTCCCCGCCCACCCCCGCCCCCGATCAGTCTGAAGAAGGGTTTCGGCCCGAAACGTTGCCTATTTCCTTCGCTCCATCGATGCTGCTGTACCCGCTGAGTTTCTCCAGCTTTTTTGTGTACCTTCGATTCTCCACCATCTGCAGTTCCTTCTTAAACATCCCAAAGGATATCCTGATGCACACCCTGGGAATCTCCTGTAGTACACACATAACCTATGGATTAGTCTGAAGTTAACATACACTTTCTGAGAGATATCCTGTCATACAGAGACACAACTGGGGATGCCTTGTGATACCGTCACATTACCCGGGGGACTCATAGTTTTTGGGCGAATCCTGTGGTATAGATATCCTGTGGCACAGATATCCTGTGCGGGATATCCTAAAGTACAGACAGACTTCAGGCTGGATATCTTGAAATAAGTTCACTGATCCCAATCAATGTTCTGAAATAAAGACACATTACCTGTGGGGAAATTCTGCAATACACTTCCTACAGGATATACCTTGTTACAGATGCACACAGTGGGAATATCCTGTGATACAGTCACACTTCCTGCAAATATCCTGCATTTTAGACACATAACCCTGAAGGACAGACACACTTGATGTGAGAAATTCTATAGTACAGTCTCACTTCCTGAAGGATTGACCATAGGGCATGTACACATCCTGGAAATATCCCGTAGCATAGACACACTTCTGGGATCACTCTTATTACTCACACACTCACACTTCCTGGGCATATCCTGAAGTTCAGACATGTATATCCTGAAGTGACGCCCCATATCCTAAAAGCTATGCAGTAGTACATGTATCTTCCAAAAGATATGTTCCCTGGGAGTATCCTGTGATACAGATTTCTTTCCTGAGACTATCTTGTGTTACATCTTCCTAGGGAATTCCAGCAGTATAGACACACTTTGTAAGGAATATCGTGTAGCGCGGATTTATATCCAACAAGATAGCACTGGGTACCCGTACAGACATCCTTTGGCATGTTCTCAAGTACAGACACACATACCTCTTTTGAGGAGATTTGAATGGTGTTCCCAGATAAGGCAACGAGGGCAGTCTGCTCCTTTAGTTCAGTTTCTGACAGTTCTCCACAGCCGACTATGTGATACCGAAGTAGGTCTTTTATCAAACCACTCGATTCCCATTTTTCTATCTGTTAGGAAGTTAATTGGACAACGGTTAGGTTGTTTGCAGAAGATTCAGGAACTGTACGTCAAGAATTCAGAACAAGGAAGTCAAGGGCGATACAAAATGAAGACGTTTGATCATTCTTCACATTGTTCATCAGTCGATAAAGTGAGGATGAATTTCTCACCGTTTTACGCGGCATGGTGGCACAACGGTAGAGTTGCTGCCTTACAGCACCAGAGGCCTGAGTTTGATCCTGACTATGGGTGCTGTCTGTATGACGTTTGTACGTTCTCCCCGTGACCTGTGTGGATTTTCTCCGGCGTGCTGCGGTTTCCTCCCACACTCCAAAAGACGTTCAGCTTTGTAGGTTAATTGGCTTCATTAAAATTGTAAATTGGCCCTAGTGCATGTAGGGTCGTGCTAATGTATTAGGTGATCGTTGGTGGGGCATGGACTCGGACTGTTTCTGCGCTGTATCTCTAAACTAAACTAAACTAAATATGGTCAATGGTGATTTTCCAACGGACACTGGCCACATGCCAAGTCCTACTGTTAGGGTGAAGTAACGGCAACACTTTGCTTCCGAGAGCTTCAAGCAAATGTTTAGTCTGGGGACAGCATCTGATCAGGGGTGCTGATGGAGTACAATAAGCCAAAGATGTTGCCTGTGTTGCTTGTTGCTTGACCAACATAGTCAGCAGTAACTGGTAATGGGAACTGGGTCCATTGGGAGTGCCGCTCTGCCTTTAGGTCCCTGACTGTCTCAAGGATTCATGAGCATCACCGCACTGTATTTTGTCCGATGACCATCTGGGAACATCCTGAATATCTCAAGATTTCAGTGGCTGCATGGTCTTGTAGAATTCCCAGACTTAATGAGAATACGGTGATTGATCAAGTAATGGTCAGCAAAATATAATGAAAGTGTATAAACCCTGCTCTGAATCATAGCAAGTTACACTGGACAAGTTCCACACGCCTTCCTGTGGGTATAGCATGCAACATTTATAGATTTCAGATAACTCATTAAACTCAATTGACAAACGTTAGAGGTTGTTTATTATACACCGTGGACATGCAATGTAGGACCTTTGTGCATTGACTTTGGCTTCTGACTTCAATATGAGCAGATTTTGGATCTCGATTTCATTTGTTACGTGCCCACCTATATTTCAGAAGCGGTTGATGCAGCTACCGTGGTTTGAGAAAGTGCGCTGTGTTTTGGCACAAACACAGTGAACGGCCCTTTTGAACCGAAGAGATATTCAAGTACACCAATCACCAGGCCTGAGATGAAGTCTAATGAGAATTGTATATATATATGTGTATATATTTATATAATGGTATACGGTTACACTGATCTGTTCTGTAGTCAATGCCTACTATGTTCTGTTGTGCTGAAGCAAAGAAAGAATTTCATTGTCCTATCAGGGACACATGACAATAAACTCACTTTGAACTAGAACTTGAATTTTAATTTGGTTTGTGTAACAGGAGTTGGATAATTTTGGCGTGCATATAGCATTAGATCACCTGTCGCCATCTTGAGTAAGAGGTGAACTGGGGGGAATGGACGGAGGTAGATATTTCAGTGGAAGGCCTATCAAGTCAAGTCAAGTCAAGTTTATTTGTCACATACACATACGAGATGTGCAGTGAAATGAAAATGGCAATGCTCGTGAACTTTTGTGCAAAAGACAAACAACCAAACAACCAAACAAACTATAAACACAATCATAACACACATTTTCTTTTACATAATAAATAATGGAAGGAAAAACGTTCAGTAGAGTTAGTCCCTGGTGAGATAGGCGTTTACAGTCCGAATGGCCTCTGGGAAGAAACTCCTTCTCAACCTCTCCATTCTTACTGCATGGCAACGGAGGCGTTTGCCTGACCGTAGCAGCTGGAACAGTCCGTTGCAGGGGTGGAAGGGGTCTCCCATAATATTGTTGGCTCTGGAGTTGCACCTCCTGTTGTATAGTTCCCGCAGGGGGGCAAGTGAAGTTCCCATAGTGCGTTCGGCCGAACGCACTACTCTCTGCAGAGCCTTCTTGTCCTTGGCAGAGCAATTCCCAAACCAGATGATAATGTTCCCGGACAAGATGCTTTCCACCGTCGCTGCGTAGAAGCACTGGGGGATCCTCGGAGACACTCTGAATTTCCTCAATTGCCTGAGGTGGTAAAGGCGCTGCCTTGCCTTACTCACGAGTGCTGAGGCTTGTGATGCCCATGTCATATCCTCGGAGATGTGGACTCCCAGATATTTAAAACAGTTCACCCTATCCACAGTATCCCCATTTATCCTCAATGGAGTGTACGTCCTCGGATGATGTGCCCTCCTAAAGTCCATGATCAGCTCCTTTGTTTTTTTGATGTTCAAGAGGAGGCTGTTATCCTGGCACCAGAGTGCTAGATCAGCCACCTCCTCCCGGTAGGCCTTCTCGTCGTTGTCTGAGATCAGGCCCACCACCACAGTGTCATCAGCAAACTTAATTATTGAGTTGGAGCTGAACCTAGCCACACAGTCATGTGTGTACAGGGAGTACATAGGGGGCTGAGGACGCAACCCTGGGGCGATCCTGTGCTCAGGGTGAGGGACTTCGAAGTATTCCCTCCCATCTTGACTACCTGGGGCCTGGCGGTGAGAAAGTCCAGGACCCAGGCACACAGGGAGGTGTTGAGCCCCAATTCCAGTAGCTTCCCGGCTACTGGTGGGGACTATCGTGTTGAAGGCTGAACATCAAGGGTCACAGACCCTCTTGGTTCAGGCGTTACCATGGCAATGATGGGCAAGGCAAGCAAGTGAGTCCAGGGTGTCCCTCGAAAAGGAACATGCGGTGTTCACGGCACTCTGATGGGTTTCCGGGACCGCTGGGCACAGTGTGGGGTTGAATGCATCCTACTCCAGGATTGTAAAATAGTTCTTTAATATTTAGTATTTAGAATATGTGGTATTTTTTGTATTTGGTAGCAGTTGGGTTGTTATTGTTTGTGTTGTAAATATTATTGTTTGTAAATAATTGAATAAGTTTAAAAGTGAGTGCACCCACTACAGGCCATGTCTTTTGACGGCAGCAGGCGGATATGGAAAGTTGGCCTGGACAGCAGGAAAATCCCAATGTTCTTGTTAAATGCTGTCACTGCTGACACTTGAATCTGATTGATGCCCAGTGCTGAGAGGCCTGAGAGCAGGCTTGGCCCGGGCAGGGATGGGAGGGGACAGCCCTGTGTGGCAATGATCAGGAGCAGCAAACCTCCATCATTTCTAAGGTGCTAGCAAAAACTGGCTCAATTTCTGGGCCACATCTTGAGCACCAAACCCCCACATCCCCTCTGTACATTGAAAATTGTACGTTGCTTCACAGTGTCAAGTAGCAAAGGCAGTCTTCCCTCTTAACCAGCACGGACCCTGTTCAAAAGATGGGAAGTGGCCAGCCAATATTTGAAAATCATGCCTGCCACCTTCAAATCAGTCTGAATAAGGGTCTCGACCTGAAACGTCACCTATCTATGTTCTCCAGAGATGCTGCCTGACCCGCTTAGTTACTCCAGCCTACAAACAGGAAGTGTCACAGCTGGCGTCCAGGTGCCATCGCAACAACCTGGAGCTCAATGCTCTTAAGACAGAGGAATTGATTGTAGACTTTAGGAGAGCTCCCCCTCCCCTCACCCCAGTCACCATCAACAACACTACAGTCACATCTGTGGAGTCTTTTAAATTCCTGGGAACCATCATCTCCAAGGACCTAAAGTGGGGAGGCTACCATCGACTCCACAGTCAGAAAGGCACAACAGAGGATGTACTTCCTGCAGCAGCTGAGGAAGCACAAACTACCGCAGGCAATGATGGTCCAATTCTACACGGCCATCGTAGAGTCTGACCTCACCTTCTCCAACATGGTCTGGTTTTGTTCAGCCACCAAGCACGACACCTGGAGGCTGCAGCGAATCGTCCGATCAGCTGAGAAGGTTATTGGCTGCAACCTTCCCTCCATTGACGAACTGTACACTGCAAGGGCCAGGAAGCGAGCGGGCAAGATCATCTCTGACCCCTCTCACCCTGGCCACAAACTCTTTGAATCACTTCCCTCTGGAAGGCGACTCCGGACTGTCAAAGCTGCCACAGCCAGACATAAAGACAGCTTTTTTCCACGAGTAGTTGCTCTACTCAATAACCAAAAATCTGTAGCCTTATTTTGATCTGGTATTTTATTTAATTCACAATGAACATTAATAATGTTCTATTATTATGCTTTAATGTTTTATGTATCATTCTTAACTGTCACTGTATGTCATGTTGTCACTTGCGAGCGGAGCACCAAGGCAAATTCCTTGTATGTGAATACTGTGAATATGTGAATAAACTTATTCATTCATAATTCATTCATTCATTCATACATTCATTCATACATTCATTCATTCATTTTATATAAACTCCAGCATTGTGTAAAGAGTTACTCCAGCATTTTTTGTAAACCAACATCTGCAGTTCCTTGTTTTCTACTGGGTCCTTTACCTTTTGCTAAACTGCAAGATTTGGCAAAATCTTATTAAGATTAAGGAAGCAGGGGAAAGGTAGAGGGAAGGGGGGAGTGGGCAGTCGGGATAACGTAAGATAAGGAATGATTTAACAACATACATTTCTGAAGAGAATCTCATATATACGCACATAGAATTATTGAATAGTACCTGAAAGATAACACCTCTGCATATGTGTCCTATCATTTTGTAGCCCTGATAACAGCTGCATGTTCGAGTACCAGGTCCTTTTCTTTTGCAGCGGGCAAATGAACCGCAGCCTCCATTATTCTTCAGATGGGTAAGGACAGAAGACAAAGATCACAGTCATTTTTAGATTTAACATCGGTAATAAATTAGGTTCACACATCCCTTCCCATCCAAAACAGCTCCTCCCAAGTACTTCAGTTCTGTTTAGTATATTGTCACGAGCACTGAGGCACAGTGAAAAGCTTTTTGTTGCGAGCTGACCAGTCAGGAGAAAGACAATACATGATTACAATCGGACCATTTATAGTGTATAGATACACGATAATAGAATAACGTTTAGTGCAAGGTTAAGCCAGCAAGTCCGATCAAGGATAGTCTGAGGGTCATCAAAGAGGTAGATAGTAGTTCACCACTGCTCTCTGGTTATCGTGGGAGGATTCAGTTCCCTGACAACAGCTGGGAAAAAACTGTCCCTGAATCTGGTGGTGTGTGTTTTCACACTTCTATACCTTTTGCCTAATGGGAGAAGGGAGAAGAGGGAGTGGCCAGGGTGTTACTTGTCCTTGATGCTGCTGCTGGCCTTGCCGAAGCAGCGTGAGGTATAAATGGAGTCAATGAAAGGGAGGTTGGTCTGTGACGTCCACAATTTGCTGCAACTTGCTACTTACCCACGTACGCAACCACAGGAGATGTAACACCTATCCCTACATCTCCCACTCTCAGCCCCATCCATGGACCCAGCGGCCCTTCCAAGTGAGACAGAGGTTCACAAGCTTCTCCTCTAACCTCATCTAATGCATTAGGTGTTCCCAACATGGCCTCCTTTACCCGGTGAGACTGAACCTAGACTAGTTCACCATTTTGCTGAATCTTTGCACTTGGTCTGCCGAGGGCTGCCAGCTCCACTTGTTGCTAACCATTCGAACTGCCCTTCCCATTCCATACCAGCCTTCCTGTCCTGGCCATTCTCCATTGCCAGAGTGAGGCTACACGCAATCTGGAGGAACAGCACCTCATATTCCGTTTGGGTAGCCAACAACCCAACGGAGTGAAGATTGAATTGTACAATTTTAGATACTAACCCAACTCTAACTTTTCCCCTCCTCTCTTCCCTTTGCTCTACCTTGATACGCAGCTTCTTCTCCCCCTTCCCTTTTTCCCTCCCCCCATCCCCTAGTACTGACTTCACATTTCTTTCCTTATCTTACACCTTTTTATCATTCTTTAATCTGACCTTTGTCTACCCATCTACCAAACAACACCCCTCGCCCAAATCACCCTTCATTTACCAAGCATCGTACTGTCCCCATGTCTTTTCCAACTTTCTCCCCCTTACTACAATCAATGCAATGAAGAATCCTGACCCAACACATTCCCTACCCAGATCCCACCTGACCTGCTGAGTTACTCCAGTACATTCTGTTTTGTGTTTGTAAACCAGTATCTGCAGTTCCATGATTCTTTATGAGTTAAGTTCCGTAGCGTCATAACTCTCTCCGAAATTTGATCATAAATAAATAAGATTATCTCATTTGCTATAAGATTAATGGCATTAATATTCAAGTGCTGCGTTTCATTCACATCTAATTCCTGTGTGTTGATCCATTAACTATACTGCTACTGTATTATCACCACTTCTACCAAAAAGTCCCGGTAAGTAAAAGAGAAATATACATAGTTGATAACTTAAAAACATAATTTAAATACAAAGAAGGTCAATTTAAAATGTCTAAGAAAGTTCAGAGATACGTAAACACATTCAATGCAGCAAGAATTGTATTTGAATTTGTATTTGTATTTCTTCTGAAGAAGGGTCTTGAGCCAAAACGTCACCTATTCCTTCTCTCCAGAGATGCCGCCTGTCCTGCTGAGTTACTCCAGCATTTTGTGTCTATCTTAGGTTTTTAGGTTAATTGGCTCGGTAAAATTATAAATTGTTTCCAGCGTGTAGGATACTGCATGTGCATGGAAACCGCTGGTCAGTATGGACTCAGTGGGCCGAAGGGCCTGTTTCAGCTCTGTATCTCTAAAACCTCTACATCAGGTCAACTCTGTTCAAGCCCATTGCCGTGGCTCATGCTGTCAAATTGAAACAAGCAATGAAGTTAAATACAAGCTATTGAAATGTGTGCTATATGACTTCCTCTTGCCTTTCCACCCAGGTGATTATCTGGTTCAATTTAGATGTTGCTATCTAAATGTAATCCCATCGAACGGCAGTAATTAAAATAAATTAAGAACATTTCTTATTTCATTGTCCCTATTCCCTCCTGAGACCTTAGCAAGAGTGGAGATCTGCAACACAAAATTACTTCAGCCTGCAAGGGATTGTGATCACTTCAAATAAATCAGAAACCAATGGAAGTCTATGGGAAAAGTGGAATGGAATAGGAGTTACATATTAAACTTGGTGATGTTAAGACAGGACCATAAAGGTCCTGATCCTTGAGTAGGGTCTGGATTAAATCTAATGCACAAAGTAAGAAGGTGTGTAGGTACATTATCAATATGTGCAAGTATACATTCATTGTATTCTTACAGTAGATGAATTCTTAAACAGCAGTTTGTATCACAGATTAGCAGATTTATGTTGTAATTGGATCATGCACACCATGATTATTTATCAGGCTACCAAGCTCCCAGAGGCAATGATTCTTCCAGACACAGATATGCATACTGTGTGGGGCCAGAGGCAACCTTGATCCACATCTGATCTAACCATTTAGCCTCTTGCATGTGCAAGTAAAGAACCAAATGTCTGCTTAAGGTCACAGTGCCAGGTTTGATTTGCTGCAGAAATATTTGCTCTTGAATTCTAAAGCCTGCATATTTTGTTCCTAACCTTCTTGCAAGGGTTGTCGGGCTGACAGGATTTCCGACCATCACCGTTGTAACCTGGGAGACAGTTGCATGCGACCTGGAACGAAGAACACATTTTAAAAAGCATGAATTGTGCATTTTGTGCCGTTCATCCAAACAGAAAACCAAAATCTGCAGCTTTAAGGTTATATTATGCCAGAGCATTTTTGCCAGGATTGAGAAATTAGTGATCCATTTTTCTTTGTGAAGACTGACATGAAGAATTAATTTACACAGTTCTCAGGTCGTTGATATTGTGTGCATCCAGCTTAACCCTTCAAGAATGCAACTGCTTTGCAAGTTCAATTAATGCCACGCACTGTTCACAAACTTATTTTGATTTTTAGTTTAATGCGCCTGACAGTCTTTTCCTTCTCACCACTTCTAAAATACTGCAGAGTACAGTAACACTAAGAATCACTTACAGTAACCAGTCAGTTGCTACGAATAAAATCAGAAATAGGATCCTTGCATTACCAGATTTGGTCCAGTTTTGGTGCATTCTGCATTTTCATGACAACCTCCATTTTGTTCTACACACCCATCGATCTCTGTGAGTGAAAAAAACACAATAGAATAGGATAGAATAAAATTTTTATTTGCCACGCAACCAGGGTTGGTGGTATCTGGGTTTGGTACATGATGGTACACTGCTTTAGTTACATACCACTAATAACAACACAGATCACCGTAATAAAGTGCATCCATACCACATCACAAATCACAAATCTCACCAACAATACATAGTGCAAAAAACAAACAAAGACCATAGACAAGACACTGTATACATCAAAAGTCATATTATTGTCTGATTATTGAGAAATTGAGAGTTCTTATTGCTGAGGGGAAGAAACTGTTTTTAAAGCGGGTGGTTTTAGTAGCAAGTGACCTGAGGCGCCTCCCTGAAGGGAGAGACGGAAAAATAATAGTGAAGGAAGGAAATGCAGATGCTGGTTTACACAGAAGATAGGCACAACATGCTGGAGTAACTCAACGGATCAGGCAGCATCTCTGGAGAAAAGGAATAGGTGACGTTTCGGGACGGGACCCTTCTTCAGACTGAGAGTCAGGGGACAGAGAAACTAGAGGGATGAAAATGTACAAAGAACACAGGAATCAAAGGTATGAAAAGAACAAATCAAAGGCAGCAATGATAATCAAGGTAAAGTGGTGCCCACAATGGTCCAGAGCTGAGAATGGGGGCAGCAACAAGGAGGCAGCCAGTTCTTGCTTGATGCAACATTTCAAAGCCTAACTCTGCCCTTGACAATGAAAATCTTTGACCCCCATTTGAAAGAATCAATTTGGTTCATGCTTAATGCCATCCCTGACAGGCTAGAAGTCAAAATGGCTAAGTGAAGAACAAAAAGGCCATGGGAGAAGATGGTATTAGTTCATGCATCATAGAAGCAGATTTCGGCCACTCGACCCATCAAGCCTGCCCCGCCATTCAATTATGGCTGATCTATCATTCCCACTCAACCCCATTCTCCTGCCTTCTCCCCTGGCATCTCTTGTGAAATTCTAAACCTTGGTGGAGAGGATCTTCAGTCACAAATTCACAAGCTCATCTCCCATAATTGTCATGAGGAGGTTATGTCTGTGGACCTCAGATATTCTACATGTGGCCACCTTCAATAAAGGAGCCACATCTGATTATGGGAGCAACAGAGGAGTCTCCCTACTGTCTCCCACAGTGAAAGTCGTTGTCAACGTCCTGTTAGTCGCTGAAGTGTCATTCCCCCGAATCACAGTGTGGATTCCATCCACTTGGAGACAAAATGGAGACAATTTCCAGCAACAGAAATCCAGGAAGCAGCACCAATCACAGTACCTCACAAAAACTGAGAGGGAGGGGAGTAACCTTCTAAAATATAGCTGCCTGGAAAAATTCATCTTCTCATGTACGCGACCTAATGGCATGCGAGGTGTGATCCTGACTAAAGAGTCCACAACAAGCCCCAGACTGTTGCCATGCTCAGCTGAAGACATGTACTGGAGTGGGCTCTCCACATTAACTCCACATCAATGTCACCAGCATTAATGTCTGAAACTAAAATGCAGGTCATCTAGAGGCCCATCACATAGGAAGCTCAGACCAGAGGTCAGGCTTGTAATGCTCGACCTTTAAACTTATTCCTCAGCACAGTCAGAACGTCTTGCGACATAATTATATACAATTATGAGGGACGTAGCTAGGGTAGACAGTCAGAACCTATTTCCCGAGAAGGCAATAACCAATACAACAAGACATTGGTTTAAGTTTAACACAGATGTGAAGGACAGGTTTTTTTCCCCCCTACAAAGGCAGTGGTGAATGGCTGGACCACGGTGGTGATGGAGGCAGATACAATAGTGGCATTTAACAGACTTTTAGATTGGCACATGGATATGCAGGGAATGGAGGGATATGGATTATGTATTGGCAGACAAGGGTTGGTCTTGGCATCATGTTCAGCACAGATATTATGGGCCGAAGGGCCTGTTCCCACGCTGTACCGTTCCATGCTCTATGAACGACGGCAATACAACACCCAGATTAAGTGCATAGAACTCCAAAGGCAAGTGGCAAGGACTTGGAATGCTTACCATCCAGGCAGCCAACTGCTTTCAATCCCTGGATACAACAATCCCTGGATACAACTGGAGGATAGCTAATGTTATCCCGCTTTTCAAGAAAGGAGGGAGAGAGAAAACGGGGAATTACAGACCAGTTAGCCTGACGTCGGTGGTGGGAAAGATGCTGGAGTCAATTATTAAAGATGTAATAATGGGGCATTTGGAGAGCAGTAAAAGGATTAGTCCAAGTCAACATGGATTTATGAAGGGGAAATCATGCTTGACTAATCTTCTGGAATTTTTTGAGTATGTGACAAGTAAAATGAATGAAGGGGTGCCAGTGAATGTAGTGTATCTAGACTGTCAGAAAGCATTTGATAAGGTCCCGCACGGGAGACTGGTGACTAAAATTAGAGCACATGGTATTGGGGGTAGGGTGTTGACATGGATAGAAAATTGGTTGGCAGACCGGAAGCAAAGAGTAGGAGTGAACGGGTCCTTTTCAGAATGGCAGGCAGTGGCGAGTGGAGTGCCGTAAGGCTCGGTGTTGGGGCCGCAACTGTTTACCATATATATTAATGATTTGGAAGAGGGAATTAGGAGCAACACTAGCAAGATTTCGGATGACACAACTGCAGTGTGAACTGTGAAGAGGATGTTAGGAGGTTGCAGGGTGACCTGGACAGGTTGAGTGAATGGGCAGATGCGTGGCAGATGCAATATAATATAGATAAATGTGAGGTTATCCACTTTGGTGGCAAAAACAAGGGGGCAAATTATTATCTCAATGGGGTTAGGTTACGTAAGGGGGAGGTACAGCGAGATCTGGGCGTCCTTGTACACTGGTCACTGAAAGTTGGCTTACAGGTACAGTAGGCAGTGAAGGAGGCCAATCACTGGATGGATTTAAGAGTGAGTTACTATAGATAGAGCTCTAGGGGCTAGTGCAGTCAAGGGATATGGGGAGAAAGTAGGCATGGGTTATTGATAGGGGCCGATCAGCCATGATCACAATGAAAGGCAGTGCTGGCTCGAAGGGCTGAATGGCCTCCTCCTGCACCTATTTTCTATGTTTCTATGTAACAAGCATTCCAATATTTCCACCATTCCATCAGATATGCAGGATGTAAACAGTGGGGAACACTTTAAGCCAGTGTTTCACAGCTGAGTTCCCCATAACGCTAGGATTCTGCGAGAGGTCGCAATGGGTTCTGTGTATATTATACACGTACAGCATATTCTTGGAAAATACTTGGGGATTATAATATATAATAGATTTTCCTGTCGAAGTGGGATGCAGGGGATTTGTTGCTACATCTATGACCAGGCTATTCAAGACAATGGGGGTGAGGGGTCTGAGATCGAGAAGAACAATCAAATCATTATCACAAAAGAGCAGCAATTGAATCTCTGGATCAAAAGTCCCTGCCAGGACAAGGGGTCACAGTTTAAGGTAGTTGAGGAAATCCTTTAGGAGCGAGATTTAAAAACATTTTTCACACAGAGAGTTAGATCTCTGGAACCCCTGCCACAGAAGGTAGTGCCTAAATTGGGATCAGGGGGTATTGTGAGAGGGATCAGGGGCAGGAGAGAAGGCAGATACAGGATACCGAGTTGGATGATCATATTGAATGGCGGTGCAGGCTTGAAGGGCCGAATGGCCTACTCTTGCACCTATTTTCTATGTTTCTATGAGAGATAACAATTGGGCTGCAGGATGAAGACAGGAGGGTATGGCATTGAGGGGGGTATAACTGGGACGCCAGGTATCACCGCTGAGCCCTCTGGAGACGTTGTGGGCATATCAATGAAACGTCAAAGAAGGAGGGCGCCCACCTGATGACCCCGATGACATACCTACCCTACCTTTCACCACTCCAATCCCAAAGTGGAGAACATTCAAGGCCGTAAGCCGTTGGTGAAATGGCCAAAGTCTAACAGCAAGGAGTGGAAATCATCAATGCAGGTGTGAGCTAAATCTTAAGTGGAGTCAAGGGATCAGCAGAAAAGAAGTTGGAGAAGATGGGTGATCTAGTTTACAGCTACGGACAGGAGAAATTTGGTGAGAAGGAACAACTCAGCAGGAAAGATAGGCCTCCTCCACCTCAAGTCCCGTCGTCTCCAGGAAATCCAACGACTTGTTAAAGAAAGAACAGGCCTGAGAAGGCGTGGAAAACAGCAACAGCAGAAGAAAGGGAGGGCATCCTTGTGTTTTACGTCCTCCAAGTGGACCTAAGACAGAGGCTCTCAAAGCTGCGTCGAGCGGAGAATTTAAGGAAACGACGCAAAAAGAAGGAAAAAGCAAGAACAGACTTCTACAAAGATCCCTTTAAGTTTGTGAAAGGCATTTTCACAAAAGAAAAAAGCGGATCCCTGAAAGCGTAAAAAAAGGAGGTTGAAGGGACACATCAGAACCAACCACACTGATCAGTTAAAAGATGAACCGATATTTGTCCCCACTGACATCCCACCAATCTCACCCCCACAACATCAATTTGACATCAGCCCTCCCAAGCTGAGTGAGGTAAAAGAAGTAGTGAGGAAGGGAAGAATGGCCTCTGCACCGGGCCCTAATGGTGTCCCGTATTGTGTCTACAAGGATGCCCCAGATGTTATGAAATTCCTCTGGAGGAACATGAGGGTTGCTTGGGGAAAGGAAGTCATCCCCAAAGCCTGGCGAAGAGATGGGGGGGGGAGTCCTGATCCCAAAAGAAACAAATTCTTCCACCATCTAACAGTTTCGGCAAATAAACCTTCTTAACATAGAGGGCAAGATCTTTTTCAGTGTGGTGGCAAAAAGACTTACAAAGTATCTGAAACAAAACCATTTCATTGATAGGTCAATCCAAAAGGCTGGCATAGCAGGCTTCTCGAGATGCCTTGAACATACCAGCATCATATGGCATCAAATCCAGACTGCTAAGAAAGAATGAAAGAATCTGCATGTCTTGTTCCTCATTCTGGCCAACGCCTATGGATCAGTTCCTCATTTGCTACTGTGGACTGCGTATGAACTCTTTGCGCCGGCAATAATAACAAATCTGGTAAAATAACTACTTCCAGGATCTGCAATTTTGTCTCACTGCATCAGACTTCACCACAGCGTGGCAACCACTGGAAGTAGGCATCATGGCGGGGTGCACCATCTTCCCACTGACCTTCACTATGGCAATGGAGCTCATTATCAGAGCATCAAAATGGGTTGTGGGAGGAAAACGGCTACAGTGTGGTCAGCGATTGCCACCGATACGAGCCTATATGGACGATATAACAACACTAACAACAACTATCCCCTGCACCAAGAGACTTCTGGAAAAACTTCATCAAAACATCACATGGGCAAGGATGAAGATGAAACCCAGCAAGTGCAGAAACATCTCCATTGTCAAAGGTCAAGTCAAGGATCAAAGATTTCATATTGACGGAATACCTGTTCCAACTGTTTCAGAAATGCCAGTGAAGAGTTTGGGCCGATGGTATGATGCAAAGCTCAAGGACACCGAGCAGCTTGAACAACTGAAAAAGGATACCATCATGCACACAGCTCGCATCAACAAGATCTTGCTACCAGGTAAACTCAAGCTGTGCTGCTTCCAATTTGGCATACTACCAAGAAGCATGTGGCCTTTAACCATGCATGAAATCCCCATCGACAAAGTGGGAAAGCTGGAAAGAATGATCAGCACACATGTGAAACCGTGGCTTGGACTTCCACGATGTTTAAGTCCTGTCGGACTGTACGGGAGTGGCAAATTGGAATTGCCCATTGCTGGACTTGTGGAAGAGTTCAACTGCGCTAAAGCAAGTTTGGTCATGACCCTCACTGAATCTGAAGATACTGTTATTCGAACAGCCCCCCCCCCCCCCCCCCCCCCCCCAACCCCCCCCCCCATCTGAAGCCGTTCAGAGTGCTAAGTCTGCTCTTCATTTCCGGGATGTGGTTGGCGAAGTCCAACACGGGAGAGCCGGGATTGGGCTCGTCCCAAAAGCTCCTCAATGGCACAAGGCAGCATCAGTGCAGAGGAGACGGCTCGTGGTGGAGGAGGTGCGAAGACGGGAGGAGGCGGAGCGACACACCAAGGCCATCTCAATGGCCAAGCAGGGGCAATGGACTAACTGGGAGAGCCTGGAAAAGAGGAAACTCAGCTGGCGTGACATCTGGCAAATGGAAGGATCTCAGCTAAGTTTTGTCATCAGAGCCACTTATGATGTTCTACCATCACTGCAGAACCTGAAGCAGTGGTTTGGAGAAGACCCCACTTGCTCCCTTTGCCAAGCACCTGCATCACTAAGGCACATTTGAACAGGATGCACTATGAGCCTCGGCCAAGGGCGTTAAACTTGGCGGCATAACCACGCTCTCAGACAGCTGGCATCAATCCTTGAACACAGGCAAACGATCACACATGCTTCCCCACCAACATCGGCAGGAAATGTCCACTTTACAACATTTGTACCAGCAGGCCAACCTCCAGATCCTCCAGATAACATCAAAGGATGCAAGCATTCTGCAGCCTGCTCGGGATTGGAAAATGGAAGTGGACTTAGAAAAAAGGCTTGTGTTTCCCCCAGACATTGTGGCTACAACACTCCGGCCAGACATGGTCCTGTGGTGTACAACAGCCAAGTTGGCATACGTTGTGGAATTGACAGTTCCATGGGAAGATGGTGATGAAGAAGCTTATGAGAGGAAAAAGACCAAGTACTCTGAACTGGCAACTGAAGCTTCCCAGAATGGCTGGAAGACCAAGATTTTCCCTGTCAAAGTGGGATGCAGGGGATTTGTTGCTACATCTATGACCAGGCTATTAAAGAAAATGGGGGTGAGGGGTCGCTCCCCCCCAACAAGCAATCAAATCATTATCAAATTCTGCAGAAAAAAGCAGCAATTGGCTTTGGATCAAAAGGAGAGACAGCAAATGGGCTGCAAGATGAAGACAGGAGGGTATGGAACTGAGGGGGTATAACTGGGACGCCAGGTATCACCGTTGAGCCCTCTGGAGATGTTAACCATATAACCATATAACAATTACAGCACGGAAACAGGCCATCTCGGCCCTACAAGTCCGTGCCGAACAACTTTTTTCCCTTAGTCCCACCTGCCTGCACTCATACCATAACCCTCCATTCCCTTCTCATCCATATGCCTATCCAATTTATTTTTAAATGATACCAACGAACCTGCCTCCACCACTTCCACTGGAAGCTCATTCCACACCGCTACCACTCTCTGAGTAAAGAAGTTTCTATACTCAAATGTTGTGGGCTTATCAATGAAAAGTCAAAGAAGGAGGGTGCCCACCTGACGTACCTACCCTACCTTTCACTACTCCAATCCCACTGCAAATAGCAAGAGTGCCGACTTATTACAGGGATTGAAACATCAAGTCCTATTAGCTCTAGTAGTCTCCAACCTGTTATATCATTTAAAAGTATAATAATCATAGGGAATATATTTAACGAGGTCTATACGGCGCCAGTGTGAAACGGCCTGTAGTGGTCAGTGGACAGAAGCTGTCGTGTATCATCAGGCGACTCACTCGAGTACAGACGCAAGCACGTTCTCCATCAGTCCTGTCAGTGCTTCATGGCATGCAGGTACAGTCCCTCATTCACCCACCTTATTTAGTCTTTTTACCCATCATTTAGGGATGTTATATGAATCAAAAAAATGTCAGCATGTTTATGTTTAATTTTGTTAGTTTATCAAAATTATATTCATGTATGTTTAAGTTAGTTTATGAAATAAACTTGAAAAAAATGAAGTTATTTTTTGCTTAAACCAGTTATCAGAGAAATATATTTGTTTGCCTTATGAACTTTAAGTTTATGAAACAGAAAGAAAGAGATTAATAAAGATATATAATAATTTTTATGTCGCGTTTCCCTGAGATGAAAATGATTTCAAGGGTTCCGCAAGGTTGAGAAACGCTGCTTTAAGCAATTGAGATACACAACCAAAAACCATTGATACTTGAAACTACTGTTGGCCCTGAGACTGAGCCTGGATATCTTGACTCTCTGTGATTCGGGTCCTCACCTAAACAGACGAGCCCATCCCCAACATAACCGTCCCAGCATGTACATGTTCTCTCTCCAGTGGAAACATTGGTGCAGTTGGAATGGTCCGAGCAGCCGCCGTTATTCATCACACAAGGATTGATTTCTGTAAACAGAAAAATGGTGCTTCAACTTGGTGCAGCGGTTTCAGAAATATCAGCAGGGGTGAAAATAACAAATGGCAAAGGCGGAGTGCATTCTCATAGGTTAGTTTAGTTTAGAGATACAACGCGGAAACAGGCCCTTCTGTCCACCGAATCCGTGCCAGCCAGCAATTCCCGCACATGACCACTATCCTATACACTAGGGACGATTTACAATTTTTACCAAAGCCAATTAACCTTCAAAATGTACGTCTTTGGAATGTGGGAGGAAACCGGAACACCTGAGGAAAACTCGCACGGTCACGGGGAGAACGTGCAAACCTCGTACAGACAGCACCCGTAGTCAGGGTCAAATCTGGGTCTCTGGCACTGTAAGGCAGCAACTCTACTGCTGCGGCACCATACCGCCCTATCTTAGTTGCATGTGCAAAAAAGGTCATCACAGCAGCCTTTGTGCATCACAAACATCTTTAGCCTGAGTCCCTCAACTAAGGTATACTTGGATCACCCTCAGTTGTACTAGATATTCCCAAGGTCACCCATCTTGTTGGTAAATCCATCAGAAGAGGAGGTGTTGACTGCCTCATGCCCACCTCTGATATCAGGGTATCTCCAGTGGTGGATGCTGGCAAACTCTACTGTTGAACCTCTATCCATGGGCAAACCCGCCTTAAAGTGGCACAAGTGGTTGAAGACAGAGAATGATATTAGGCACAGTCCACTTCTTGGTGCTAATGTGCACATTGTATGTTATAGATCAGTGTTGCCTTGCTGCCCTGTACAGTCCCACACACACAACAGCATTTTAGTAATGTCTCCATGCGATAGTTCATTTCTATCCCTTTATGTGTAGGAAGGAACTGCAGATGCAGGTTTAAACCGAAGATAGACACAAAGAGCAGGAGTAACTCAGCGGGACAGGCAGCATCTCTGGAGAGAAGGACTTGGTGAAGTTCCGGATCTGAAGAAGGTTCTGGGCCCAAAACGTCACCCATTCCTTCTCTCCGGAGATGCTGCCTGTCCCGCTGAGTTACTCCAGCATTTTGTGTCGATTTTCTACCCCTTTATCTTTGCTTTTAGGAGGTGAGAAGGACGCAATGTTCATTCGTACCTGAGCAATAAGATCCATTTCCTGTGTAACCAGCAGAGCACAAGCAAGAGGGCAGAGAACCAGGTGACCCTAGAATGCAACTAAAACGTACAAACACTCAGTCTATCTTGTTTAATCAACAGTGCTCACATCTTATTGCTTTTATATTGCTTTTCACCGCTGGAGCGCAGTGATTACAGACACAGTATGCAATGCTGTGTGATGGTTCTGAGGCTGCGGTACCAGGACACATGCTGTGTGCGGTAGATACTCAGTAGATGCAATCCATAACATGCCCAGATGTTTCATTCATCAACATGATGCATGCAGTTAAGAATGTTACTTCACTTCTACCTCTGCAATCAATTAACATCTGCATGAGTTACATAATATTGACCCATTTTAACTTAACTGACAAACAACCACATTGGAATTGCAGCTATTTAAATTTAATAACATCAAAAGATGCATGATAAGTACAACTGATAATACGTTTGTTTCCCTTACTTGGCACTGGGATGACATGTTCCATTGCAGTGATCTGTTACAATTTCTGAACAGGAAAAAAGATAAAACATCTAGTCATAATTCATTTTGCTTGGGAAAGCGAGACATTTATATAAAAACAAATGTTATCCTAATTCTTTCTTAACTACATCCCATGTTTCTGCCAAATAGGCATATAATTTATGTACAGGAAGGAACTGCAGATGCTGGTTTACATCGAATGATGGGCACAAAATGCTGGTGTAACTCAGCGGGTTAGGCAGCGTCTCTAGAGAAAAGGAATAGGTGACGTTTTGGGTCGAGACCCTCTTCAGACTGAAGAAGGGACTTGTCCTGAAATGTCACCTTTTCCTTTGCTCCGGGCGTGTCATTTAATTCAGTTTAAAACTTTAAAGAGGGTAAAAGTTATCAGTGCTGCTATTGTCTCTAAGTCGGGGAAAATAGAAGTAGTGGTGAAAAAATAACGTATCCAGCATTACAAGTCTGAGCCCTGACCTTCATAATTGGAATAAATGTTCCCCCGAGATTCTTTTCTCCTGTTGTGGAGGCTAGAACTAGGGCTGGGCCATTTAGGACTGAAATTAAATAAAATTAATGTACAATGGGTTTTAAATCTTTGCAGGTTTGTACTTCACAGGACTGTGCATGTTCGATCATTCAGTTATTCAGGGTTTAAAGCAATGTGTTTTTGGAAACAAAAATGAATCAGAGAATAAGTAAGAAATGAGAGAGAGGATCGGGTACGGTTCTTGTTGACTAGAACAGAAACTGGAGCCCATAAAAGCCTCCGCCTGATTCTATTCCTTATACATTTAATCTAGAGTATGAACTGTTTTACAGTATGTGAAAGCAATCCAACAGTTTCACAATTATGCTGGGAATAGCAAAATGAAAATAACACAGAGAAATGTGCCATGATAATGATTCAGTCATTGAGTAACAAACAGTGCAAATAATATTAAACTAACGTCAACCATAATATGACCCATCTGGGAGAGTTTACAATAGAAGATGCCAAGTATCTGAAAACAAAATTATTTCCAAATAGCTATGTTTCTCAGCTGATTCAAGCAAGAAAAGTATAGGGAGCAGGCTTGCAGGACGAAAAAAGTTGCCAATGAACAATCTCAGTCGACCATTGATGGATGTTGCATCTTTCATTATCAGGCATCAAAACAAAGGTATGTCAAACACCAAAACTGCCCGGTGAGAGAACTTCAAAAGAACACAAAGTGTGGAGTAGCTCAGTTGGCCAGGCAGCATCTCTGGAGAACATGGATAGATGACGTTTCAGGTACTGTTTTGTTCCATGTTCTCCAGAGATGCTGCCCGACATGCTGTGTTACTCCAGCACTTTCATTCCTTTTGTTTATTAACCAATATTATCTGCACTTCCTTGTTTCTAGGGACTTCAATTTTTTTCTGCGGGAGTTAGTTGTTTATATGTTGAGAAGTGTCAGCAAGGGTGAAAATAACGAATGGCAAAGAAGGGGTAAATTATCATAGAGTTTAGTTTAGTTTAGAGAAATAGCGTGGAAACAGGTCCTTCGTCCCATTGAGTCCGCACCAACCAGCAATTCCCATTCACTAGCACTATCCCCAACACACTAGGGACAATTTACAATTTTACTGAAGCCAATTAACCATCAAACCCGTACGTCTTTGAAGTGTGGGAGGAAACTGGAACTTCTGGAGAGAACCCACGCAGTCACGGGGAGAACGTACAAATTCTGAAACAGACAGCACCCGTAGTCAGGATCGAACCTGCTTCTCTGGTACTGTAAGGCAGCAACTCTAACGCTGCAGTACAGTGCCTCCCTAAAGCTGTACTTTCTTAGCTGCATGTGCAAAACAGGTAATCACAGCCGTATTAGTGCATCACAAACCTCTGTGGCCCGAGATCCCTTAACTATGGTATAATTGGATCACCCGATATTAACGCAGAGAAACATTTAAGATCGCTACTTGAAGAAAATATATTAACAACCGACCTTCTGTAACTATATTTTCAATTTGTTTTTTGATCTATTATAAGATTTCACTTACCTTTATCACAGTTTATACTTTCCCATCCTTTGTAACAGTAACAGCTTCCATCGCCATCTAACCCATCATTGCAGTTCCCATTTGCGCACAAGCATTCTAAACACATAAACAAGTAACTGGTTGATTGGATTGTGAAATGGTTGTGATGGTGGGGAGAAAAAAAAACATTCAGATGTAAACTGATAATCAATAGACAATAAACAATAGGTGCAGGAGTAGGCCATTCGGCCCTTCGAGCCAGCGCCGGCATTCAATGTGATCATGGCTGATCATCCACAATCAGTACCCTACTCCTGCATTCTCCTCATATCCCCTGACTCCGCTATCTTTAAGAGCCCTATCAAGCTCCAGAGAACCGGCCTCCATCGCCCTCTGAGGCAGAGAATTCCACAGACTCACAACTCTCTGTGTGAAAAAGTATTTCCTCATCTTCATTTTAAATGCCTTACCCCTTATTCTTAAACTATGGCCCCTGGTTCTGGACTCCCCCAACATCGGGAACATATTAGTCCAAGACAACATCTGATTTAATGATATCATGGGAAGAGTAGAAGAATGGGTCATCAATCCATCAAATAGCCATGTTCACTCAACCTTTTACAGAGTGGCATGGATAAACCACTATTGATAATTCAGCTGCCTATCCCCAAAGTTGGAACAAAATAGTGGACCAATCTAACTGGAGGTGTGGATACTAATAATAAGACATAAACCTGTACTTCCGACACTGTCAGCAAAGGTTAGTGCAATATTATACTTAAAATTAGTGCAACACTACATACCACGTGTCTGAATAAAGGTGAGGTACTTTCCTCAATTTCGAACAATGTTAAAATTATAATTTTGCGAAGTTAAGCAAGTTACATGAAAAGTAAACATTATACACAAATATGTACCTTATTCAGCCTTTCGGAGGTCTCCACTATTACTTAAGCCGGTTTAATTCAAAAAACCTCAAGATATCAAGAAATGACCCAATAATACTGGACTTAGTGAACAATATGGGTCCTATCACTAGACCATTGTATTAGTTTCCTCTCCAGTGATATTATTCAAATATAACATTAATATGACATTATATAACATGAATTTTGTATGGCTTTGTAAATATTTGATTAGTGTTCAAATGTAAATAATTTGGTGTACATATAGTGATATGGTGTACATATAGCTGCTAAATTTGTATAACATAATTACAAGCAGTTGAATAAGGGGCGGGAATTAATAAGCTTTGGCTTCTTCCTGCTCCTTTTCGGACACATATGATTTCATTTATTTATAGATATTGTTTATGACACTTTATAAATATTTTTGCTTTGTTTTTTCTATGCTGTTTCACACAGTCTTTTATTCTGTTCAAAATAAATAATAAAATAAAATAAAAAATAAAATATAACTTTATAACTTACTATCTAAATGGCGTCATGTTGGGAAAAGGGGAAATACAACGGGATCTGGGGGTCCTTGTACATCAGTCTATGAAAGTAAGCATGCAGGTACAGCAGGCAGTGAAGAAAGCAAATGGCACATTTATAACACGAGGAATCGAATATAGGAGCAAAGAGGTCCTTCTGCAGTTGTACAGAGCCCTAGTGAGACCACACCTGGAGTATTGTAGGACATTCTTGCTATTGAGGGAGTGCAGCGTAGGTTTACAAGGTTAATTCCCGGGATGGCGGGACTGTCATATGCTGAGAGAATGGAGCAGCTGGGCTTGTACACTCTGGTGGTTAGAAGGATGAGAGGCTATCTCATTGAAACATATAAGATTGTTAAGGGTTTGGACACGCTAGAAGCAGGAAACATGTTCCCGCTGTTGGGGGAGTCCAGAACCAGGGGCCACAGTTTCAGAATAAGGAGTAAGCCATTTAGAACGGAGACGAGGAAACACTTTTTCTCACAGCGAGTGGTGAGTCTGTGGAATTCTCTGCCTCAGAGGGCGGTGGAGGCAGGTTCTCTGGATACTTTCAAGAGAGAGCTAGATAGGGCTCCTAAAAATAGCGGAGTCAGGGGATATGGGGAGAAGGCAGGAACGGGGTACTGATTGTGGATGATCAGCCATGATCACATTGAATGGCCGTGCTGGCTCGAAGGGCCGAATGGCCTACTCCTGCACCTATTGTCTATTGTCTATTGTCTATAACATCGATAATGTTTTATTAACAACGTTTAATGTTTTATGTGTCATTCCTAATTGTCACTGTATGTCGGGACTGTTGTCACTTGCGGGCAGAGCACCACAGCAAATTCCTTGTATGTGAATACTTGACCAATAAACGTATTCATTCATTCATTCAAATGTTAGAGATGGCTGAGCATGATACTTCATATATACCAGCACTTTCTCCTGCAATTACAGCACGGAAACAGGCCATCTCGGCCCTTCTAGTCCGTGCCGAACACTTATTCTCCCCAGTCCCATTTACCTGCAATATAAACACTTGAATGTAACATACATGATCAAAATTGTTTAGGAAGCATTGTGGTCTTGTGAGCAGTTGTTTGCCAGAATGGTGGGACATCTCAGAATAGTGGTCACATTTTTAGCCTTTTAGTCAAATTAAAACACAACAGAAAGTTACCTATTGGTGAGAACATGAAGCACCCCCCACATCAGGAACAGTATAGGTTACACAAATATTTTTAGTATCCTTGAAACAAAAAGTGATTGTTATTAAATTTTCAATCCATTTATAATTTGAGTAGAGTATGGTCCGTACCAAGTGTGCAGTTTGTTCCGTATCTTCCAGCTTCACAAGATTCACAGGCAGTGCCTTGAAATCCTTCGTGACACAGACACTCTCCGGTTCCATTAATACCATCCTGACAGATGCCATAATTGGAGCACAGAGCACGTGGCATGCCAGGGCACATCTGGCACCGTGCTCCAAAGTATCCCACACAACAATCTAAAGTCTAGAGCAAGCAAAACCAGCAATGAGATGTGCATAAGAAAACAGATAAAATAACTGCTTTAAGACTTAATAGCAAATTGGAGCTCACTATCCCGACAAATAAACAAAATTACGATACGATAGAACTTGAACTTGGGGTGGCACGGTGGCGCAGCGGTAAAGTTGCTGCCATGCAGCGCCGGAGACCTGGGTTCGATCCCGACTACGGGTGCTGTCTGTACGGAGTTTGTACGTTCTCCCCATGACCTGCGTTAGTTTTCTCCGAGATCTTCGGTTTCCTTCCACACTCCAAAGACGTACAGGTTTGTAGTCTAATTGGCTTGGTAAATGTAAAAATAGTCCCTAGTGTGTTGTGTGTGTTGGATAGTCTTAATGTGCGGGGATCGTTGGTCGGCGTGGATCTGGTGGGCCGAAGGGCCTGTTTCCGCACCGATTCTCTAAACTAAACTTTATTTACCCCAGGAGGGAAATTGATCTGCCAACAGTCATAAAAAAAATACAAAATTCTTGAAACATGAAATTAAAGTGACGAGTGGAAAGGATTGGGAATGTGCAAAGATTGGGGAGAGATTCCAATTTAGCACTTGGATCAGTCTGTGCCTCAACCAGAAAGAAGAACATTTAGGATGGGAAAAGCAGATATAAAAGCAGTGACATGTGGAAAGTAAACTTACAATAATGACTTGTGTACAGTTAGGTCTGCAGCCAGCGTATTCCACATTTCTCCCATTTCTAAATTGTTTATAATTGCAGTTTGGTGTTCTGACTTGGCCTTGAAGTTTCTAAACATAAAAATGAATGTTTAAATGTCAAGTGTTTAATTGCCACATATACCGGCCAGAGAACAGTGAAATTCCTATTTGCTGCAGCTATACAAACAAATACATAGCAGTTAATTACACAATAAATTCTTCAATATGACATACTCTATATTGATTATGAGTATTGGCACTCAACAGTGTACAATAAAACATTCTCAAACATTGCTCTTCAATTTCAGAAAAAATGTAAAAATTATAATTTTGCAAAGTTAAGCAAGTTGTGTAAAAAATAAACATTGTTCAGAAATATGTATATTGTTCTGACTCCTTCAGAGGTCTCCACTATTACTTATGCTGCATTAATTCAAAGACTATCAAGAAATGGACCAATTATGCAGGATTTGGGGAACACTCTGTGTGCTGACAGAATCTAGACCATATCAGTATTGGTATGTTTGTTATTGTTATATCTACCAAGACATAATGAAAAACATTGTTCTTCATGTTATCTAGGTAAATCATACCTTACACAAGTACAATTAAACCATACAACTACAACAGGTAGTGCAAAACGAGAAAGAAAACGGAGTGTAAAATATGGTGGTACAACACAGAGACCATGCAGATAAAACAGTGCAAGGGCCACAATGAGGTACATGGGAAGATCGGGAATTCATCCTTAGCCTATCCCAGAGAGATTCATTCAAGAATCTGCTAACGGCAGGGAAGAAGCTGGTCTTGAAACTGGTGATGTTTGCCTTTAAACTTTGTATCCACCACCCAACATGAAAAGGGAGAAGAGAGAACAGCCTGGGTGTAAGTGGTTCTTGATTATGTCGTGTTTAAGAGGGAACTGCAGATGTCGGTTGCTTTGCCAAGGCAGAAAAATATAGTGGGGGATGTGGGGGAGGCTAGTGTGCATAATACACTGGGCTGCGACCACAACTCACTGTAATTTCTCACAGTCTTGAGCAGCAGTTGCCAAACCAAACTATAATGCATCTCAATAAGATGCTTTCTTTGTGGGAATTAGCAAGAGTCGTTGTAGACGCTGTGAATTTCCTTCGGCTTCTGAGGAAGTAGAGGCGGTGATGTGCTTTCTTGGCTGTAGCTTGTAGTTAGATGAGGACAAATTGTCGAAGATATTTACACCTAGGAATATGAAGCCCTCGATCATCTGATGACCTTTGGTCCACAACCAGCGATGCTGCTCACTGTACAGTTACAACAATGCCATTTATCAGAATTGACAATTGTACTGAACGTTCATCAAGAGTTAGGCGAATCCTAACGAGACACTGATCAGTCGTTAGCAAAGTGATGGAAGGGATTGACAACATTTACTAATAACCTGTTCAGTGCTCAGTTCAACAGAGGCAGGGCGCTTCAGCGGACTCTATAACTTTGTTACAATTTTATTTTGTTTAGTTTAAAGATACAATGCGGAAACAGGCCCTTTTGGCCCACACCGACCAGTGATCCCCACACCATCCTACATGCACTAGGGCCAATTTTACATTTGTACCAAGCCAATTCACCTACAAAAGTCTTTGGAGTGTGGGAGGAAACTGAAGCTCTCGGAGAAAACCCACGCAGGTCACCGGGGAGAGCGTACAAACTCCATACAGACAGCACCCGCAGTCAGGATCGAACCCAGGTCTCTGGCGCTGTGAGGCAGTAGCTCTATTGCCACCCCACCCTGCTGCCTGTGGGGCATGTGGGACATATTTCTGGAGATGTGGCAAGAATAACTGCCCTTGTATTCAAGGTAGTATTCATCCAGGTGCAGCAATGTAGGGACACAGTGATGGGGACATCAATGGGACCACATCATGGTTGTGTGATTACTGGAACCTTTCTTCTCAGCCCAGGACATCATTTTATTTTGTATCTCACCGGAATTATTTTCAGTGACTTTATCAGTGACTTTGTCTCCAGTCTATAATTGTGTGCAACAAGACCCCAATGCTTTTTCCACAGCTGCTAATTATACGTGACAAGCAACATTCATGTCCCAAATTAAAAGATACCAATCAAGTCTCACAAGAGGGATGCAAGTCATTTCATATAACCATATAACCATATAACAATTACAGCACGGAAACAGGCCATCTCGGCCCTACAAGTCCATGCCGAACAAAATTTTTTTCCCCTTAGTCCCACCTGCCTGCACTCGTACCATAACCCTCCATTCCCTTCTCATCCATATGCCTATCCAATTTATTTTTAAATGATACCAATGAACCTGCCTCCACCACTTCCACTGGGAGCTCATTCCACACCGCCACCACTTTCTGCGTAAAGAAGTTCCCCCTCATATTACCCCTAAACTTCTGTCCCTTAATTCTGAAGTCATGTCCTCTTTACATCCAATGCCATTACCAGCCCCAAGTCCCATCAGTACAAAGACCGAGAAATCAAAATGGCTGTAGGCCTTGGTGAAATATCCGCCATCTTGCTGAATATCTAAGGTGCAGAACAGGACATCTCTTGCCAAGTCATTCCCATAGAGCTCCAACTCTGTCATCTGTCCAACAATATAGAGTCATAGAGTGATACCGTGTGGAAACAGGCCCTTCGGCCCTACTTGCTCATGCCGGACAACATGTCCCAGCTACACAGGTCATACCTGCTTGTGTTTGGTCCATATCCCTCCAAACCTATCCAAACCTGTCCTATCCATGTACCTGTCTAACTGTTTCTTAAACGTTGGGATAGCCCCAGCCTCAACTACCTCCCCAGGCAAATTATTCCATACACCCACCACCCACAATATGTTAGACCAACTCAATTATGCCCTGAGTGACATACAGCAGAATAAATCCAAGCCATTGCTGCCTCTTCACTATTGCCAGTCATCAGTAAAGTGACAATTGCTTTGTTGTCACTGAAACTCAGTTTGGATCCAGTCTGTATGGAGTTTGTACATTCTGCCTGTAACTGCCTGGGTTTCCTCCCACATTCAAAAGACGTACAGGTTTGCAGGTTAATTGGCTTCAGTAAAATTGTCCCTAGTGTGTAGGATAGTGTTAGTGTACAGGGTGATCAGTAATTGGCGCAGACTCGGTGGACCGAAGGGTCTGTTACCACACTGTATATCTAAACTAAACAAAACTTCATCTAACAGAATGCATTTCAAGAAATACTGGGTGATCTGAAGTCAATGGGAATCACAAGAAGAACTCTCCACTGGCTGGAGTTAAACTTAGCATAAAGGAAGGTGGTGGTGTCTCATGTCGCCCACTGGCCTCAGCTCTGTTGTTGCTGCTGATCCACAACATGTTCTACATACCCTGCCTTACGCTGCAAGATCTACCTTGAATCTGCACCATTTAGGTTGCTGCCATTAAACACGCTGGAGGGAATGTTCGGTATTAAGGTTTGATTTAGACTTCACAAGGACCATGCACCACAACATCATGGAGTGATCTATTAATAAGATTGAGCTGGATCTTCGCTCATATGTGGTCATATATTTGGTGCTGGACCAGCGTTTGGCAACACTTACTTCAAGCTTCAGCCAATTCTGATAGTGGTGACATTTAAGACGCCCACCCAAAGAACACTATATGTTCTTACTTTCCTCAATGCTTATCTTAAGTCAGAACGACCGAGCCATCAGCTGCAAGTGAGCAGTAAGTGGTCATCAGCAAGAGGTAGGGTTTCGGCCCGAAACGTTGCCTATTTCCTTCGCTGCCGCACCTGCTGAGTTTCTCCAGCACTTTTGATCTAGACTTCACAAGAGGTTTGCTCCACAACATCATGGAGTGATCTATCATAAGATTGAGCTGGATCTTCGCTCATATGTGGTCATATATTTGATACATATAGAACACTAGACTAAGTGGGACCCGTTGGGTCCCATGTTCACACGGGAGGGCTGGTCCCCCGACACAATATTCCACCTCTCCACCAATTCCAATATTGGTGACCAGTGGGGGGGGGGGGGGGGCTTTCTGGAGCGCTGGTATGGGTGTTGTTGGCTGCAGGGACTACTAGTCTCCAGAGGGCTAGTATGGAAATTGTGGGCCAAATGGATTCTTGAGGTGGCAGCTCAGTTCCTCATGCCTGATGTGCTGGCAGCTCATTCACGGCTGGTGGGCTGGCAGTTGACTATTGGCTATTGGCTATTCCTTGAAATTCCATTTCAAGCAGAGTGCAAGGCCACCAAATTCAAATCCATTTTCCTATCATTTCAAGCAGGGTGCAAGGCCACCAAATTCAAGTGCAGTATCATACCATTTCAAGGAGGGTGCAAGGCCACCACATTCAAATGCAGTTTCATACTATTTCAAGCAGGGTGAAACCACCATAAAAACCACCATAAAACCACACAAAACACCACACTCACAGTTCAGTAGACATTCATTGTGTTCAGTTGATTCACAGCTCAGACAGAGTCGTGACCTCTCCCTCCCCCATCATGCAGAGACTGAGCCACCGACACTTCCGGGTTTTTATAATCCCTCGCCCTCCCTCCGGAGAAGTTGTGGCCTTCATGGTGTGATTGACAGGAGAGAGAGTCTCAACATTTTTTAAACACTAATAACACTTTTGTTTTTCATTGATGGGAAGAATCCTCTGCACCTGATGAGTGGAGGGGGACTGAGTAAGATGGCCAAAAATGACAGCCGTAAGTGGTAGCGTTTTATCTAAAATCAATATACAGTGCAAACAGGAAGTTGTCAAGTTTAGACAAACAACCATTTGCATGCAGTGCCTTTTCACTTCAACCCAACCTCCCCAATCAACCATTTGCAGGCAGTGCCTTTTTTACTTCAACAACCATGTTTTCATTTTCAAACCACATTAAGGGCACTCACAGTTGAGTAGACATGTGTTCAGTGCTATTCAGAGCTCAGAGAGACGTGACCCTGGCTTCCTCCTTCTTGCAGAGACTGAGTGAGGCACACCACTTCCTGGTTTTATAGTCCCTCCTCCTCCCTCCAGCAGGGGCAGCAGAGAGAATGGCAATTTAAAAAAAATATATATATATCTCTCTGATATTTCATCGATGGGAAACATCCTCTGGTCCAGGAAGGCGGAGGGCGGCTCTGAGCGAGGTGGCCAAAAATGACAGCCGTAGGTGGCGGCGTTCTCTCGGAAATCACAGCACAGCGAGCCAAAAGCGGTCAAGATCAGACTTTCAGTAATATAGATTGAACATAGTACAGCACAAGAACGGGCCCTATGACCCACAATATCTGTGTCAAATATAATGCCAAAACCATCACTTATCTACCTGCACAGAACCCATATCCATATGCTTTTGTTTTGTGTAAAAAAACTTGATCCGCACATCTACTGTAAACTTTGCCCTTTTCACCTTAAAACTATGCACTCTAGTATTTGAATCATCCATCCTAGGTGAAAGATTTTGACTGTCTACACTATCTATGCCCCTTGTAGGATACAGCTATGGTCTCCTCACCTAACCAAGGTTATACTGACTGTGGAGGGAAGATTCTCCAGGTTGGATCCTGGGTTGAAGGGTATGGCAAAGGATTGAGTATTCTAGGATGCTATTCTCTAGAGTTTAGAAGAATGAGAGGTTCTCTCACCGTGATGGGTAACATTGTTAGATTGCTTGACATGGTGGATATGGGGAGGACATTTTCCGGACCCCTCAAAAGAAGTGCTAGGATTGAAGTATTTAGGACTGAAATGGGGATATAATTTTTCACCTGGAGGTAAATGAATTGTTGAAATTCTCTACTCATGAGGCTTCAGAGATTCTGTCACTTTTAAATCATCAACTTTTAGATGATTTCATCTGGAGGTAGATTCTTCAATGGCAGAGAAATCAAAGGATGCGTGTGAAAGAGCAACATTGTTGAGCTAGAAAAATAGTTATGAATGTGGAACCAGGTTCAGATGTTCTTATGATCTCCTCATATTGGATCTGATGATGAGACAGAATAAGGTTTGGGAGGAAAAAAATCTGAACTGTGGAATGTAATGAGAGGCTGGAACTCAGCACATGTATCCATTATTAAAATATCCAGTGAGAATTACATTAACCAAAAGGACACAAGTAATTCTTGTGTCCTTTCATAGCAAAAGGACTTGAGTATAGGAGCAGGGAGGTTCTACTGCAGTTGTACAGGGTCTTGGTGAGACCACACCTGGAGTATTGCATACAGTTTTGGTCTCCTAATCTGAGGAAAGACATTCTTGCCATAGAGGGAGTACAGAGAAGGTTCACCAGACTGATTCCTCGGATGTCAGGACTTTCATATGAAGAAAGACTGGATAGACTCGGCTTGTACTCGCTAGAATTTAGAAGATTGAGGGGGGATCTTATAGAAACTTACAAAATTTGTAAGGGGTTAGACAGGCTAGATGCAGGAAGATTGTTCCCGATGTTGGGGAAGTCCAGAACAAGGGGTCACAGTTTAAGGATAAGGGGGAAATCTTTTAGGAACGAGATGAGAAAAACATTTTTCACAGAGAGTGGTGAATCTCTGGAATTCTCTGCCACAGAAGGTAGTTGAGGCCTGTTCATTGGCTATGTTTAAGAGGGAGTTAGATGTGGCCCTTGTGGCTAAAGGGATCAGGGGGTATGGAGAGAAGGCAGGTACAGGATACTGAGTTGGATGATCAGCCAGGATCATATTGAATGGTGGTGCAGGCTCGAAGGGCCGATTGGCCTACTCCTGCACCTATTTTCTATGTTTCTAAGTAAATTACCAAATTAAGCACTTCAGTTTCAGACATTGTTTGTGTATCTGAATGTTTTCATTTTCCTCTCACTATTGAGCTAGTTTTCAATAGGCTGAATGATGATATCAGTACAATATACAGCTACAAAAAGTCACAGATTTAAGGCAAGGGTTTCTAAAGCTCTGCACAAGTTTTCAGATCTTGGCTGAACTTTCAGATGATTCACAGTTCCAAAATTGTATATTCCTTCAAATGGTGGAAAAACTGGAGTCCATTTACATGTAAATTCCCAGCCAACAAAGTCATCCACTAACAACATTTTGCAATAAATCATTTTTTGGAAAATTGGAATTAGTTATGGCTCAAGGGATCACATTGGGAAAGAAGAGTAAAAACAAAGATGGCTGCAGAGTCTCTACTTACAATAGGAGCTGTCCCTTCAGGGCAGATGGGCTCAACATCACAGCTGCCGCAAGTTCCCTTAAAAAGAAAAATATTAACTATGATATGTGTTCTGATCAAATTGTCATGCACAGAATGCAATTGAGCACATTTCCAAGATATGTTTCACAAATTCACAAATTATAGGAGTAGAAACAGGCCATTCGGCCCATCGAGTCTACTCCGCCATTCAATCATGGCTGATCACTGCCCCCTAATCCCAATTATCTGCCTTCTCCCCATAACCGTTAACACCCCTTTCTTTTGATTGTAAACGGAAGAAAAAAAACAATAAAATGTATTTTATACAAATGATATTCAATCATTTGTTTGCCAATTTAAATGAGGGGAAACAACATGCACTGGGTGATGTATTTTACTTGATGCTGCTGTTCAGAAGCTGGTTGCCGTTTCCAAGCTGGAAAGGGTACAGCGAAGATTTACGAGGATGTTGTCAGGACTAGAGGGTTTGAGTTTTTGGGCTGAGGTTGAGGTTGAGTGGGCTGGGACTCTATTCCTTGAAGTGCAGGAGGATGAGGGGTGATCTTATAGAGGTGTATAAAATCATTTAGAGAAATAGATCTGGCAGATGCACCGAGTCTCTTGTCCAGAGTAAGTGAATCGAGGTCCAGGGGGTTAAGGTGAAAGGGATAAGATTTAATAGGAATCTGGGGTAACTTCTTCACACAAAGGGTGGTGGGTGTATGGAACAAGCAGCCTGAGGAGGTAGTTGAGGCAGGGACCATCCCAACTTTTAAGAAACAGTTAGACAGGCACATGGATAGGACAGGTTTGGAAAGATATGGACCAATCGCAGGCAGGTTAGTGTAAAGATATGGACCAGATGGCAGGGCATGATTCCACACTGGTAGGAAACTAGAATAGGTGCTGAGACCATGCCCTTCGAGCCTGCACCGCCATTCAATATGTTCATGGCTGATCATCCAACTCAGTATCCCGTACCTGCCTTCTCTCCATACCCCCTGATCCCCTTGGCCACAAGGGCCACATCTAACTCCCTCTTAATATAGCCAATGAACTGGCCTCGACTACCCTCTGTGGCAGAGAGTTCCAGAGAGAGTATCACTCTATAACAAAAAAAAGTACAGTATACAGATAATTTAATGTGATGAGACAGAGACATCTGGGATTAATAAACTTTCCTTAATGTTGTTATAAAGTCATCAACTGTTCACCATTGGTGCCTGAAGAAGGGCGCCAACGAGTAACGTCACATATACATTTTTCCTCACAGATGCTGCCTCACCCTCTGAGTTACTCCAGCATTTCGTGTTTATCTTTGGTATAAACTAGCATCTGCAGTTCCTTTTGATTACACCACTGTTGCATTCGGTATTGCCAGCATATCCTGATTTGAGTCCACATTTCCAGCAATTTCCAGTTATTTGATTTTATAGAATCGCTCAGCGCTTGGGTCACTATTTTGTACTTAGGTTTACGATGAATTAGGGCATTCTTTACAATTGTAATAAATGTAATCATTCGAATTTGATGCCTAGATCCATATGCTTGTGTCTGGCGGAAAGACAATTTGTCCCATTCTCACGAACACTAGTTGCGGGCTATAAAATCCTCAAAGGTCAATCTCCAAATGGTTGCATCATGGAAGAATCAGATATGGGCCTGCACCTGCAACTCCCTACATAATGTAAGCGCCTGATTTCAACCATACTATTCGGAGTGCTTACAAACAAGAGGCAGAGCAAGGAAGGATTAATTTAACCAGCTGCTTTCAGTTGTTGCAGGAAAAGATGGAGCTTCCTGGTGGTATTTCTCCAGCCTCCTTTGCTTGAAACATAAAAAGGAATTAAAGGAAAGAACAATTGACGATGCCTTAATCAACATATCGCATCCAAGCATCATGCTTTTAAAAAATATATAATGATGCCACTACCACCACTTGTCACATTGTGGAAAACAAAGGTTCAAAGGTTAAAATGTATTTGTCACATGCAGTGAAATGAGGGCATTTCACCTTTCAGAGGTACTAGTGTGTACTATAACAAAAATGACATGCACATTATCGATCAAGACATCAAATCTCAAAGGAATGCAAGTTGGGAGGATATTTGGTTACTGTAAGTTAGAACATAGAACAGTGCAGTACAGGATGTGCCAATTTGCCCAATGATGTTTGTGTCAGACATGCCTACTTAAACTAATCCCTTCATCTTTGCATGATCCTTATCGCTCCATTCCCTGCATATCCCTGTGTCTATCTAAAACCGTCTAAAATACCACCATTATAGACAATAGACAATAGTGCAGGAGTAGGCCATTCGGCCCTTCAAGCCAGCACCGCCATTCAATGTGATTATGGTTGATCATCCCCAACCCGTTCCTGCCTTCTCCCCATATCCCCTGACTTCACTATCTTTAAGACCCCTGTCTAGCTCTCTCTTGAAAGCATCCAGAGAACCTGCCTCCACCGCCCTCTGAGGCAGAGAATTCCACAGACTCACAACTTTCTGTGAGAAAAAGTGTTTCCTCGTCTCTGTTCTAAATGGTTTATCGCTTATTCTTAAACTATGGCCCCTGGTTCTGGACCTCCCCAACAGTGGGAACATGTTTCCTGCCTCTAGCGTGCCCAAACCCTTAACAATCTTATATGTTTCAATAAGATCCCCTCTCATCCTTCTAAACTCCAGAGTGTACAAGCCCGGCCGGCCGTTCCATTCTCTCAGCATATGACAGTCCCACCATCCCGGAAATTAACCTTGGACACCTACGCTGCACTCCCTCAATAGCAAGAATGCCCTTCCTCAAATTAGAGGACCAAAACTGCACACAATACTCCAGGTGTGGTCTCACTAGGGCTCTGTACAACTGCAGAAGGACCTCTTTGCTCCTACACTCGACTCCTCCTGTAATAAAGGCCAACATGCCATTCAATGTCTTCACTGCCTGCTGTACCTGCATGCTTACTTTCATAGACTGATGAACAAGGACCCCCAGATCCCGTTGTACTTCCCCTTTTCCCAAGTTGATGCCGTTTTATTATATCTACTTCCACCCCACCCTGGGTACCTACTTCTCTCTGTGTAAAAATACCTGACCCCATGCTTCTCCTCTAAACTTTCTCCATCTGAAATTAATGCTATTCCCTCTAGTATTTGATATTTCCACCCTGGGAAGAAGGTTCAGACTGTTTACCCTACAATTCCTCAGGCTGATAGCCTCATATCAGACTTGATGAACTGTCAGCACTTTGGAAGTCAATTAGTGGTACAACCCACTAATCTATACATGTAGTATTTCATACATACCTCTACAATTAAACTCTCATTTGTATCACATCTATTCTTCTGTAATTGGAGGACGTGCGTTGTCCCCAGCAATATTCCATTTCTTGTCACATTGTGAAAATCATTTAATGGTACGTCATTTACAAAAATCTGGAAAATATGATGGCATTTTCTGTCAGTAATAATGAAAAAAGGGTGTGAATTATTGGTTTTGATACAACATGGTGATTATATTCATTCATAAAACACTTCACTACCTAACTCTTGCATTGAGGAGTTTGGCAGTTGATGAGGGATGTTCATGCAGTGCATGACATTATGTAATTGACAAGTGACCTAGAGCTGCATTTAAATGATATTGCAGTACACAGTCAAACAGATAATCAATCTGGAATGAAAAGCTGAGGTTGTAACAGTAGTTTAGTTTAGTTTAGAGATACAGCACAGAAATAGGCCCTTCGACCAGCAGGGACCAGTGATTCCTGTACGTTAAACACTGCCCTACACACACAAGGGACAATTTACACAACCAGGCCAATCCATCTACAGACCTGTGCGTCTTTGGAGTGCGGGAGGAAACCGAAGATCTCAGAGAAATGTACAAACTCCATACGAGATCGAACCCGGGTCTCCGGCGCTGCAAGCTCTATAAGGCTGCAACTCTACCGCTGCGCCACCGTGCCGCCACAGAAAAAGTCAAGGTAATCAGAATTCAGAGTCAGTGCGGTATTCTTAAAGGGAAATGATGTCTGACCAAGTTAATGGAGCTCTTTGAAAAGTATTATGTGGTGATGATCAAAGATGATCAATGGATGTACACCGCTCATATTTCACAGAGATACTTTTATACGCCGCCATATCAAACATTAGTGCGGAAATAAAATCTCAGTGCAGCAGATAACATATTGGTGTGGAGAGAGGGTGGGTGGCTAACACAAAGCAAATTATAGGCAGAAATGTTCCCTTTTTTCTGATTGGAAGATGTAATGAAACTCACACCATTTATATCAATTGCTTGGATGAAAGGAATGGTAAATTTACTAATGACATAGAGAGAGAGGTAGGAACGGAGGCTACGGACAGAACCTAACAAGGCTACGAGAGGGTGGAGACAAATAACTGATCATTTGTTGTATTGATATTTATTTACTGTATCTGTTCTTGTTGCATCTGATGTAACTGCAAAGCGGCAACAAGACTTTCCTTGTCCCAGTTCATATCCAGTGTACGTGACAGATAAACACCCTTGAACCCTTGAAGTGAGTGAAGAAAGATCTGGCAAATGGAGCATGATGTGGGAAAGCGTGAAGTCGTTCATTTTGGAGGTTAAAAAAAAAGTATGTCCCAGTGGTGAGAAATGAAGACAGCTCTGAATTGCAGACGGATCTGGATGTACTTGTTCATGATTTGGAACAGTCGCTGTGCTGATGCATGTACAGCGAGTAATTGGGAAAGCTAACAAAATATTTTATTGTTTAGGGAATTTAATACAAATGCTTCATACATATGGGCCACTGCTGCAATCTGATTTTGAGCGCTGTGTTTGGTATTGTTCTCCTTATTTAAGGTAGGATGTATGTGCTTTGGAAGTCGTTCAAAAAGGTTATGGATGACAAATGGAATGGGCAAGGGCAAGAGAATTGGTTGGATGGAGAGAGAACTTAAGTGAATCATGAAAAATCCTAGAGTAGTCTTGACAAAGTAGATATAGAAAGGACATTTCCTCTTTTAGGAGAATCTATAACTAGGATCACAGCTAACAATAATTGGTCATATATTTAAGACAGATATAACCATATAACCATATAACAATTACAGCACGGAAACAGGCCATCTCGGCCCTACAAGTCCGTGCCGAACAACTTTTTTTCCCCTTAGTCACACCTGCCAGCACTCATACCATAACCCTCCATTCCCTTCTCATCCATATGCCTATCCAATTTATTTTTAAATGATACCAATGAACCTGCCTCCACCACTTCCACTGGAAGCTCATTCCACACCGCTACCACTCTCTGAGTAAAGAAGTTCCCCCTCATATTACCCCTAAACTTCTGTCCCTTAATTCTGAAGTTTGAAGATGAAATGAAATACTCTCTTTGACATCACACGTCTTTGGAACTCAGAGTCAGAGAGCTGTACAACATGGAAACAGGCCTTTCGGCCCAACTTGTCCATACTATCTATGATATCCCATCTATACTAGTTCTATTTGCTCACATTTGGCTGATACCCCTCTGAACGTTTCCTGAATCTTTGACTATCTTTAAGACGGAGGTAGGTAGATATGTGAGAAGCAAAGTGGTGTGAGGTGACTATGGGAACACGAGAAAGTGAAGTTAAGGTCACACCCTGACCAGTCACCACAGTGTTAATTGGCAGAGCAGACTTGAGAGGTCGGGTGGTCCACTCCTGCTCCTAATATGTTGGCATCCTTATTCAGATTTTATAGATAGATTAAAAAAAGTTGGTGAATTCCCAAATGCAACAGATTCAGAACAGATCGAACAGGCTAGAATTTGGCCTAATTACAGGCCAGTAGACACTGAAAGGTAATCCACGTCAATTGGTATCTCCACAATGTAGCATTTCCAACAGATACTGCATCAAATCAACGAGGTGTGTTGTCGGTCATACCAGAACAACATTAGGAGAAGTATAAGATTGACACAAAATGCCGTAGTAACTCAGCAGGACAGGCAGCATCTCTGGTGAGAAGGAATGGGTGGGGTTACAGACTGAAGAAGGGTCTCGTCCCCAAAACGTCACCCATTCCTTCTCTCCAGAGCTGCTGCCTGTCCCGCTGAGTTGCTTTAGCATTTTGTGTCTACCGTCCAAGATACACCAGATTAGTGTCCCATCCACCATTGAAATATTCTGGCAATGCACCGATTTGCAATGTATACCATATCCAGGAAGCATTGGAGCAATTTACCAAGGTCATAGCACCCCACAAACCCTCAACATCGGCCATCTAGAAGAACAACAGCAGCATCACGCTCCACAAGCCTCTCTTCATATCATCGCTCATGCAAACATGGTCTACATTGTTCCTTCATTGTAACTGATTGTCAATCCTGCAACTCCAGCTTCACAACACCATTGCTACAAGATGGAATGCACTGGTCCAAGACGAGAGCTCACTAGCATCTACTCATGGGCAATAATGGAATATTGTCCTTGAACATTTGGAAAAATGGGCTGAAAGATGGCAGATGGAATTTAATGCTGATAAATGTGAGGTGCTACACCTTGGCAGGACAAATCAAAATAGGACGCACATGGTAAATGGTAGGGAATTGAAGAATACAGTTGAACAGAGGGATCTGGGAATAACCGTGCATAGTTCCTTGAAGGTGGAATCTCATATAGATAGGGTGGTAAAGAAAGCTTTTGGTCTGCTAGCCTTTATAAATCAGAGCATTGAGTATAGAAGCTGGGATAATTTGTACAAGGCATTGGTGAGACCAAATCTGGAGTATGGTGTACAATTTTGGTCGCCCCAATTATAGGAAGGATGTCAACAAAATAGAGAGAGTACAGAGGAGATTTACTAGAATGTTGCCTGGGTTTCAACAACTAAGTTACAGAAATAGGTTGAATAAGTTAGGTCTTTATTCTCTGGAGCGCAGAAGGTTAAGGGGGGACTTGATAGAGGTCTTTAAAATGATGAGGGATAGACAGAGTTGATGTGGACAAGCTTTTCCCTTTGAGAATAGGGAAGATTCAAACACGAGGACATGACTTCAGAATTAAGGGACAGAAGTTTAGGGGTAACATGAGGGGGAACTTCTTTACTCAGAGAGTGGTAGCGGTGTGGAATGAGCTCCCAGTGGAAGTGGTGTCGGAAGGTTCATTGGTATCATTTAAAAATAAATTGGATAGGCATATGGATGAGAAGGGATTGGAGGGTTATGGTATGAGTGCAGGTAGATGGGACTAAGGGAAAAAAGTTGTTCGGCACGGACTTGTAGGGCCGAGATGGCCTGTTTCCGTGCTGTAATTGTTATATGGTTATATGGTTAAAATGATGCCCACTCACTGTGAACAAGTAAATACTTTTTAAATAAACCTTAACTAGCGTGCCGGATTACTTTTGATATGCTGAAACGGGTGAACATGTCAGAAATATTTTTAATACTTCCGCAAGATGTACCCGAATGATTTTCTCTGAGCAGCTGAGGACAGGTAATAAACATTAAGTGATACACTCTTCAGGAACAGAGTAACACAAAACTTCAATCATCATCAGCCACAAATAATGTGCAGCCGTTCATTGGCTAATAGACTGCAGCACTGCAGTAATGCAACTCGCTGTTTGAAATGTTATTCCTCAATTTGCATCTGCACACAAGAAAAGTGATTGAACACATCAACTCAACCACAGACAGTCTCCTGAGAAAGCAGCTGGGAGAATAAAACCAACCTCCTCCATGTTGAAGAACAGCTGCCTTCTCTGTAGGGATTTAATAGCTGTGAACCAAACAGCAAAATACAAATGCCAGGGGCTCAAAAATGCAAGTTTGGCCTCAACAGGAAACGATAAAGGACTAACATCAATTAATGTAATCTCAGGCCCAATGAGAGCATAGTTAAAGGAGAAGATATTTCCAGAGCACATCACGTCATCTAGATATGCATTGTAGCATTAAGAACTGAACTCTGTTAGAAAGTATTCACATCCGGCCCAAAACAAGCTTAAAGAAGGCATTACATTTCGATCTTAATGATTTCTTTAATAGGAAAATACACGGATCAAATTTGCATCTTTGTGGACTTATGTTAGCATTAGTTGAGCATTAGCACATCTTTACCGACTGCCAAAATGCCTCCAGGAAGCAAATCAACTTTTAAAGCCTGTTTCATAGGCACAGCACTGATTCACTTTTGGCTTGTTGACAGCTGAATGAGTCCCAAACACCGATGAACCTTTAAGTATTCCTGTTTGTCCTGTAGTCCTGATCTACTGGCTGTTTGGAGTGAGTGAAGCAAGTTGACAGAGTTCCAGTAGCAAAGGGAATGTGACACACTGCCAATTCTAACTCAGTGGCTTTGATCTACACAGTAGCGTGGGTGTATCACCTGTGGAGGGGGAAGATCATTGGGTAGAGCACACTGGAGGAGTGCAAGGTCATGAAATGAGAACCACCAACATCCATAGCTCCTCTAGGGACCATGGCTGCTACATGATCTGCCGCGACCTCAACGAAGATTAAAGTAGCAATTGCAAGCAAAGGTCAGACCATTATGATAACTGACACGAGATTCATAATGGATGGTTGAACAGGATTTTTTTTAATAGCACAAGTCACCATTGTCAGGAATTAAAAGCATGAAAGGAAGAGGATTCAACAGTAGCTGTCAAAACCGAAAAATGTATATGTACCTACCAAAGGACAAAAAATGTATTTGTACCTACAAAAGGACAAAAAAATGTAGACCTGTGGAAAAGTATTAGGAAAGTGGTATTCGTGGAGAGATGCATGACTCCATAATTCCACCTTGCACCATCCCGTACCTCTGCAATTGATGTAACAGTGGAAAAGAGTCTGTTTCTGCCGTGCAGATTCAAAGCGTGTTCCATACCTGACCTTTCCTCCTGTAGAATATTACTTGATACAACGATCCCAGCATTGTTCCTTTATGAATTCCATCCTTGATTTTATCAGGCAGGAGCTTTTCCCCAGGAATAATATGATACTTCACCTGTAAAAGGAAGGACAATGGTTTGTACAGCACAGCTAATTAACCTCACCTCACCACACTGGAAGCCAACCACACCTATACCTAACAAGGAGGAGGAAGATAATGAGGTTGAAGGCACCATCGAAGAGCAAGGTTATAAAACGAAAACCACCACATCCAGCTAATGCAGCAAGATAAGCATTATTTTATCACCACATTTTGTAATGTAGTCCCATTCTAAATGCATATCAAATCAGAATGAAGAAGAACTTTTTCCTTTCATAATCTGGCCAGAATGAATTGGTATTAACTGAATCGCAAAGGTAAGTTCTTCCATCTCATGGGAGAGTTTAGAATTCCACTTTGGGCCACTATTGCCCTGCTTTCCTTCAATCTTCTCTCCTCACCACTCTCCTTGTAGTCCAGAGGTCAACCAGAGAGTAGGGCATTATTGACTTGGAGTTGACCACATGCCCGGGGCCAGTTGTCCCATGCCTCAATGTTCAGTGCCAGAGAAAATCAGGCTTGGCTTTAAAGTCATATTTAGACCACATATTTCGAAAGTCAAACAGCATTTGGAAGCCAAGAGTTCAAACTCCATTTAGAGGGAAATAATATGATGTCAGGGAACCATGGTGAGAACAGGAAACATACCAACTGTTCAATATTCTCTGCTCCGTAGTATTCTTCAAGTACTGCATCTTCTGGTATTAATATGGTGTACTGTTTGGAGGATTCCAGCTGATGAATTAGATGGTATTGCTAAAAAAAAACACACAACATAAAGCAGTGATTAATGTCTGTTGTTCAGAAGTAGGAATTTTGTCACCAACAGTTGCCCAAGATCCAGAATCTGATTTGTGCAGCTGGCCAAATCACTTGGGGAGGCGGTGGTTGTGGATTTGCAATCCATTTCCAATTCAAAGTGAAGAAAGCAGGGAATGGAGGGCTATGGATTATGTGCAGGCAGATGAGATTAGTTTAACATGGCATCATATTCAACATTGACATAGTGGGCCAAAGGGCCTGTCCTTGTGCTGTACTCTTCTATGGGTAGGACAGATGCTACAGTCTGAAGAAAGGTCTCCATTCGAAACGTCACCTGTTCCTTTACTCCAGAGATGCTGCCTGACCCGCTGAGTAATGTGCCCGTCCCACTTGCCGATTTTTTAGGCAACTGCCGGCGACTGTCATAGTCGTAGCAGGTCGCCGATAAACCTACGACAGAACCTACGTCAGGAGATGTCAAGCTACGCTCATTGGCGTCAAACCCACTTTTCACCAACAAAAGTTAGCGGCGACCAGGTAGACGCTACGACTTTTTGTGCGACTGAGGAGACGACTCCCGGCGACCACTGGCGAACACGTGGCAACAAACTAGTCGCCTGTAGTTGCCTGAAAAATCGCCCATTACTCCAGCATTTTGTGTCTAGCTCCTGTACTGTTCCATGTTATATGTTCCATGTTCTATGTTGTATGTTCTATGTTCCAAGTTTCAAGCTCCAAGTTCAAGAGTCACTGATTCTTAGTCACAAACTCAGTCTTAGGCATTAGATCACCAAAGGTCTGTGCTACTGGGGTGCATGGATTATATTCAGTGTCAAGGCACATCATGTTTACACGCCTTAATGCCGTTTCCTTAGCCATGTAGCTCGTTACAGTGCCAGAGGAAGGTCTCATAAAGTAGAAGTCATCAGAGGCTCATTGGTACATACGATTCTCCCCAGAGAAAAGAACATTTTTGCAGCTTTCTGAGTCATTTGGGGAAGTGGTGCTTGGGGAGTTGCAATGCAAAGGGGAGCGCGCAGGGAATGGAAAGCTAAGGATTTATTATCTGCAGGCAAATGTCCAAGTCCAGCTTGAGACTGGAATTCTCAGACAAAGTGTTGTTGACACTGGGTGCTGGATGGAGTTCCCATTCCGACCCACCCTCCAATCCAAGCTTGCCTTTTAAAGAACACAACAAAATAGGAGGAGGGGACATAAGGAACTGCAGATGTTGGAATTCTGAAAAATACGCAACATGCTGGAGTAACTCAGCAGGTGAGACATCATCTGTGGCAGGAATGGATAGGAGCAGGAGTAGGCAACTTGGCCTCTCTAGTCCATCCTGTAATGCAATAGGATTACGGTTGATCTTCCCCGGGGCTCAGTTCCTTCTGTGCCAGTTCCCCATAGTCTCTGAGTCCCTGATCCTTTAAACATTCAACTATCTTCTCCATAAATATCCCCAATGTTCTAGCCTCCACAACCTTCTGGAGGAGAGAATTCCAGGGATTCAGCACCCTCACCAAGAAGAAATTCCAGTGCACCTCAATTTTAAATGACCGCTCCCTTATTTTGTAACTATGCGTCCTCATTCAAGACCTTCCCATTACTGTAAACATCTAATCATTCTCTATTATGCCCATTTAAGATATTATATGTTCAATTGATATAACCCCCCATTCTTCTAAACTTTGAAGGATACAGATCTGAAGAAGGGTCTCAACCCAAAACATCACCCATTCCTTCTATCCAGAGATGCTGCCTGTCCCCCTGAGTTACTCCAGCATTATGTGTCTAACCTTTTTTTAACCATTGACAATGTAACACGTTTCTCATTCCAGGAATTTGCCCAGTGAATATCGATAAGGCTGTTTCCATTGCTGGTCAAGACTTTCTCAAAGAGGAAGGACATACTTAAAGTGCCTCAATTGTATTATTTTTTTCATTAATACAACTAGGTGAATTTAATTGTATTATGAATTTAATAATAATTCAGTAAATTAAAATAAATTCACTAAGTTAAATTAAATTAATAACATTTTCATTGCAACCCAGTCACAAAACATAATAAAAGTTAAATACCGTGCATCAGAGAAGCAATGTGCCCAAACTCATGTATGTTCATGCACAACTTGCACAAGATCATCCCAGTCATCTCCAATACAACTAGCGGCAGTTCTGTCACTTTAAGAGTTCTAGCCATGGCAGGACATTTCGCTTCCGCTTACGGAGCCCTCACTCCCGCATCTTTACTATGGATGTTCAGTCACTCTACACCTCAATCCCCCACCAGGAAGGCCTTAAAGCCCTCAGTTTCTTCCACAACCGCAGCACCATCCAATTTTCCCTCTAATAACACTCTACTCCACCTAAAGCTGGTCCTTACTCTCAACAACTTCTCCTTTGACTCCTCCCACTTCCTCCGTCCAAGGCGTAGCTATGGACACCCGCATGGGCCCCAGCTATGCCTGCCTCTTTGTAGGGTACGTTGAACAATCCCTGTTCCAGGCGTACACTGGATCTTTCCCCGAACTCTATCTCCGTTACATTGATGTCTGCATCGGTGCTACCTCCTGCATCCATGTGGAACTCATGGACTTCATCAACTTCACCACCAATTTTCATCCTGCACTCAAATTTACTTGGACCATCTCCGACAACTCCCTCCCCTTTCTTGATCTCACAGTCTCCATCACAGGAAATAGACTATTGACTGGCATCTATTACAAATCCATTGACTCCCACAGCTATCTCGACTACACTTTTTCCCACCCTGCTTCCTGCAAAGACTCTATCCCCTACTCCCAATTCCACCATCTACGCCGTGTCTGCACCCAAGATGAAGTGTGCCATACTAGAACATCCAAGATGTCCTAATTCTTTAGGGAATGGGGATTCCCCTCTCCCATCATAAATCGTGTCTCATCGGTACCCTGCAGCTCCGCCCTTGCTCCCCCTCACCCTAGTCACAACAGAGACAGACTCCCCCTAGTCCTTACCTTCCACCCCATCAGCCGTCGCATACAACATATAATCTTCCAAAATTTCCACCACCTCCAACTGGATCCCACCACGAGCCACATTTTCCCATCTCCACCACTTTCCGCAGAACAGGTTCCCTCTGCAACTCCCTGGTTAACTCATCCCTTCCACCCAAACCACCCCCTTCCCAGGTACCCTCCCCTGCAACTGTAGAAGATGCAACACCTGTCCCTATGCCTCCTCCCTCGACTCTGTCCAGGGACCCCGACGGTCCTTTCAGGTTAGGCAGAGGTTTACTTGCACCTCCTCCAACCTCATCTACTGTATCCGTTGTTCAAGATGTGGACTCTTATACATCGGCGAGACCAAACGCAGACTGGGCGATCGTTTCGCGGAACACCTTCGCTCAGTCCACGTGAACAAACCTGATCTCCCGGTCGCTGGACACTTTAATTCTCCTTCCCATTCTTACACAGACCTTTCTGTCCTCGGTTTCCTCCATTGTCAGAGTGAGGCTAAACGCAAATTGGAGGATCAGCATCTCATATTTTGCTTGGGCAGTGGTATGAATATTGATTTCTCTCACTTCAGGTAGCCCCGGCATTCCCTCTAGTTCTATCCCTCCCCCTCCCAAGTCACACTAGCTTCTCGTTTTCATATATAAACAGCTTACAATGGCCTGTTTCCTTTATCATTGTTACTTTTTTGCAAATCTTTCATTCATTGTTCTTTATCTCTCCACATCTCCGTCTATATCTCCCATTTCCCTTATCCCTAAACAGTCTGAAGAAGGGTCTCGACCTGAAACATCACCCATTCCTTCTCTTCAGGGATGCTGCCTGTCCCGCTGAGTTACTCCAGCTTTTAGTGTCTATCTTCAGGACTTTTCAATGATTGGTTTGTAATGGATGAAAGGCTGCCACAACTTTGTGCGGTTTTCCATATCGCGTCAGAATTGTGCAGCACAGAAACAGACCATCGGTCCACTGCGTCCAAGCTAACTGTAACTAAACTAAACTAAACTAAGACTGTAGCACCATCTATACTAATTCCATTTACCCAGATTTCAATCCATGGCCATCTACACGATGGCAATTCAAGACTTATCCAGATGTTTCTTGAATGAACATCTGCTTCCATCACCATCTCAGGCAGCACAGATTCAAACCACTTTCTGCATGAAAAAACTATTCCTCTCAAGTCCCCTATAAATACTCTGTCTTTGTCTTGGACATCAAGAGTCAAGTCAAGTCAAGAAAGTTTATTGTCATGTGTCTCTGATAGGACAATGAAATTCTTGCTTTGCTTCAGCACAACAGAACATAGTAGGCATTGACTACAGAACAGATCAGTGTGTCCATATACCATTATATACATAAATACATGAATAAATAAAGTGCAAATAGCAGATAATGGGCTATTGATGTTCAGAATTCTGAGCCGATGATGGACTGGGCAGTGTTTACTACTTTTTGTAGTCTTTCCCTCTCCAGGGCGCTCAAACATCCCAAACACAAGAAAGGTTTATCGCCTTCTACCCCACAGACATGTAGTCACAATACTCGAGTCAATATTCATGTCATGCTCAAAGAGACGGGACAGCGGGACAGCGCTGGAACATCGCGGGGCTGGTGATGCCTTACTGGGGGTCGCCGTCTGGAGCCCGGAGTGCTGGACTTGCTGCACCGACATCATGGAGCTGCGGTTTGCGGAGCTCCCAACGCGGGCGGCGCTGATGGACAGCGTGGGGTCCTGCGACTCTGCCCGGCTCGGCCTGCGGACTCAGGAGCTGCAGACTCCGGCTGCGGGAGGCGGCTGATCAGAAGGTCCGGACCGCTGAGGAGGAGAATGTTCACTGTCGGGGATCGGCGTCGGCGTTCCACCAGCCCGGCGTGAGGGCCTGAACATCGGGCCACCCGGGGCGGTGACTGCGGGTGCTTGGAAAGGCCCCGACCACGGATGAACACGGAGGGGAGGCTGGCTGGACTATGGTGCCATCCTCACCTTGGTGCCATTTATGTTATGTGGTGTCGTGGACTAACCGTGTTTGTGCTTTTTTTAAATTCAATTTCAATTTTATTTTTAATATGTTCATTATTTATTTATTTATTGTTTATTTATTTATTTATGATTTATTTTTTTAATGATACTGACTGTAAAGGGAAATTCATTTCGTTTTCTCAAATTGAGACAATGACAATAAATTTGAATACAATACAATACAATACAATGATACTCGGCCCAGTCCCACACGTTCTGTACATGTTTTTAAATGATGATCAATTTTGCAGGAAGAATGGAACTTCTCGTGACACCATTCAACCGTAAGATATTTTTAAAACATTCGAAAAGCTACCTTAGCATTTCTTAATCATCACCTTTTTAAAGAATCAGACAGCACCCCTCTAATAAATCACCTAGGATTTTAATTTACCTGCAATAACTGCTTGAAATAGGAATACTGAGGTAATTGTTCTAGAAGCTCCAGCAATCCAGGTGGAAGTTGTGGCAAATCTTCCAACGGAGGGATCAAAATCTACATGTGACAAGATGGAATAGATTAGACAAAGTAGCGGTGAGAAGTGTGACTGTCGTATGATATTTCGATCGAGAAATGTAATGCTGTGGAATGCACATTGTGAGCGATGATATCACTATTACACAGGAATGTATATAAACTTCCAAAGATGGCTGTTAAGCAGTTAAACTTCAGACAGCCTCGATCCGGGTCCTTGCTTGTCAAAACCACCCATTTCCAGTTTTTAATGGATGTGGAACAAGGATGGGTGGTGACCAATCCGTTTGCCAGAAGCAGCCTGGCAGAATGCCCTCATTTTCGCAATGATTCCCTTTTTAACTCTTGTCAGTTCACTTCCCTTGGAAAAAAAACCTGACAAGTGAAAGGAGGTGGGAAGGGCTGAATTTCTAAAAGGGAAGTGGATTAACTCACTGCCTGTGAGCTCACAGAGCTGTGAAACCATTCCTTACCAGGAAAGTCCCCTCTGTCCCTCTGCAATTTGTGCATGCCTAGCCCAGCCCACCCACTTTATCAGTATCCACCCCCACACAATCATCTTCCACCCCACCTCTGATCCCACAACCTCCTCCACTCATCGGGCCCAGTCTCAGGCCAACTTGGGTGAGGCCTTATGTTGGAGGAGTTCCTTCCGTTAACCTGGCCGGCTGAGGACAACAAGAAACAAGGAAGCATTTAATGGACGTCAGAAATCCATGCTTCCCAATCTCATAACAATACAGAGGGATAGAATACAAAAACAGGGATGTAATGCTGAGGCTCTATAAGGCTCTGGTCAGGCCGAATTTGGAGTATTATGAACAATTTTGGCACCATATCTGAGGAAGGATGTGCTGGCCCTTGAGAGGGTCCAGAGGAGGTTTACAGGAATGATCGCAGTAATGAGTGGGTTAACATATGATGAGCATTTGACAGCACTGGGTCTGTACTCACTGGAGTTTAGAAGAATGAGGAGGAACCCCATTGAAACATACCGAATAGTATAAGGCTTGGATAGAGTGGTTGTGGAGAGGATGTTTCCACTAGTGTCAAAGTCTAGGACCAGAGATCATAGTGTCAGAATAAAAGGACATTCCTTTAGGAAGGAGAGGTGGAGAAATTTATTTCGTCAGAAGGTGGTGAATCTGTGGAATTCTTTACCACAGGCTGTGGAGGCCAAGTCAATAAATATTTTTTTAAGGCAGAGAAAGATAGATTCTTGATTAGTGCGGGTGTCAGGGGTTATGGGGAGAAGGCAGGAGAATGGGGTTAGAAGGGAGAGATAGATCAGCCATGGTTGAGTGGTGGAATAGACCTGATGCCTAATTCTTCTCCTATCACTTTTGACCGTATCACCTTACATAGAAACATAGAAACATAGAAATTAGGTGCAGGAGTAGGCCATTCGGCCCTTCGAGCCTGCACCGCCATTCAATATGATCATGGCTGATCATCCAACTCAGTATCCCGTACCTGCCTTCTCTCCATACCCTCTGATCCCCTTAGCCACAAGGGCCACATCTAACTCCCTCTTAAATATAGCCAATGAACTGGCCTTGACTACCCTCTGTGGCAGAGAGTTCCAGAGATTCACCACTCTCTGTGTGAAAAAAGTTCTTCTCATCTCGGTTTTAAAGGATTTCCCCCTTATCCTTAAGCTGTGACCCCTTGTCCTGGACTTCCCCAACATCGGGAGCAATCTTCCTGCATCTAGCCTGTCCAACCCCTTAAGAATTTTGTAAGTTTCTATAAGATCCCCTCTCAATCTCCTAAATTCTAGAGAGTATAAACCAAGTCTATCCAGTCTTTCTTCATAAGACAGTCCTGACATCCCAGGTATCAGTCTGGTGAACCTTCTCTGCACTCCCTCTATGGCAATAATGTCCTTCCTCAGATTTGGAGACCAAAACTGTACGGAATACTCCAGGTGTGGTCTCACCAAGACCCTGTACAACTGCAGTAGAACCTCCCTGCTCCTATACTCAAATCCTTTTGCTATGAAAGCTAACATACCATTCGCTTTCTTCACTGCCTGCTGCACCTGCATGCCTACTTTCAATGACTGGTGTACCATGACACCCAGGTCTCGCTGCATCTCCCCTTTTCCTAGTCGGCCACCATTTAGATAATAGTCTGCTTTCCTGTTTTTGCCACCAAAATGGATAACCTCACATTTATACCCACCCAGCACCCCACACAATTACACCAGCCAACAAGCCCATTCTGGTGTTTGCAAGCATCCGCCCCAACTTCAGGCGGTATATTTTTCTACTTGAGTCTGGGAAAAACAGGCAGGAACAGAATCTAAAACATTACTATCAATTTTATTTAGAAAAAGTTGATATCTCCCTTCAGGGTAATGTTAACCAAGGCAAGGGATTTGCATCAGCCACAAGGCTCATGGTGTGAGTTAGCACTGAAGAACGAAAGTAGAAAAATATATTTTTCTCCACTTCCAATTTCCCTTTCCCTAGAGGAAAATATATTTTGAAGCTGAATCGGATGAAGTGGGAGAAAACTGCATCCAAGGCGCCAACACCATATACAAGGAGGCGGAAAATGCAAACCTCCCATTCCTTGTTGACAGATGATTTCTATAGGGCTAAATGTGACAGTTCTGAAAAGTCACCAGGCCCAGCATTGTTCAATGCAGCTCTGCTAAGCTGGCTTTAATCAGTTTTGTACTTTTTCTGAGAAATTGAAACTGTCCAAAAGGAGTAATTCTGTGTTTAGTTGCAAAAGAATGTTGACAGCGTACTGGAGTGGGGGGTGCCACATCCCCCAGTGGTGAAACACAACATCTCTCAGCTGTCTCCCATTCTTGAATCGTATCCTCTTGGAAAAGTGTTCTGAGATATTCTATGAAACACCGCAATTCTCTGAAGATAGCCATCCATCACTGCAAATCATTTTTGTGATTTTCCGTCAGAAGCACTCCCAAGCTTTGCTAGACAGATGATTTAAGAAGCTGTGCTTTGAGATTAATATGCAATTTCTCCTATATATATATAACTTCACGGGCAGAGAATGTACCTGGTCAATTATGTGGATGTAGCCGTTCACTGCTACGATATCAGGCGTTACAATTCTTGCCCCACGAATGGTTAGACTCTGAGAAAAAACAAATCAATATTTCAACTCTTTTTGTAAGTCACAAAAGGTGAATCATATCAAAGTTAACAATTATATCCTTTCCAACACAAAAATTAGGAAAATATAAAATCTGTTATTCTCGAATAGTTTTAATTTGGAGAGTAGGTAATGTTCTTGGTTTCAGAAGGAAAGTAAATACTTATAGAAACAAAAACAATTCTTAAATGATTGGACAGGCTAGATTCAGGAAAAATGTCCCCGATGTTGGGCGAGTCCAGAACCAGGGGCAGGCCATTTAGGACTGAGATAAGGAAACATTTTTTCACCCAGAGAGTTGTGAATCTGTGGAAGGCTCTGCCACAGAAGGCTGTGGAGGACAAATTGAATGGATGTTTTCAAGAGGGAGATTTAGCTCTTAGGGCTAAAGAAATCAAGGGATATGGGGAAAAGGCAGGAATGGGGTACTGATTTAAATGATCAGTCATGATCATATTGAATGGTGGTACTAGCTCAAAGGGCAGAATGGCCTACACCTGCTTCTATTTTACTATGTTTCTATCTCTGCCTTAAATATATCCACTGATTGGCCTCCATGGCTTTCTATGGACAATAATTCCACAGATTCCCCACCCTCTGACTAAAGAAATTCATAGAAACATAGAAAATCAGTGCAGGAGGAGGCTATTCAGGCCTTTTGAGCCAGCACCGCCATTCATTGTGATCATGGCTGATCATCCCCAATCAATAACCCGTGCCTGCCTTCTCCCCATATCCCATGATTTCACTAGCCCCTACAGCTCTATCTAATTCTCTCTTAAATCCATCCAGTGACTTGGCCTCCACTGCCCTCTGTGGCAGGGAATTCCACAAATTCACAACTCTGGGTGAAAAAGTTTTTTCTCACCTCAGTCTTAAATGACCTCCCCTTTATTCTAAGACTGTGGCCCCTGGTTCTGGACTCACCCAACATTGGGAACATTTTTCCTGCATCTAGCTTGTACAGTACTTTTATAATTGTATATGTTTCTATAAGACCCCCCCCCATCCAATTAAACTCCAGTGAATACAAGCCTAGTCTTTTCAATCTTTCCTCACATGACAGTCCCGTCATCCCAGGGATCAATCTCGGGAACCTACGCTGCACTGCCTCAATCACAAGGATGTCCTTCCTCAAATTAGGAGACCAAAACTGTACACAATACTCCAGATGTGGTCTTACCAGAGGCCTATACAGCTGCAGAAGAATCTCTTTACTCCTATACTGAAATCCTCTTGTTATGAAGGCCAACATTCCATTAGCTTTCTTCACTGCCTGCTGTACCTGCACGCCAACTTTCAGTGACCGGTGTACAAGGACACCCAGGTCTCTCTGTACCTCCCCCTTAATTAACCTAACCCCATTGAGATAATAATCTGCCCCCTTGTTTTTGCCGCCAAAGTGGATAACCTCACATTTATCTATATTTATACTGCATCTGCCACGCATCTGCCCACTCACTCAACCTGTCCAGGTCACCCTGCAACCTCCTAACATCCTCTTCACAGTTCACACTGCCACCCAGCTTTGTGTCATCCGCAAACTTGCTAGTGTTGCTCCTAATTCCCTCTTCCAAATCATTAATATATATGGTAAACAGTTGCGGCCCCAACACCGAGCCTTGCGGCACTCCACTCGCCACTGCCTGCCATTCTGAAAAGGACCCGTTCACTCCTACTCTTTGCTTCCGGTCTGCCAACCAATTTTCTATCCATGTCAACACCCTACCCCCAATGCCATGTGCTCTAATTTTAGTCACCAGTCTCCCGTGCGGGACCTTATCAAAGGCTTTCTGAAAGTCTAGATACACTACATCCACTGGCACCCCTTCATCCATTTTACTTGTCACATCCTCAAAAAATTCCAGAAAATTAGTCAAGCATGATTTTCCTTTCATAAATCCCTTCTCATCTACACACACACACACACACACACACACACACACACACACACACACACACACACACACACACACACACACACACACACACACACACACACACACACACACACACACACACACACACACACACACACTACTTGGACAAAAATGTAGATGGATTAGTTATTTAATTTGCAAACATTTTGCGGACAGTGGAAAACCCCTGCCATAAGATACAGTTGTCTGTATATAATTTATGGATGTGGGCGGAGAAATGGCAGCTCGAGTATAATCTGGGCAAGGATGACGTGTTACACTTTGGGAGGTCAAATGTAAAGGGAAATGACAAAACTGTTAACAGCTTTGATGTACTGAGGGATCTTTGGGTCCAAGTACATAGTTGCTTCCTGAAAGTGGCAACACAAATAGACAGAGTGGTAGAGGCTACACATTGTATATGCTTGCTTTCATCAGTGGAGAAGAGGTTTATCAGGATGCTGAGTGGACAAGACAGTATTTGCTGCAAGATTGGACACATTTGGATAATTTTCTCTGGAACATCAGAGTCTGTTGGGCACCTGATAAAAGGATTTAGAAACATAGAAAATAGGTTCATGAGTAGGCCATTTGACCCTTCATATGGCATTCAATATGATCATGATCATGGTGGAAATGTTAAAGACTGGAGGACAGAGCTTTAAGGTCAGAGTAGGAAAGTTAAAAGGAGATGTGCGGGGCATGTTATTTTTACACAGTAAGTAGTAAGTGCCTGGAACACACAGTCAGGTGCAGTGATGGCAGCAGATTTTTAGATAGGCACATGGATATGCGGGGAATGAAGGGATATGGATCTCATGCAGGCAGAGGAGATTAGTTTAACTTGGCATCACGTTCGGCATGAGCATTGTGGGGCAAAGGGCCTGTTCCTGTGTTGCACTGTTCTATTGCATTTCTGGATCTGTTATCTGAAGGGTTCATGTCCGATCCATTCACATCACAGGGCTGATGTAATTTAGATGCTGCTTGCACTCAGCTACATTTTGCCAACACAATTGGCTTTGAATGATTTGATGTGGTAAATTCATCATGCTCTGCAAACCCAACTCACATGGGGCAGAAAATGAAAGCAATCTGCAAGCCGAGGCAGTGTATCTGGTGAGCCTGGAGCTCTTAAAGGGCTGTTTTGATTTAAAAAGGAGCAGCACTGGAGAATTATTTCAAAGTTTTAATGCCAAGGAGCAGGACCAGGACTGGTCCATTTTGGGTAAGAAACGTTACCTATTTTGCAGCACCGTTATAATGTCCATAAACAATTTGTAACGTTCTTCGACTTGACAAAACATATGCCATGCTGTAGTCGGTAGGGTTAGTTTTTATTTTATGTGTATTGGACAAGATCAGATAGGATGGAGCAGAATGAGGTCAAAACAGAGGAGAAGGAGATGAGAGCAAGATGCCTACAGAGGCAGAGAGGGACAATGGGACTACATTCCCTTAACTCTCCCAAAGGGTTGATTTATGCTGCTCAAGGGGCACTTCAGTCGTCGCCCCAGGAGAGACTCATGTGGGACTGTTGTGGACTGCAAAAGCTGCTCTCGACTGAGTGCCACTAAATTATCCTTGCAACCTCTGGTGGTCCACCTCATCATTCAAATCTCCACACAGTTCAAAGTGGGATTGTCCTCTTCAGAGCGGACAGTCAGGAATTCTACTTGGATCAGTTTCCACCAGGGGAGCAGGCTTCTTGGAAATTGAGGCATTTCTTGTTTCAAGAATAACAAAAAAAAGGAATTAATTTTCACGACTTTACTCCAAAGAATTGCTAACAAATAGTGATGGTGAGTTACGGCTGCTTACTCCTGGATGTGAAAGACCTGCAATTGATGACTGTTATAGGCAGCAGTGATTAATGAGGGCTTCTGGCACAAGGATAAAAAAAAGCTCAAGGAGCTCATTGCTTGCAAAAAGACTTTATGAGGGCAATGAAACTGCTCACCACATTCTCAGAAATAAATCCTGCAACATTTAAAACCACTTTACATTGTGACCTGCAGATTATTCCATATTCTGGAATATGGAATATTTGCAAAATGTGAATATGGAATATTTGCAAAATATTCCATATTTAACTATCAGGATTGATATAAATGTTTGAGTAACTGCAAAATGATGATTAAAATGCATGCAACCACAATAGGGACAGTAATCAAGTCCTGACCCAAATTGGTATCTACCCATGATCTCCAGAGATGCTAAGTTACTCCAGCACTTCGTGCCTTCTATTGCTGTAAACCAGCATCTGCAGTTCCTTGATAGACACAAAATGCTGGAGTAACTCAGCGGGGCAGGCAGCATCTCTGGATAGAAGGAATGGGTGACATTTCGGGTTAAGACCCTTCCTCAGACAGAGAGTCAAGGGAGAGGGAATCACAGAGATAAGGAAGGGTAAAGTGTGAAACAAGACATCAAAAGAGATATAGATCAAGGAAAATGTAGAATAGATCATTGTTCGCTAGGAGAAGGTAATAACAAAGCAAAATCTAAACTCCATAGTCATATCAGCCAGTGGAATATGCCAATTAAATGAACATTATTGTGATTAGATTCCAACATTTATCACTTTTACGTTCCAAGTTGCCCATATAGATGGCAAATCCTCTTTAGCAAAAATATAACGGTAAACATCTGTGGAATTGTTTACCAATTGATAATGTACTGCACTGCACTATAGAAATTCCTTCTTACCGCAATTTCATCATTCAGGAATACTTGTAAACTTGTTAACAGTAGGAGACAGAGGTTGACCCATGTCAGGAACTAGGAAGTATCGTGGGAACACTTCCTGACAGTTTCTTGGCAAAAAATAGTGCTCAGAAAATTGCAAGGAGAGGAAGATAAAAATAAAGATTAAAATATGTTTTTAAATAACATCTCTCTGTTACCTCACTTAAACGTACTGTATAATCCCAGTTCATTAATGTTACACTTCAACCTTAACTCCTGGTGGTAACGTTTGTGTTGTTAATGAAAATCAATCAATGTAGATCAGAAACATTATAAGTTTTGCTTGAACTACTGAGCAAATTAGAGCTTCAGTTAGTGCAAGTGAAACCACTGACTATATTCACTAAAATGAATCCTGTAAAGTTTCAAAATTAATTGACACTGAACTGCTGGTCTATTCAATACTGCTATGGGCATCACTAGAAATATATGAGGACATACAAAATGATGGTCAAAATGCATGCCATGTGAATAGTCATGCCAGCCAGTGGAATGTTCCCGATAAGTTTTAAAAGAGACTGGACAGGTTCATAGACAGGAACGTTTTTGAGATCTATAAGTCAAATGCAGGTAAATGAGATTAGTTTAGATGGAGCACCTTGGTCGGCATTGACGAGTTGGGCCGAAGGGCCTGTTTCCGTGCTGTATAACTCTAAGAACACATCATTTGGATCAGATTCCAAGCTCCGTCACACTCACCATTTCTGAGGAAGGATGTGCTGAAGCTGGAGAGGGTCCAGAGGAGGTTTACGGGGAATGGTCCCAGGAATGATTGGGTTAACATATGATGAGTGTTTGATGGCGCTGGGCCTGTAACCTCTGGAGTTTAGAAGGATGAGGGGGTACCTCATTGAAACTTATCGAATAGTGAAAGGCTTGGATAGAGTGACAGTGGAGTGGATGTTACCACTGGTGGGAGAGTCTAGGACCAGAGGTCATGACCTCAGAATTAAAGGATGTTCCTTTAGGAAGGAGATGAGGAGGAATTCAATTAGTCAGAGGGTGGTGAATCTGTGGAATTCAATACCACAGAAGGGTGTGAAGGCCAAGTCAATGGATATTTTTAAGGCAGAGATGGATGGATTCTTGATTAGTACGGGTGTCAGGGGTTATGGGGAGAAGGCAGGAGAATTGGGTTGAGAGGGAAAGATAGATCAGCCATGATTAAATGGTGGAGTGATATACCAAATGGCCTAATTCTGCTCCTATCACATGAACTTATGAACTCATGATGCATGAACTCTGAAAGTCGTTCTAATAAGATTTAAATGATCAAAGCATAACACAGAGAGCTGGGGAGGTCAGGGATGGTGATGGTGTGGCTGGATAATACACTTTTGTCTTTCGAGAAAATAATTTTCAAACTACAATACACATTAAACATGAAATTCAAAGATCATGTACTCACCCCATTCTCATTCTTGATTGGTAACCTGATAAATATATTCATAGTTGATAAGTTATGTCCTTCATATTCTTTTAAGTCCTCGACGGTATGTCCACCCATAATAAAATGTGACCTGGAGGTACCAAGTACTAGAATTACAGCAGTTGCAAATTTTCTTGTGCGGTTTGTTTTCTCCTTCTGAGGCACAACTGGAAAAATTGGTTTAAATAGCCCAACACACCAACAAAATATTTACAAGTAATTAACACTATAAACTCACTTTTTAATTAAAAACAAAACTACTAGATTGTGTCTTATGCTCTTTATAGGTATGTTGCAAAGCCTACCTGAAGCGTCGCTGAAAATCTGTCCCAGCCCGTGTGCGCGATTTTGGCGCCGTTTAGAGGGGGGCGGGTTTAAAACGCGATTTTCCCTAGGCTGTTCAAATCGAGGATGTTCAGCCTAGTTAATTATTAACGAAAAATCACTGGAATATTCTGTCGTTTTAGCTATTTTTAGTTTTAAAGGCTTTATATAATTGTTATAGTAGGTTAAAAATTAACCTCTAAACCCCCGACCACCGGCAACCGGCAGGGTCTCATACAGCAGACAACAGAAGGTAGGCTGTTTATTTTTACATTAAAAAGGGCTTCTTAAGATCCCTTTATACAAAGTTTAAAGTTGTGAGTAGCTCATTTTGGGTCCATTATGTCCCGCAGTACTTTTCTGGGCATGTGGGGCACAAATCTAGCGCAATGTGAACGTTCTAAACCAGTGCATTCACAGGGACCCAGTAGAAAGCTGATTTAAATTGACTTTAATTTACTGCAATTGAACACTAAATTCCTTCCATTTGGCCTATAAATTAATGTAAATGAAATTTAAAAATCATGTTTTATTGTGAATTATTTGTGAATATTATTTGGACACTTAGGCTATTTAAAAATGTTAATCATTTATTAAGAAATAGATAGATGTTTAGATCTAGTAATTGAAGTTTGAAATTAGCTCCAATTGGGTAACTAACTAATTATATGCTTTAATAGTAAGATTAAACGAGTACTTACCAGTATGAAGTTTGATCTGTATTTTATGAGGAGTTACGATGAGGGATTACGTGAAGAACCCGCCCAGTGCGCTGTTGCGGCATACTTTGAAGCAGCGGTGTGGAATCACAGGATAGACACAATATTTGAAGTAACATAGTAAAGATCAGTGAGACATCAGTTTATTAGTTTGATCTATATATTGAGGGTGGGAGCGGAGGGCACGTAATCCCTCATCGTAACTCCTCATAAAATACAGATCAAACTTCATACTGGTAAGTACTCGTTTAATCTTACTATTTTACTTCGGAGTCACGTGAGTGATTCCGTGAAGATTTCAAAGGTCTGTGATTTCAAACCGTGTAACAGTTTTTATTTCACTCACGGCCGAAGTTTTTGAGGGAGGAAGTGTTATCGTAATCAACCATGAATCTGCTTTCACAAGAAACAGAAAGGTATTTGTTAACAATAACAACATAAATAGCTCCCCTGAGCTTAAATTAATATTGCAGTTTGTAATATTCTTTCTGCAATTAAATCAGGCTTATCAACGGTTTACAATAAAAAATGTTCTGAACGTCGTTTCCCTTGACCATCCTGCCGTATTGAGAATGTGGTCAACCGGGATGTCCATTCGTTCAGCCGCTGATATCAATGCTGCCCTAGTGGAATGGGATTTAAATGTATTATTATCTATTCCGGCAGCTTTCAGTACCACCTTGGAGCCACCTTGAAGTGGTTTGGCTCGTTACCCCGTCTTGGGGTTTCTGTGGTTGACCCATAGGCTTTCCTCTCCCTCTAAGATTGTGGGTTGTGTCTATATATTGTTGTAGATGGGTCACCACACTCAACCTGGACTCTGGTGGGCCCGGAATCCCACCAGTGAATTGGGCGTTCCTGGTCCATATAACCATATAACCATATAACAATTACAGCACGGAAAAAACAGGCCATCTCGACCCTTCTAGTCCATGCCGAACACATAATCTCGCCTAGTCCCATATACCTGCGAGTTAGGTTTTTACCAGACCTAGAATATGAACGTGATGCGTCTGGGGTAATCACCATGTTATCCAGTCTAATTTTATGGAGTGACTGGACTCTGTGAGCGTATACGAGAGCCATAAGCATGAGCGTTTTTAACATAGATTAAGCAAGCTGAGGGATCTGGCTGGTGCCATTCTCTGAGATATGTCAATATCACACCGATATCCCATACATGGGTATACCTGGGTTTTTGGGGCTTATTATTATAATTGCCCTTCATAAGTTTATCTTCAGTGGATGGGATCCCATGCTCTGCTGTCCTGCTGTTTTTAGATAAGCAGACAAGGCGCTTCATGCTGTATTTACGGCACTGTAACTCACCTTTTAGTCATGGTGTAGATGTTCCAGGAACTCCAATACGTCAGTGGTTGAATAGTTTGGTATGTTGTCCCTGCGTCGTGGCAGTATTTTACCCATGTTTGCTCTTGGTGACTGTTCGCAGGGATGCCGACATGGTGGTAATGGTTCATTTGGATAATCCCAGTCCCTGGTAAGGTCTATTCAAACCTACACCCAGGAGTTTGATGTTTTTATGGCATGGGTGGCTTATGCCTGATACTGGGTTGAGTCAGCAACCATGGTCCACTAGGGAAATCCATAGGTGACTCGCCCACCATGTCGTGATGAACTGGGAACCATGGCTGTGTAGGCCGGTCGGGCACGTTCAATATCTCGGAGACAGATTCCATCTGTATTGCGAAGTGCCCGACTGATGAGGCAGAAGGGAGGAAGCAAAGCAGAAATTCCCCCTTCCAGCGTGTAGGCATCTATCGCTGCTGCCTCTGATCTGGTTCCTAAGTCACATACATAGGTTACTGGTGATTCCGTCTTGTGCAACCAAATTGATATCTGGCGTTCAAACTGCTTAATACCTTTAGCAGATATTTTGGGTTTGACATCTATTCAATGTTATCATAAATTATCCCCCGTGACGTGGTGTCTCCCACTGTGTTCTAGCTTCCTAGGAAATAGGCAGCTGATAGTTAAAATGTCTTTTGACACACCATTGCCAGATCTGTTTGACCAATTTGTTGCACGATAATGATTTTATGCTCCCCATATGGTTGATATAAGCCACCACCATAGTATTATCAATCCGTAACCGCATATGTACGTGCTGCATTTGAAATGCATATGCTTTTTAACCCAATAGGCGATCACCAATCTCAAATAGTTGATGCCCGGTGTGTGTAGTAACGATGATTCTGAATTGGTCCATCTGTTACCTGTGCTGGATATGGAGTTTAGTTGCTCCCCAGCCTAAAGTACTGGCATCGGTTTTTAATAACCAAGTTGGGATTGGTGATAATAATAGGGCTGAAACTATGCCAAACATTGTCTGCCCACCACTGTAATTGTGATATAGCTTCAGTGGGTACATTCATGATTTGATTATAGTGACCCAAGCACCTTGGCAAAGTAACAGTCATATGGATAGAATTGATATTGAAGCCCAGATAATCCATGGTAGTTAACGGCTTCAATTCTGGTTTATCTGGGCGTGGGATGAACCTCAGTGCTTTAGGGAGCTGTTTCGTAGCTAGAACTGCTGCCACAGCTAATTCCTTTGTTTCCCCTAATATGAGGATATCATCCAATATATGCCATGATTATGCTTGTTTTCTTAATATTTTCATGGCTATTTTTACTATTTTTATAATAGTTTAGGGCTGAGGTTAGACCATTGGGAATGCTCTATACTCCCATAGTTGCCCTAACCGGGATGTCCATTATCCAGGTAAATTTTTAGGTATCTATAATGATCCTAGTGTATGGGTATAAGATAGTTTGCATCTTCCATATCAATGCTTGCCATAAGGTATCCTTTGGAGATCAGATGTCTGGCAGTGACAAAAAACCGTCTCCATCTTAAAGTGTATATACTCAACAGATTTATTTAGTGATATTAGGTCAATGATGATGCTACATTCACCATCTTTTGTAGTTTTGGTGAATATATTTGATACAAATTCCAATGGTTCATGTTTACTCCCATGATCCGTTTAGTAATGAGCCTTTCTAGTTCAGCTTGACCTTCTCGCTTCTCTTTCTTAGAGGGAGAAAATGCCCTTTGGGCGCATTGCTGAACTGGCGGTAATATGCCCAATTTGAATTCAAGTTTTTATCCACTAATACTGTTGAGTATATATTAGTTATTTGTGACAGCACCCCATGCTTTTATCAACTAGTGTAAATGCCCCCCCCCCCCCCACAGTTAGTAGAACACCCTTATTTTGTGTAAACTGGGAGGAACCAGACTACCTACCTCCATGTTCATTGTTTTTTCATGAAGACCTAGTTTTGCTGGTATGCTGGTGCTGTCGGTGGGGCGGCGCATTTTCCCACGGCTCCGCTCTGGGCCCCTGTCTAAAAAGAACTTTGGGGGTAATGTGAAGCGGTCGCCAGGCTTTCACCAGTCCTTGTTCGATATTTGCTGGTGGATGCCGAGGGGTGCTGCCAGCTGGGTGTTGGATGCGATGTCCTGCTCGTTCCATGGCCTGCCCTCATGAGGCGCACAGGTTTAGCTGCCTCTCTTCCCGCAGCAGCGGTTTGCATAGCCCCGTATATTTGGGGTTGAGGGCAGGTCTTATATGCACAAATGTCAGTCGAGTATCCCAAATTTGGAAACATCTTAGGCGTCAGCACCCTGGTAGTGCAAACGGGATAGTCTCATCCTGGGAGAACCACCTTGGTGATCATGGCGTCTCGCCTGCCAGGTGAGTATGATCCGTGGAAACGAGCAAAGGCGGTGACATCTTGACCCTTCTGTTAGGAGCTTCAGAATTTGCTGCTTTTAGCTCTTGTCTGCGAGTCTGCTGACCCAGCTGCCTGCAGATTTACCTCTAGAAAGGCCTACTCCTGCAGGGCTTTGTTTGGGAAGATGGTCGCGTGGAGGAGCCATGTAGTGGCCCACGACACCCAGCAGCTCTTCCTGATCCTGCTCCCCTGGCATACTCCTGTTCTCGTCCGCCTGCCCAGCGTTTAAGCCAGTCCAGCCCTGGCCTCCTTAGCTAGCCTCAAAAGAGGGAGCAAAAGGGTGTGCTATAAATTGGAGGAGGCATAGCTCAAACTCCGTTGTTGCATCAATCCCTCGACAAGGGAGATGGCTAGTGCAATAGCACTGGGGTAGGAGTGTCAGCTCCCTTGGCATTCAGCCAGTGCCCCTCGTTTTCCTGGAGGTATTGTAACTCCATGACCTCCTCTGGCTTGGGGAGACAGACATACTTATTTTTGCTGTCTCCAGCCTTTTCCAGTATTGGAGGAAGTTGGTTCCTGTAGAACCTATATTTTTGGTAAGGTTTTGTCTTACCTGTAGTTGGAGGCTGCCTGCCGTTTTTCAGGCGGCATTGTAGCGGTTCCCGGGCGGCGATTCTCCTTGTCAGGAGTCTGCAGGGCTGCCGGTCGGGTTTTTAAATTTCCCTCCGGTCCGCTGCTGTTAACCAAACAGCTGTTCAGCGGACCGGCATCAGCGCAGCTCCCTGTCAGCGGTCCGCAGCGTGTGCGGTCCCGTTTGCGCCTATCCCCCTCCACTGTCGGGTCCTTCGCTGGAGTCGAACGGGGGCCGCTTCCTCTGCTGCTTTGCTCCCCCTGGAGCAAAAACCACAAGACCCGATTAAGGTAGATACTTACCTCACGTTCCTTGGTTTGCGGGAGCGCCGACTCCCGCTGGCCGCGTGTGTACAGCTGTGCGATAATGCCACAACAGCGCACTGGGCGAGTTCTTCACGGAATCACTCACGTGACTCCGAAGTAAAATTTCAGGTCATCCAAGTAAGATTGATTTATATTTGTTTCAGAATGCTTCAATCTATGATAACTGAAAATTTCATTCAGTTCTCTTAATTTTTAAGAAAGTTATGGGCTTTTGACTGTCCATGATCACAGCTTTTTTGTTATGTCCATAGAAAATCAATAGGGAACAAGATGCTAATTTCCGAGTATGAAAATGGCCATAACTTTTTAAATACTTGAGATATGAAAGTAAATTAGGTGTCAAATTAAACTTCTTTTTATGCTTTATCTGATGGGATAAATTGCAGACTTGATTTTTTAAATCTCAAAATTTTGTAACATTGCTACTCTTTATGTTTATTGTGTGTCTTTATTATTACATTCATTTGGGCAGTGTGGGTGGCTGTCACAGTGATCCAACGGTAGAGTTGCTGCCTTACAGCACCAGAGCCGCGAGTTTGATTCTGACTATGGGTGCTGTCTGCACACAGTTTGTACGTTCTCCCTGAGACCACATGGGTTTTCTCTGGGTTCTTCGGTTTCCTCCCACATTCCAAGGTGTGTAGGTTTGTAGGTTAATTGGCTTCTGTAAAATGTCCCTAGTGTGTAGGATAGAATTAGTGTGTGGGTGACCGCTGGTCGGCGTGGACTCAGTGGGTCAAAGGCTCTATTTCAATGCTGTACCTTTCAATGCAACTCTGTTCAATTCAATTTCTTCAATTAAGAATTGAAATAGAGTTAGATTAATGAGCACAAAATGCAAGCTGCTGTATTTTTATAGTACAAACCAGAGCAGTAAATGGTAGGGTGCTGGATAGACTGAGGAGTCTTAGGACATAGTTCCTTGAAGGTGGCAATACAGGTGGACAGGGTGGTGTAGAAGGCATTTGGCACGCTTGCCTTCATCGGTCAGGGTATTGAGTACAGGAGTTGGGACGTTACGTTACAGCTGTACAAGATGTTGGACAGGCCACATCTGGACGACTGTGCACGTTCTGGTCTCAATGGGACAGGAAGGAAGTTCTTAAACTGGAAAGGGTGCAACAAAGGTGTACGAGGGTGTTACTGGGTCTGGAGGGTTTGAGTTATAGGGAGTGACTGGAATGCTTTTTTCTTTTCCCTTGGAAAGTAGGAGGTAGCGGGATGACTTCTACAGGGGCATGGATAAGGTATATAGATTTAAGATGAGATTGATTCATGGCACAGAGGGTGGTGTGCACATGGAACAAGCTTCCAGAGGAAGTGTCAAAGATGGGTAAAATAATGACATTTAAAAGACTTAAGCCAGTACCTAGATAGGAAAGGTTTGGAGGAATACTAGTCAGGTGCAAGCAAGTGGCAATAGGCAACTTTGGTTACAGGGATGAATTAGGCTGAAATACCTATTTCTATGCTGGAGAGCTCTGTAGCTCTATAACTGAAATATTAATTTTGTCACTGTGAATTATTGCTGTTGAATTATGTACATAGCTATTATTTCATTAGGTTATATCACATAACTGCAACTGATTGTTTTATGTTTCATATAATAATGGATACAAACTCCTGCTCAGAAATGTTATGCACATTAAAATGTATAAAGCATTGGCTAAATTACACTCTAACAGTTTACTCAAAATGTATACATCACTAATCCACAAATTTTAGCAGCAAATGCTAAATGGCTTTTCAAGGACAATTTGATTTTAAATGTGTGAATGAGTGTAAGAGTTAGAGAGAGGCATGAGTGCTATAACTATGCAGGTGCTTATGTCAATTAATTGGTTGTATGAACAGGCCTATTTATTTTTGAACAGTGAATCGATTGTTTAGAACATGTCTTTACTGCACAGGCAGTCAGTTTTCTAAAAAGATATTATATGTTCAAAGATTGAAAATAATTAATTCAAGCAGGTATCAGCATCAGTTTGAGAAGTGACTTAAAATTCTTGACTGAACCTTTGTTAATCCATTTGCCATAACTGGCTGGTAACTAAAGTTTTGCACCAGCATTCTTTTTATGCAAAGACAGTAAAGCAAGTTAATTGTAACAGTTTTGGTAGATTTATTTAATTGCCGGATTTATTCAACCAAAATCCATTGAGACCTGGATGTTACAGTAAGTTACAACAAAACAGGGAAGGCGGCTCCACCGTGGCTAACGAGGGATATTAATTCACTGGATGTTTACAAGGGGGAGTTAGATTTAGCTCGTGGGGTTAAAGGAATCAAGGGATATGGGGGGAAAAGCAGGAACAGGGTTACTGATTTTAGATGATCAGCCATGATCATATTGAATGGCGGTGCTGGCTCGGGGCCGAATGGCCTAGTCCTGCACCTCTTTTTCTATGTTTCTATCGAGGCTCCTCCATACCTTCTTCCCGATGGCAGGAGTGAAATTAGAGTGTGGCCAGGGTTGTGACGGTCTCAGATAATGTGGGCTGCCTTTTTAAGGCAAGGACTCCTGGAGATCTCTTCCATGGTGGGGTCTGTGATGGTACTGAACATTTTAGTCATATTTAAGTAATATATGTTATTCTTAATATATTTAGTTTGAAGTTATTTTTTCCAATCATTTTGGTATCAAATGCAACACTAAAATATATCTTAATTTCTACTGCACATGAACCGATGGAGCCATCGTCCAGGTGGTCCTGGGGCAGTTGACTTGTGTTATATCAGGTCAAGTCCAACATAGTCTTTTGCATCCCAAGCCCATGAGTTGAGCTGTTGACACAAACTCAGTTTCTGTGATAGTCATCCTTCATGTATTAACAAGGTGGGCCGAGGAGCAGATCTCACTTCTTGCAGATTTCCTGGAAACCTCCTGACTTTCGCCACCTACAGCTACTTTGCTACCTCTGCACATGTGGCTCATAATCCAAGATAGACACAAAATGCTGGAGTAACTCAGTGGGACAGGCAGCATCTCTGGAGAGAAGGAATGGGTGACGCTTTGGGTTGAGACCCTTCTTCAGACGGAGAGCCAGGGGAGAGGGAGATTAGAGTTATGGAAGGGCAAGGTGTGAAAATGACAGATCAACGCAGACGAGGGGGAAACGTGGAATGATTCATTGTTGGGTGAGGGGAAGGTGACAACGAGACATACAAACAGTAAATGCAATCAGGACAGTGGTAGAAGAACTAGGGTGGGGGAGGGACAAAGAGCGAGGGAAAGCCAAGGTTGCTTGAAGTTAGAGAAATCAATATTCATATTGCTGGGTTGTAAGCTGTCCAAGCAAAATATCAGGTGCTGTTCCTCCAATTTCCAGCAGTAGGAATATTGATTTACCTAACTTCAAATAACCCTTGCTTTCAACCAACCCCTCTTCACTTGGAGCAGACAAAATGTGTAGGAAGGAACTGCAGTTGCTGGTTTAGATCGAAAGTAGGCACAGAATGTTGGAGTAACTCAGTGGGACAGGCAGCATCTCTGGAAAGAAGGAATGGGTGACGTTTCGGATGTAAAGCTGCATCACCTGCTGTGTTCCTCCAGCAGTTTGAATGCTAGAAAGCAACAGCATAGAAACAGGCCCTAGGGCCCACCATGTCCATGCCAACCACTCATTCACCCATCACCCATTCACCATTTTATATTATCCCACTTTTACCTCCACTCTGTACACGTTAGGGGCAATTTTTGGAGGTTAATTGTCTTTCAAACCTGCACATCTTTGGTAAGTGGGAAGGAAACGGAGCGCCTGGAGGAAGCAGAACAGTCATAGGAAGAACATGCAAACTCCTCGCAGACAGCACCCGATGTAAAGATCTGATGCACTGTGAAGCAGCGGCTCAACCAACTGTGCCGCACAGTTTATTTTTTGCTCCAGATTCCAGCACCTGCTGTATATTGTCTCTCCAAAAATTCACTGCCATTCAAAAGAAAAAAATGGCTTCATATCCCTGCCTTCAATGGCAAGCTCTTACCAAAAGACAGTGACTCTTAGTTCTTCAACAATGTTATATGTCCACTTGACAGCGCCCTTCAACATCTTATAGATCTTACTTGGTGGGCTTGGTGAATGGATGCATGATGTTTGTTATAATTTGAGATTTAATTGCTAGATAAAATGATTTTTATGATTTCAGAAATGTTGCATTTTTAAGTGTTGTTTGGCAGAGAATATTGAGCTCTGGAATACAAACAGAACAAAGGAAATTGTTCCTTCATTTTAATATTTTTGTTTAAACAAATTTTTGTCTGGAATTTAATCCTTCCGTAATTCATGGAACGCCAGATTTTTCCAGGATAGCCAGCATTAGCTCTCGATTGAGAAAAATGTTAGACTGTAATTTAGCTTTTATTGCTTTATATATTTAAAAAAAATATATATATATACAAAATGAGAAAAAGTAGCGTGTATTAAAATCAATCAATCACAAAATGAGCAGAAGCAAATACCACAACTTGATTCAACCAGAACATGTAGCAACATTGCCTAGAAAATGAATGTAGGTGCACTAAAATATCACTGCACGAAATGCCATTGTTAGTTTGTAACCGTTAAAATAACATCTCCAATATACTTTCTATCTTCAAAGAGGAGGTGTGTCTCTTGCTGCATCGTGGCTGCTTGTTGCATGTTACTTGTTGCATGGAAAAATTGCAACTGTTGCATTATTCCCACTCTTCAGTGGGAAGATCTTTAGACCTTATTAAAGGACTTGCCCTCACATCAGCCTCTAGACCAGATACACCAAATATTGCCATAGAGAGAGGAGGAAAAGCTTGAGGGGCATGGATTATGAAAAGATTTGATGCACGAGGGCACTCCCCTTGATTGCTCCATATCACCACAAGGTGCTTGGATGATGAGGAAGGCAGAGATCACTGGCTGATGCACTGAGTGAGGTACATGGAGAAAACTGGAATCATTCAAGACCCAAATAATAATCATTTTGCAATTCTCCAATCACTGTAAAGGGAAGCTGGCAAATCTGTACGCAATCCATCAGTCAGAATAAAAACCTTTCATTCATGTCTCATTGAGGATCTTCAGCAGGTTTTGCTCCTGAATCTGTTCAACAGTGGTTCTTTTGTCATGGAAGGTCCAATTTTGGATGGTAGGAGGTGAAAGATTCAGAACTTGGAATGTTATTTTGTGTGTATCTGAGTACAAATCAAGGAAGTGTCTGTTCCAATTTTGCAGTTGTAATTTATAAGTGGTTATAATTGTAAATGTACAGTTATAATTTCACATGGAATTGATTACAGGTGATGCAATCTTGAAGCACTTGAAGTTGTATGTCCTTCCAGCTTAATGATGCATTACTTTCTCCAGTGGATTAGTATAGAATAAGATGTGTTGCTTTGAACTAGACTGTAGAACAGACGCTCTCTCATCCTAGATTGTTCTCATTTCCCTGATCTTGAATAAGATATCAAGTTGGACATTAAAATAATTTCAACTTGATCTGTCAATCACTCATTGGATGAACTTATTAAGGAAAGCAAGCAAAGGAATTTTCAAAACTAAATAATTTGGCGCTTTTTGCAAAGATGGCTTACTTGACTATCATTGGTAGATACTCCTGTTGTTCCCAGTTTTCTAGTGCAGCCTTATCCATGTCTTCTATGGCTGCTTCTGAAGGTACGAGAACTGTGACGTTAGCTCCTGCCGGGATCTCCACATTGTCCCCGGATTTCTGTTTCAGCAATAAAATGGCAAATGATTCAGCCTACAAAATCTCATCCACAAAAGCAAAGGTCAATTCCTATGCCTTGACTTTCACTCAAATAACTCTTACCTTCCCCATGCTCAGCTGCAAAGACATTTTCTGTGAACCTACACTGAGGGAGAGCAGCGTAGGTTCACCAGGTTAATTCTCAGGATGGCAAGACTGACATATGATGAAAGAATGGGTCGACTGGGCTTGGATTCACTGGAATTTAGAAGGATGAGAGGGAATCTTATAGAAACATAGACAATTCTTATGGGATTGGACAGGCTAGATGCAGGAAAATGTTCCTGATGTTGGGTGAGTCCAGAACTAGCGGCCACATTTAAGAATAAGGGATAGGCCATTCAGGACTGAGATGAGGAAACACTTTTTCATCCAGAGAGTTGTGAATCTGTGGAATTTTCTGCCACAGAATGCCAATTCACTGGATGTTTCCAAGAGAAAGTTAGATTTAGCACTTAGGGCTAATGGAATAAAGGGATATGGTCAAAAAGCAGGAACAGGGCACTGATTTTGGATGATCAGCCATGATCATTTTGAATGGCTGTGCTGGTTCGAAGCGCCGAATGACCTGCTCCATATAACCATATAACAATTACAGCACGGAAACAGGCCATCTCGACCCTTCTAGTCCATGCCAAACACGTATTATCCCCTAGTCCCATACACCTGCGCTCAGACCCATAACCCTCCATTCCTTTCCCGTCCATATAACTATCCAATTTATTTTTAAATGATAAAAACGAACCTGCCTCCACCACCTTCACTGGAAGCTCATTCCACACAGCCACCACTCTCTGAGTAAAGAAGTTCCCCCTCATGTTACCCCTAAACTTCAGTCCCTTAATTCTCAAGTCATGTCCCCTTGTTTGAATCTTCCCTACTTTCAGTGAGAAAAGCTTATCCATGCCTGCACCTATTTTCTGTTTCTATGTTTCTAGTTCCTTATGAACCGACCATAATTTCACCCAATGTAACCCTGGACTCTGACTGAAAGTTTTGTGCTGCGTTTAATTTATAATATATGTCCCTCACTTTCTTGTAACCTCTTGGGAAAATATTAGGAATAACAATTATCGGTCAGGGGCTTGGTTTGGGTTAAAAACTGCTGAAATAGTTTCTTGCAAGAAAACAATCAGCAACACCAATGGATGGCACTCAGGGTAACAATGTAACTACAACTAAACGCTGAGATTGACCAAGAATTCAGCCTTCAAGAATTTGCTCACAAATAGTAAATCTGGAGACCATAACAGATTTTATTTTAATGGCTAAAACAAAGTTAGGCATACAAATATGTACAGAATTTAACAAACGGGGGATGCTTTATGGTTGGCAGATGTTTGGAGGTTTAGCTCAAGCATCTATTGAATTTAACACTTACCAAAGGGGACCAGGATCCATCCAGAAGGTAGACACAAAATCTGGAGTAACTCAGCAGGACAGGCAGCATCTCTGGAGAAAAGGAATGGGTGGCGTTTCGAGTCGAGACATCTGAAGAAGGGTCTCGACCCAAAACGTCACCCTTCCTTCTCTCCAGAGATGCTGCCTGTCCAGCTGAGTTACTCCAGCTTTTTGTGCCTATCTTTGGTTTAAACTAGCAGTTCCTTCCCACACAGGATCCATAAAGCCCACCTCCAGTGGTCTGGTGGCCACATGGACCACATGTACATCATAGGATCAGAGAATTCTAATGGAACAGTAGGCGATTTCATTACGAGCAATCGTAGAGCAATTTGTTTAGTTCCATACTAACACTCTTTCCCCAAAGCTTAACAATTGCCTCTCTTTCAAACACGTATCCATCTGAAAGTCCTGATTGAGTCTCTTATTGCAGTGAACTCATGGGCAGTGAGTTCCAGGTGACCGATACTTCCATAATACAAAACATTTCTTATATCTCCTTTGTATCTTAATAACTCAAATCTATTGTTATTGTAATTGTTATATGGTTATATGGTTAAATCGTAAATCTTTGCCTTCGAGTACTGAATAATTCAAAATTGGGAACAACTTCCTTCCTCTTAACTTCGCTAAACCAGCCACGTTGTTGTACATTTCTACCAAATATCTTCTCATCCTTCTTTCCTCCAAGCAGAACAACTATTGTCTCCAGTCTAATCTTATAACGGGAGTATCTCGCAAAAAATTCCCATCAAATCTTTTGTGGTCCCTATCAATGAGGTCCACATCCTTTCTACAGTTGGATAAGCAGAATTGTGTGCAATACTTATTTGGTGCTCAAATAAAGATTCAACGCGACTTTCCTGATTTTCTATTCTGTTTATGAAACTCTGGATGGCTACCACTTCTCTGAACATGTCCAGCCACAGTTTTGCACATATCTACTTAGGCCTTTCATTTCCTGTATACCCTTTCGATTTGTACCATTTAGCCCATAATGTATCTCATTCTTTCTGCTAACGTGTATCATTTCACAGATCTCTGTATTAGTTTTAGTTTTTTAGTTTTTTACATACAGCGCGGAAACAGGCCCTTCGGCCCATAGGGTATGCGCCGACCAATGAGCCCCACTCATTAACACTATCGTACTAGGGACTATTTTTACATTTACCAAGCCAATTACCCTACAAACCTGTACGTCTTTGGAGTGTGGGAGGAAACCGAAGATCTCGGAGCCAACCCACGCGGTCACGGGGAGAACCTACAAACTCCGTACACACAGCACCCGTAGTCGGGATTGAACCCAGGTCACCTGCGCTGCATTCGCTGTGAGGCAGCAGCTCTACCGCTGTGCCACCGTGACATTTCATCTGTTAATGGAGTTGTTGGTTAACCATGGCAATCAATCTTGAACAGTCCTTCTGCACCAATTTAACAGCATCAGGACGAACAAATCACAGTGATCCTCCTAAGCAAGTCACGCTATCCTAGATTGTAGGAAAATACAAGATGATTGCCCTGTAAATATGGCTTATTCAAAGGGCTGAAGATTATGTATACCGCTAATGAATGCAGCAAGTTCTGCAGCTGTTCGACATAAATCGATGTATCTGCTGCTTGCTTGGACTTACACTCAGCAGGGAAACAATAGGTAAACAAGATGATAATGCATATATGATACAATACGATAGAACTTTATTCATCAGGAGGGAAATTGATCTGCCAACAGTCACAAAAACACAAAACACATGAAACATGAAATTAAAGTGACAAGTGGAAAGACTTGGGGGATGTGCAAAGATTGGGGGAGGGGGGGGGTGGAGAGGAGTCAGTCTCCTCCCCCTTCTGTCATGGGGTAGACTGAGTTGTAAAGTTTGATAGCCTCAGGGAAGAAGGATCTCCTGTGGCGTTCTGTCCTGCTTAATATGTTCAAATATTATCACTGTCCTGATTTATATAACTGATATATATTTTATGCATAACATATATATATTTGTGAAACTGTGAAATTTTATAGCGAACAGGCCAATTCCCAAATAAACTTTTAACAGCCATGAAATATTTATTTAAGTTTAGTTTAGTTGAGAGAAACAGTATGGAAACATTCTGTATCCACACTGTATGACTTCGGCCCACAGCTCAGCAATCCCCACACACTAACACTATCCTACCTAGGACAATTTACCATTTTTACCAAAGCCAACTAACCTACAATCCTGTACGTCTTTGGAGTGTGGGAGGAAACTGGTGGACCTGGGGAGAATGTACAAACTCCGTATAGACAGCATCCGTAGTCAGGATTGAACCCAGGACTCTGGCGCTGCAAGGTAGCAACTCTACTGCTGTGCCACCGTGTGGCCCTCTTATTCTTATGACTTGTTGTGCAATGAAGCAACCCATTCATCATGACTTACATTTTAAAAAGTGTGTTTGATGTTTTGAGTTACTGGAGACTGCAATGGCTGTTATTCTGCAGCTCCAACAGGATCTATAGCTTGTGCAAGTATCACACATGGAGTGTGAGGTAAAGGCGATATTGTATAGGTAATAATGGCTGACTATCTTCTGTAAACCGTCAGGACTGGGATGTACAGCTTTCCTCTGGTTGACTCAGGAACGTTTGGCAAATGGAGGCGACGGATGAGAGCAATTCACAGATTGGAAAGCTGTTTCACCTAGGAATTTTCAGTAATTCTTAGGATCTTCCCAAAAGGTGACAAATCAATTTAATACTATACATGACAAAGAAATAGTACATTTGCAGAAGCACAGGACTTTGTGAAGCGACACAGATATGTTTAAGATCAGTTCAAGCTGGATTACTATTTGTAACTTGGAGTTGGTTACATACATACCTGGAGCCAGTTATTGAAAGTTGAAAAGTGCGCACTTGATGCCAACTCCTTTAAAATAAATGAAGTAAAATGTCAAATTGGCAAAACAAGTGAGGTTATTACAAAATAACTAGAAAAGAGACCAAAAGATTTGGAATACCGATTATTTTAGGCTTTGAAAGGGATAGTGTAGGTTGCATATATTTATATTCTACTTACTGTTAATATATCCCCAAAGCACATCATCCCATCTCCAGCATAGCCTTGAAGGCAGGTACATTTCCGGTTCCCATTCTTAGTGGGTTCACATTCAGCCTGAAGATGGAAACAATTAGTTTTCATGGCAGGATATTACATTACACTTTATGCAAGTGGCCAATTTTATTGAACACATATGGAAATTAGGCAGATCAAGGTTCTAATATTCTGTGTTTTAAATCCCAACCTTATTTTTATTTCCATGCAGCATCTCTTCTTGAGACCTTTTCTCAGATCTTAGCTGACTGATAAATAGGGAGATTACTCAATAATAGACTAATTCTTTTCAGAAGGAGTGTAATATGGACTCTCTCTTTCTTTAATTCAACTCAATAGTTCAATGGTTCACCAGGACTTTATTTGTCACATATGTAACTGCACAGTGGAATTATTTTTGCACATATTACACAAGTGGGCACCGCCAATTCAAAGTCTAAAGTCGGGTCGGCCCACAGCAATGTAGTAACAATGCATTAATATGATTTTGTTTTACCAATACGTGGCATCCACCATTCTCTTCTACGCATGGATCAATTATCGAGCATATCATGCCGTCACCAGCAAATCCCCTCTTGCACACACAATGACTCTAATGCAATGGGGTGAAACAAAAAGTTGGTTATTGGACACTTTTGCATTTTTCTGTCAAAATGTTAGAGGATTCACAAATGATCAATGTAAAGCAAAAATTACCGTATTCGATGGTGAAACCAAATGAAATAATCATGATGCAATTATCTATTGCCATGGCGGCTCAGCAGTAGAGTTGCTACCTTATAGCTCCAGAGACCTGGGTACAATCCTGACTACGGGTGCTGTCTGTAAGGAGTTTGTACTTCTCCGCGTGACCGCGTGGGTTTTCTCCGAGAGCTTCAGTTTCCTCTCACACTCCATAGACGTGCAGGTTTGTAAGTTAATTGGCTTGGTGTAAAAATGGAAATTGTCCCTAGTGTGTGTAGGATAGTGTTAATGTGTGGTCGGCGCTGGTCGGCACGGACTCGTTGGGCCGAAGAGCCTGTTTCCATCGCTAAACTAAAAAACTAAACTAAACAGTGTACAAAATTACTTGATGAAGTGTGGCTCATGCAATTCACAGTACATAGACGTCTTTCCTCGAGTTGCACATTCTTGTGTATGTAACAGAAGAGACAATAGTAGATTCAACTAGGAGTAATAAAGTAGATCAGGTCTAGTAATTAAAGCTGGGTGGGCTTTTTGAGAGTAGTGACCACAATATGAAAAACCTTGAGGTCAAAACAAAACTAGCATAATTTCAGTACAATAACAAAGTCTTCGGTATGGAAAAGGGATATCCGTTTGTGGATTAGACCAGATGGGAAGAGAAAATGTCAAAGAACTACAGATGAAAACGCTGTTTTACATTCATCAAAATATGATCTGTATCTATTATTGCCATGTATACGGCTTACTCCGTGACCTCCAATCAAACAAGGAATTTCATTGGGCCCTGGTGTACCAGACAATAAATTGATGACGTAAAACTAATCAGAATTTGATTTTCACAAAAACTATTCCATGACACATGTCCATTGACACCCAAGATCTCCATGATGGTGCAATTGGCGTGCTAATTAATCTATAAATAATCTTCCATATCCCGCAACATTGCTCTCTCTCCCCATCCCCCCCACTCGCAACAAGGGCAAAGTCCCCCTAGTCCTCACCTTTCACCACACTAGCCGTCACATACAACAAGTAATCCTCCGTCAGTTTCGCCGCCTCCAACGAGACCCCACCACTAGCCACATCTTCCCATCTCCCCCCGTCTGCTTTCCACAAAGACCGCTCCCTCCGTAACTCCCTTGTCAATTCTTCCCTTCCCTCCCGCACCACCCCCTCCCCGGGCACTTTCCCTTGCAACCGCAAGAGATGCCACACTTGTCGCTTTACCTCCCCCCTCGACTCCATTCAAGGACCCAAGCAGTGGTTCCAGGTGCGACAGAGGTTCACCTGCATCTCCTCCAACCTCATCGATTGCATCCATTGCTCTAGATGTCAGCTGATCTACATCGGTGAGACCAAGCGCAGGCTTGGCGATCGTTTCACCGAACACCTCCGCTCGGTCCGCATTAACCAACCTGATCTCCCTGTGGCTCAGCTCTTCAACTCCCCCTTCCATTCCAAATCCGACCTCTCTGTCCTGGGCCTCCTCCATGGCCAGAGTGAGCACCACCGGAAATTGAAGGAGAAGCACCTCATAGTCTGGGCAGTCTGCACCCTAGCGGCATAAACATTGAATTCTCCAATTTCCGGTAGCCCTTGCTGTCTCCTCACCTCCTCAGCTCTCCCTCAGCCCTCTGGTTCCTTTTTCCTTTCTTCCCCCCACACCCCACACCCTCCATCAGTCTGATGAAGGGTTTCGGCCCGAAACGTTGCCCATTTCCTTCGCTCCATAGATGCTGCTGCACCCGCTGAGTTTTCCAGCATTTTTGTCTACCTAATCTAACAACCAAATTGTCTTTGGAATGATGAAGGAAACTGGAGCAACTGGGGTGGACACACAGTCACAAGGAGACGGTTTAAACACCACACAGCCAGCTCTGAGGATCAAAATCAAAGCTGAGATATTAGAGCTGTGAGGCAGCTGTACTGCCTGGAGCACCACTCAGACACCATTGAACAAAAGGAGGATAAAATGCCAGAATATATCCAAGCACCTTGAGGGTAATAGGGAAAGAAATAGCAGAGGCCACATATACGATTCAATACGATACGATACAACTTTATTTATCCCAGGAGGGAAATTGATCAAAATTAAATATATGGCCACCTTGACTTTAAACTAACCTGCTCACTTTGAGTGGGTTGGTTTAAAGGGAACATGTCTTTCACATTTAGAAGTCAAACATTTACATGTAAAAAGTAGTGAGTGAAATTCTTGACCTCCAGTGGTGGACAAAGCTCCCATCGCTTGGCAGGGTCAGTGTAAAATTGCAGCCTGGGGTGAAACGTGATTTTGTGGCTTAATGTTCAGAGATATGGACTATCAGCCCAAAACCAGACCTCTGGTGGTTTTCCACAAGGTTTAGTTTAGTTTAGTTTAGAGATACAGGGAGGAAACAGGCCTTTTGGCCCACACAGTCCACACTGATCAGCGACCTCCTTACACTAGCACTATCCTACACACCAGAGACAATTTACTATTTTTACCGAAGCCAATTAACCTCCAAACCTATATGTCATTGGGGTATGGAAAGAAACCGGGGCACCCAGAGAAAACCCACACGGTCACAGGGAGAACGCACATAAGGTCATAAGTAATAGGAGCAAAATTAGGCCATTCAGCCCATCAAGTCTACTCTGCCATTTAATCATGGCTGATCTATCTCTCCCAACACCATTCCTGCCATCTCCCCACAACCCCTGGCACCTGTACTAATCACAAATCTATTTATCTCTGCCTTAAATATATCCATTGACTTGGCCTCCACAGCCTTCTGTAGCAAATCATTCCACAGATTCACCACCCTCTGACTAAAGAAATTCCTCATCTCCTCCCTAAAAGAATGTCCTTTAATTCTGAAGCTATGATCACTAGTCCTAGACTCTCCCATTAGTGGAACCATCCTCTCCACATCCACTCTATCCAAGCCTTTCGCTATTCTATATGTTTCAATGAGGTTGCCCCTCACTTTTCTAAACTCCAGTGAGTACAGGCAAAGTGTCAAATGCTCATCATATGTTAACCCACTCATTCCTGGAATCATTCTTGTAAACATTCTTGGGATCATTCTTGTACAAACTCCAATCGGACAGTACCCGTAGAGAGGAGCGAACCCGGATCTCTGGCACTGTAAGGCAGCAACTCTACTGATGTGCTACGGTGCAGCCCCAGGCTGTTGTGGCTGGCCTGCACATGTCATCTCTACTTGTGCTGAAGAGATGACCCCCCCCCATCCATGAAGCCACATGGCACCATACACTTACACCAGAAATCTCCAACCCTGGCTCCAAAGAGAGTTGTGCATCTGTGGAATTCTCTGCCACAGAAGGCAGTGGAGGCCAATTCAATGGATGTTTATATATATAGAATTTTCAGGCTAACGGAATCAAGGGATATGGGGAGAAAGCAGGGACGGAGTAATGATTTTGGATGATCAGCCATAATCATATTGAATGGCGGCACTGGTTCAAAGGGTCGAATGGCATACACCTGCACCTATTTTCTCTGTTTCTATGTTTTATCTGATCTCTGGGCGGGGTAACCCGAGGCTCTGTTCCCCCATTCATTCATACATATTTCACTGTCCTCTACAGATGCAAATACTTTCACCTTCACTAGCATCCAATACAATGTTTTGATCAGACTATCCATCTCACGCCTATCGCAAAACAAGGGGGAAGCTTAACAAAGTGGTACCTGTCCGGGACCAATATATTGACAGTCAGCATTTTCGTCACATCCTCCTCGTGAGCTCAATAAGCATTCATTTATTTCAATGCAGTCTCGCCCATCGCCAGTCCATCCAGTGTTACATAGGCAGGTCACATTCCCAGGACCTAGATTAAAACATTCTGCCTGTAATTTAAAAACAAACACCTGTAAAGGATGCTGAACAATTCCTTTGGCTAACACTGTAACCTTTCTTTATGTTCAGTTAGATTATCAGTTTCTGATGTCAGCTGAAGGAACTCCAGGGATTACTGAGCCTCACCACAATTGTCAGGAGCTGTTAATGTTAGTTTTAAATCTGGAGCATTTACTCCATTTGCAGCAGGATGGCAGAACAGATTGCTATCAAATGGCCCAGAACTTAATAGAAATAACAAAGTTCAAAGCATGCACACATCGGGCCAACGTAACCACAACAGTCTCAATTTGCACCACATGCCAAGCTAAATATTTTGTAAAAAGGAGATTACAAAAGAAATCTCAACTTTTGTTTTCAAAATACTGTACTTCATTTTGGTGCGACAAATATAGAAGGAATATCATGTTCCAAATAGTCCGAATAATGAAAGAAAGTACAAATAGTCTGGTTCTATGGAGATTGCTTGTAAAAATATTTGTTTTTGTACAAATCCTGTCAGAATTTGGGGAGATATGGGGAGAGTATTGATGTTTGCACACGTGTAGATGGCTGATGTGATGAGAAGTTCAGGGAGATTTAAGGATTTGAATTAACTATTAAACGTTTGGGTACAGTAAACCTTTTGTTACGACGGGCCACGAAGGGTGGAGGCGTTGTGTCCATTATTGCCGATTGTCCGCTATAACAGAGTGATGGGGTAAATGCCAAGGTCAGGAGGGAAGAACCTTGGCATTGGGGGTTTAAACAAGTGGGAACCGCAGAGCCCCCGACCCTACACTGGGTGCTAGGAACGGGCCCAGTACACACGCCGCCTTCAACCTGCTCACTCTCTCCGCCCCCGCAACCAGAAGCTCCCGCCACATGCCGCCAGCTGTCTGGGTACCTGGCGGAAGTGGGGGGGGGGGGGGGGGGGGAGGGGGGGACAGTACATCCAGGAGTCTCGGTCCGCTACAACCAAAATCCATAGACAGAGGTCCGTTATTGCGAGGGTTTACTGTATCGCCTCACAATGCAACTCGAGTCTGGAGAAAGGTTCTGATCTGGTCTATTCCTTTTTGCCATAGATGTTGCCTGACCCGCTGAGTAACTCCAGCATTTTGTTTCAATCTTATGTAACTGGCCCCTCCCCACCAAAACCCATGATCCCCAAACGACTCCCGGATCCATCCAATGTTTTGAGCTTCTGATTCCTTGATCCTTCTCGTACCCCAAATGATCCACTCATCTGGTTCCCAGCAATCATTACCGTACACTGGCATGGCACCGATCCCCTGCCAACTGAGCACCAACAGCTCCAATCCGGTGTGGGGGGGGGCTGCCGAGAACAAAGGGGGCCATTGCGGACTATAATGAACACTTTGAAACTTTGTCGGCTCCCTATAGGTGGCGACACTCGTCAAGAATGTTTATTGTCAACTCAGCTTCAACCCGGCTCAAATGCCCTTATCACCAGTTTCTTTGTATCCATCATGCAACAATTCCAACTTGACCAAATCATCCCCAAACACACCCTGTCCCTCACTGGGGTTCATCCCACATCCACACGACCATCAATATCTCCTGAACCCCAACATTGCGAAATACTATCCCTCACTTGCAAGTAGGCCACTGATTAAATGTTAATGACTGTAATTAGTATAGATGGTTGGGATGATGTGATGGACCAAAGGGTCTGTTTCTATGTTCTGTGACTTAATAACTCCATAACTTTGACTCTTTTCATACCTGCCCCCTTACCTCCGCAGCAGATTCGTTTTTAGTCCCAAACGTCGCTTAATGATTCTTGCCTCACCTTAGAAACATAGACAATAGGTGCAGGAGTAGGCCATTCGGCCCTTCGAGCCTGCACCGCCATTCAATATGATCATGGCTGATCATCCAACTCAGTATCCCGTACCTACCTTCTCTCCATACCCTCTGATCACCTTTAGCCACAAGGGCCACATCTAACTCCCTCTTAAATATAGCCAATGAATTGGCCTCAACTACCTTCTGTGGCAGATTCACCACCACTCTCTGTGAAAAAAGTTTTTCTCATCTCGGTCCTAAAGGACTTCCCCCTTATCCTTAAACTGTGACCCCTTGTACTGGACTTCCCCAACATCGGGACCAATCTTCCTGCATCTAGCCTGTCCAACCCGTTAAGAATGTTGTGTGTTTCTACAAGATTCCCCCTCAATCTTCTAAATTCTAGCGAGTACAAACCGAGTCTATCCAGTCTTTCTTCATATGAAAGTTCTGACATCCCAGGAATCAGTCTGGTCAACCTTCTCTGTACTCCCTCTATGGCGAGAATGTCTTTCCCCAAATTAGGAGACCAAAACTGTACGCAATACTCCAGGTGTGGGCTCACCTGTACAACTGAAGTAGAACCTCCCTGCTCCTATACTCAACTCCACCTTATCTCTGCATCCTGTACCCTTTGTTGACACCTTGAGAATGCCTCATAACTACAAGCTGGTGGATCTAATATTGGATTAGACAAACAACAGAATGGTGGTCTTGCTCACATTCTCAGCACATCCTCCACGATTAGGAGTTTTACAAAGATCCTCAACTTGACAGGAAATTCCATCACCTTTATATCCATCCTTACATCGGCATCTAGGGAGAAGGCAAAAAGATTAAATTTATAGCTTATTTGAAACAATTTATCTTGGATTTCCCAGGATATTGGATCCACTCTTTCAAAGAAAGCACGCCCTTTCCTCCTGGGGATTGCTACCTGCATGGACATGTGGCTCAAATGTACTGCAGATTTAATGTGTACGAAGGAACTGCAGATGCTGGTTTACACCGGGGATATACTGGTGTAACTCAGTGGGACAGGCAGCAGCTCTGGAGAGAAGGAATGGGTGATGTTTCAATAGACAATAGACAATAGGCGCAGGAGTAGGCCATTCGGTCCTTCGAGCCAGCACCGCCATTCACTGTGATCATGGCCGATCATCCACATTCAATACCCTATTCCTGCCTTCTCACCATATTCCCTGACTCCGCTATCTTTACGAGCTCTATCTAACTCTCTCTTGAAAGCATCCAGAGAATTGGCCTCCAGTGCCTTCTGAGGCAGAGAATCCCACAGATTTACTACTCTCTGGGTGAAAAGGTTTTTCCTCATCTCTGTTCTAAATGGTCTACACCTTATTCATAAACTGTGGCCCCTGGTTCTGGAGTCCCCCAACATCGGGAACATGTTTCCTGCCTCTAGCGTGTCTAAACCCTTAATAATCTTATATGTTTCAATAAAATGCCCTCTCATCCTTCTAAATTCCAGAATATACAAGCCCAGCCGCTCCATTCTATCAACATATGACAGTCCCGCCATCCCGGGAATTAACCTCGTGAACCTTCTTCAGAACCAGTCTCGGCCCGAAACGTCACCCATTCCTTCTCTCCAGAGATGCTGCCTGCCCCGCTGAGTTACTGCAGATTTAAACATCACCCTCATTCTCTGCAGTCAACCAGATCAATGGATCAATGGCTGATCAGGCAGGAACACTTGCAGGGTGAGGTCACTGCTGAGCTCAGGGCAGGGTTCATGGGGATGAAGAGTACACTTGTTGTGGGATATGTTGCTGGCTCTGGTGGGGCGGGTTGCGTGACGGATGGACAAATGGTGATCAACAGTGGCCCTCATCACTTGGCGGGAAGTCCTCAGGAGTGCAGGCATGGCCTGATTGGTCAATTGCAGTGACCCTAACTATGAAATTAGGGGTAGTGTTAAATCCAAGGAAGAGGCATATAAATTGGCCAGAGCAAGCAGCAAACCAGAGGACTGGGAGAAATTTAGAATTCAACAGAGGAAGACAAAGGGGTTAATTGAGAGGTAAAATAGAGCATGAAAGAAAGCTTGCGGGGAATATAAAAACTGACTGTAAAAGCTTCTTTAGATATGTGAAGAGGAAAAGATTAGTGATGACAAATGTAGGTTCCTCACAGTCAGAAACAGGTGCATTTATAGGTGGGACGACAGATGGCGCAATGGGCTAAGTGTTCGGCTGGCGACCGGAAGGTAGCCGGTTCGAATCCCGCTTGGAGTGCAGAGTGCATACTGTCGTTGTGTCCTTGGGGCAAGACACTTCACCCAACTTTGCCTGTGTGTAAATGTAATGTAATTATGTGAAGCACTTTGGGGTCAATGCAAGTTGACTAAAAATGTGCTATAAATAAAGGAGATTATTATGATTATTGATTATTATAATGGGGAAACAAGAGTGGTGAATGGTAGACCAGTTGCCACAAGTACTTTGGTTCACGGCTATGGAAACACAAACAATCTCCCTTGAAAGGGGACTAGGGGATGAGGATCTAGTGCGATACTGAGGAACTGAAGGAAATGATCACGTCGTGAAATGGGTGCAGGGTAAACTGTTAGGACCTGAAGGCAGATAAATTCCCACGGCCTGATGGTCTGCATCCCAGAGTAAAGGTGATGGCCCCAGAAATCGTGGATGCATTGATGATCATTTTCCAATGTTCTATAGATTCTGGATCCATTCCTGTGGATTGGAGGGTAGCTAATGTAACCCCACTTTTTAAGAGAGGAGGGAGAGAGAAAACACAGAATTATTGACCGGTTAGCCTGACATTGGTAATGGGGAAGATGCTGGAGTCGATTATTAAAGATGTTATAGCAGCACATTTGGAAAGCAGTGACAGGATCGGTCTAGGTCAACATGGATTTACCAAGGGGAAATCATGCTTGACTATCTGTGGTGTATCTGGGCTTTCAAAAAGCCTTTGACAAGGTCCCACGCAAGTGATTAGTGTGCAAAATTAGAGCACATGGTATTGGGGGTAGGGTATTGACATATATAGAGAACTGGTTGGCAGACAGGAAGCAAAGAGTGGGAATCAACAGGTCCTTTTCAGAATGGCAGGCAGTGACTAATAGGGTGCTGCAAGGCTCGATGCTGGGACCCCAGTTATTTACAATATATATTAACGATTTAGACGAGGGAATTAAATGTAACATCTGCAAGTCTGCAGATGACACAAAGCTGGGTGGCAGTGTGAGCTGCGAGGAGGATGTTAGGAGGCTGCAGGGTGACTTGGATAGGTTGGGTGAGTGGGCAGATGCAGTATAAAGTGGATAAATGTGAGGTTATTCACTTTGGTGGCAAGAACAAGAAGGCAGATTAGGAAAAGGGGAGATGCAATGAGACCTAGGTGTCTTTGTACATCAGTCACTGAAAGTAAGCATGCAGGTACAGCAGGCAGTGAAGAAAGCTAATGGCATGTTGGCCTTCATAACGAGAGGGTTTGAGTATAGGAGCAGGGAACAACTGCAGTTGTACAGGGCCCTAGTGAGACCGCACCTGGAGTATTGTGTGCAGTTTTGGTCTCCTAATTTGAAGAAGGACATTCTTGCTATTGAGGGAGTGCAGCGTAGATTCACCAGGTTAAATCCCAGGATGGCGGGACTGACATATGATGAAAGAATGGACTGACTGGGCTTACAGTATATTCAAAGGATGAGAGGTGATCTTATAGAAACATATAAAATTCTTAATGGATTGGACAGACTAGATGCAGGAAAAATGTTCCCGATGTTGGGTGAGTCCAGAACCAGGGGTCACTGTTTAAGAATAAGGAGTGGGCCATTTAGGACTGAGATGAAGAAAAACATTTTCAGCCAGAGATTTATGAATCTGTGAAATTCTCTGCCACAGAAGGCAGAGGCCAATTCACTGGATCTATTCATGAGAGAGTTAGATATAGCTCTTGGGGCTAATGGAAAGAAGGGATATGGGGAGAAAACAGGACCAGGGATGATCAGCCATGATCATATTGAATGGCAGTGCCTGCTCGAAGGGCCGAATGGCCTAATTCTGCAACTATTTTCTTTGTTTCTATGAGCTAGTGAGGAGCAAAGTTGACAGAGAGTTTCACTAATAGAAGGGCTTTACTGGTAAGCACACTGGATCTGGATGTGATAGTTTTGCTTTGCCTATAAATAGCACTGCTGGTAATGTTTAGGCAAACAATCCACTCCCTTATCTTTTCACACCGGTCAGGTTTGCTATCCACAGAAAACTGACGAAATGTGTTAAAAATAGAATCACATAAATTGAATGCATGCAGCCTTATCCACACAGTTAAATGCCCAATTCCACCTCTTCAGAGCATACTGGAACCATTAACAAAGAAATGTGTAAACTTGGCACAAGGTGTGTACATGTTTCAGATCATTAGCTTTTTAACCTCTCACCTGAACCCAGCACATCTCATTGGGAGTTAAAATGTCCCCCGATAGGTTTAAAGAGTGAGAATCTCAAACATGTCAACAAGGGCAGATTAGTATGGATGTAAAGATAATAATCCTTCTGGATATGATTGTGAAACGCATATTTCCAGTAATAGAGATCTTGCATTATATCCAATTCACACCATCTTCCAGTGAAAATTAGCCGTGGATATTTAGTTCACCACGTTTATGCTGCAAACTATTACCGCTAGTTTGGCTTCCTCTTTAATGGCATTGACTGCTAAGGAAGTCAGACAATTAGATAGAATTAGATAGATAGAATTTATTGCCACACAACCAGGGTCAGTGGAATTTGGGTTGTCAGCAGCGATACAATAATAAAGAACACACAACCACAATAAAACTGTAACACAAACATTCACCACAGCAATCATCACTGTGGTGGAAGGCACAGAATTTGGCCAGTCCTCCTCCATTTCCCCCCCGTGGACAGGACCAGAGTCCAGAGTCAGTCCAGGATCGGCTCTTCCTCACCGGAGACCGCGGCTTTAAGTTGGTGTAGGCCGCAGGCCGGCGGTCGAGATTTAAAGTCTCCGCCGCAGCCAGAAGCACCGTAGACTGCAGGGCCGGCGGTCGAAGCTCCCCTCCAGGGGTGATGTTAAGTCCACACCGGGCCCGCGGTAGAAGTTGGCCGCGGGCCGGCAATGGCGGCTTCTTCTTCCCCCGGGTCGGGTCCCCCACGAGGGATCCCGGGCTGTAGACGCCGCACCAGCTGGAACTCTGCAGACCGCGGCTTCAGGCTGCCGGCTGCCGCGGGCTTGCGAAACCGAGCGCTCCCCTCCGGCGAGCCCCAGCGAGGGCTCACCCGCTCCACGCCGAGAGTCCACACTGCGCCCACCGCTGAAGTCCCAGGCGCGTCTCCGTGGAAAGGCCGATCCTTGATGTTAGGCCACGGGGGAGGCAACCTGGAAAACGTCGCCTCTCCATGGAGGAGGCGACCAAAGCGGTTTCCCCCTTACCCCCCACCCCCCACCCCCCACAAGACACACCGAGGAACATCAAAAGCATACTTTAAAACATACTAAAAAAAAAAAAAAAGTGTAAAAACTAACGCGCTGCTGACATGGCTGCTGCCAGAGCAGCGCCCCCTACGATAATTGGAACCTTAATGGCTGTTTCTCTGAAATGGCCACTGAAAGGACGTGAGTGCGTGAGGGAAAATTTCCAAATCCGCATAAAGCGAGGATAGTGGTAATAGACCGTAAACAGACCTTGATGGACTGGCTGAATGGGATGAAGAAATATGACAAAGGGAAGTGCAAATTCACTCATTTTGTGGAAAGTATAAGGGGAGAAAATGTAGGTGCCATTGCACTGTTCCAAAGAGTCTGCAGGAATAGAGAGACTCAAGTGTACCTGTGTATCAACCCTTGAGGGCTCATTGAGAGAATGGATAACAAACCACACACGTCTGGAGTCAAGAGTGTTTAATTGTCATGTGTACCGACAACGAAACAATGATAGTCTTACTTGCAGCGGCATAACAATCCTGGGATTCATAAAAGCAGCAGAAAAGCAGGCACGTTTCAATGAGCCTGGGCAAAATGCAAGTGAGGTCACAATGGAGGTCACAATACAAAGACAATTTCCAAGAATGGCTGTGTGGATGAGAGAGTTCTGCTCGAAGGTTAGGGACCATTCTCCATGTAGGACGATGATAGTGTGTACAAGATCAAAACGGGTTTGGATACAGTAAATAGGAGACGCCATTACCAGTAGGCAGATGGGTAAAGGTTCAGAGGCACGCACATGAAGCTTGGGGCAAAATATACCAGTGGGATGTCTCCGGGAGTAGTCGTGCTTTGGAACCCACTGTCTGTTGTGGTTCCAATCCATTGGAACTGTGGAACTTTGCCTATATTTTCTCCCCATTCAGCCAGCCAATCAATGTATTTTTACAGTCAATTGCTGCTCTCCTTCGTTTCTCCCACTACATGGATATAGATTTATGCACATTTGGACATTTGGCCTGACATGCCCATGCCCCTATCAATGCCCATTTTTGAGAAACATCCGATAGCAACAGAAATAGTGTTCTATTTAACTGACCCCAGTTGGCCAGTTTCCCCTGCGGTCAATGCCATTAAAAAAGGTGTTCAGCTTGCAGCCACAGATTGTAGGGTAGACTCACTGAACTAAATGTGCACTGAAAAGTGAGTCATTTGTAGGGCTATTGAGAAACAGTAATGAAATGTGAATGACAATTACATTACTTGAACCCTGCACACATCTGAAGAACCAGCTGACTTCACCTTGCTGCACAACAAAGCTCTAGTTCTATACATTCAAAAAATATAAAATAACAAAGGGCATATAAAATAACAAAGGGCATTCAAATTAACTCAATTATTTGAAAATTATAGTAAATACCCTGTAATGTATCTTCCTCACAGCCAGTGAAATTTATGGAGCGATTAAAATTCCAGCAAGGAAACTCCACTGGGAAATTATGGAGGTTCATGCTCCATCATCAGCATGCATGGACCCACAGGTTTGCTAATATTTTCCCTGGGATCCCAAATAGTTACAAAGGGATGCGTCCGCTACTGGTGTGCAATTGACAAGTTTTTTGTTTTTTTAAAGCAAGAATTTCAATCCATTGCCTGGTGTTCACCATCGCTCCGCTCTGCTACCCCTCTACCTCATTTGTAACAAGGACAGAGTCCCCCTTGTCCTCACCTTCCAACCCATCAGCCGTCGTATACAGCATATAATCATCCAACATTTTCGCAACCTCAAATGGGATCACACTACTAGCCACATCTTCCCATCTCCGCCCCTTTCAGCTTTCTGCAGAGACCGTTCCCTCCGCAGCTCCCTGGTCAACTCGTCCCTTCTCACCCAAACCACGCCCTCACCAGGTACTTTCCCCTGCAACCACAAGAGATGCAAGCAGTCTTTCCAGGTGAGGCAGAGGTTCACTTGCACCTCCTCCAACCTCATCTACTGTATCCACTGTTCCAGGTGTCAGCTCCTGTATATCGGCGAGACCAAGCGCAGGCTCGGCGATCGTTTCGCTGAACACCTCCGCTCAGTCCGCCTAAACCTATCTGATCTCACAGTTACTCAGCACTTTAACCCTCTCCCATTCCCAATCTGACCTTTCTGTCCTGGGACTCCTCCATTATCAGAGTAAGGTACAATGCAAATTGGAGGAACAGCACCTCATATTTCACTTGGGTAGTTTACACCCAGCAGTATGAACATTGACTTCTCTAACTTCAAATAGCCCTTGCTTTCCCTCTCTCTCCATCCCCTCCCCCTTCCCAGTTCTCCCACCAGTCTTACTGTCTCCGACTACATTCTATCTCTGTCCCACCCACTCCCCTGACACATCAGTCTGAAGAAGGGACTCGACCCGAAACGTCACCCATTCCTTCTCGCCAGCGATGCTGCCTGTCCCACTGAGTTACTCCAGCATTTTGTGTCTACCTTCAATTTAAACCAGAATCTGCAGTTCATTCCAACACAGGTTTCAGGCACGTGCCGTGAGTAATTACTCAAGGCAGTCAGTCGGTTTTAAAAAACATTCTTAAACCGTGCATGCAGATTGTTCTCTCCGTAAAAATATAAAATAAATATAATTAACAATTCAATTTGCCCAAGGCTTCAAAATCTCCTTCATTTTTTAATTACAATGGGTGGGGGATGGAGGATGAAGGCAGGTGGTGAGATGGTGGAAAAACTGGAGCTCACCACAATAAGTTGAATCAGTTGTCATCTTATTGAATGACAATACTAATTCAAGGGACCAATTGGAGGGAGAGTTCCTTTCACAGCGTGTGGAGAGTTTGTGCCAGGGGTTAAAGATGCGGGGAGGGCAGGAGCGTTGAGAAGGAGGGGGTCGGAGATCATGTCAGTAACTCACTCACCACTGCTGCAGCGCTCCAGACACGGACAGCAGAACTGGCCGCCACTTCCGGGGAGGGAAGCAGCTCGGGTGACTGCGAGTGTCCGCCGGGATCGGACAGCCCCTTCTGCCGGGCCACTCACCTCTGGCAGTGCTCTCCAACTGAACACCTCTCAACTGCCGCTCGCCGGCTTCGCTCATGTCAGACACTTCCCGCAAATCCCTAAATTCCGACAGTAGAGTAACCTCAATTGGTCCCTTGAGTGCGCTGTCGGAATTTAAGGATTTACGGGAAGCGGCTGACATGAGTGAGGCCGGCGAGCGGCAGGAGAGAGATTTTCAGACGGAGAGCACTGCCAGAGGTGGGCGGGGGCCGGCAGAACTGGCTGTCCACTCGCAGCCACTCGAGCTAATTCATTCCCCGGCCACAATGCGGTGGCTCCGTGCCCGGAACGTCGCAAATTGGTTACTGGCCCCGATCCTCTCCTTCACAACGCTCCTGCCCTCCCCGTAACTTTACCTCAGGCCAGACTCCTCAAACACTGTGAAAGGAGCTCCCCCCACCGCGGGAAATATGGTATTTAAAAACATAAAGCACCAAGAATGTACTTACCACATTATTGGTGCACAAACTCCATTCTTCTCTCTTTGTGTCCTAAGATACTCTTAAAATAATGACAATCCATATTTGAAAAAGCCGCCAGGAAACGTGCGCTGCACATGTGCATTACAGCCAAGGCAGAATTTCAGCTTCCTTCAGTCCCGCTTGTCATTGACGGCTTGAAGCAGCGCTGACGGCACGTGGACTGCACAGACCTTTGCACGTTACAAGTGCTGCGGTTGAAAGGCACGGAGAATTATGCCGACCTCAGAGATCGATCTCTTAATAGGCATAATTCTCCCATGCCTTTACTATTTATATTTAATAATTACCATGTCATAATTTTAGTCAGGGTAGGCAGTGCCTACCTTGCCCACCCTGACGGCACGTGCCTGACAGGTTTGCAGGTTAATTGGCTTGGCATAATTGTAAATTGTCCCGAGTGTGTTTAGGATAGAGTTAATGTGCGGGAATCACTGGTCGGCGCAGACTCACTGGGCCGAAGGGCCTGTTTCCGCTCTGTATCTCTAAACTAAGCTAAAATAAATTCAAAGGTATTTGGATAACTACATGGATAGTAAGTGCTTAGAGGGATATAGATCAAATATGGGCAGATGGGACTAGCATCTTGGCGAGCATGGACGACTTGGGCCGAAGGGCCTTTTTTGTTGTATCGTTCTAGGACTCTTTAAAAATAATTAGTTCAGTTGTCTAAGGCTCTCAAGTATGAAACACTCTACCTAAATGCAAGTCACTAAAAAAAAAATTACTTTAATTTAATGACTGAAAATATCAAAGTGAAATTTGTTCTTTGTAATTCTTGGTTTTCTTACCTGGCTGTATCATTGTGGTATTCACACACGGCAAATGCATGACAATACTGAGATAAACTATATGGGCCACACGGCTCGGTCTTCTGGTCACAGAATGTGCCTGTGAATCCCTCCATGCACGTGCCAGGCTGGCAAATGCCAGAGTTTTCAGGTCTGTTATCACAAATGCCGTGCAAGCAAGGGCAGTCTGCAAAGGAAGAAATACAAAGACAAGTCTCAAAGCTCTCATTCGGCACGCTTGCATTCTCTCTACTCAGGGACATTGGCCCTCTCCTTCACATTTGCTACCATCAACCTCCCCCTCAAAAAAAACCAACCCAGTTTCTGCAAAACATCATCTTTGAATCCTTTCAATCGGTTTTGCTTTTGTTGCAGTATCCAAATAGCACTTATCAAAATTGTAAAACGACACCTATTACATCTGTGATCATGTTATGCCATCATACACAGACACACACACACACACAGACAGACAGACACAGACAGACAGACAGACAGACAGACAGACAGACACAGACAGACACACACACACACACACACACCTTCACCAGCCCGACATGGCAAGCGGGGGAGTGCTATCTGAGTGAAATTAACACGGTGCAAAGCCAAGGTGATACAGACACACACCACGATGAACAGGAAGGTTGTCGCTGTAATTAAGAGCTAAAGCACAGTGTATGGTAAGTGCTTTAAAAGAGGGGGGTGGGGGGGAAAGAGGGGTGAAAGGGGGGAGAAGCAGGGAGAAGGAATGGAGCCAACTTTTACGAAGCCAGAGATACACGGCTGTGAAGCTCGGCGGACATTTAACATTACCGGTCGGTTATCCTTGGTTCTGAAAACTACCGCTTCTGCTTTTTTTGCCAATGAAATTCACCGGTCAGCACCGGCTACAACCTACGAGAACTCTAGACCTCCTGGCAACCCACTAGGACCCCCTGGCGACCCACCTACATCACGAGAATTCTCACTACTCTTCATGGCGGCTTCATTCTGGTCACCCCTATTTTTTCAACATGTTGAAAAATTTGCAGCGAACATAATGAGGCCCAGAATGCGGGAACTCCTCGCGGCCATGAAGGCGACTCCCAGGCAACCACCATGTGGCGACCACAGAGGCTCCTGCAGTCGCCTAAAAAGTCACCTAAGTGGGACAGGTCCATAAGCAGAGTACCACGTGAAATTACCACCGTCCATGCCCAAACACATTGGGTCAGTCCTCTGTCGCAACCAACATCTCTCGTACTTGTTCCTACTGACATCAGATTTCATGTACATGTACTTATGAATGAGATCCAACTCTACATCAGAATTGTTGTCCTCAACCCTTCAGCCGGGTCTAAATTGTCTAAAAATCCTTCTTCGTCATCCTGTACAGGATAAAGAGTCTCAGATTCATACTGCATAGAATCAAGCCCTCTGATCCACCATGTCCATGCAAATCAGTTTTAGCACAGTAGTGCAATGGTAGAGTTGCTACCTCACAATTCCAGAGACCTGGGTTTAATCCTGACTACTGGTGCTGTCTGTACGGGGCAACAGAATAACTTTCATTGAAGTCTCCAGTAACGTAATATATCAAACACACTTTTTAATCTTTAAATCGTGATGAGTGGGCTGCTTCATTGCATGACAGGTCAAATAAGAGGGTGGCATGGTGGTGCAGTTGTTGCCTTACTGCGTCAGTGAACCTGGTTCAATCCTGACTACGGGTGCTGTCTTTACAGAATTTGTGCGTTGTCCCTGTGACCAGGTGGGTTTTCCCCAGGTGCTCTGGTTTCCTCCCACACTCCAAAGACGTACAGGTTTGTAGATTAATTGGCTTCTGTAAATCATCCCTAGTGTACAGGATATACCTAGTGTATTGGTGATCATTGGCCAGCACAGACTTGGTGTGTCAAAGGGCCTGTTTCAATGCGGAATCTTAAACTAAATAAAATTATCAAGTACCCAGCTGTTCAATCCCATTTACTAATGCTTGTTGCAGTCTTCTGTATCCTGACAATGTGTGATATTACTTTTATCCCCAACATAAGCTCCACTGTCTCAAATATCCCTCCCACTTTCACTTATCTCAAAGTGGGATATAAATCACCATAGAAAATTACTAGCATCTCAACCAACTCTCAGATAACCTTCTGAACACAATTTCCTCAGTAAGTCAGCTTTTTGTACAATGGTGTTAGCTGATCTCAGTACCTGACCTTCCTCCTCCATTGCCAGAGTGAGGCCCAGTGCAAATTGGTGGAACAGCACCTCATATTTTGCTTGGGTAGTTTACACCCCAGCAGTATGAACATTGACTTCTCTAATTTCAGATAGTCCTTGCTTTCACCCTCCTTCTCCTTCCCAGTTCTCCCACAAGCCTACTGTTTCCGCCTCTTCCTTTCTTCCCCCCCCCCCCGAAATCAGTCTGAAGAAGGGTTTCGACCCGAAAAGTCACCTATTTCCTTCTCTCCGTAGATGCTGCCTCACCCGCTGAGTACCTCCAGCATTTTTGCCTACCTTCGATTTTTCCAGCATCTGCAGTTCTTTCTTAAACAGTACCTGATCACATTCATTAAACTAGTGGGTTTTTTTGATATGCCTGTGTCTGTGCATCTTGTAGACTATAAATCTAATGTATTTCAAGGACCCATAATCTTTAAACTCAATCTAATCTGTAAGTGGCTCCACCAATAGGGTTCTCATTCCCTCTGAAATGTTTATTAGCAAGCAAGATGGAAGTTGGGGAGAGCATCAAATGCTGGCTTATCCGCAGTACCCACATTCCAGTAAAGAACCAAAAGCAAAATAGGACTTCATACCTCGAAGTAGATAGGGGTACATTATATTAATATCCAAAATCATTGAGTCTTAGATGCTGAACATAATTTTTAACACTAGCATATATAGAGATAATAACATATATTTTCTGTGCAGATTTATATCTCACTCCAGAGATGCACTCTTGAGCATAAAATCACTGTCATACCAAACTGTTCCATCTTTCTGATGAATTGTTAAATTGTGCCCTGTCTCCTACACCTTCTATGTCAAGGAGGTAAAAGATCCCATGCTGCTCTGTTGAGCAACAGCAAAGGAGTCCTGTGTAATATTTATCCTGTAACCAACATCATTATGGTAGTTGAGGCACAAGAGATTGCAGAAGCTGGGATGTGTTGCAAAGAGACCAGCTGGAGGATCAGCAGGTTAGACAGCATCTCTGATGGGGAAATGGACCATCAATGTTTTGGGTTGAGACCCTTGATCTAGACTGTAGGAATGTAAATGTTCAGTCCAGATTAAGGGTCTCAACCTACAACGTTGACTGTCCACTTCCCTCCACAGATGCTGCCTGACACACTGGGTTCTTCCAGCTGCTCCCCTTTATCACTACAGTGGATGATCTGCTCATGAGTTCATTACTGTTTGTGAGACCTTGTGCAGAAATCATTTCCTACAATTCATGCAGCATAATTAAGGTAGTCTCTAATTTCTTGGAAATGCTTTAAAAAGCATGTGTGTGTGTGTGGAACCGCATAAATATAGTACTTGTTTTAAGTGTCATAAATATCAAAAAAAGTGCTAGAATGAGACAAGTTCTGTTTTTCTTTGCTTGATTAAACAGCACCACCCTCAATTTATCCATCTGTTTATCAACAGTTGCCAAATGACTGGATTTTATTCTGGATTGCAATGTATTTCGTTGTTTAATACTCAAATATGAGATTTAGATCAAATGTGATCTGTGTTCATATTGCATAGAATAAACTTCCAGCCGTAGAGTGTCATTATCCACCATCAGCACATGTGCAACTATTGTAGGTAACACCACCATTCTGGTAAGCTGACACCTTATAGTATGGTTGTTACAATGATGAATTGCCACCCAGCAGTTAGCAAATATAAAATGAATAAAGTTGCAGACAGTTGTAACCTGAAGGGCCTGTCCCACTGTGGCAACCTAATCCGCGAGTTCTAACGAGTTTGCCCTCGACTCATACTCGCAGCATGGTTGACAAGAGATCCTAGGAGGTCTCCGTAACTCTCCTTCATGCTCGAGGGTAGTCCCCGCGTACTCGAGGCCTCAGCTAGGTCGCGGTGTATTTTTCAACATGTTGAAAAATGCCCGCGAGTAAAAAAAGGTCGCCATGGAAAAATTCGATACATTTTTTACTCATTGGTTTAGTCGAAGTAGGTCGGCATGTTATTCGTTGGTAATCGAGGGTAGTCAAAGGTAATCGAAGGTAGTCGAAGCTAGTTTTCAACGTAGTCGAGGGAGGTCTTCAACATAGTCGAAGGAGGTCTTCAACACAACATTTTTTCAAACTCTTCTAAACTCTTCTAAACTCATGAATTAGGTCGCCACAGTGGGACAGCCTCTTAATACATCATGAAATTAGTGACACTGGGTGAAACATTGCTCTTGTTTTTGCATTCCCACTTGATTTTGCATTCATTAGAACTACTGGACAGTTCTAATTGGTGAGACCAAATCTGGAGTATGGGGTACAATTTTGGTCGCCCAATTATAGGAAGGATGTCAACAAAATAGAGAGAGTGCAGAGGAGATTTACTAGAATGTTGCCTGGGTTTCAACAACTAAGTTACAGAGAAAGGTTGAATAAGTTAGGTCTTTATTCTCTGGAGCGCAGAAGGTTAAGGGGGGACTTGATAGAGGTCTTTGAAAATGATGAGAGGGATAGACAGAGTTGATGTGGATCAGCTTTTCCCTTTGAGAATAGGGAAGATTCAAACAAGAGGACATGACTTCAGAATTAAGGGACAGAAGTTTAGGGGTAACATGAGGGGGAACATCTTTACTCGGAGAGTGGTAGCGGTGTGGAATGAGCTTCCAGTGGAAGTGGTGGAGGCAGGTTCGTTGGTATCATTTAAAAATAAATTGGATAGGCATATGGATGAGAAGGGAATGGAGGGTTATGGTATGAGTGCAGGCAGGTGGGACTAAGGGAAAAAAGATGTTCGGCACGGACTTGTAGAGCCGAGATGGCCTGTTTCCGTGCTGTAATTGTTATATGGTAACAAAGGCCCAAGTATAGAAACCAAGCCTGCCAGTTTTCTACCTGATGGGCAAACTTAAAATAATATTCATGGTATTTGTTTATATTAATTCACCTGTCATGTTAGAATAAATTTAAGGATTTTCCACGACTGAAGTTACAGAAATAAACTTGACAAAACATTACAAAAATGGTGAAATGTTATATTTTCTCTTTCTTTTAAATCCTTATTAACATTGCTATTTTTGTACCTTACTGACCTATGGTGCAGTTTTGGCCGTGTTTATTGTGTTCAGAACAAATGTGACAGGCAATTCCCTTAAAGTTTGAATAGCATTTGCATGTACCATCTCCTTCTATTCCATCAGAGCACTGTGGAAAAACAAAATCAATCATTTAGTTTAGTTTAGTTTAGAGATACAGCGCAGAAAAACAGGCCCTTCTGACCAGCGATCCCCACACATTAACACAATCCTACACACACTAGGAACAATTTACACATATCAAGCCATTTAACCTACAAACCTGTACGTCTTTAGTGTGGGAAGAAACTGAAGATCTCGGAGAAAACAAACGCGGTCACAGGGTTAATGTACAAACCCTATACAGACAGCACCTGTTGTCAGGGTCGAACCCGGATCTATGGCACTGCAAGCAATGTAAGGCAGCAACTCTACCGCTGCGCCATCATGCACCAGCTTGCTGCACCTAAACTTTGCTTAGTTCCTTCATAACTAACATTTTAGGAGATTTGGAAGATTTCTTTTAGGACATTTCAAACAAGATTTGTCTCGGCTATCAAATAATTGCACTTGCTATTACCGAATGGCAGTAACATCTCCAGGATCTCTGCAGAATTAATTGACCTTAATTAATTCAGAGTGTCTCCGAGGATCCTCCAGTGCTTCTACGCAGCGGCGGTGGAAAGCATCTTGTCCGGGAACATTACCATCTGGTTCGGGAATTGCTCTGCCAAGGACAAGAAGGCTCTGCAGAGAGTAGTGCGTTCGGCCGAACGCACTATGGGAACTTCACTCACCCCCCTGCAGGAACTATACAACAGGAGGTGCAACTCCAGAGCAAACAAAATCATGAGAGACCTCTTCCACCCCTGCAACAGACTGTTCCAGCCGCTACGGTCAGGCAAACGCCTCCGTTGCCATGCAGTGAGAACGGAGAGGTTGAGAAGGAGTTTCTTCCCAGAGGCAATTCGGACTGTAAACGCCTTTCTCACCAGGGACTAACTGTACAGAACGTTTTTTTCCTTCTATTATTTATTATGTAAAATAATATGTGTGTTATGATTGTGTTTATAATTGTTTGGTTGTTTTGTTGTTCCGCGAGCATTGCCACTTTCATTTCACTGCACATCTCGTATGTGTATGTGACAAATAAACTTGACTTGACTTGACTTGACTTGACTTGAAATTGTTGTGTTTGCTAGAAAAAAAAAGACTTATTTTGTGGATTGGAGAAGCTGACTGGATGATTAATATTGTACGGGGAACTTCCTTGCCAAAGGAACATTTACAACATGGGAACAGAAGCGAAATGGGTGAGAAAGCTTCAAATAGGAATTCCACAGTAAGGGGCCATATGTCTAAACGCCTGCATTTCTATTGCAAATCACTGTAGCTGCTAATACAGTAAGAGCAACAGCCAAACCATACCCAACAACCTCCCACAAACAACAATGCCAAAGCAATTTTGAATGACAGACACATTTTGGCCAAGAGAAAAATCCTCCACTCTTTGTCAAAATAACAGCATAAGATTTATAAAGATCCTCCTGAAAGAACAGGCAAGGTTTTGGTTTAACATTTCATGAGAAAGACATTTCAGAACGTGCAGGACACTGTACCGTAATGGAGTGTCAATGTCGATTTATGAGTCCAAGTTGCAAGAGGGGGATTTGAAACCACAGCCGTCCGACGTGGAGACTGGAATGGTGCCAACTAACTCACACTGCTTCATCACCTCAAGGGCAATGGTGAGGTGCAAGAGGCTGAAGTCAAAGCAATGTTCAGAATGCAGAAGGTTTACGGGGAACTAAAAGTTGAGTATAAAAGTACAGAGATAAGAATATTAACATTGAGGCAGGAGACCTGGAGCCAAACAAAACACAGGGATGATATACGATCTACCTGTAGAGGTATATGTGGATATGGAGCTTGGATAGAGTGGATGTGGAGAGGATGTTTCCACTAGTGGGAGAGTCTAGGAGCAAAAGCCGTAGCCTCAGAATAAATAGATGTACATTTAGAAAGGAGATGAGGAGGAATTTATTTTGTCAAAGGGGGTGAATCTGTGCAATTCATTGCTACAGGTGGCTGTGGAGGCCAAGTCAATGGGTATTTTAAGGTAGAGATTGACAGATTTGTGATTAGTAAGAGTGTCAGGGGTTATGGGGAAAGAATGGGAGTTGAGAGGGAAAGATAGATCAGCCTTGAATGGATGGCGAATGGCCTAATTCTTGATGGGCCAAATTACTTGATGGGCCAAATTACAAATTACTGCTCATATAACTTATGAACTATGAATTTACCTGTGTAGTCATATGGGTCACGGGGATGGAAGTTTAAACATGAATGCTGATGAGACAAATTCATTTGACCCTCAAGCTTCCAGCACTGGACAGGTACTGGCTGTGCAGTGTGCAAACTGTCCACATGTCCTGTGCTGTATCCATCTCAAACCGTAAACAATGGATCGAGAGTAGACAAGTGAGAGTGCAGCAAAATAGCAAGAGCAAGATGGGCCAAATAGTCTCCTTTTGCAGTTACAATGAATTAAAATACTCACAGAAGCTTTAATCAGTCCTCTTAAATGGAGGGTTATGGGAATGGAGGGTTATGGTATGAGTGCAGGCAGGTGGGGCTAAGGGGAAAAAAAAGTTGTTCGGCACGGACTTGTAGGGCCGAGATGGCCTGTTTCCGTGCTGTAATTGTTATATGGTTATATGGTTAAAAAAACTTACCAAAGTATAATTTCTTGTCAATTTTTTACTGGCCCTTTTTTCAAGAAAGAATGAACTTACTTCTCCATGTCCATAACATGGATGTTGAAAACCTCCCAGGCAGGCTTTGCAATCTGGTCCGTAGAACCCTTTACAGCATTTCCGTACCTAGACGAGAACCAAAATGGAACACATTTTAATTATCAACAAGATCTTCGGGAAGGGTATGCTTTTATTTATATTCAGTATCATAGCATGTTAACCCTATCTCCCCCTGCTCCCAGCAGAAATGTACCACAGTGGATTTTACCCCTGTAAATAGGAAGCCAACCCTGGGGTAGGAGGTAAGGTGGGAGTGGGGGGAGTAAAATTAGTGAGGTGTCTTCAATGGCTTTTTCATCGTCGGGCATTCTGCTGACACATAATGGGCAAAGATTAGTAGTTCTGGAGATCACATGTGAGTGATGAACAGGATCAGGGCCATTAAAGAGTAGATCAACCAAGGGATAAAATCCTTTGCAAGGAGCCTGGAACAATTCCAGCCCTCCTCGAGTCAACAAGGAGAAGCTTGTTGGTTGAAGATGGGCTGGATCTGCTCCTGCCCTGGCTGTGACTAACCTGGAATAGGCAGCACCGTAGAATCTCGATGCACAAGTATCAATGAGGCTCCTGCCAGCATCAATGGGATGCCAAGTGCATATACAGTAGACAAATGATCTGATTATAATGGAATGGATGGAAAATAGGTGGAGCAGCCTGGAAGAATGGTCCTATTCCCATCCGAGGAGCACATTCAGCACCAACACACCACCTGCCTCCCACTCCTTAGCATCTCCAATTCTCAGCCATGTTTTCTTCTCTTTAGATGCTGCATCACCAAAAAAACAAAACCAATAGACCAACAACCTGTTTCATAGCATAGAAAATATGTGCAGGAGTGGCCATTTGGCCCTTTGAGCCAGCAGGAACAGGGTACTGATTTTGGATGATCAGCCATGATTATATTGAATGTGATCATGGCTGATCATCCAAAATCAGTACCCCATTCCTGCTTTCTCCCCATATCCCTTGATTCCGTTAGCCCTAAGAGCTATATCTAATTCTCTCTTGAATACACCTGAATTCAAGTATGTGTACATGTGTGCATTCTGAAAACATGTATGTATTGAATAAGTACGTTTCATTTCCTGGAATAAAAACAGGAAATGCTGCATGTACTCTGCAGGCCAGGCAACATTAGTGGACAGGCAAACAGTTAATGTTTTGTCAATGAGGTCCGGATGAAATGTTAACTCTCCTTCTCTCATCATTGATGCTGCCTCACCTGCTGAGTATTTCCAGCATTTTCTATCCTTATTCAAGTTCTCCAGCATTTCGAGCATCTTTTGTTCTCAACCAGTTTCCTGCACCATTGTAACGACTTCCTGAGGCCGACTGAGTACCATGGCTTAACTCAGTCAGCGGTTTCTATTTTCATTTCTCTGGGGAAGATCTTTCTTTCCCTCCCAAGTACTCGGCTGAGATGGAGAGACAAGAAGGGAATTCAAGCCCTGATCTCATTTCCTATCTGTCTATCCCATAAGTTGAGCTAACACCCTTAACTAACACTTAGAAATTCCTTCTGTCACCACTTATTATTGACAACCAAAACAGAACAGAAAGATTTACAAAGAACTTTAACACAGAGCTTCAGAAGAACTTGAAAAACAGTTTGAAAGGAATTTACAGAAAATTAGTATTTTGGTGATCATGTTGACTGATCACCCCACAAGTTACGCATCTCATTCATCATTCCTTTCATGGACCTGAGTTTTTTTTCTAATTTACACAATGTGGGTGACATCAGTGAGGCCAGCATTTATTGTCCATCCCTATCTGCATTCGAGAGGAAGGTGTTAAGTAACGGCATTACACTGCCACAGCCTACATGGTGAAGGTACTCCTGCAACACTAGTGAAGGAATTCCAACATTCAGATCCAGTGATATATTTCACAGTCAAGATGATATGCATCTTGGTGGAGAACCTGCAGAGAGATATTTCCATGCGTCTGCTCCTGGGTGGTAGAGGTCATGTCTTCAGCAGGTGCTTTTGGAGTAACAAGGTGAGCAACCACAGTTGATAGCACACACTGTGGCCACAGTGGTATAGAGAGCATGAAGGGTGCTCTGGGATGGTTGATAGCAGGCCAGACACACAAGCTGCTTTTTCCTGCATGGTGTGATTAATCACAAAAGGCACAAAATGGCCATTCAATATGTGTGGCCATTCTATATCAATGGCAAAATGTAAAATGGATATAATTAGGTTAGAAACTTAATGTTCTCCAACTGCTCCATCAGCCTCCACCTGAGGAATATCGAATAACCTTCTAGCGAAAGACGACCTAAGTATGGACTTTTAACAGCAGTTTTTAACCTGCCCCTTTACATGGATTTTGGTGTTTCCAACTCACACACTCTGATTGTGCCTGTATTGCCAATATTCCTATGTTATTTGGAATCAATCAAATTGGAAAGAAAGGACTGGAGACTTTGTAAAGGATACACAAGAAATGAAATGCAAAGTTCGGATTGGATCATGTCAGAATTATTGTTAGTGTTGTGTGCCAGGCAGGTGAGGAGATGGACACCAGTCGTATCAATTGATGTTTGGACAGAAGTTGAAGGGGTGGCTCTGGATCACCATGCCAATGGCATATGTTCTGGGGCAGAAAATAGCCCCATACACAAGATGAGTCATCTAAAGTAAACCACCAAAACTATTATAAGAACAATCTTTAATTAAATGGAGATTAAATAGAGTTTTGGAAAAAAAGTGGAAGCTTTAATGAATACCGAGATATACAATGGAAAATATAGGAGAGCGTTTAAGGAGAAAAAGTGAAGGAAAATGTAAATAGAAGAGACAAAGCCAGCGTCTTGTGTAGGTGTATGTGTAGAAACCAGGTGTATGTGTAGAAACCAGGTGTATGTGTAGAAACTTGGGTTCTGGAGCTCAGGGTGTGCTGCAGATATGGACAATGGCTCGGGTGCCATTATGTCAATTGACTCAATGGACCAAGTGACTTCCTTCTGCTCTATAACATTTCTATGATTCCAATTCTAGGTCCTGATTCCAATTCCAGGTCCAATTCCAGTTCCTGCTTGAATGGAGTTTGTACGCTCTCCCCGTGACCCCTTGGGTTTCCCCCAGGTGCTGAAGGGCCTGTTTCTGCGCTGCACCTCTAAACTAAACTAAGAACGATAGCACCAATAATCCTCCAAATTGGTGGGGGGGGGGGGAAGAGATTTTCTCTGCAAAAAACATGGGACAAATTGCCGCATTGTTTATCAGCAGTTGCCAAAAAAAAAAAAAAAAGATTAAAACAAAACATGCTGGAAGTACTCAGCAAGGCAGGCAGCGTCTGCAGAGACAGAATTGCTAGAAATACTCAGCTCGAGGCCTTATCAGGCAGTAGAGATGCAGACTGACCTGCTGAGTGTTTCCAGCATTCTCTCTTTCTATTTTAGATTTCCAGCATCTGCAATGTTTTGCTTTTCAATGCAAACACCAATATCTACCTACCTTTAGGTAGCTTGCTTCAACAGCTTACACCCCAGCATCCCAGAAGCACCCATCTCAACTGGGCAAGTAACACGCTGTGGACAGTCCCTCACCACCAGTTCAAAGTTCGGGCGAGGGGCCTAATGTAAATAAATATACAATTAAAGTGGGGGAGGCGCATGCTGGAAGAGTGGCCTATGTTTTAGCCGTGAAATTGTCCATGAATAAATCAGGTGCACTGCAATGAGTGACCAGGGAGCTACGCTCACACCTCACATTACCTCAACTACATTTGCCCACAAGGATCCCCATGGCAAATTGAATTTGGGATGTCTTACAACCTGCCTATTGATACGAAAGCTTCATTTGAAAAGATAGCAGAATATCATTTGAAAATCAAGGATATAAAAGGACAGAAAGGTGAAGGAGACGTGAAGAGAGTGGGTAATCGCAGGAGGAAAGCTGGCACAAACCTGATGGGACTGTAAATACCTCGTTCTAAGCTTCCCCCCAGTCTAGTTTCCGTCAATAAGATACTGAATCAAGCACTTGTGCATCTAAACATTATTTTGGAAAAACACAAAAACAGTTCCCCACTACTAAACCTAACCACCATGGGTTCGATCTTTGTATCTGCTTGTCCAAGCCCTCCTAGCCTCGTGCAAGCAGAGACCCTCCAAAAGGTCACGCAGTCCCAAGCGTTCTCCCAGAAGATCGACACAGGACCTCGCGGGAGCCACCTTTTATAGGACCCCGAACCTTGAGGGGCCGAACCATATGGGGGTGGTCTCTTTACAGTCCAATAACAGAAATCGATTCACACAGTACATGATAGACATTTCCCTAACCCAACAATACAGTATCCAATACAATCTATTCAAACGGAGCTTCTGGGAGGAAGCAAACATAGCAACATTTGCCCAGATATCCAAGAAACGCAGGCAAGGCTCAACACTTAATCCAATCAACATCTAGCAAAGTAAAGCGTTGCAACAATATTTACAATGTGTATGTCTGGTTTGCATTTACCCAATCCGTTTCATGCAATTTATACCCAATTGTAAACATCTGCAGCTGTCCCATTCTTCTCCTGCAACTTTTATCTAGGCTTGTCCAATTTCTGCATGGCACATTTAAATTAACCAAATGGCCTAGCAGCCCAGAAGCCTTTACTCAATTTTCGTGTCCTGGCATCTGCAATTTGGCCAGAATCAACGTTCCTTCCTTTTATCAAATATGATAAACCATCACTTCAGATAACAAAATAATCAGATAATCAGATAACCAGATATACATATGTGTGACTATTTCATTCTCCATCTATTTACAACAACAAGACGATGATGTTTCTTCCCAGAATCTTATCAAGATTCCCGAGTTTTCATGGGTGTAGCTTCACAATTTCTGTCTGATGAGTCTACACATCCCGAGTTTTTGTGTTGCCCATTCTTCCATCCCTTTCCATAGTCAAACCTATCTCCTGAAAAACTTTGGACAAAGCAAGTTTGTACTAATGCTCTCCCATACATTCCTCTGTAACTCTGTTCTGTCTATCTACTATACTCTGCTCTATCACTGTATTCCTATTACTATTCTGTTCTATAATAAACTCTTTACTATCCTAGGATCAACACTAATCAGCCCTCTCCGTATTCACACAATGTTATTTAATGTATATCTGATGATGGTTTCTCATATAAATTTCTGCTGGGTTCAGTCCAGATTTCCCTACAGGCATGACTCTTAGTTAAAGCAAACCATAAAGAATGTTTCAATTCAACCAAATTCAGTCTCAGCCTTCAATTTAATATTTTAAGTTTAAGGGTCCCTCTCACCCTTCTCATTCCACGGCTGTGTGGTCGATAACACGATTCCATTCCAATTCCTGTGGAATTCCCAGCTGTTCAAATTTAATCAGTCAAGTTTCATATGTTGTCAATTTTATCATAAAGCCAATTAAGAATGCCGAATCTAGGGAGAATTTCTTTCCACCTTAATAATAGAAGCCGCTTTACTATCAAAGGTCAAACAATTTAGATCCACCAGTCAAATACATCGACTCTGATATCTCAACACCCATTTCTTTATTCCTCCTTCTAATTCAATAGACTTCTCCTCCAGTACTTCTTCCTTAGTATGTTGGCTCAGCTCTCAGTCCATAGGGGTTCTTTCTCATAACTAATTTCCTTTTACCACTGAGTAACGTTTTAGTATGCTAACTTTGGTCTCTTAAAGGGAAGTCTTGCTGTTCACAGTTCCTTTTTTTTTACTAGTTCCAATTCCAACTCTCATGTTCCCTGAATAATTCTTCCATGTTACCAGATCTTCCCAAGTGCCATCCTTTCCTGATGTTCTCTGAATAATCCTTCCCATCTTAGGCTGCCTGTCTGGGGATGAGACAATAACAATACCCAATTAACAATCAAACCTCTACTCCTAAGCCAAATCTCACAAGTCAGTTCCAAATCTCAAACTTTAAAGTCCCCCCAATTCATCACCATACAATTTAGAGACCGAATTCAAAATGTTATCAATTTATTTCTAATAACTATAACTTAAGCGCAAAGTAGATGTTCTGCCCCAAACCACAGAGGAGTGTCTATTTTCAAATTCAAATTCAATTTTTCAAATTAGAACTTGCCCCAATAGTTGTCATAAATTATCTGTATCTTTTAGAAACGGTTGGATGGTGTTATTTTCCTTTTCCTTCACTGGTGTCAAAAGCTAGATGATGTTAAAGTTAATGTTAGTTTCAAAGTAGTAGGGATACTGAGGAGCGGCCTTCTCTATCTGTTGGCCTTCCCAGATGTGTCTTAAAGGGGCAGGACAGTATCATTTCCTCCTTGTTGTTGGTCTCTGTTTCTGGGGAGCTACCTTACCCGAGCTGTGTCTTCCGCCCGTTCTCAAGGGTCCACATACTCTTTACCTCACTCCCCACATGGAAGCATGTTGTCGATTATACTGTCCTGGAGGCATAAACTTAATAACAAGTTATTGATCATATTCACAGTGGTTTAACAACTCCTATCCCTACTCCTGCACAATAAGTTCATTTCTTCTCTCCCTAGTGCCAGTTCAGTTCTCTTTAGTTCTTATTCTCGTTGCTACCAGTTACTAAGTTTCCCTTTTCGTAATCCTTGCTTTTAGTGAGGTTTCTCGATCCCAATTAGGTTCTTTGTGACTCTCTTCCTGGGATTCGGAAGGGGCGATGTTCTTTCTTGTTCGTATAATTTATTATTATTTTGGGGCCATGTGAGGATGTCCTCAGATTTCATACTTTGTATTGGCTGGCAGATCAGGGCTACCGGAATGGATTTGTCTGCCAGAATGTCCCTGCCCCCTGATCTTCTGGCCAGTGTCCTCTTCCTCTACCTTTGAGGTCCCATGTGTCCCTGTACCCTCTAGGGATCCACTGACTTCTTAAACCCATAGCCCTCTTCTTTGCCCCCTTCCTTCTCAGTATTCCCTCACAGGGCAAGATCAGCTCCAATGTCTTGATTCCCCACAGTTGTAACATTGATCAAGTCTAACAGCTCTATACCCTCTCCAATCAAACCGAGGGAAAGCCAGCTCTTGGAATGGCATGCCTATCCACTCTTTAAGTTCCTCCTCCTCTTCCTTATCGTCCTTCAAAGTTACTTCCCGTTTCTGGATTCTTAGTACGGGTCTCTGGAAGGATTTATTTGCCATTGAACCAGGTTGCATTGAAATGTGGACGTCTGTGGCCCGGGGATCATTTACACCTACTGCGGGATCTAATTCTAAAGGCAGAGTAGGCATCTTCCTACTAGGGAATTGCCTACGGGGAATACGCTCTATTCCCATATCGTCGGGAATTTGCTCTGATCTTATAATGTTATCGATGTCAGGATCAGCCACTTCATATCCTCCTGCTGTCTCACCCTCAGAAAAGCTGCCCGTTCTGCTACCGGAATCTCTGTACTTTAAGAAGGATGCTATCACTTTCCCACTTGATTTCCCAATTAATTTTGACACCCACCTGCAGAACCTTCTTTCTAATTCCTTGATCCCCCACACTATCCTCTGCTGGTGAACCAATCATCGGAGCTAGAGAGCCCTTTGCCGATTTTCTAACTTTGGATTTGAATTTAGTGGGTGGAGACGAAGATACCGCTGACTCCTCCTGACGCCCTGTTCACAAGCTGCGCATGGCGTCTCTGAACTAAGAACACGAGAGTGCTGAGAAGAATGCTGTGACTGTTCCGAAAAAGTCTGCCCACCCTTGTATACATTGGGCTTCTCTCCCTTCGAGATCCACGCTAACCGCGGCACTCTGACTAAATTTAATGTTTGATTTTAGTCGGCACCTCCCCTTTAAGAGCCATCTCAGTCATTTCTCTTTTAAAAGCTGATGTTCTCTCCTGCTGCCTTCCACTATCTTCTTTTCCCCTTTCCGGAATGTCTAGAGAAGGACAAGTTCTTTCTTTCTCCATTCTAATCCCTAACCTGAACGCTGCCATTCTTAAATTAGAAAGCATAACGACTTCTTTATTTCCTTTCCTTTCAGTGAAGAACATTCTCCATATTTCAATAAGCCCGTTCTCTTCTTCACTGTTTCCATATCGTCTAACAATTGTCTCTATGTAGGTTCTTCCTACTATAGATTTTAGCCCACCTATCGGCCAAAGTTCGTTCCTCAAAACTCTATTTAATTTTCCCGATAATTTTCTTAATCTCTCTGCTTCATGCGGAATTGTTTCACAAAATATTCTTATCGGACTTTCAGGAATATTTGTTAGGCCCTTCTCCGCTACATTCCCCATCCTCCTGTACAATAGACACAATTCAGATAAGATTCAAAGCACTCACACCTATTCAACACTTGCTCCTTCCTTTCAGACTCCAATGCCACTAAAATCGCTCCCACGCAATGACTAACGTCTGGCAGATTCATACCTCTCACACAATTGTTCCTTCAATCTTTCCCAACCGTTATTCAATCACCCACTCAATCGCTCCTATTAAATCATTCGACTCAATCGCTCTTATTCAATCGCTCTCAACTTTCTTATCAGCTAGATCACAATCACTTCATTCAACTCTCAGCCTTCCAACAAAGAATCTCCGGTTTCCCAAACTAAGGCTAATTTTTAGTAGCAATCTCTCCCAAGCAGCAATCTCTCCCACTCAAAACACTTTAAGTTCACACAAACAAACAAACCCAAACCATGCAAGTAAAACTATAATCAAACAAGAAATTATTCCCCCCGATTAAAAGTAAACCAAGACACACCCAATATAAACTACAAGCATCCACTTATTATGACAACAAATCACGCTCTAATAATTCCTCCTCATGGCATATTCGATCAACGGAACGACTCCTCCCCCGACACAGTGATCGAAAGAATATGAACCCTGATCAAACCACCACAAATCAGATTCTAACAATACTACAATCCCCATTTAAACAAATACAAATATTCAATTCAAATGCACTTTTACTTCAATTATCCTTAAGCACACACACACACACACACAATACAAGTAGCGGTCCGCAATCTTAACACACTTTAAATCTGAACACACTCTAAATATTTTTACATACACAAAATATTGATACAATTCAGATCCGATAAAGATGCTAAAAAAGGCGATGCTGGATTTTTACAATTTACAATAATAATTTAACACGTAACGCACAGTTTACAATCACTCGATCTCAATGCCACGTCGCACTGTTATCAATCAGTGAACCTCTCCCTCTGATACTGAAGCTTTTCCCCTTCCTAGGGTACTCTTTGCTGAGGGGTACTACTTCTTAAATGGACTACTTTTCCTCCTAAATGTTACTTTGTTACCCTGCTAAGACTGAACTTCTGCAGGGGGACCTCTATCCCTCCTCTCTAAGTTCTACAGAATTAGGGGTACCTCACATCGGGGTACTTTTCACCAAGTAAACCAGGTTCCCGTCTCTCGGTTACTCTTCGCTATCAGGTACTAATCAACAATCGATCAGAGGGTTACTATTCACTGTTGATCAGCCGCTATTCGAAATCGATCTCAAACATGCACAAAGTTCTATTTACACAGAATTTGAATTCTACCGTACGGGCAGAACTTCAATGTGAAATTCTGTATTTGGAAATGTGATTCTGCAAATCTAGACTCTTTCTCGGACCAACTAGTTTTGGTGCGTATCCCTCCACATACGCGGGCTCTCGAATTCCAATTAAATTGCGCAATGAAATCTCGAATGGACTAGAGTATTCCCAGCCAATCTATACTCTAGCCACCGAGCCCAGTGCCTTTACGAGATTCCTCATCCGTCACTTCAGGGAGGGATTCAGATAATAATAATAATAACTTTATTTGTTAAGCACTTTAAAAAACAACCAAAGCCGACCAAAGTGCTGTACAGAAAAATAAATAAGCAAGACATCTTCGCACAGGCGTGGCCTCTAACCAATCTTGGTTTTACCTATTCAAAAGGACTTCCTTTACACATGCTTGGCTCCGGGTGTCAGCGCCTAGCCTCTGCACGCTGGCAGTCGATGCCGATTTTCGGAACGCACCTTTCCAATCAGCGCTCACAGCAACGACATGTCAAATGCTTTACTGCTTAGCACGTGAACCAGACTTGTTTGCAATAACCGACCAATTGGATACAAAATCTGGGACAGGTTGCGTGTTTGGCTCTCGTTAAGCAGCTGCAGTCTGCAAACTACGACCAAGTTTTTGAGCCATTCCTCGCCCGTATTTTATGGGCCCCAAACCCAAAGGAGTGCAAGCCCTCCAAGCCTCGTGCAAGCAGAGACACTCCAAAAGGTCACGCAGTCCCAAGCGTTCATCCAGAAGATCGACACAGGACCTCGTGGGAACTATTTTTTATAGATCCCCGAACCTTGAGGGCCCGAACCATATGGTGGTGGTCTCTTTACAGTCCAATAACAGATACCGATTAACACAGTACATGATTGACAGTCCCCTAACCCAATAATACTGTAACCAATACAATGTATTCAAACGGAGCTTCTGGAAGGAAGCAAACAGAGCAACATTTCTCCAGATATTCAATAAATCCAGACAAGGCTCAACACTTAATCCAATCAACATCTAACAAAATAAAGCTTTGCAACAATATTTACATTGTGTAATTGTTTGCCTTCACCCAATCCATTTCATGCAATTTACACCTAGTTGTAAGAATCTGCAGCAATCCCATTCTTTCCCTGCAACTCTTATCTAGGCTCTAGACAAGCTGGCACCATTCTGCAGCTTGTCCCATTTCTGCAGAAGGCACATTGACAAAATTGCCCAGCAACCCAGAAGCCTTTATTCAATTTTCGTGTCCTGGCGCCTCCAATTTGGCCAGAATCACCAGGTCTAGTGGTCTCCTTCAGTCCTGTGTATTGTGTGATTCTACAATGTTTTTGGAAATAAAAATGCTGATAATTTCAAGCAGCCATTCTTTGGCCTTTATTTAGCTACAACTGATCATTCATGAAATAAAAACTTTGCCCAGCAGCAAAAGTGGTGTTGTCTTATACAGCACCTCACCCACCAATAAAAGGCAACACAGGACGGACATTAACTTCCTTAAGAATAGAATAGAATAGAATAGTTTCTTTATTGTCATTGTAACATGGGCCATGTACAACGAAATTTAAAATGTCAGCCAGTCAGTGCAGCATTCAAACATTTCTAAAGCTAACGAAACATCCACGGTAAAATAATAAAGTGCCCACACCAGACAAAGCACGTACCACAGCTCCACCTTCTGTCGATTTCACCGTTACCACACTGTATCGCCCCTACGTTCCTTGGCGGGCCCATATCTTCCATGCTAAATCTATAGAAATAGGCCCCATCAGCCCAACGTGTACCCAATTCCCAAACTGTTTCTTAGCCTACTTTGTGATTCCCTCTAAATCTATCCTATGTACCTGATTAAATGTTTCTTAAACTTTGCGATAGTCCCTGCCTCAACCACCGCCTCCAGCAGCTCACTCCATACACCCACCACCTTTTGTGTAAAAAGGTTACCCTTCAGGTTCCTATTACATTTTTCTGCCCTCACCACAAACCTATGTCCTCTGGTCTGAAGAAGGGTTTTGGCTCGAAACGTTGCCTATTTCCTTTGCTCCATAGATGCAGCTGCACCCGCTGAGTTTCTCCAGCATTTCTGTCTACCTTCCTCTGGTATATTATTCCCCTACTCTGGGCAAGAGTACTCTACTATGATTCCCCTACTCTGCTGCGTTTACCTGATCTATCCCCCTCACGGTGTTGTACATTTCTATAGGATCAGCCCACAGCCTCCTGCACTCCCAGGAATAGTCTTAGCTTGCTAAACCACTCCCTCCAGCTCAAGCCCTTGAGTCCTGGCAACATCCTCGTAAAGAATTGTAACGCCTCACAACATTGTTCCAAACCCATTTACAATACTCCAAGCCCCAACAAATATGAAACATTACACTTACTTTTGTCAGCATAATACCCTGAGGTTATCATTTAGCAACATTAATGCTATTTCGTTCAAGGCATTTTAAAATGTTGTTTAGACATTTGTTCCATTCTAAATCATCAAATATTACAATTTGAAAGACACAAAGGCAGGTGAATAATATGCAGTTCATAAGCTGTGCATCTCTTTGGATTCGACACAACTTGAAATACTTACAACAAGAGTTAGGTTACAGTGCCTTGCACAGCCAGAGCTGCTGCTAAAGGTAATCTCTCCTATTGAAGTGTGATAAAAACAATCTTCGTGCGATTCCTGTAGATACAGAATGTTTACCGTGAATAAAATATGAGCTCCCACAATGACACACAAATATTGCAGACACAGAAATGGCGTAATATTTAAATCTGAGAGAAGAAATTCAATCCCCATGTAAGGTCACAAAGTCCCAGTATATCAAGATTCAAGATTCAAGATTCAATTTAATTGTCATTTGGACCCCTTGAGGTCCAAACGAAATGCCGTTTCTGCAGCCATACATTACAAACAAATAGACCCAAGACACAACATAATTTACATAAACATCCATCACATCGCTGTGATGGAAGGCCAAACAAACTTATCTCTCCACTGCACTCTTCCCCCCCCGATGTCAGAGTCAAAGTCAAAGCCCTCGGCTGGCGATGGCGATTGTCCCGCGGCCATTAAAGCCACGCCAGGTGGTGCGAGGTCGCACACCGGGTCTTGATGTTAGAGCCCCCGGCGTGCGCTCGCAGAGTCCCGCGGCCATTCCAAGCCGCGCGGGGCGGTGCTGTAAGGCCCCGCTCCACGGGCCTCACAGCACCAAGCATCAAGTTCTGCAGCTGTTGTCCCCTCGCCTGTGTTCACCTATTACCTGCCACACTTCGTACTGCCTCCCCTCTAGGTTTCTTCACCCACCCCTCTACAACCAGTCTGAAGAAGGATCCCAACCCATGTTCTTTGGGATGCTGCCTGCAGAGTTAGTCCAGTACTTTGAGCCTTTTAGTTTTGAATTCCATTTGTGGGATTTATGAGTGCGTTTTTGCATTTCTTCATTTCCCTCCGCATCTATATGGCTTGAAACAATGATGTGCATTGTAAGTACATTCATATCAAATTCTTCCCTTGGCTATTGATTGTTAAAATGGCCAAAGGAATTTCACATTACTGGGAGAGAAACTTACCTTTGGTCAATAACTTAAAAAATGTGCACGGGTTATCAGATGCTGATTTACATTTACCATCAGTGCCTTCATGAGAACGATGCACTGGACAATGAGCACAATTTGCAGCCAATATTCCCAAAATATCTTTATTTAGATTAGTTATTCCCATTATTCCCCTTTATCATGTACTGTATGTGTACGCTGAGGATGACTCAATGATAATCATGTATTGTCTTTCCACTGACTGGTTAGCACACAACAAAAACTTTTCACTGCACCTCGGTGTACCTGACAATAAACTAAACTAGATTAATTTACTTCTCTAACCTTCATATCATGCAGTAACATCAGACAATTTAATAAAGGTGACAATAATAAACCATGATAAGAACAATACCACTCCCCCCTCTCCTCACATTGATTCTTCCCCCTTATTCCATTACCCCCTCCATGATGAGACGTTCTGTGTCCCAACATGGCCACCCCTTGCACTGTAGGCCCCTCTCGGTCATGACTGACCATGGGTGATGCATCCTGGTCGGATGCAAGCCTGGGCGATCAATGTCATATGGAGGACAGGCTGTTGCCCATGCAGCACGTCCCCCCTCTCCACGTCGCTGATCGATCCAAAGGAACAGCAGGGTCGTTACAGTTTGGCACCAGCGCCGTTGCAGGAGCTGCCAGAGCGAGGTTGTAGACAACGATGAGGTTGTGACCTTAGGGGCCCTGACTCCGGATTTACTTGAGGTTCACTCCTGGAGCCTTTTCCATGACTGGTTATGGCCACAAGGCAGTGGAGGTTTTAAATCAGAGTTTTCCCTCTCCTAGATGGGACCGCCTTCCCAGGCTGACGAGCCCCATCTGCCCGAAACTAGTGGGGGCGGGAGCGTCTACCTTCCCGTGCAGGTCTATAGCACCTGCCCACTGCGCTCCCACAATTACTGATTGTACCCCCAGCTCAAGCTCCCCAACCCCAACCATGGTATTTTGGCTTCTCGATGAGACTCAGATGGTATAACTGCTGCTGTTTATAAAGACACGGGAAGCCAACACGCAGTCGGTTAGGTTTGACTCCAAATGTCAACGCATATGATGCAACAACATGTATAAAAACAGTGCTCATGAGGATTTGCCCATTTGACATTAAAAACATGAGCATGAATTCTATTCCTGACCTGGAATGTTTTGAACTGACCTCCTGCCAGAGCAGTGGTGAAGATGCCAGAACTGGTCCCCCAGATGGGGAGGGGAATGATTGCATAGTCCTGATCACTACTGAGTCAATCGACATGTCCTAGAACTAAGATAAGTGGAAAACTGGCCAAATAAAATCTGGCTCAGAATTATCAGAGCATTTTAAAAAGCACACATATTCATATCTCTCTAACGGGAAAAGTTTGCAAAGAACAAACTGGACTTTCCCCTCAAGTATTCACCAAGCGGCCAAATGACCTCCTCCCGCTGCTATGTGATTCCATGACCCACACATCTAAACAGCGGCTAACAATGCAGTCAATAACGTGTGCCGACAAAAGTCTTACAACAAATTGTTAACTAAGGCAATCAAGTCATCAATTTAGTCTGTTTTTTTAAGGAAAAGGCATCAGGGAGCTTAAGGATAAAACTTGACGTCAAGGCTCAAAGTACTTGAGTTTCACTTGTGGTTTATGATTTACTCCGAGGGATGACTCAATTAAAGTACAGTTGTAACTCATCTGCTGCTGTTATTCCAGACGGGTTCGGATGCCAGAGAAATCAAAATGTTCACATTTACCATTGGTGTGCTTCCACCCGGGCAGCGACCATTCTGCACCAAAGAGCAATGTCCACAGGGGGCCTGAGGAACAGACAAGATACAAAGCAATCACATTACCTGGTGACCATGGTTAAAATGCAGATCTTGTACTGAAGCAGAAACTCTAGGAAACAACATGGCATTTGCAGCCTCTGAACCAACTGTGCCCGGCTGGTGGAACCTTCTGGAACTAACGCTTGTTGTGGCCAGTCTTTGCAATGCTTCTAGCCTCTGTCATGAGCCAATGGGCCAACAGCTGCCAGATGGCAACCGCAGCATTCAGGCCTTGAGAATGATAGTTTGGTTCAAAGTTGCAGATTTAAGTTTTCTTAAAATGAAGATTATTATAATTTGATTCTCTTATTCAGCATCCTATCCAAAATGGAGACCCAAAATCAATCCCATGGGTCACATACTCCGTGCTTTTCTGAAAACTATTGGACATCACACCGAGAAAATAATTCCCCCCCCCCCCTACAGAAATGTTATTTAATCATTAATTTATAGAAAAAGAAACATAGAAAATAGGTGCAGGAGTAGGCCATTTGGCCCTTCGTGCCTGCACCGCCATTCAATATGATCATGGCTGATCATCCAACTCAGTATCCTGTACCTGCCTTCTCTCCATACCCCCTGATCCCTTTAGCCACAAGGGCCCCATCTAACTCCCTCTTAAATATAGCCAATGAACTGGCCTCAACTACCATATCTGTGGGATATGGTTATTACTAGCAAGCCTAGCAACATTCATCAGAAATAAATTCTCCTTAACTTGAAAGTACTCAAATGTAAAAATTGAGACAATACAGTATAAAATGGTCTAGTTAACATTGCCGTTATAATGCTAAATATCTTCACCGTTATGATACGATGCTGGATTTCATCACATCTTTTCGGCAAGATGGGGATTATTGACGAAGGAATAAGGATGCCATCCAAGGTGTGAATGATGCCATTGGAAGCAACAATATCCCTTTTATGTACAGGGACCCCTGTATCCCCCAACAAAATCCGACCCTGTGAAAAGAGAAACTCATTCAATCAATTCCATCTAGATCTAGCATGGCTTTACACAACAATGATTTAGGGTTCTGCTCAAAGAATAGTGTTACAACAAATGATTGGCTGTAATTTTACAAGAATTTTATTAAGCAAAGGTCGTTTCACATTCATATGCTTTTAATTTCAAAAAGTTTCCCAATAGGTGCTTAGTTCCAGAAATAATATTTGACATGGCTCTTGGGATATAGAATAATAACTTGAAATCTCTTTTATTTGGATATTGAAGGAACCTGTCTGGTGGGGAATGGATTCACTGACTGTCTGTGATAGGAATGGATTCACAGATTCAGTGTTGTGAGTAGATTCACTAACCCAGTCTGTGTTGTGAGTGGATTCAATATTAATGTTGTTGATACATCATAATAGTCAGGTCAAATTTTCAATTCTTGCATTACATTGTTTGAAATGCATGTATCTCTCAGCTTGAGTCTTTCCTTTTAATCTCTATCTGTGGGTACATCTCTGCCCATATGTTGTACTTACATTGGCTGTGACATTAATGGATATTATCTGGTTGGCTTTTGTCATAATTCGAGACATGGTTGACAACCTATCAACTGGCAGCTGGAAATTAAAAATGACAAGTTATGGAAAGTCCTTTTGAAATCACCACATCTCATGATAACAAAGCTGAGAGTCCGAGCCCAGTTATTTACAATAATATCTGTATCATCTGAGTTTATTTGTTAACTTTCCCCTTTTTTGCATCACACTGCACATGTCCTGACAGTTGTTAGTGCCCCTTATCTAATGTAACTTGCAGATCAGCAGCAGTTGAGCCTACAAGCATTAAACCCAGCCCCATTTTGTGTCTATCTTCAGTGTTAACCAGCATCTGCTGTTCCTACACCCACCAACTCCTTAGTTCCAGCAGTGTTCAGTTTCAGTCAGCCAGAGGTAACAGAATTTCTCCACGGGAGAGAACAATTCAAAGGTTATAGTAGACTCCCATTTTAACACATACCCCACCAACCTCAAACTCAATTATCCATTACTTGACCTTCTCTTTTAATACCTCCATCTAAATATTACAGAAGAATGTCACTTACATTGCCTGATGAAAAGATATGATGTTTCACTAGCTCTTGAAGTTTTGGCCGGCCCTTATTATAAGAAAACAAAAATATACAGTTTACAGGGAAGAGCTGATGAGATGGGAAATACAGTAATTAACTGAATTCCACAGAGTATTTACTTAGTTTTGCTTTACAATTATAAAAACAAATGAATTTTGAGATTCTCGTTTATCTCGCAATGATTAATATTGATTTTTGCTTTCCCTTTTCTGCACTGTTCCCAATCTACAAAAGTCAGCTTTGTATCCACAACCCAGCATGTAATTCTTCATAGGATCCACGTGGAAAAAAATAACATTTTTCTTAAGTATAATATTTGAGAAGGCTTTCAAGTGGGTGTGCACTTGTACGTGCGTGTGTGTGTGTGTGTGTGTGTGTGTGTGTGTGTGTGTGTGTGTGTGTGTGTGTGTGTGTGTGTGTGTGTGTGTGTGTGTGTGTGTGTGTGTATATAGAGTATATATATATATGTGTGGTGTAGTCCTTTGTTATGTGGTGTAGTTCTGTGATAGTTTTTACTACCAATTTGCAGCTCAAACAAATGCTGGTGTATTCCACTAAAAATGACGGACATGGAAGTTTGTCCATCATTCTAAAGTTCTTCACATTAATCTAATCAAAGATATTCCAAATCAAGCTTGCTCCGATGGTGAATCTGTGAAGCTATGGTATTTGTATGGAATGGAATATTTCATGTCACATGTGACTAGGCACAGTGAAATTCTTTGCTTGCGTACCCAATGTAAACAAATAGCGGCCAAAGGTACAAAGTACGCCGTTTCTCCTTTTGTTTCTCCCCCCCCCCACCCCCCCCACAGCGGTCCCCCCCCCCCCCCGCGCAGGGTCCCCATTGTTCTCCCCCCCCCCCCCCCCCATGGCTGCCTCCCCCCCCCTACCAGATCCTCCAACAAACAGTTTGAATTAAACAGCGTGTGAATCCTGTCCTTATCAAAAGAGCCATCTGCTGCATAGCACCGAAACCCAACAGAGGAATTCTGTGTATTACACAGCTGTATGACTTCAAATTCTGTCCTTGGACAAGAGTGCAAGGTTGTGCAAGAGTTCACAAGGCAATTAATGGTCAATAAGAAGCAAAACAAATCTCTCTTATAATACCACAGAAAACCTTAAACCTAACGTAATACTGGCCTGTCAGTGACTACTAGACAGGTGATGGAGCAGGGCAAGGGAAAGCTACTACTTGATAGCCTAGAACGCAGAGACATATTTCCGACAGCCACCACTCAGACCATTTGGTCACAACCTTTAAACCCCCTCACTTTGACATCCTCAGTGGTAATTAGCCAAAGGCACATTCCACTGTCATATCAACTTAATGTGTTGACTTCTACTCATTGGGCCAACAGTTGAAATGATGTTGCAGAGCAGCAACGTGATTTATCTTTCTTGATTCGGAAGAGCATCAAAAGTTACGAGAAAAGGCAAGAGGATGTAGTTAAGATGGAAAAATAGATCAACCACGATTGAATGGCAGAGTAGATTGGATGGGTTGAATGGTCTAATTCTGCTTCTATGCCATGGCGTATCTACCCATCGTAATCAGGAGGGTGACAAATGGTGTTAAACTACAAAATGGTTCAGTGGATTAATGAAAGTATATTCATCTATTAATTTTGCTAGTATATGATCAGATTTTCCCTCACTATTCAGCAAAGAGTGATTCCTGATTTCGATCATTGAATGAAGCATCAATTGGAGGTACCACAGTTGGACCCAACTGTGTCAGTCTTTTATGCACTAAAGCCTTTCTGCACACGTTATATTGTAGTGGTGTTCATTTCTGGGCCAATTAACAACCATCATAAAACTTGCACAGGCATTTCTGGCACTCCTTCCCTCAGCAAGACTGCCATTTGTCCACTGCTACATGTGTAGCTAATGACATCATACCTTTCTGTCCTTTTTCACCGGTGCTTCTTTGCTGATTGCTGGCTTTTTAAACAACAAAAACATTTGTGATCCGACAGGCCTTTCACAGTGGGTTGGGGGCCGGGATTGTGACTCCATGTTGGGGTTGCCAAAACAACAGGTTCCCCCTCCACTCCCATGGCAACCATGTCTGCAGCTGTAGCATGACCATCACACAGTGTGTGTGTGTGTATGTGTGTGTGCGTGTGTGTGCGTGTGTGTGTGTGTGTGTGTGTGTGTGTGTGTGTGTGTGTGTGTGTGTGTCTCTCTCTCTCTAAAGTGTGTGTGTGTGTGTGTGTGTGTGTGTGTGTGTGTGTGTGTGTGTCTCTAAAGTGTGTGTGTGTGTGTGTGTGTGTGTGTGTGTGTGTGTGTGTGTGTGTGTGTGTGTGTGTGTGTGTGTGTGTGTGTGTGTGTCTCTCTCTCTAAAGTGTGTGTGTGTGTGCATGTGCGTGTGTGCGTGGTGTGCACGCGTGTGTGTGCACAGGTGTGTGTGTGTGATGAAGAAATAAACAATAACTATGTTCCTCTTCAATTCCCCCACGAGCCTCTGGAAAATGTGCTTATTTTAATTTAAAGATAGTTCTTCAGCCAGACATTCAATGTCAGTCACTAGTGCTAAATAAGCAGTAAGGGAGTGGCTGTGTGATATTCTTTACTTCCGGATATTCAATTACATTTAACTCATTAGAACCAAGTTTGACAAGCCGAGTACTGTGTGCGCACACACACACACACACCAATAAACTGCTTGTCTGCCTCTATCATCTGAGGAGAACTTCCAGTGGAAATGTACCTGGAAAAGAAAATGTATCACCTTTATGACTGACATTCTTCATACTATTGATTTGTTTACTTACCTCACCAAACATATAGAATAAAGTTCCATCCCGGAGCGTGTCCACTGCCTCATTGCTTGGAGCAAATACAGTGTAAGGACCAGGGCCATCCAGTATTAGAGGAAGATCACAATTCTATAACAAGATTAAATAATAGCATTCTTACAACCCCCTTAACAGTCGACAAAAAAAAATCTATCAGCCATCTTTCATGGTGATTCAATAGAAATATCAGTAAATGTGAAATATGTTTACCTCAGGGCATTTTAAACTAAATCGTGGGAATAATCTTCAGGCAGAAGATTTTGTTTAAATGCCTGAATATTACCTAGATTAAGGATATCGCTGCCACTTAGAGCCAACCAAAATATGCTTTTCCATAATCTTTAGAGTATACTTATGTATTAAAGTTGTTCAAGTTATTCACCGCTAATGTTGATTTTATTAAAGATCAAAATAAAACTAGATGCTGGAAATCTGAAATAAATGATAAAAGCTGTAAACTTGCAGCTGCCTGGCCTGCATCAGTTCATTCCAAAGAGGAAGAAGGATTCCAAGGGGAGTAAGAGGCGACCATGGCTGACAAGTGACGTCAGGGACAGTATAAAAATAAAAGAGAAGTACGAGCGGGAAGCAAGAGGATTGGGGAATGTTTAAAGAGCAACAGAAGATAATTAAAAAGGCAATACGGGGAGAAAAGATGAGGTACGAAGGTAAGCTAGCCAAGAATATAAAGGGGGATAGTAAAAAGCTTCTTTAAGTATGTGAAGAGGAAACATAGAAACATAGAAACATAGAAATTAGGTGCAGGAGTAGGCCATTCGGCCCTTCGAGCCTGCACCGCCATTCAATATGATCATGGCTGATCATCCAACTCAGTATCCCGTACCTGCCTTCTCTCCATACCCTCTGATCCCCTTGGCCACAAGGGCCACATCTAACTCCCTCTTAAATATAGCCAATGAACTAGCCTCAACTACCCTCTGTGGCAGAGAGTTCCAGAGATTCACCACTCTCTGTGTGAAAAAAGTTCTCCTCATCTCGGTTTTAAAGGATTTCCCCCTTATCCTTAAGCTGTGACCCCTTGTCCTGGACTTCCCCAACATCGGGAACAATCTTCCTGCATCTAGCCTGTCCAACCCCTTAAGAATTTTGTAAGTTTCTATAAGATCCCCTCTCAATCTCCTAAATTCTAGAGAGTATAAACCAAGTCTATCCAGTCTTTCTTCATAAGACAGTCCTGACATCCCAGGAATCAGTCTGGTGAACCTTCTCTGCACTCCCTCTATGGCAGTAATGTCCTTCCTCAGATTTGGAGACCAAAACTGCACGCAATACTCCAGGTGTGGTCTCACCAAGACCCTATACAACTGCAGTAGAACCTCCCTGCTCCTATACTCAAATCCTCTTGCTATGAAAGCCAACATGCCATTCGCTTTCTTTACTGCCTGCTGCACCTGCATGCCTACCTTCAATGACTGGTGTACCATGACACCCAGGTCTCGCTGCATCTCCCCCTTTCCCAATCGGCCACCATTTAGGTAATAGTCTGCTTTCCCGTTTTTGCCACCAAAATGGAAACAAATAGTTAAGACCAAAGTTGGACCCTTGAAGACTGAAAAAGGTGAATTTATTATGGGGAACAAGGAAATGGCAGATGAGTTGAACAGGTACTTTGGATCCATCTTCACTAAGGAGGACACAAACAATCTTCCTGATATAGCAGTGGCCAGAGGATCTGGGGTGACAGGAACTGAAGGAAATCCACATTAGGCAGGAAATGGTGTTGGGTAGACTGATAGGACTAAAGGCTGATAAATCCCCAGGACCTGATGGTCTGCATCCCAGGGTACTTAAGGAAGTGGCCCTAGAAATCGTGGATGCATTGATGATCATTTTCCATTGTTCTATAGATTCAGGATCAGTTCCTGTGGATTGGAGGGTAGCTAATGTTATCGTACTTTTTAAGAAAGGCGGGAGAGAGAAAACAGGGAATTATAGGCCAGTTAGCCTGACATCGGTGGTGGGGAAGATGCTGGAGTCAATTATAAAAGATGAAATCGCGGCACATTTGGATACCAGTAACAGGATCGGTCCGAGTCAGAAATCATGCTTGACTAATCTTCTGAAATTTTTTGAAGATGTAACTAGGAAAATGGACAAGGGAGAGCCAGTGGATGTAGTGTCTCTGGACTTTCAGAAAGCATTTGATAAGGTCCCACATAGGAGATTAGTGGGCAAAATTAGGGCACGTGGTATTGGGAGTAGGGTGCTGACATGGACAGAAAATTGGTTGGCAGACAGGAAACAAAGAGTAGGGATTAACGGGTCCCTTTCAGAATGGCAGGCAGTGACTGGGGGGTACCGCAAGGCTCGGTGCTGGGCCCGCAGCTATTTACAATATATATCAATGATTTAGATGAAGGGATTCAAAGTAACATTAGCAAATTTGCAGATGACACAAAGTTGGGTGGCAGTGTGTACTGTGAGGAGGATGCTATGAGAATGCAGGGTGACTTGGACAGGTTGGAAGAGTGGGCAGATGCACGGCAGATGCAGTTTAATGTGGATAAATGTGAGGTTATCCACTTTGGTAGCAAAAACAGGAAAGCAGATTACTATCAAAATGGTGTCGTTGGGAAAAGGAGAAGTACAATGGGATCTGGGGGGGTCCTTGTTCATCAGTCAATGAATGTAAGCATGCAGGTACAGCAGGCAGTGAAGAAAGCGAATGGCATGTTGGCCTTCATTACAAGAGGAGTTGAGTATAGGAGCAATGAGTTGTACAGCACCCTAGTGAGCCCACACCTGGAGTGCTGTGTGCAGTTTTGGTCCCCCAATTTGAGGAAGGACATTCTTGCTATGGAGGGAGTGCAGCGTAGGTTTACAATGTTAATTCCCGGAGTGGCGGGACTGTCATATCTGAGAGAATGGAGCGGCTGGGCTTGTATACTCTGGAATTTAGAAGGATGAGATGGGATCTTATTGAAACATATAAGATTATAAAGGGTTTGGATATGCTGGAGGCAGGAATCATGTTCCCGATGTTGAGGGAGTCCAGAACCAGGGGCCACAGTTTAAGAATAAGGAGTAAGCCATTTAGAACGGAGATGAGGAAACACCTTTTCACACAGAGTTGTGAATCTGTGGAATTCTCTGCCTCAGAGGGCAGTGGTGGCAGGTTCTTTGGAAACTTTCAAGAGAGAGCTAGATAGGGCTCTTAAAGATAGCAGAGTCAGGGGATATGGGGAGAAGGCAGGAACGGGGTACTGATTGTGGATGATCTGCCATGATCACATTGAATGGCGGTGTTGGCTCGAAGGGCCGAATGGCCTACTCCTGCACCTGTTGCCTATTGTTTGCTGCTGATTAAATTATTCACTATTTGTGATATTTCCAGAAATGTGCAGCAGTGCAGAACACAATCTTATTCTTTCATGAAGCAGCTGAGAATTTATAGTGAAGTACAGTCCAGAAGCACTTTTCACACAAAGGGTGGTGGGTGTGTGGAACAAGCTGCCAGGGAAGGTAGTCGAGGCTGGGACTATCCCAACGTGTAAGAAAAGGTTTAACAGGTACATGGATAGGACAAGGTTGGAGGGATATAGATCAGAAGCAGGTGGGGGGGTGGGGGGGGGGAGACTAGTGCAGCTGGGACATATTGGCTCGAAGGGCTAAATTGCCTACTCCTGCAACCATTGTCTATTGTTTATTCTGCATCTACTGTTTGGTTTTTATTGAGTTAACCTTGTCGTAGTGCCAATTACAAGGGTTTCAGCCCAAAAAACGTTGCCCATTTCCTTCGCTCCATAGATGCTGCTGCACCCGCTGAGTTTCTCCAGCATGTTTGTATACAGCCAATTACACTCATTCAGGACAATAGTGATACTTCGACTTTAAAGTTGAAAGTTTAACGCCCTCCCCCTTTCTTCCCCTCCCCTCCCCCCCACGCCACATCTGGACTTGCACCCATCTCTCCCCTCCCCTCCCCTCCCCCTATATTCCTTCCTCTAGCTTTACAATTCTTAACATCAATTCCTTGTTCTCACATCTTCTCATCTCTAGACTTTATCCAACTACCTGCCTATCAACACCCCACCTCACTGTATCAACTTATTACCTGTGGAGACCCTTCTTCAGTCTCGACCCAAAATGTCACCTTCTCTTCAGAGATGCTGCTTGTCCCGCCAAGTTACTCCAGCACTTTGAATCTTTCTTTGGTGTAAACTAGCATCTGCAGTTTCTTCCTGCACATTTCATCAACTTGTTACCTGTCAGGTTTTGACCGGCCCTTCCTTTCTTCCAGCTTTCTCCCCCCTCCCTACTATAATCAGTCTGAAGAAAGGTCCCAATCAAAAACGTCACCTATCCATGTTCTCCAGGAATGCTGCCTGACCCATTGAGTTATTCCAGCTCTTTGTGTCTTTTTCACACAGAGAGTGGTGAATCTCTGGAACTCTCTGCCACAGTGGGTAGTTGAGGCCAGTTCATTGGCTATATTTAAGAGGGAGTTAGATGTGGCCCTTGTGGAGAAGGGGATCAGGGGGTATGGAGAGAAGGCAGGTACGGGATACTGAGTTGGATGATCAGCCATGATCATATTGAATGGCGGTGCAGGCTCGAAGGGCCGAATGGCCTACTCCTGCACCTAATTTCTATGTTTCTATGTTTCTCGTAAACCTGAATCTGCAGTTCCTTGTTTCTACATCCAAGTTAACTTCCTAGGATAACTTCTGGCACAGAATTTCAAAGTAATTTACGATAAAATAAGTACTCACACAGAGTGAGCATATAATGGGACCACTAAAGATAATTTGGTGGCTTTGTCAACTGGTGTTATGGTTTTGGAAAATGCACATTTACTAGGCTCACGAGCCATTCTTTTTGCTTATGTTACATATATTAGCTTCTGTAACTTGTTCTAAAGTGCCAGCTATTACGGATCTTGTCACTTTGGAGCCAAAGTGCATATTTTGCAGAAACTGTTTTCCATACAGCAGAGGTTTGAAGAGCGGTCAGGGTGATAAAATCATTTCAGCCAACACTGAAATTTAAAACACATGGCTTTAAAGATACATTCACATCACTCAAAACAAAATGGTGCTGAGCTATTGAAAATCAGATCCCCTGAGTAGAGCAATTATGCACATACATAGAAACATAGAAATTAGGTGCAGGAGTAGGCCATTCGGCCCTTCGAGCCTGCACCGCCATTCAATATGATCATGGCTGATCATCCAACTCAGTATCCCTTACCTGCCTTCTCTCCATACCATCTGATCCCCTTAGCCACAAGGGCCACATCTAACTCCCTCTTAAATATAGCCAATGAACTGGCCTCGACTAGCCTCTGTGGCAGGGAGTTCCAGAGATTCACCCCTCTCTGTGTGAAAAAAGTTCTTCTCATCTCGGTTTTAAAGGATTTCCCCCTTATCCTTAAGCTGTGACCCCTTGTCCTGGACTTCCCCAACATCGGGAGCAATCTTCCTGCATCTAGCCTGTCCAACCCCTTAAGAATTTTGTAAGTTTCTATAAGATCCCCTCTCAATCTCCTAAATTCTAGAGAGTATAAACCAAGTCTATCCAGTCTTTCTTCATAAGACAGTCCTGACATCCCAGGAATCAGTCTGGTGAACCTTCTCTGCACTGCTTCTATGGCAATAATGTCCTTCCTCAGATTAGGAGACCAAAACTGTACGCAATACTCCAGGTGTGGCCTCACCAAGACCCTGTACAACTGCAGTAGAACCTCCCTGCTCCTATACTCCTATACTCAAATCACATGTTCTGGGTGACCCAGTGCCATGTAGAAGTACTCATTTTTGGTTGAGTTTTCAATCTCCTCAGCACCTTTCCCCTGATTTAACTTCATTTGCATGATATCCCGATAGGACAGCATGGTGGCGCAGTGGTAGAGTTGCTGCCTTACAGCGCCAGAGATCCGGGTTCAATCCTGACCAAGGGTGTTGTCTGTACAAAGTGTACTTTCTCCCCGTGACCTTTCTCCGGGACTCCAAACTCCAACACTCCCACACTCCAAAAATGTACAGGTTTGTAGGCTAATTGTCCCTAGTGTGTGTAGGATAGTGTTAAGTGCGCGGGAATCGATGGTCGGCATGGGCTTGGTGGGCCAAAAGATGCTGTATATCTAAATTAAACTAAACTAAACACACAATGATCCTTTCCAGAGAGATTTTCAACCTCATGGGCTTGAAATACAATACCTCTTATTTGCTCACAAATCAAGCAGCTTTTACTGACCCTTATATTCCAACACAGTCCTACGTAAAGACTGAATGTTCAAATCACATACATTGTACTCACACTGAGAACAATGACTCCCTGAGTACAGTCTCCCTAAACCTAACTTATGCATCAACGCTTTTTTCCTTTGAGGCCAAGATTAACATCATCCCAGCTTCCTTGTCTCGGTACCAATCCAGACTCCCACTGCTGATCTCTGCCACGTCACACACTCCGCTGCTCACTGGTGTTTTGTCATAAGGTCATAAGTGATAGGAGTAGAATTAAGCCATCGGCCCATTAGGTCTACTCTGCCATTCAATCAAGGCTGATCTATCTATCTATCCCTCCTAACCCCATTCTCCTGACCTCCCCATAACCTCTGCCACCTGTAATAATCAAAAATCTATCTATCTCTGCCTTAACAGTATCCACAGACTTGGCCTCTACAGCCTTCTGTGGTGAAGAATAGTAAGACTAAACGAGAACTTACCAGTTTGAAGTTAGATCTTGATTTTATGAGGAGTGACACTGAGCGATTACGTGAAGAAGGGTCGTCCGTCTGCGTGCGCGTCAATCTTCAAAGCAGCGGTGTTAAATCACAGATAAAAAGACCTGAGAATAGTAAGATTGTGAAGAAACTAGAACTCCCATGTGACCTTGATAGTATGAGGGTGGGAGCGGTGGGCACATAATCGCTCATCGTAACTCCTCATAAAATCAAGATCAAACTCCAAACTGGTAAATTCTCGTTTAATCTTACTATTTTACTTCGGAGTCACGTGAGTGACTACGTGAAGATTTCAAAGCTCTGTGATTTTATGCTGGTTACAAATCCAGGCGTCACACACTGAATGGATTGACCATGGATGCGTGTAATCATTAAAGCATTCAGACATTACGTAGTTAAGTAAAGACACTGATGCTTTAAATGAAAGAAAATGTTTGTTTTTGTTTTTTAAAAAGAAATAGTTACTCCTCCCAACCTTGGGGGGAAACTAAGGGGCAGAACTTAAAATGGTACGTGCAAACACCCCCAGTCCGGTTATGGTTTGTTATAAAACCGGTGGACCGTTATTTCATTTGTCCATCCTGCAGCCACTAGGATGTCGTCAAGGGGCACGTCCATAGCTCTTGCTGCCGATGTAGATGCAGCCCTGGTGGAGTGAGATTTAACCATATAAATGTTCACTCCTGCTACCGCCATTACCTCCTTTGACCATCTGGAGATGGTTTGAGTTGACACCTTCTGGTGTGTTTTTTTATGGCTGATGAGGAGTGGGAGAGTCATCCTCAGACGCTCTCCGTTGAGGGAGGGTATCCCACTTCCCGGACTCATCTGAGTCAACGGATTTGTCAGATTTGCGGGTGGTATTACATCCCCCGGGACCACCAACGGAGCTCCTCCTCCTCCCGAAGTCTCCTGCCGGTTCTGCCGGTGCTAATGTCGGGAACAAGACCATCGCCCGCTACTGGAAATGCTGCGGTCTTTGGCAGCCGACTTCCCCGCGGACCGTCTCCTCGACATCTGGGCCCTGAAACTACAAAAAGCTTCAGGCCCGAAAGAACGCAGGTAAGTAATTCAACTTTGCTTACCTGCCCATCCCGGCGGGCTGGGGGGACGCAGTGCCTCTGCCAGTCCGTCACGCGCGTTGCGTTCAGACGTTATGTCGTGCACGCAGACGGACGGCCCTTCTTCACGTAGTCACTCACGTGACTCCGAAGTAAAATTCCAGATTCACCACCCTCTGACTAAAGATATTTCTCCTTCCTAAAAAAAACAGCCTTTAATTCTGAGGCCATGACCTGGAGTCCTCGATTCTCCCACTAGTGGAAACATCCTCTCAACATCCACTCTATCCAAACCTTCTGTAGATTCCAATGAGGTTCCCCATTATTCTTCTAAACTCCAGCGAGTACAGGCCCAGTGCCAATAAATGCTCATTATCATTTAACCTACTCATTCCTGGGATCATTCTTGTAAACCTACTCGACCCTCCCCAGAGCCAGCACATCCTTCCTCAGGTATAGTGCCCAAAATTGCTCACAATATTCTAAATGCAGTCTTACCAGCCCCCTTATGGAGCCTCAGCATTACATCCTTTGTTTTGTATACAAGCCCTTTCGAAATAAATGCTGGCATTGAGTTTCATTTCTTTATGGCCGATTCAACTTGCAATTTAACTTTTTCGGAGTCCTGCCCCTTCGTGAAGGGTCACCAAAAACTCAAGCTCATCGAGAACATACTGCACAGGAACAGGTTCTTCAGCCCACGATGTCTGTGTCAAACATGATGCCAAGTTGAACTAATTTATTCTGCCTGCACGTGATTCATATCCACCCATTCCCTGCATATTATGGTGAATCTGTGGAATTCCTTGCCACAGAAGGCTGTGGAGGCCGTCTGTGGATATATTCAAGGCAGAGATAGATATATTGTGGATTAGTACTGGTGTCGGAGGTTATGGGGAGAAGGTAGGAGAATAGGGCTAGGAGGGAGAGATAGATCAGCCACGATTGAATGGCAGAGTAGACTTAGATGGTTGATGGGCTGAATGGCCTTAATGGCCTTAATGGGGCGTTGGTTAATGGGTTGAATGGCCTAATTCTCCTCCTATTCTGCTCCTAATATCACGCAACAGATGCAATCTGTGCAGGTAGGAATGAAATGGGTTACCACTGCACAAGATACAGTCTACCCTCCCCACGGAAGCGTTAGCAAGGGATTTTTTCCCAGGAGGGTCTCACAGATCCCAGTGGAATCAACCTGACTTTTGTGAGCCTTGTTCCTCATCAGACCATCCAGATCTGTTGAGCAACCTATTCCCTCCCAGGTGCACATGCCCAATCTCCTCCCATCGTGCAGTGTTCATGAAGAAGGATCCCGACCCTAATCGTCACCTAACCATTTCCTCCGCAGATGCTGCCTGAACTGCTAAGTTACTCCAGCATTTTGTGCTTTGCTCAAGATCCCAGCATCTGCAGTTCGTCTTGTCTGCAGCCATCATGCATTCACTGCCAACATCCCCCTGTAGATGTGCAGTCACACACCCACTTAAGTGCTGCCTGCAACGGTCACAAACGTTACAGGGGGATGAATTGCTCGACTCATTGAGATGGAACGTTTCAACGATGTGGAAAGATTGGAAAGGCTGGGTTTGTTTTTCTTGGAGCAGAGGAGACTGAGAAGGGTTGTCGTTGACCTATCAAATGTACGAGGGATAGAGACAGGGGAGGCAACGAGAAACGTCCCATAACAGAGATGTCTAGAAGATATCGATGATATTGGTTAGGTCGAAGAGTGTGAAGTTTGGGGGTGAACAGGAAGAAAACGTTGTCACCCAGAGGTGACTAGAATCTGATAAGCAATTTTTCAAAGGATACTAGAGGCAGTGACTTTCAGAACATTTACATATCTAGAAGAGCATTTGAATTGCCAAGGTACAGAGGCCACCAATGCAGTGCTAGTAAACGGATGAATATGGATGGGTAGTCAATGGTGTGCATAGACATGCTGGACTGTAAGACCTCTTTCTGAGCAGTAGGAGTATTGCAACAGTTCTGAGAATTTGTAACATATCTCTAGAGAAATGTGTTGAAAGCAACGTTAACCTCAACGCAGAATCACTGAGAGAACCTGACCATGCTGTTTCTATGAACCTTGTACCTGAAGTCCCTTTATGTGACATTCATTAATGGGGTTAATGCTGTTTCAATGCCAAGAGAATGACATTAATCAATTTCCTGGCCATGATCTGGTTCCAACCCGACTGCAGCTTCTCAAAATTTAGAATATATATGCACAAAACGAAGGATTCTTGTGTTTTGGGCCATCATCATTGTGGAAACGATGACTCAGAGTCAATACACTGGCAAGCACAATGTCAATTTATCACCATCTATTCAAAGCAACAGCTGTCCACAGCTTCTCTGGAAAGAGAACAAACCCTACGCATGAACTTTAGAAACAAGGACAGAAGTAGACCGTACTGAATCTATTGTCTGCTCTGCCATTCAATACAATTACGACTGATTTGATATGAGCCTTATGTTCATGTTCATAAATATTAGCAACAGAATTAGGCCATTTGGCCCATCAAGTCTATTCCGTCATTCAATCATGGCTGATCTATCTTCCCCTCTCAATCCCATTCTCTTGCCTTCCCCCCATAACACCTGGCCCCGTAACAATCAAGAATCTATCTATCTCTGCCTTACAAATATCCATTGACGTGGCCTCCACAGCCTTCTGCAGCAATGAATTCCACAGATTCACCACACTCTGTCCAAAGAACTACTTAACTACTCACTTTTCTGTAAGCCTCAATTTTTCTATACTCCAAACTATTATCCATCTCAGTCTTCAACATATTCAATTACTTGATCTCCATAGCAGTCTAAGATAAAGTTGTCTGAAGATTCATAAACCTCCAAGGAGATTTTTTTTCTTTGTTTTCCAATTCTAATGGGTACCCTCCTAAAGTGACAAGTTCCGCATTCATTTATGAAGATCAATATCCCCTCAGTTCACCAGATCAATCTCCTTCAGTACCTTATGCTTTTCACCTTCTTTGAAACTTCAAAAAGTATTGGCATGGCCCACTCAAATCTGTCTTTAGCTTCGTTTGGTTTGGTTTAGTTGAGTTTAGAGATCAGCGTAGAAACAGGCCCTTCGGCCCACCACGTCCACACAGACCAGCGATTCCTGCACACAAACACAATCATATACACACTAGGGACAATTTATATTTTTTACCAAGCCAATTAACCTACAAACCTTGACATTTTTGGAGTGTGTGGATGAAACTGAAGCACCCGGAGAAAACCCACAGGTCACTTGAAGAACGTACATAGAGAAGGGGGCGCTGCACTGCACAGCCTCTACCTAAAGCCTGTCTGTTATTTCAATCTTTTTTTTATTTTTAGTTAGTCTAAAGTTTTGGGTTGGGGGAAACTTTAACTTTTATGTGGGGGAGGGGGGCAGGGTAAGGGGGGAACCGTTTCCCAGTCTCTTCCTGGCGGGGACGCGACTATTTCTCCCAGTCGCGTCCTCGCCCCCCACCTCGCGGCCTACCAGCTGGATCGGAGCGGCCTTTCCTGCCGGGGACCGGGAACCTGGACATCGGACATCGGGCCGCCCGTAGCTGCAACTGCGGAGGGCACGGGGAGGCCCTGACCACGAGGAACAGTGGAGGAAGAGACTGACTTTGGTGCTTTCCCACACAGTGGGGAAACTTTGATTCTGCTGTGTGGGGATGTTTTATGTCAAATTCTATAGTGTGTGTTCTTTATACCCTTTCGGGCTTAATCACCACCTCCAGTTTAAATTCCAGTTGGAATATTTTGGAGGACCCAAGAACCAAGAACCAAGTACAAACTCTGTACAGACAGCACCTGTAGTCAGGATCAAACCTGGATCTCTGGCACTCTAAGGAAGCAACTCTACCACTGTGCCACCATGCCGCCCTTTTTCCTAAGACAAACAACTTAATTCCTGGAATAAATCTAGTGAACTTCACCAAACAATTCCTCAAGCAAGTGGCGTCCTTCACAAAACTGCACAGAGTATTCTGAGCATTCTCAGTTTTGTACTCCATCCCTCCTTACTATGAGGTCACCATCTAAAGTCGAGAAGACTTTGATTCTGGAGTGGAGGAAAGTTAGGTTGAATGGTTTTAATTTGTCCTTTACACTAGTTTAGCTCTTGTAGAATGTTTAGTAGAGCTGAGGTGTAGCATTGTCAAGAAAGATTCAAAAACCCATGGGGGTTTTTCAGCCTTGTTTGATGCTGATCTTCACTGTTGTTGACTCTGTTGTTGACTTGTTGGTTAGGATCACGGCTTGCATGTCATCAAGTTAAACATAGGACAGAGACAAGCCGGACGTGAGGAGAATGCTCCACAGCCCCATTCCTCCATCTGGTGGAGTTAAAGGTTTAGTGGGACCAAGGAAAGCCACAAAGGCCAGGGGTTGTGCTCTGGTGATTTTTGTTTTGGCGTTATCACATAGTGAAGAACTGGATTGATAGAATCCGCACTACAAATCAGGTAGCAGCTCTTAAAACAGTTGGAGGGAATGGTCGAGAAGGATCCTGGCAGTGACTTTTCCCGAGCTAGAACTATATGTCAGCAGGTGCAACAATTTTAAAGTTGCCAGAGAAATGACTGATTACCAGCCCCCCTTGCTGGCAGCAGCCCCTAGCAAATCAACCTAGAGACCTTCACTTGCCAAACTTTCCTGGGCTGTAGATAGCCACAGGAAAGATTATGTTGATTGGTCACAAAGTCACGTTTCATGGCCTTAACGCAATAGCCTCGTGTCAAAACGGCTGTTTAAAGAACAAGGCTTCTTATTTCGTCAACACAAGTTGGCTATTAAATGAAACATGAGCCCGTAATACAATCAACGTGTTCAAAAATAATTCAAGATTGTAAGCAAGATATACTCGCGAATGTACATGACAGAAACCCAAATATAAAGATTGAAAATGGTTTTTTTCGTAATTTTCGTACAGTATCGTAAAAATTAAAGGTTTCAGGTATGGGTGAAAGATGATCAACAATATAAAAACTCATCTCCTTGCGGCTATTTGATAATCTCCCTCCTGCTCTCTCTCCTTGCTTATTTCTTTTCATCACTATCTCTTTTTCCCCCTTTTTACTCACACACACTACACTTTCCTCTCTTCTTTACTATCTCTTTCTTTCTTATTTCTCTCTTTAAAAAAACATTTCAAAATGAAGTTGTACAGAGAATGTATTATGTAAACATATTTTTGGCACCTGTAAAAAGGTACCACTGTATTGTACTTACTTCTAATAAAATTTAAAAACTAAAAAAATTAAAATGTTTTTTTTGTTAAGTTTTTTGTAGTTTTAGTAGTACTTTTCAAATACCTCAAGGATAGTTTCAAATCTACTAAACAGTTCTTCACTGGCAAAGATCTCGGCAATGGTTTTCTGTTTTAAAAACAAAACAAAGGGAAAATGTCAGATTTATAGATACTTGTTACAATCTATGCCAATTTAACACATAGTTATATAAGTGACAATGGAATGTTACAATGGAATGGAATGAAACGTCAACATTAAACATTGATGGTTGGGATGGGTTTGGAAATTGCATGGGAAATTGATGCTTTACATAATAATTCCCCACTGGCTAATAAGGGATATGTTTCAAAGAATAGTTCAGAAAAATTAGTTTTCTGAACTAACAGGGAACTAATAGAGATTGGTTTCTTTCTCTGACATATTAAGGGTGGAAATGATATACTTACTACAAAATTAAAGTAGAACTCAAGCAAAAACATCTTAAGCCTACCAGTCTGGAGATTACTCCTGCCAACAAAGGAATTCATTTCCATGTTATTATTTTTTCATATCACACAGTAGAGTCAAGACCCTCATAATCTAATTTGAATTGAATCCCGTGGTTTTTGTTATGCCGGTTAATATTTTTTGGTTGACGATACGAGTCCCTATCCGAGATCACCTGCATCTCCTTATTGGATCCTTGTCTTTTGTGCATTGATGATTCCGATCCCTATTATTCAGGGTTCATATTAAGTTGTGTGTCTAGACATTAACATCAAGGAACTACCTTGCAAAGTCTGGATCACCACCACATCCTTAAAGTGTATTGGAGGATTCTATGACTTCTATGACTATAACTCTAAGTGCAAGTCTGACCAGGCACAATATGCTTGCGTTCTCCTCAATGACATGCATAATACACCTAAGATAGACACAAAATGCCGGAGTAACTGTGAAGGACAGGGAGCATCTCTGGGGAGACCCTTCATCAGTCTGGAGGGGAGAGCTGAGGGCTTAGTTACTCCAGCAGTTTATGTCTATCTGGTTTAAACCAGCATCTGCAGTTCCTTTCCTATTCATAATGCACCTGCAGGGAGTTAGGAATAGACCATTTATACCAATCCTAGCAGAAACAATGAACGGGAATAAGGACTATGCAGCGATATTGCATCAATTGTGTTTTGCAAAGACAGTGTGCCTTCTGGCCTTGCCTGTATGACTAGTGCCCAGCTAAAGCTGCCTCACACTCATGGGTGTTATTGAGGCCATGTTCCCCTCGACGTAACCATAGCAAGCCTTATGCCCCTGTCCCACTTAGGAAACCTGAACGGAAACCTCTGGAGACTTTGCGCCCCACCCAAGGTTTCCGTGCGGTTCCTGGAGGTTGCAGGTGGTTGCCGGAGGTTGCAGGTGGTTGCCGGAGGTTGCAGGTGGTTGCCGGAGGTTGCAGGTGGTTGCCGGAGGTTGCAGGTAGTGGAAGCAGGTAGGGAGACTGACCAAAAACTCCGGGAACCGCACGGAAACCTTGGGTGGGGCGCAAAGTCTCCAGAGGTTTCCGTTCAGGTTTCCTAAGTGGGGCATAACTCTGTGCATTACTTGCTGCAGTTTGGTATGGAGGCCCTGTGCCACGTTATCACCCTATGGATGTGTGCACTCAAGTTTAATAACAACACTACCCAATGTGCTTTTTAACAAGCATGATAACTTTAGTTTTAACCGACATAATAATGGAAAACGTGACAATAATGTATTTACGGAATACATGTTTTTCTTACATTCAAGATACAATCTTAAGCAACTTGCACTGTACACAAAATTATTCTAATAACTCACATCTGTGAAACTGAATGTGTATTTTAGTTGCCATTCCCCGAGGAGAAAAGACCTTCAGCCACAAATTTGTAAATTAATTCAGAAAACAATGAAAGATTTTATTTCCCTGGCACAGGGCTGGAGGCATATGGAGAATTATTCAGAACTACAGATGAAAATCCTGCCAGATGATCACACTAAATAGGCCACTCCTCATTTGAGTAATAGGCCACTTCCCCATAGATGAGTCAAGAAAACATGTTTGTTCATCGTTTAGTGCGAGCCATGAGTCGAACTATATTAAAATGAGACAGTCTATGTCAAGTGTACCTGTGGATTCCCGAGATATTCAGAACTTCCAGCTAGAAAGTGGTCAATGATATGAATGATGCCATTGGATGCAACTATGTCTCCTCTCACCAAGGTGTATGTTTGGTTTTGAAGTCGCAGCTGAAAGTGATTGTACAGAGAAATGAAAAAGAAGTATTAGTGAGAAAATTGCTTTTACTAATTGCAAACCTTGAAGATTCTAACCATAATATTATTCTGAGACACACAAATAGCTGATAGCCTGCTACCCTTTATCTATTTGTAAATTAATTAATTTACCCTTCAGCTGGTCAGCTGCTCCTGGAGGTACCGAGGTCTAGTCGGAGGCTCAGAGGGGATAGAGCCTTCTCTGTTGCTGCTCCGGCACTCTGGAACACCCTGCCGCTGCACATCAGACAGGCCCCCTCACTGTCCATCTTCAAATCCAGTGTTAAAACGCATTTGTACTCCCTGGCTTTTGACCATGCCTGAGGCTTTGCTTCTGTTTGTGGTGTTTTTGATGTTTCTTTATTTTACATGTCTTTTCCTACTATTTCTTTTGATTGTTATTTTTGGTGTGTATTAACTTTTTTGTCAATGATTAGTGATGTACAGCACTTTGTTGCAGCTATGTTTGTTTTTAAAGTGCTCTATAAATAAAATTATTATTATTATTATTATTATTTGTCATTTGGGATCCCAGCATTTATTGAATATCCCCACTTGACCTTGAGGTGTTGGTTGGTCACCATCTTCAACTTCTATGGTCTTTCTGATGAAGGGATTTCTACAAAGCTGCTGATCTAATAATTCCAAGATTTCAACTCATGAACAATGATTGAATGGTGATATATTTCCAAGCTATGATCGTGTACTACTTGAAGGGGAATCTGCAGGTGGCGGTGTGTTCTTGCAACTACTGCCCTTTATCCTTTTAGTTTGGAAGATGTTATTGGAATAAACTAGACAAGAAACTGGTGTGCATTGTGCCGGTGTGAGTGAAGGCTTAGGATGGAGGTCTGGTTGCTCATCATGCATGGCCTCGATGGTGTTGAACCTCTTGGGTTTTGTCAGGGAGATACTCATCAGGGCAGGTGGAGAGTTCTCCAACACACACCTGCAGATGGTTTTGGAGTCAAGAGACAAGACCCAACCTCTGACTGAGAAGTAGTCACCCCTCTAGAGCGTGTTGAGAGAGATTCTAACCTGAAACTCCTTGCTCTTTCATTCAAAAGAAAGACAAAGGCAGTTCATGTGATAGGAGCAGAAATGGGTAATTCGGCCCATCAAGTCTACCCCACCATTCAATCATTGTTGATCTATATATTCCTATTAACACCATTCTCCTGCCTTCTCCCCACAACCCCTGATACCCGCCAGTACACAAAATTGCTGGAGAAACTCAGCGGGTGCAGCAGCATCTATGGAGCGAAGGAAATAGGCGACGTTTCGGCCCGAAACGTCGCCTATTTCCTTCGCTCCATAGATGCTGCTGCACCCGCTGAGTTTCTCCAGCAATTTTGTGTACCTTCGATCTTCCAGCATCTGCAGTTCCTTCTTGAACACCCTGATACCCGCCAATGCACCATAACTCTGTTTCACGTTACACCGGTCAATACACCGTTCTAATACACCATTATCATGCAACTAATCATATGATGAGCCAAAGGTACAATGTTTAAAACCAGAAGCTGATAATAATTATCCTACCGTTCCACTTTCAGTTGCATCAACTGTATCGCCAGCCAATGTTTCAAATGTCTTCATGTTTATTAAATCCTTAAGCAGCAGAATACCCGAGACAACATGTTGTTTGCATGAAAACCTCTCCATTTCTTCTACCTTTGTTAGGATAAAACACACAATTAGAAAATTGAAATACAGAAAAGGACTAGTTCAAGTTTGCAACCTGGTAACATCAGTGGGATCACTTTGGAAATGTTTAGATTTTTGTGCATTACTTGGTTAGAAAATAGATTCTACATCCACGTTTCAGCCAGTATCCACCCTGTATCTCTAAACAAAACTCTAAACAGGCTTTCCGGCCCACTGTCCCCACCGACCAGCGACCCCTGCACACTAATACTAGCCACCACACACTAGGGACAATTTACAATTTTACCGAAGCCAATGAACCTACAAACCTGTATGTCTTTGGAATGTGGGAAGAAACTGGAGCACCCGGCTTGATCCATGTGGTGACGGGGAGAATGACAAACATTGTACAGAACGCACCCATAGTCAGGATCGAACCCGGGTCTCTGGCGCTGTAAGGCAGGAACTCTACCGCTGTGCCACCGTGCAGCCCCATCCCATCAGTACCACTGAATCTTTGGGCCTGCCATTCCCTGCCCAGCTGAAAATCTGATGTTGTCACTTCTCTGTAGGGCACCAGAAATACTCCCAGGAATGGGGAGGTACAGTAACGAGGTATCCTTTAAGGGCCTGTCCCACTTGGCCGTCATTTGCGCCTCATTTACGCGTCATATGTAAAATAGTTCGACGCGACATCGTGCGCTAATCACGCCTCATCAATGCCGTCTGGTGCGCGTGACGTCATTAGAATACCCTGCAGCGCACGGCGACGCATGGTTACGCATGGTGATGTAACCATGCATCACCACGCAATACACGTGAGACGTCGGGACACAGCGTGCGACGCCAATGCGCCAGCGTGCGTACCCAATGCGCCAGCGTGCGTGCGCGATATGTCACGCAGGTGGCGTGCGAGAATTTCCTACAGCACGAAATCCTGGAGCGCCGCACGATACCGCGCGCAACTCCACACTCCACGCCTCTCCATGCGCCCGTCCCATGCTACCCACACGCTACCCGTGTGTCACAACACATCGACCTTTTACATAAGACGCATAAATGAGGCGCAAATGACGGCCAAGTGGGACAGGTCCTTTAAGCATGAAGCCCTGGGGTTGATTAGCAAAAGACTCAGTGCACATATGCAATGTATTTGTATTCTAAGTAGTGATTACTATGCAATAACAAGCTAAGTGATGTAATGTGCACAAGCTAATAGTGTGAGAGGAAAATATATCCCAGTGGCACCAGCACGTTTCCTGCACAGCACAGAAATGGAGCACTTATATAAGGGCAGAGGAATTTCTAGCCTGGGTGTTTTGTATTGAAATAAAATTAAAATAATAAAACTGGAATTGAAGAGAGGAAGGAGAAATATATTAGACGTTTGTTTCAGCTGAATGGTATCAGCTGCAGTAGTAGAGTGAGATTAGTTTATTATCGCATTGCATGCAATGGTCCGTTTCAGCGTCGTACAAATTATCTGAGGCTGGAAACCTGCGATTTAGACGTACGCCAGTCAAGAATGTTTCCATTCTTTTGATGGTTTTACTTACAATGGAGCTCCTGGCTATTCATGTGAAATAAATTTAATAATGAACAGAATAAAAACTCTTTGAAACATCATCCATTGGAATGTCGGTTTTGAAATAAACATTTCAGTGTCTCTGCCGTAGGAAAATATTTTTGCATGCTTAAGTATTAAGAAATGAAAATGACAAGGAATAGACAAAAAAATTGAGCACTGGATACAATATTTGATGGACTCCTGATACAACATGTTTAAGAAGGAACTGCAGATGCTGGGAAATCGAAGGTAGACTGAAGAAGGGTTTCGACCCGAAAAGTTGCCTACTTCCTTTGCTCCATAGATGCTGCCTCACCCGCTGAGTTTCTCCAGCATTTTTGTCTATCCTGATACAACATGTCCAGGAGTATTTGTGAATTTCTAGACCTGATCACTTGAGAGCACTTTCAACCTGAACAACATCAAAAGCAGATAGGACTCAAGATTTATTTCCCCTTCACTGGCTTTTCTCGTTTCTCATATCGATATTTAAAATGCATCTGGAAATAAAGCTATTGTGTCAAAAGGCCAATGGGCTCTCAAATTGATATTAAAACTTATGTCACAAATGTGAAGGAGCTACTGTTAACTCTCAAACGGACTGGTTAAAACAATCAAGATGTTTGGCATTGGGTTGCAAACTGTAGCATTATCCTGCCAGTCAGAGGTTGTTGAGTTTGTTTTGTATATATTGGGGACAGCACTTTGAGGAAATACCACCAAAGTTAGAACTAAGAACGAACCAATTAAGAACTTACAAAGAACTAGAATTTTGAGGATTATACAAACAAGGCAGAATATATTTTTCAACAGGAAGGTATTTATCCGACCAGGAAGAGTCATTATGGACACATAGTTAATGAATGGCAGAATTGATCATTGGGGCAAAGTTTAAGGGCAGCACAGTGGTAGAGCTGCTGCCTCACAGCACCAGGGACCTGGGTTTGATCCTGATTATGGGCGCTGTCTGTGTGAAGTTTGTACATTATCCCTGTGACTGCGTGGGTTTCCTCCGGGTGCCCCGGTTTCCTCTCACATTCCTGAGATGCAGGTTTCTAGGTTCATTGGCTGTTGTAAATTGCCACTCGTGTGTAGGTGGGATAACATAAAAAAATGTGAATGGGTGATTGATGGTCAGCATGGACCTGATGGGCTGAAGGGCCTGTTTCCATGCTGTATCTTATAAACTAAAGTAAAAGATCACTGCTGAAGTTTATGTTAGGATGGAAAACATTAAGGGCGGAATCTAACAGTGAAAGATTACTATCACAGGAGAGGCCCGCACCATCAAGGGGCAGAAATGCAACCTATTCACCTCGAGGAAAAGGGTGAGCTGTTGATTCCCAAACTTAATGCAACTGGAACATGGAACGTTAGTGAGATAGAAATTACAATTTGAAAAGGAAAAGTATGAAAAATATATAGAAACGTAAAGGTAAATCCGAACAGGGTTGTAAAATATGTCCCAGTGCTCGGGTGATAAGGTGAGACTGTGAATTGCTGGCCACTTCTTGCCTGAGAAACAGCCTTGCAGCCACTGAAGCACCACTGGAGATCCTTCTGGTACATTTACCCACGTGAAGGAACTATCAAACGGCCCCACTTACATCCGCCCACCACTTCTGCCAAAAGGTGGTTTAAGGGCCTGTCCCAAATTGCGATTTTTTTCGGCGATTGCGGGCGTCAGTGACTGATGCCCGCAGTCGCAGAAAAACCGTCAAGTTGTACAACAATCTACGACAGGCTACGGCACGGTTGACATCAAGTTGTGACAATCTGTGTCAAATACCCCAATTGCAGAGACCAACTGCAAAGGATACTTGAGCAGACGCTTAGTTTATTGACCAACCTGACAATAATTGTGGGCTTAGACTCCCAGTAGGTGAACATTACTGATGCTGCAAACTAAATAGCTAGCCCACCACTTTTATATTTCCATGTCAGACTGACATCTCCATTTTTATGGAGATACAAGACCAGGTGCTATGAAGAGTCTTAAGCATAACTCGGCACATCACAAATATGAAGCAAAACAATTTCTCCCTCCATCCCGTCAGGCAGCATCCCTGGAGAAAATAGATCAACTTTCGGGTTGGAACCGTCTCCCAGTCTGATAGTAGAAGGGAAGGGGGAAACAGGCCAGAACAAATCAGGGCCAGCAACAGATGACCTCACAAAGGGTGGAGCCCACAATGGCCCATTGTGCCCACTGTGGGCTGGAGGAAGTGTGATAACAAGAGGATGCAAACAGTGGAACTGGTAGAACAACAGTTCGAAAATGTTCTGCTGGGATTTCAGGATAAAGTCATTTTTTAGTGTAATACAAAAAAATGCTTTTAATACTTCCATGTATTGTTCAAGATAACTTACCGTGGGTGCTTTTAGATTATTGATAAGGGGAAGAAAAACGGTAAAAGGCCCCAATTTACTCAGTGTCAACAAGCATCCATTATCTGAAAAGATTGAAAAAGAAGCATTGTGTGAAACACATTTCAGCATTTCTGCTTTCAAAACTTTCAAAACTGATTTACCACAAACAAGAATAATTAACAAAAAAATGTGACTTTTTGAAGTAATATTGGCCCAGAATTTGCTGACAACACGACAAGGCAAATCTTCATTCTGGCATAAGGAACAACTTAAATAATACAGTTGGTGCGGGCCAAGGGGATGATGTTTGGATCGGGCGCTGAGACGGATAGAGTGTGTGGTGGGGGAATGAAGCACGAGGATATCAAATCATTGTGAGGAATTACAGAAGGAGGAGAATAACCAACCTCACGCAAGTAGATCAGTAGATGGCCCCTTTGCTGGCATTGGAGCAGGCCTTAACCCCTGGTGAAGACTTGCCTTGGACTTATAAACAACAGACAATAGACAATAGGTGCAGGAGTAGGCCATTCGGCCCTTCAATGTGATCATGGCTGATCAGTACCCCGTTCCTGCCTTCTCCCCATATCCCCTGACTCCGCTATCTTTAAGGCACATGATTCATTTATCTCAAATGCAAAGTAGAATTGTATTGATGTGTTGCCAGCCACTCTTTTTGCACCAGTTAATGTTATCAGACAGCATCTAGGGAGGTGCATGTGGATGATTGAGATCCATAAACCAGATTTGCAATGTGCACACATAAAATATCCAATTGTGATTCAATTTAAGGTGAAATACACTTGACTAACACGTACAAAGAACATGTCCTGGCCAATGTCTGAAGCACAGGAACAGGTACTTTGGCTACAAAACTCAGTTTTTATTTTAGAAGCTCAGCAAGAGGAGTGAAGAGGGCAGGGCAGTGGATGTTGTCCTTACAGACTTTAGCAAGGCTTATAACAAGGTCTCGCAGAGTGGGCTTGTCTGGAAGGTTAGATTGAATGGCATCCCAGGTGAGCTAGTCATAAGTTCACGTTCATAAATTATAGGGGCAGAATCAGGCCATTTGGCCCATCGCCTACTCTGCCATTTAATCATGGCTGATCTATCTTTCCCTCTCAACCCCATTTATGCAAGATTCAAAGATTTCTAAAACCGGACCATGGCCATTGCAGAATGATAAAATAGTTTCAGAAAATTAATAAAAATGAACCTTAGAAGAAACGGTGCTTCAACGAGACAGTGAGTAATTACAAGCCATGTCAATGTCAATGTCATTTGCCAGAGTTGAGAGGAGAGGGAACCTTGGCAATTATTTATTCATTGGTATAGTTTGAGAATATTTGAGTAATTTACCGAACATCGTAATTGGTGCAGTAGTAAACTGGTGTGTGAGTAGCTTCTCGATCACCTCCCTGATAGGGCCGATGCACTTGCGCCCATCTCCAATCTGACCTGGTTTACAAGCACACCTGAGCAGAGAGAAAAACAAGCAGAAATAAAATGATCATTGTGAACTAATGAGAATATCGTTTTGCTGCCATAAAAAGGACACGTGCTTAAAATGGGCTCTTTACTGAATTTAGCCACTCATATGCACAATGTTAATATACTGTTTGGATTAAGCCAAAGACAATTGAAAAACCTGTCTGGAGACGTAAGAGACTGCCGATGTTGGAATCTGAAGCAAAAATACACTGCTGCATGAACTCAGTGGGTCAAGCAGCATCTGTGGAGGCAAAGGGAGGGTTGATGTTATGGGTTGAGCCGCTGCATCTCAACCTGAAATGACAATCAACCCTTTGCCTCCAAACGCGCTGCTTGTCCTGCTAAGTTCTTTCAGCAGTTTATTCTTGGTTCAAAATCTGTCGGTGGTGCCCAAAAGTTCAGATTTCTTCATTTCGAGCTCTATCATGGGATTGTTGCCAAATGCAGTGAAATTCTTCCTGAACACATATTAATACTGCCATTGGTTTATTATTTTTATAATAGAATAATGGGTTGAAATCTGCCCAAGTCTGAAAATGTAAACTGAAGGTTGGCTGCATTCACAGACTCATGACACCAGAGATTAGCTTCACATAAATCGTGCATTCAGCAATGTAAAAGATCTTCGATATTCTATCAAGAACGCTCCTCTTGTCCTGCAAAACCCTTTTACAAAGTCATGGATGGTCTCCTGATTCGCCACACTTTGTGCTTCATTTTCATTGAAAAAAACAGTTGGAAAAGAAAGTTGTGGATGCCGCCATTTCCACAGACGTCTGTAATCTTTCTATCTTTCTGCCGACTTAGCTCACAGACAAGGAGCTCCAACATGCACAGTGATGTCCAAAGGCAGGCAACTGATACATGGGCACTGCTCCCGTGACTTTGGGTCATGCTTCATGGACTGTGGACAGTCTGAGTCATTGAGGTAGAAGTAGTCATTTATTAGACCCGCGAGAGCGGGTTACTTGTATCTCAAAGGGGGGGGGGGGGGGGGGGGGGGGGGGGGGGGGGGGGGGGGGGGACTAGGGGGGAGGATACTAGTGTGTACAGAGTACATCTCGGGTAGATCTTTGTTAAATACCTAACTGTGTGTTGTCTGACCCCTCTGCCAGCGCTGTGCTAATTTCTCAGCCACAACTCTTACCTGGATGCCTTCTAATCTCTATACCGACCCCCAACTGCCTACATCTCCAGCAGCTGATTGTGAACCAAACTGCCCACAATCCCACCTCCACCCCCCATCAGCCCTGGACATGGCCCCCAGCTAATTATCGCAAGCTGCTCACCAGCTACTGAGCTAATTTGCAGCTCTTGTTTCCACTCCATCCCGTTCCACCCATACCCCTCCCTCTGGCTTTTCATTTCACCTCCCCTCTTCTTCCCTTCTTTGTCCTTTTCACCACTTGCCTTTCTCACCAACTCCACCCATGTGTCAACCATACGCCACCCCCACCTCACCGACATCCACCTCTCATCTGCCAGGCGTTATCCCACCTCTACGTTCCAGCGTTCCAACCCCTACAATCAGTCTGAAGATGGAGCAGGCGCCTGTCGCAGGTGCTGTCTGACCCACTGAATTGCTCCAGCACTTAATGCTTGGCACAGGATTGCAGCATCTGCAGTCGACTGTGGCTCCAACCCATCCTCCAGCTGGTTCCCAGAACCTTCAGCCCCCTCAGAGCTCTTGAACCCATTACCCCACCGACCCATTGACCCAGTCCCTGCATCAACTGCTTTATTTCACATTCTCTGGGGGTTTTACTTTCAAAGCCTATAAAAAAAAAACCATTCTAGGCCTCGAGCACTATTGAATTATGTTGTGGCAATCCATCAGTGAAAATATTCACTTTTGTTTTAGCTATTTCTCAATGCTTTTATTGTCCATTCCCAATCGCCCTGAGAAGGTAGCAGTGAGCCATGTTTGTCACCTACTGCAGTCCTTCAGGTGAAGGTACCCACATAATGGCCCCGGGGAGGGAATTCTGTGGGTTAACACCCAACAATGATGAAGGAATGTCAATCTATATCTTAACCTGCAGGAGTTGGGGAGTTGGGTGTACCAATGAACCTGCTGCCCTTGTCCTTCCTGGTGGTTAAGGTTGCATATTTGAGAACGTTTTGGTGAGTGGTGCTGGGCTCGTTAAAGTGGTGCATTTTGTGGACAGCACAAGTTGCTGGCACGAGGGGCGGGGATTAAAAGTTTAGGATCAATGGTTCGTTATTGTCACATATGTACAGCACAGTGAAATTCTTCTGCACGACCACAAATGCACAAGTCGGCACCATTTTGGTTCTGCTTCAAATGAATAAAACACAAACAGTCCAAAGTCCAGCCCACATGTTGGAAGTCCATGTCTGTCCTTGTCCAGCCAGTCTGAATTCTCGGTGGTCACTTCGGCCGCCAGGCTCGTACTTGATCACGTTGGATGCTGGCAAGTTCCACCTCAGTTTGGCTGTACAGCGCTGGCAGAGAGTGTGGTCATCAAGCAAGCTGCTGTGTCCTGAATAGTGTTGAGCTTCTTGAGGGTTGGTGTCTCAGGTAAATGGAGATACTCGATCATGTTTCAATGCATTGAAGATGGTGAAGAGATATCAGGTTCCCTAAAGACAAGTGAGTCACTTAGCACAGGATATCTAAACGCCGACAGGTTTTTGTACATAGCCGGTGCAGTTGAGTTTCGGATCAATGGAGATTCCCCTGAATGTTGGTGGCAGAGGTTTGGAGATTGTCTGAAGATTGTCTGAGATTGGCCCGAAACATCACCCATTCCTTCTATCCAGAAATACTGCCTGTCTCACTGAGTTCTCCAGCATTTTGTGTCTATCTTTGTAGATTGTAATAGCCAAGGATGGATGACTAGACTTCAACTAGAGAGCGATAGTTATTGCCTAGTTGTTGTGTCGCTCTCGGTGGGCGGCACGACTCGCGTCGCAGCGGCCTCTGCAGTCCGTCTGGTCTTTTTGTTATTTTTTGTCCCGTTTTAATGTAGTTTTAATTTTTTTAAGAGGTGTGTGGTGTGTCAAAAATGAAATGTGTGTGGTGTGTGTGTGTGGAGTGTGTGTGTGTGTGTGTGTGGTGTGTGTGTGTGGTGTGTGTGTGTGTGTGTGTGTGTGTGTGTGTGTGGTGTGTGTGTGTGTGGGGGGAAAATTACAAAAATGTGGAAAAGCACGGAGAACCCGACCTTTCCCTGTCTGGGCTGTGAACGTAGGCTAGTAATAACAATGGGAGGAATTTTTAAGGTTTGCTCTGGAGAATTTTCTTGACCAGGACATATCTGAACCAACGTCACGGATCTGGGACATAACTGGGAATACGAGGGGTCTGGGAATAACTGTGCACAGTCCCTGAAAGGGAGGTAGCTAGGGTGGTGGCGCGCTTTTGGTGACCCGACCTTCGGAGATCGGAGGCATTGAGTCCAAACCGATGTAATGGTGGACAGTGATACAAGGCATTGGCGGGAGGCCAATGCTGGAGAGGGGTACAATTTTGGGCGCCCGCAACGGCGACTTCAACCGCCCGAGAGAGTACAGAGGAGGATTTACCTGGAGCGGGGCCTTACATTCAGCGCCTAAGTTACAGAGAAAGGTTCAACGGCTTAGGGCTTTATTCTTTAGAGCGCAGCGCCCGCCCAGGGCTCCAATAACAAGACCCGGAGCGTTAAAATGCATCACCCGGACGCGGTTGACGTGGATAAGGGACAATTACCATCGCCCGCCGGGGACTCTGACTTGGCTCAAGATTTGACTGACTGAGAATCGGGGGGAGAGGAAATTGCAGGGGAGAGATACGTTTTTTTTTCTTCCATCACAGCGATTGGAGATGCGTGGAATGAGGATCCAGTGAAGGTGTGTGGAGGCTTGGTTCCTTTTTTTTCTTGTATGTATAAAAAAAACAACATTTCATTGAGCCTATATGAGGGACAAGTGACAAATAAATGTATTGGTTATGGTATTTAGAGAAGACAACGATGAGACCAAAAGAGAGAAGCAAATGAAAAGTGGTGAAGAAGAATATTGATGAAGGTGAATGCGTAGCACTGGATTAAGAGCGTGTTCTGGAGCAATCAAAAATGAAATCTATCTATTATATCTCGGGAGCAGTTACATACAAGGAGGACCCGTAGATGGAGCAAGTATCTTATGGTAACACTTATGAAAAAGCAATCACGGTTACATAAGGTATAAAAGTGCTATCCAAAAATAATCAATTGGAGAAGAGGCAATGCCAATGGAACAAGTGTAGATCTGGCCTGAGTGAACTGGAATGAAAGATTGGCGGCCAAAACTGTAAATGAGCAACGCGCAAGGCTTGAAACAGAGGCGGTTTCCAGTTCTGGCCATTGGCATGTTCCAACGTGGGGGAAAGATGGCTCAGGAAAGGTTCCAGGATGAGATGGTAGATTGGAGAGTATCAGAATGGGAAAATTAGAAATATGCACAAGGTTACATAAGGAATAACTCAGCTATCCAGAAAAGAGGGGAATCAATCCAAGAAATAGGCAATGCCAAAAGAAAAGCCTAAATCTGGCCGAGTGAACTGGAAAGCAAAGATTGGCGGCCAAAACTGTAAATGAGCAACGCGCAAGGCTTGAAACAGAGGCGGTTCAGTTCTGGCCTTGGCATGTTCCCACGTGGGGGAAGATGGCTCAGGAAAGACAGAGTTCTGGCGGTGTTCTGGTGGCGGTGGCCTGAGTCCGGGGTTCGGCCGCGGGCCAGCGGCTGCGTCTGCATGTCTGGGTGGGCTGCAGCTACGACCACCCCGGGCCGCGGTGTTGATGATGTGAAGTTTGATAAACATCGCCCGGGGGGGGGGGGGGGTATCGCCCCAGGGCAGAGGGAGAAGAGGAGGGAAGAGACTGCAGACCTAAGACTTTTGCCTCCATCACAGTGAGGAGCTGTTGGGTGGACTCACTGTGGTGGATGTTAATATGTGTTTTGGTTTTTTTATTGTATTTATGAATAAATTAAATAGGTTCAGACTTTGGTCCAAATTAAAATAATGGAGGCTATTATATATCTATTCGATCGACTAGATGAGAGAGGGGAAAATAAAATCGCAGCAAAATTAGAACATATGGGCAAGCACCAGCTTATTAACTGTAAGAAATATGGTCATAAGGTATTTATAGAAAGTTTAACGGGGAAATAAATCCAAGAAATATAAGAGGGTAAATATAAAAGAAAACCCTAAACTCTTCCGTAGACAATCAAAAGCAAATGGGTGTCAAGAGTTGAGATGGACCAGTCAAGGACCAAAAAGATGACCCCGGACTAGAAACATAGAAAAAATAGGTGCAGGTGTAAGTCACTTGGCCCTTTGAGCCAGCACCGCCACTCATTATGATCATGGCTGATCATCTAAAATCAGTACCCCGTTCCTGCTTTTTCCCCATATTCCTTGATTCCTTTAGCCCTAAGAGCTATGTCTAACTCTCTCTTGAAAACATCCAGTGAATTGGCCCCCGCTGCCTTCTGTGGCAGAGAATTCCACAGATTCACAACCATCTGGGTGCCTTGTGGAGCTGCACGGGACTGATCCACCTGCCAAACAACCGGGGTGCTGACTACCAGAGCAACGACCGGAACGCGCCACGGTAGACCCGACTCGCCCCACAGGCCTCCCGGGGGATTGCGGGGAGGCCGGACGGCGGCGAGGCCTGCATGGATTGAAAGAGCCTCAACGGCGGCGGCAGCGATGGGAGCCTCGGCAGCGGGAGACTTGGCTGCAGCTTGGGGGGGGGGGGGGGGGGGGCCCTCTAGTTTTATAATCCTCTGCCCAGGGAATAAGCCTGAGTTTATTTGTTGTTCGTTCCGGTGAAGGCGCTGTGCACACTACAGCCAGCCAACAGTCGCTTGTCCTCCGGGGAAGAATAACGTTTTATCGTATCATATCGTAATGACTCCACCGGCACATTTCTCATCACCCCATTAATGAGTCTTTACTCGTTCCATACACTGTCATTGGAACAAACAGCCCACAGCGATCTTAACGGCAACAGCTTGAGTTGTTTTGCCCACTGCTGCCACTTCTCCTCAATATCATCAACCAGGGTCCTACTACTGATGCCTATAGGACCCAACATGGTTTTTAAAACTGTTGAACCTTAATCCTGGTTGCTCATTTACCTATATATTGCTAAAACTCTCATCTTGTTTGTTTCTATCAATGCGCGCATATGTAATCCCAGAACTACGTCAAAATAGTACACGATAGCACTAACATTTTTGCACCACCTTAATCACAATTATCGTGTGGTGGTTTGTGTCAAGTTGCGTTCAGATTGATGCTATATTTTACAAGTTATTAACATTTTTAGAATTACATAACCACAATGTGAGAAAAGTATCTTCCCTGTGCTTACAGCTATGACATCACAATGGAATTGTAGCCTTGTTGCTATCCAAGTACACCGAGTCCTGCTAGCCCTAGCAAGTGCAATTGCATTTTTTTTTTAAAGTCTCCTTACACTGAGTTCTGCTAGCTAGCAAGTGCAATTACTTTTTTTTTTAAGTTTAAAATGCGGGAGGGTGAATAAGGCAAAATGAGCAGCACTGCACAGTTGGGGGCTATGGGTGAGTGGTGGAATATTGCATTGGGGGAACGGGTTGCGTTGGGGAAACGGGCGAGTGGTGGAATATTGCCTTGGGGACGGGTTGTGTTGGGGGACCAGGCCTCCCGTGTGACAGGGACCCAACGGGTCCCACTTGGTCTAGTATATATTACTAAAACTCTAATCTTGTTTGTTTGTAGGCAAGTTTTGTGTTGTGCGTCTATTTGCGCAAAAACGGTACACGATTACGCTACAATTTTTGGCCCACCTTATTCACCATTGTCCTGTGGTGTAAATGAAACAAGTTTTGTTCAGATTGGGGGAGGGCTCCTGTGAACATCATTACTGGCATCACAAAGGGCAGCCAACGGGTCCTCAGCCACACCTGCACAGTTGGGGCCTTTCCAGAATTCAGATCACCATCTTATTTTCACAATGGCGACAAGGGTAAGATTACTTCAATTTTACTGTTGCTCCGGGCCTGCGGGGATCCGCCGCCTTGGCGCTGAGGCTGGGGCTGCGTCTGCGGGCGGAGGCGGCTGACTCCGGGAGAAGGGAGAGGCCACGACGATGATCCGGCCTGGGCACTGAGCCTGGCTCTCAGGGCAGCGGCTCTGCTGCTCCAGGCATGCATGGAGGGAAAGGAACGGCACCCTCGAGATCCTGGGGAGGTGAGGAGGAAGAGTGGGGGGATTGAGGGAGAGGAGGGAGTAGGGAGGGAGAGGGGGGGGAGTGGAGGAGGTGAGGAGTGAGTGTGGGGGAGGAGATGGAATAAAGGGAGAGGACGGGGGGAGTAGGGGAGGTGAGGCGGGATAGTGAGGGGGGGTAGGGAGGGGAGAGGAGTTATGGAGAGAGGGAGTGACTGAAGGTAGGGAAAAGGGGAAAGAGGGAGAGGTGAGGGAGGGAAGGAGGAGAAGGGAAAGAAGAGGGTGGATGAAGAAGAATGGGGAGGGATGAGGGGAAATGAGCCACGCCTGCGCAGTTGGGGGCTATGGGTGAGTGGTGGAATATTGCGTTGGGGAATGGGTTGCGTTAGGGGAACGGGTGAGTGGTGGAATATTGCATTGGGGGAACGTGTTGTGTTGGGGGACCAGGCTTCACCTGTAACTGGGACCCAATGGGTCCCACAATCTAGTTAAAATTAATCTTATGGTCATGTTTCCAATCATTTTGCTCTATTTCTCACTCATTTTCAAATATGCAACAAATGGCCAACTATTGAAAGCTCTTCACACACACCCAGCCTTCATTGATTTGAGCATGGTATCATACCTCTAAATATTCAATTAGTACAACAGATACCAAGAGTACCGTTAGTAATATGACTCATTGTCTTCAGATGATACTCACTCAAAGTTTCCGGGTGATACTGTTACGCACTTTGCTGACTTATTGCAGAGAGATGGCTTACAAACTTCTTTCAGGGTGCAGCCTTCAGAAGGAACATTGCCGATGAATCCATCTTTGCACTTGCAAGACGACTTTAAAGAAAGGAAAATTCCATTGTAATCTTCAAGTGTGCTACACATGGCAAAGGCTGCAGATATTCAGTCTGATCCACACAAGTTATTAGTTGAGTCCCAGTTACACAGGTACTGAGCATTCTCTGCTGTCCCATGAGAGTAGGCATTCTTTTAGTGTGGGCTCCAGAATTGGGTAGTTGATAGCTTTTGGGAGATCTACGCTTTTGCCCAAGTCGCAGCAGTGGCGGAGCGGCACAGTGGCACAGCGGTAGAGGGGCTGCCTTACCGCACCAGAGTACGATCCTGATTACAGGTGCTGCCTGTGTGGAGTTTGCACGTTCCCCCTCTGAGGTGTTCTCCGTGTGCTCCAGTTTCCCCCCACACTCCAAAGATGTACAGGTTTGCAGGCTAATTGTTTTGGTACATTTGTAAATTGCCCCTAGTGTGTAGGATAGTGTTAATGTACAGGGATCGCTGGTCGGCACGGTTACAGTGGGTCAAAGGGCCTGCTTCTGCACTGTATCTCTACACTAAACTATAAAACTAAACTAAGCAGACATTTTAAGCCGCTAAATTGGGTTTTGAATAAGCCCTGGATAAATAGTTTGAAGCACCTCGGAATGAAGCTGACAATTATCACAGTTACTGATAAATGTAGGTCAAAGGGCTTCTGTAAACAATTGTGGATTGTTCCTAGTGTGTAGGATAGCGGTCGTCATGGGGTCAGTGGGCCGAAGGGCCTGTTTCCATGCTTTAGGTCAAAGTAAAGTCAAGTCTGTCATGTACAAATGTGTGCACATTCCTGTAAGGGTTTGCAGATAACAATATGGAGCAGAACAATAGGGAACCAGCTTCTTCCTGTCAGGGTATGTGGGCCCAATTCCTGTTTCCTCCACTGTTCTTGCACCATAGCTTTCCAATCAGTGATTTAAATTATATATTTAGGAACCAAGCTGCGGGAAAGTCAACCAAACAAGTTCATCTAAATGATTATGTCAGTTCATTTTCACGGCAAGCTTCAATTTTCAATGAGTTACCAACATGGCAATTCCATAACCGAACAGGTCAAGGGCATGCAAATTAAACCCAGTAATGAATTCAATGTACCTGTCCTGGCCCCTCATACTTGCAAGTGGTGGAACGTTCAGGACAGCCACCATTATCGGTGCTGCAAGGGTTGATCGGCAAACACAGCTTTTCATTTCCATGGTAACCAGGATGACAAATACATTGATATTTGCCTTCACCAAAGTATTCGCAATCTGCATTCTCCGCACAGATGTTCGTAGTACATGGATTTAATGCTAGAGTACAGAAACACAAATAAAAGATTTATCATTAAATGCTGAACATTGAAGAATGTTAACATTATATTTTGTGTATCATCTCGTGTGAGTTTCATCAAACATTCATCAAACCAGTGGATGAAAGGGTTTATATCATAATCTCACTATAGCACAATGGGACCAACACTTAGTTACCATCATCCACAGAATGAACCAGAGATACGCGCAGCGCAAAAACAGGTTCTTTTGACCACCTCATCCATACCAAACATGACGCCTACCCTTGTATATGCATTAGGTTCATTCATATCGTTCTATGCCCTGTCTATCTAAGTGCCTATTGAAATGCCTATTTTACTTTGGAGTCACGTGAGTGACTACGTGAAGACCCCGCCAGCATGCATGCGCGACATATCGTCTCATGCATTGCACAGCGACGGGCGGGGGAAGTGCGCTCCCGCGGCAACGTTTAAAAACGGGACCTACAGGTAAGTTCTCTTATTCTGAGGTCGTTTTTTCTTGCCCTTGTTGTGATTTGCGTTACAGCAACAATGGACAAGGGGAAGAAGACAAAGAGGGTCGCGTCCCGTGTGTCTGCGGTGGACCGTGAAAGTTCCGGCAGTGGGGGGGCGACGAGCGGCTCCTGGACTGCATTGACTGCGGTCCACAGTCACCGACATCAATCCTGCTCAGCCGAGCCCAGCGCCGCGAGCTGTACAGCCAGAACCAGCGCAGCGGGTCGGAGGGAAAGTTAAGCAGAAGTCGGTCCGGCCAGAAGGACGCACCGCCCGAGAGCAGTGGAGGGTGCCATCTATCTTGCATCATGCTCCAACGTGACTTGCTCCGGTAGATGCAGCAAGCTCACTATGGGAGTCTTCGCACTCCCAGAACAGCACCGTATCCAGGGCTGTCCAACGCATCTCCCTCGACAGAGGGGAGCATTGCGGGCCAGGGCTGGGCTGGGCCCCGAAGAGGGGGAAATGGCTGAAGATACCGGCAGTGTGCTGGGGGTGCAGGATCCGAAAGAACTGCTGGGAGTGGTCACCAAGTTTGCAGTACCACCGCAATCGGGTCAACCGTTGCAGACCAAACTGGCGGCCAGCATAGACTACCTGTCCTTCCACCCTCTGCAGGAACAGGTAGTTAACGACACAATGGAGAAATATATGCCTCCTGACAACTGCATTTCATTGAATGTACCCGCAGTCAACAGTGCAATCTGGGGGTACATTGGGACTGGCATAAGAGTCCAGGAGGTCAAACTTCAGAAGATTTTAAAACTTCTGACTTCGGGAGTAACATCATTTGCTCGTTCTGTCGATGGCACTGGTGGAAATGTGTCATACTCGATAACAATCAGCACGGGAGCACCTCAAGGCTGCGTGCTCAGTCCCATGCTGTACTCACTCTATACTCATGACTGCGTAGCCGGACATAGTGCGAACTCCATCATCGAGTTTGCTGATGACACCACTGTCGTGGGACGTATCACTGATGGGGATGAGTCCGAGTATAGAAGAGAGATTGAGCAACTGTCCATATGTTGCCAGCACAATAACCTGGCCCTCAACACCAGCAAAACCAAGGAACTGATTGTGGACTTTGGAAGGAGTAGGATGGGGACCCACAGTCCAGTTTATATCAACAGGTCGATGGTTGAAAGGGTCAAGAGCTTCAAATTCCTGGGCGTGCACATCTCTGAAGATCTTTCCTGGTCTGAGAACACTGATGCAATTATCAAGAAAGCTCATCAGCGCCTCTACTTCCTGAGAAGATTACGGAGAGTCGGTTTGTCAAGGAGGACTCTCTCCAACTTCTACAGGTGCACAGTAGAGAGCATGCTGACTGGTTGCATTGTGACTTGGTTCGGCAACTTGAGTGCCCTGGAGAGGAAGAGACTACAAAAAGGAGTAAACACTGCCCAGTCCATCATCGGCTCTGACCTTCCTTCCATCGAGGGGATTTATCGATGTCGCTGCCTCAAAAAGGCTGGCAGTATCATCAACGACCCACACCATCCTGGCCACACACCCATCTCCCTGCTACCTACAGGTAGAAGGTACAGGAGCCTGAAGACTGCAACGACCAGGTTCAGGAATAGCTACTTCCCCACAGCCATCAGGCTATTAAACCTGGCTCGGACAAAACTCTGAACATTAATAACCCATTATCTGTCATTTTGCACTTTATCAGTTTATTTATTCATGTGTTTTGTAGTCAATGCCTATTATGTTCTGTGTGCTGAAGCAAAGCAAAAGTTTCATTGTCCTATCAGGGACACATGACAATAAACTTGAACTTGAACTACTGAAATGACGGACAATCAGCAGGACACACTGGCATTACTTTGTACTACCCAGTATGAATAAATTGCTTACAGAAGAGCGCAATAAAACCTGCACTCAACCCCAAATTCTCAGGGTTGTGTAAAACAGCTACAAAACAACCGCAGATACTGCTGTTCGGGGGAAACTTGTCTAAACAAGTAAAAGAGCTCGATGAAGAGTCTAAAGCCATTGGGCTCATGAAGGCGTCTGCAGGAACGAGCAAGACCACACAACTCAGACGGCAGCACCCCTATGCATCCACCAGCAGGCATCGACACCAGGATGCTGGTGAAAGCATGAGGGCCGCACAGCAACCACAAAGGTCTTTTTTAGGCCAAGGCCCAGAGTGACCTTCATGGAAAATGCGCCAACCCCGCACTCCGGCGCCTCGTCCGCAGAAGAGGCAGAAGCCGAAGAAATGAACGTACCACTGGTAACCATGAAGGTAGGTGGGTCTGGTTCCTTCCAGAACATAAAAGGTGTAGGTCCTGTACTAACAGGGGGAAGGTTACACTTGTTTTGGGAAGCATGGAGGTGTATTACCACTGACAAATATATACTACAAAGTATTCAGGGATACAAAATTGAGTTCATCCAAAAAGGTATGCCACCAGTTCAACATGTGCCTAAGCGGGAGTTTGTACTCTCTCAACAGGAGAAGTTGGAAGGACATGCAGAACTGGTGAGGTTATTTGTTACTGGAATTTGTTTCCAATATATTTATGAAAACCAAGAAAGATGGTGAATGTTGCATCATCATTGACTTAACTAAACTGAATACTTTTGTAAAGTATATTCATTTCAAAATGGAAACATTTGTTACTGCCAAACAATTAGTTTCTGAGGGATAGTTCATGGCATGCATTGATCTAAAAGATGCATACTATTCAGTACCGATACATAAGGATCATCGTCGATACCTAAAATTTAACTGGATGGGGGAAACTATGGCAGTATAAAGCGTTGCCTAATGAGTTAACATCAGCCCCAAGACTATTTACCAAGATATTGAAACTGGCCTTGGCAATACTAAGGAAACAAAAACACATTGTCATGGCATATCTTGATGATATATTGAGTGTGGGGAAAACCCTGGAGCTAGCTAAATCAGCAGTTTTAGCTCCGAAACATTTGTTTGAAATGCTAGGGTTTACCATCCATCCAGATAAATCTAAGTTGACGCCATCCACAACTATGGACTATCTGGGATTCACAATTAACTCTATCCACATGTCTGTAACATTGCCAAAGAACAAAGCTGCAGACTTGATGGAAGCCTGCAACAAATTGATTGTTACTAATCAACCATCCATTCAACAGGTGGCAAGGGTAATTGGGGAAAGCAGCATTTCCAGCTACTCAGTTGGACCTTTGCATTATCAAAATCTACAGAGAGCAAAGGTGCAAGCACTATAACAACATGCAGGTCATTTTGATCAACCTATGCAATTACCAGCCAAAGCAATTTTGGAGTTACAATGGTGGAAGGAAAATATTTGGCATAGTTCCAGCCCCATCGTTATCAGTAACCCATCAGTCATACTACAAACGGATGCCAGTGCTCATGGCTGGGGAGCAACTAACACTATATCCAGTACTGGTGGTAGATGGAACATACAAGAATCATCGTTACTACAAACATCGGGTATAAATTATTTAGAAATGTTGGGTGCATTTCATGGGCTAAAAGCTTACTGTTCAACTATGCACCATCTGCATGTCCGCCTACAAATTGATAATACCACTGTGGTGGCATATATTAATCGTATGGGTGGAATAAAATCGATATTGTGTGGCAATCTGGCCAATACAATCTGGCAATGGTGTGTCAACAGACATATTTGGCTATCATCAATTTACCTACCAGGTAAGCTCAATACAGTCAGACACAGTGGCAATGACACACCGAGGTCACAAAGTAATATTTAATGACAACACCTTTGCATGGTTATATGTTGGGAACCACAAAGTATTTTTCGCTGATAAATTGTTATTTTCCCGCCTTCTGCCTCATGTCGGGTCTACGCAAAATACAGATATGGGTACACCAGATATCGATGGTTCCTGTGGTCCTCAACATGGTCTCTGAACCATTTTTATTGTCATCTAGAGACAAACGAAATGAATTTCCCTTAATCACCAGTTACCAACATATGTCGCTTGGGAACCAGACAGTGGGCAGCAGCGATGGACAGGCGTATAAAATATAGAAAAAGAGCCTTTTCGCTGAATTGGGGAAACCCGCATTGTTTTCAGCCCCTCTGGTGCTTTTCCCGCCTTCTGCCCCGGACCTCATCAGTCGCTGCCGTTCTGCGCAAAATACAGATGGACTGTCAGCTTCCCGCGTTGGGAGGTATTTGTTGGTGCAGCAGGTAGCACTCCGGATGGCCTAAGGCTCCGCCATGCGTGTCCCCGCTGTGGTCCTCAGGAAATCCATGGTCTCTGAGGACCGACTCAAATATATGACCTCATCACTAAAGGACGGTATCCCCCGCACCAGATCTATTTAACATAACTAAATCCATCCGGTTACGGGCGAGAGATCTATTGGTCCATCCTGTTACGGGCGAGAGTCATCCGTGCCATGACAGGATTAATCTGTTGGCTTGCAGAATCTGAAAAGACCTTTGCTGGATCTGGGACTGACGGACAGGACCATGAACATGATCACGGCGGCCTATCGACAGTCAACTAAGAAGCAGTACATCTCCAGCATAAGAAAATGGGAATTGTACTGCTCAAGGACTGGTGTAGCATACAATACAGCTACAGTCACCAATGTCCTGGAATTCCTATCCAGCCTTCATTTTGATGAAGGACTGAGCTACAGCGCTATTAATAGTGCTAGGAGTGCCCTGTCAGCATACCTGTGGCAGGCACCAGGACAATATTTCATGGGATCCCACCCTCTAGTTGCCAAACTTATGAGGGGTATTTACAACACCAACCCTCCAAGACCGAGGTACTCCCAGATCTGGGACATCAGTGTTGTATTAACATTGCTTAGGAGTTGGTCACCAGCAATGTCCCTGTCCCTGGAACAGCTCACATTAAAAACAGTAATGCTGATGGCACTGGTCTCAGCTCAAAGGGTCTAGTCCCTACACAAACTGAGACTGGACAATATGAAGGTATCAACGGACAAGATAAACTTCCGCATCTTGGAGTTGGTCAAACAAAATAGACCAGGAACATCAGGACTGAATTTGGAATTCCGGGCATACCCATCTGACACCCGACTGTGTGTTTTCACAGACCTTTTGCTATACCTTAAGACTACAAAAACCTTAAGAGGGAGCGAATTAGCGCTATGGGTCAGCTATAAACAGCCTCATGGCCGGGTGTGAGTACAGACCATCTCTAGATGGCTCAGACAGGTTTTGGGAGCTGCTGGGGTGGATACTGACATTTTTTAAATCTCATTCCACCAGGGAAGCAGCAACATCGGCGGCTAGATACAGGGAGGCGCCCATGGACCATATCCTGGCTACAGCAGGATGGTCTAAATTCTGTAATATAATTTAGCCCGAGGGAGCATTATTTTCTTTGCTAAAATAAATTGTTATTGTTAGAAAATTTGATTCATGTCTGAATACGATAACATACTTCCTCCCTTGGATGACTACGGCAGTGAGTGAAGCATGGACTCGTTCCAACGGCATGAAATCACAGATCTTTAAAATCTTCACGTAGTCACTCACGTGACTCCGAAGTAAAATCGTAAGATTAAACAAGAACTTACCAGTTTGAAGTTTGATCTTTATTTTATGAGGAGTTACGTCGAGGGCCCCTCCACGCCCACCCTCTTATAAAGGTCAACTGGTATCCTAGTTCCTCTTATCTTACTATGTTTATTTCAACTACTATTACTGTGATTCCACACCGCTGCTTTGAAGAATGTCGTGCATGCGTGCTGGCGGGGTTTTCACGTAATCCCTCGACGTAACTGCTCATAAAATAAAGAACAAACTTCAAACTAGCAAGTTCTCGTTTAATCTTACTATTAAACATTGTAATTGTATTTGACTTCACTATCTCCTCTGCCACCTCATTTCCAATACTTGTCATCTTCTATATGAAAACTGCATCTCTCTCATCTCCTTTAAATTGCTCCTCTTGCTCCTTAAACCCGTGCCTTCTTGTTCCAGACTCCAATACCGGGGAATATGAGTATCTACCTTATTTTCGCCTCTCATATAATTTTATAAAACTCAAAAAGGTCACCTCAGCCTCCTATATATTCCAGTAAAAATAAACCTAGCCAACAAATCGCTCCAGATAACTCCACCTCTACATTCCAGGCAACAGCTGGTGAATCAATTCTGCCCTCTCTCTACTGCCACCACATCATTCCTGGAACGTAATGATCAGAATGCTACACAATATTCTAGAGTGTGCTTGACAGTATTATGTGCAACTCCTGCATTAACAAAGTTACGCAGACAATGTTACAACAGAAAAAGCATATCATGTCTTTCCAACAATAAGAACAAAAAAAACTGGAAATAGTCAGCACTTTAGGGATGATCTGTGGAAAGAGAAACAGGTGACATTTCTCCAGCATTTCAGTATTTACAGCATTTATTTTTAATTTTTAATTTCCAGTATCTGCAAAGTTTTGCTTTATTTTTTCTGTTTGTTGTGATAACTATCTAAATGCTATCACCAATCTTTTCTTTGTATAAGTTCATAACTTCTTGGAGCAGAACACGGTCATTTGCCCCACCTTGTATCTTTTAAAAATATTTTGGCTCCTTTCATCTCAAAGGTTCTACTTCCACTTTTGTTTACAACCTTCCATTTCTTAATTTACCACAGAAATTCTGTCAGTGTATGAATACTTAGAATCATTTGATCAGATATCTGGTTTATCCTAAGGAACTGGAGGTCATTAAACAGCTTGCCTGATGGAGGACAACTTAAGAAGAAATACAGTTAACAGGTTAAGAATGTTCTCATGGCCCAACAACTGTGATTTCAAGATTCAAGATTCAATTTAATTGTCATTTGGACCCCTTGAGGTCCAAACGAAATGCCGTTTCTGCAGCCATACATTACAAACAAATAGACCCAAGACACAACATAATTTACATGAACATCCATCACATCGCTGTGATGGAAGGCCAAAAAAACTTATCTCTCCACTGCACTCTCCCCCCCGATGTCAGAGTCAAAGTCAAAGCCCCCGGCTGGCGATGGTGATTGTCCCGCGGCCATTAAAGCCACGCCGGGTGATGCAAGGTCGCACACCGGATCTTGATGTTAGAGCCCCCGGCGTGCGCTCGCAGAGTCCCGCGGCCATTCCAAGCCACGCGGGGCGGTGATGTCAGGCCCCGCTCCAGGAGCTCTTCAACCCCGCAACTCGGGCGGGAGAAGTCGCCGTTGCAGGAGCCATGAAAAGCGGTCTCCCTCCAGGGACCCGCGGGCTCCCAGTGCCGCCGTCCGCCAGACCCGCAGTTACAGCCTCCGAATCTCCGGAGGTCGGGCCACAGCAGCAGCAGCAGCAGCTCCACCGCTCCACCCGCTCCAGACTCGGCCAGCTCCGCGACGGTGAGGTGAGTCGTCGGCACCAGAGTCCCCGGTCTTCTCCTGTTGGAGGCCGCTCCTCGTTGCTGCCCCAACGACAACAGAGACCCGACAGAAAAGGTCGGGTCTCCCGTGCAGGGAGAGCTTCAAAAGTTACCCCCTCCCTCCCACCCCACCCCCACCCCCCCACACACACATACCCCAACATAAAATAACAAAAAACTACATAAAAACTTAGACAAAAAATAATAAAAACGTGGACGGGCTGCAGAGGCCGCTGCTGACGAGAGTCGCGCCGCCTACCAGATGCGACTCTCGTCAGCAGTTAAGATCTTTAGCTGAAAGACATGACTATCAGAAAATAAATGCTGAAGTGCTAGAGAAATATCACCTCTGTTTCTCTTCCCACACAGGTGGGTGTATGGAACGATTCGCCAAAGGAGGTAGTTGAGACAGATACTATAACATTTAAAAGACATTTGGACAGGCACATGGATAGGAAATGTTTCGAGGGATATGGGCCATACACGGGCGGTGGGATTAGTGTAGACATGTTGGTCGGTATGGGCAAGTTGGGCCGAAAGGCCTCTTTCCACCCTCTAGTATTCTATAACAACATTTAAAAGACATTTGGACACATATTTTGATAATCAAGTCGTCAAGTCAAGAGAGTTTATTGTCATGTGTCCCAGATAGGACAATTAAATTGTAAGCATAAATACAGAACAGTTCAGTGTGTCTATATAGCATAGACCATATATATACACATAAATAAACAGATAAAGGCTGTTATAGTTCAGAGTCTGTTTGTTGGCAAGTTTAATAGCCTGATGGCCGTAGGGAAGCAGCTGTTCCTGAACTTGGATGTACCAGATTTCAGGCTCCTGTATCTTCGACCCGATGGCAGCGGACAGATGAGTGTGTGGCCAGGATGGTGTGGGTCCTTGATGATGCTGCCAGCCTTTTTGAGGCAGCGACTGTGATAGATCCCCTCGATGGTGGGGAGGTCAGAGCCGATGATGGACTGGGCAGTGGTCACAACTTTCGGCATTCTTTTCCGCTCATGGACGCTCAAGATGCCGAACCAAGCCACGATGCAACCGGTCAGCATGCTCTCTACTGTGCACCTGTAGAAGTTCGAGAGAGTCCTCTTTGACATACCGACTCTCCGTAATCTTCTCAGGAAGTAGAGGCGCTGATATGCTTTCTTTATAGTTGCATCAGTGTGCTGGGTCCAGGAAAGATCTTCGGAAATATGCACACCCTGGAATTTGAAGTTCTTGGCCCTTTCCACCATCGTCCCGTGATATAAACGGGATTGTGGGTACTTATCCTACCACTTCCAAAGTTCACAGTCAGTTCCTTGGTTTTGCTGGTGTTGAGAGCCAGGTTATTGTGCAGATACCATTTAGTCAATCGGTCGATCTCACTTCTATACTCTGACTCGTCACCATCAGTGATACGTCCCACAACAGTGGTGTCGTCGGCGAACTTGATGAAGGAGTTTGCACTATGTCCGGCTACACAGTCATAAGTATAGAGTGAGCACGCAGCCTTGAGGTGCTCCCGTGCTGATTGTTATCGAGGCTGACACATTTCCACCAATACGAACAGACTGTGTTCTGTGAATGAGGAAGTCGTGGATCCAATTACAGAGGGATGCGCAGAGACCCAGTTCTGGGAGCTTGGTAACCAGCTTGGAGGGGATGATCGTATTAAATGCCGAGCTGTAGTCAATGAATAACAGCCTGACATATGAGTTTTTGTTGTCCAAGTGGTCCAGAGCGGAGTGGAGGGCCAGTGAGATCACATCCACCATTGATCTGTTGTGGTGGTAGCAAATTGCAGTGGGTCGAGGTTCGTGTTGAGGTAGGAGTTGATACGCGCCATAATCAACCTCTCAAAGCACTTCATCACCACAGGCGTTAGTGCCACTGGTCGATAGTCATTGAGGCACGTCACCTTGCTCTTCTTGGGCACCGGTATTATTGATAGGAACGGTTTAAAGGGATATGGGCCATATGCAAGCGGTAGGTCGGACTAATGTAGATGGGGCATGTTGATCAGCATGGGCAAGTTGGGCTTAAGGGCCTGTTTTCGTGCTCCATGACTGTATGACTCTAAAATGAGGAAAAGTAATGGATGTGGCGAGAATTCAGATGAATGTATCCCGTCAGGACTCCAGCCCACCATGGATATAAGAAGAGCAGCATTTAAATTTGTTTACTTCAGCAGAAAAATAAATGTGATTACCATAAAATTGATCAAAATATTCCATTCTTAAACTTGAAGTGAAATTCTTTGCCAATTGTTAGGTTAAAAGTTCTTACCCACACAGGCTCGTCCAAAGTCTTGGAAACCAGGCAGACATGCACAGGTTGGCTTCCCTGCATTTTCCACGATGCACTGAGTGCTGTTTCCACATTGAAGGGTCTTGCAAGCAGGCATCTCTGAGATAAATCAATAGATATTAATTTTCAACCCTTTACAATGAGCCGAGTTTTAGACCAAGAGTTAAGGCAATTGTCCCACCAGATCACCAACACAATCTCTCTGAACTTGGGCCATTTTTATGCTTTGAACAGATAAATAATTTTGTTCATGATCCACATTATCTTTCACTAATATTATGAAAGATGTAAACACCGCTTGCAAATTACTGGTAAACATGGATTGTAATTCATTCTAATCTGCTACACATGGCACACGGGATCTCTGCGGTAGGATTTTGATTGTGCATTTATATCTTCCTGTGATCTCTGGGCATTGAAGAGAGTTGGCAACAAAACACATGATTTTCCATTGTGGGTGCCCCTGGCAGCCAAGTGTTTCCACAACCAGGCATTGCCAGGTCACATACAGAGTCACGTTCATTCTACACTTACTACAATATCTCTCATTTCCCATATGAAAAATGTTAAATCAATAGTATTAAAGAACAGAAAGTGCTGGAGTAGCTCAGCAGGTCAAGCAGCTTCTCTGGAGAACATGCAGAGGTGATCCATGTTCTCCAGAGATGCTTCTTGACCTGCTGAGTTACTCCAGCACTTTCTGTCCTTTTGTGTATTCACCAGCATCTTCAGTTCCTTTACTCTACAAAGCAACTGTGTTTATTTTTCCACTTCCCATATCTGTCTCCCATTTAATGAGGCAGAATTTTTCTTTTACATGGAATGTTCCTCAGAGGAGGGTGAAGTGACTTTTATCTCACTGATCTACAAACGTTCAAAGCCAACGGACAGATGTGTCAACAAGATGCACCTTGCTATCCAGATTTCACAATCGGGTGCCTGCCATCATAATTAACAATGTCTTGAGCACCAAAGTGTCAGGACTCAAGAGTGTTTAATTGCCATAGGTACCAATGAAATTCTTAGCAAAAAGGTACGAGTGACTTCAAATGTGTGTTAAAGTAACCAAATCCAATAATACCTTTCAGTAGGCTTAGAATAGGACTCACCCCAGCTGCCGTCTTTCTACAATAATCTTCAAATTAACACGTGACAAATTTTGGCACTCTAAGTAATATTGCAGTTTTTTTCTGAAACATAGCTTTACAAAAAACTGTGGGAAAAACGGAAATTTGCAACTGTGCCAATAAACCCTCTCTCAACAGACTCCATTAATTTAATTATCTCATTGGAACCATTCTTTTCCCATTAATTCACAGGATGTGGACATGATTGACAAGGCCAGCATTGATTGATCAGCCCTAATTGCTATTGAGAAGTTGATAACAATCAAATGTGCCTCTCTCATTCATTCCAAGTCCAATAACTTAACTATCGTGGTGCAGCAATCGTTTGGATAAACAAAACTGATGGTGATGCAAAACGGACAAAGTCCCAATTCCTGATAGAATTCTGAATTTCTGACGAATCCCAATTTCTGCAGAAGGATCTCGACCCAAAACGTCACCCATTCCTTCTCTCCAGAGATGCTGCCTGTCCCGCTGAGTTACTCCAGGATTTTGTATCTATCTCAGGTTAACATTGAATTGGATTAAATAACCTGAAAGGAGGTAATCCTGCCTCCATCTCGGTGCCTTTAACTACGAACATCCAGAAAGAACACTTACCTTGTTCACATTGTGGCCCGGTGTAACCAGAAAAACAAATGCAGCTTCCATCTCCAGTAATCCCATTGTTGCAGATTCCATGAACACATTTGCATCCTTTGGATAAACAACAATATAGTGAAACACAGTGAACATCAGTCTAAATGTTCATTCCTACTGCCATCACATTTTCACATGCCCAATCTGAAGTGCATTTAAGACAAGTCTGCCAACATTATTTTCCAACATTAAGTGACTCCATTTTAAATTTTGAAATATCACACAACCCCAGAAGCCAACTAAAACAAAAGAGCTGTCAAAAATATGAACATTTTCAAAGATAGATAGATTCTCGATGTGTTAGAGGTTATGGGGAGAAGGCAGGAGAATGGGGTTACGAAGGAGAGATTGATCTGCCATGATTGAATGGCAGAGTAAACTTGATGGGCCGAATGGCCCAATTCTACTATTCCTTATGACCTTATGAAGTAGGTTAGAGTGTACAGCTTCTGCCATGTAACACAATTAGCTCCACTGATCAGAGGACAAATTCTCAGCAATAGACTGCATGACAATTGACGTATGGATCAGGAAGACAACAGCTATTGATGCTCAGTCTTTCTGTACTGAATTATCTCCTTACAGGATGGCAAGAATCAAGACTGGCTAAGGTGGGTCCCTTAGCGACACTCGTTACACACAGCACCAGTCAGGTCGCAGAGGATGCCAACTAAACAATTTCAACTTGTGTTGAGATTGCACCCGCAAGGATTGTGATGGAATTGGCCTATATTGATTGCACTGATGTGAAAGTTATAAGAAAGTAAACATATTAACAAGCTTCCCCCCATAAAGGTAGTATGGGTTGAAACCTCCGTCTGGTATTCTGTGGGACTGGCACGTTTAGAATTGTAGTACAGAACTATACTAATTAACTCATTCTAACCAAGATCCAACTATGATCTACAATTAATTACGATCTGTACTAATCTACAGCTAATTAAAATGAACCAATGCAACTTTTGCAATCTTAACTGACAGTGATCTTAGCCAAAGATTTTTCATACAAATGGTAACCTTGGTTTGTGAACGTTTTTCGGAACCCTTACCTAACCCGGGGAGTGTCTATTCCCTTAAAAAGAACAGTTCCGTTGCTCAGTGAAAGACGATCAGTGGCAGCTTTTGTGGCCTGGCAGCACTCAGGTCCCAGAGGATGCCAACTCAAGATTCAACTTGTATTGAGATGCAACCCGCGAGGAACATGATGGGCTTGGCTCACGTTCATTGCAGCTGCCAACACTTGGCTGTTCAGCTGCAGAGAGAGTTTCTCCGCATCACTGGCAGTCAGACAGCAGTAACACTCGTGATGGATCGCACGGAGAAGAGAGACGTTACAAGAGAGAGCTCCGAGATTTTCACAGATGCAACACTGATGGACACATAACTGAGGTGGTTATCGAGAAGGGAAGGTCTAACGTGCCAGAGTTATTGGGGGAGTGGGGGAGGATTAGTGTAACCGAAGATCTCACACACGCTCCGCCACTTCAACCTGGACTTCCACTGTTACGCTGATGACACCCAGATCTACCTCGGCACCAAATCCCCCCACAACCCCCCCCCTCCACCCCTCCCATATCAACTCCTGTTTGTCAGCTATAAAAACCTGGATGCAACATAATTTCCTCAAACTCAACAGCGATAAGACAGAATTCCTCCTCATAGGCTCCAAATCCACACTCAGCAAAATCAATAACCCCACTCTCACCATCGACGGCACCACTGTCTCCCCATCTCCCCAGGCCCGCAACCTTGGCGTGATCTTTGATTCCACCCTCTCCCTTGAGCCTCACATCCGCCATGTCATTAAAACCTCCTTCTTTCATCTCCGCAACATCGCCAAACTCCGACCCTCTCTCACACCTCCCGCTGCTGAAAGACTCATCCATGCCTTCATCTCCTCCCGACTGGACTACTGCAACTCACTTCTCCTTGGCATCAGCTCCACCTACATCAACCGACTCCAACTGGTCCAGAACGCAGCCGCCCGACTCATCACCCACACCAAATCCTGGCATCACATCACTCCAGTCCTCAAACAACTTCACTGGCTTCCCATCTCCCACCGGATCAACTACAAAATCCTGATCCTCACCTACAAAGCCCTCCACCATCTGGCCCCCCCCCATATCTCACTGACCTCCTCTCCCCCTACCAACCCTCACGGTCCCCCAGATCCACATCAGCCGGTCTCCTCTCCATCCACACGTCCACCCTCCCACAGTTTTTGGGCCAGCGCCTTCTTCCGGGCAGCTCCCAGGCTCTGGAACTCCCTCCCCCAACTGATCCGCAATTCCGTGTCCCTCACCATCTTCCAGTCCCGCCTCAAGACCCATCTCTTCACCTCTGCCTATCTAGCCCCACGTCCCCCTCCCTTTTCATCTGTGCATTAATTCCCTCATATTGTGGTTTGTATTGAATGCTGTCTTTACTTTGTGTACTAGTCATGTCTTTACTATTTATTTCATTCCCCTTACATGTTTTTCCTCTACCTGCTAAATTTTTGTAAGGTGTCCTTGAGACTCTTGAAAGGCGCCCATAAATAAAATGTATTATTATTATTATTAATGCTCTGATTTATAAAGGCCGCAACCAAAAAGTTGGTCTTGTCAGTATTGGCAGGAGGGGGGCGGGGGAAACTGTTTTAAATCTCTTCCCTGTCCGGGAGACCCGACTTTTTCCCTGTCGGGTCTCGGCTGTCGTTGGGGCCTAGCACCGTGGAGCGGCCTCCAGCCTGAACGACCCGGGGGCTCGGGAGACTGCGGAGCTGCGGATCTGCGGACTACTCACCATCGTATTGTATTGTATTGTATTGTATTGAGTAGGCTCAAGTTATCTGCTCCAGAAAAAACTCTGTTCAATGGGGCAGAATGGTAGGAAATTTCACTGATCTCACCAGAATGTCAAAGTCAGCTCCACGCTACTCTAAATAATGCATTTGGTTTCTGTAACGTACAGACAGACACACACACATCTCCCCAGATTCCAACTTTGGTTTGGGGTGGGAAGGGGAGGGTGTGTGCGTGTATGAGTGTGAGTGTGTGTGAACATTACAGAATGCAAATGCATTGTTTAGAGTAGTGCCAAACACTCAAGGGCATTGACCACTCACACCCTTGTGTGTTATCAGGATAACGTCACATTTATTCAATAGCCTCATCTCTTCTTTCTAGGCTGCAACAGTGTAAAGTGTAAAGATGGTGGGAAGACCCTTGCAAGTGCAGTGTCGGGCCAGGTTAAAGGTGAGGCCCTGCCCACTGGGACCAAAGGAAAAGCAAGTCGAGTCCACATCACATCTGCCAGGTGTGCTGTTTGTCAGAGTTCAGTGTGAATAGAATACTCTTTCATATTGATCAAAAAGTACACACCTTTTTTCATTACTATGCATGCTGCTGCATTGCCATAGTTAGCTTGGGCACAGTGCACATGTTAATTTGAGATTACGAGATCAGGCCATTTTTACAGCTTAAACTGAAGCGGGCAGAGAATGTGGATAATGATGATGGCCAAAGTCAGTACTGGCTGTGGACACCCCCAGAACACCGCCTCAATAATTGGCACCTACATGGGTTGGCGAGACAGATTGAAGGGGTTGTGTCATTTGGGGATGTGCCGGCACTAGAAGCAGAAGGAGGCCATCACGCCCTCGAGCCTGCCCTGTTATTCAACACGATCATGACACATCTTTGTTCTCAGCACCATTTTCCTGTCCTATCCACATCTCTCAATTACTGTAATAAGCCAAATTGGAACAATCTCCATTTTTGAATGTCCCCATAACACCCTGGGATTAAAAATGTCACTGATTCACAAGTCTTTATGAGAAAAATCTAGGTCAGGTCGGGGGGGGGGAGCTCCCCCCGCCACAGGTACCATGTAATCCCGTGCTACCTGCTCCATGGCCAGATAGCCGATGACTAAACCATCTCCCCCACCTGGTCTACCAGGAGAGGAGGGGGCTGTGGACCCCCAGCAGGACCAAAATCAAGACCTGACAAAGGGCGGATGAGCTTCTAGCGAACCAACGGCCATCCACACTTCAGTAGAAGTTGCGATCACTGCCGTACATAGAATTGTAAGGAATGATGATAAAGCACGCACACCAAAACCCTATACTTCCAGCCGAAGTCCGCAGGAGCTGGAGGACGGAGATGTGTGTGTGTGCGTCTGTCATCTTTCACGTTGTAAACCGGCACCACTGCGTCACTAATGTTTTCAACGATGATGAATTGTGACAAGAAATCTCTCATCTCAAAACTTACAATAAACCAAAGAAATGTCCTTGATTTCCTTGATAGTATAATAATTGGGAAAAATTAATATTACAATTTTGGAGAAACCCAACAACCACCACAATTAAAATGTGGATTATGGAAATGTCTGGGACCTTACACTTGGAAAAAATTAGACTTGGCTTAATTGACAAATCAGAACTATTTGCTAGAATATAGTTTCCATTTATTGATTTTCTGAAAGGGTAAATTGGTTCAGCACAGAAGCTTGACTGAAACTTGAGTCCACGATCAGATGAATAATTACACTTTATAGTCTACGGACCTATCTCCAAAATTGTGTTATTGGTAATCTCTTTTATTGATTTTTTTCTCCCTCCCTTCTCTCTATAACTCTAACTTAAAAAAAAAATCTATAAAAAATAAACAGAAGCTGTGTTAATATGTAACTGGTAACCAAATCGTGTCTTGGTTATAATATGTTTATGCTTCTAATAAAAATATATTTTTTTTAAAAAGTGACAAGAAATCTCTCATCTCAATCTTAACTGACCAACCTCTTAATTTGATCCCGTTCATAGCTCCTCAGCCAAACGACTCATAAGAGATTAGTATACAAACTTAAAGCACATGGTATTGGGGGTTCAGTATTGATGTGGATAGAGAACTGGCTGGCAGACAGGAAGCAAAGAATAGGAGTAAACGGGTCCTTTTCAGAATGGCAGGCAGTGACTAGTGGGGTACCGTAAGGCTCAGTGCTGGGACCCCAGCTATTTACAATACATATTAATGATCTGGATGAGGGAATTAAATGCAACACTCCAAATTTGCAGATGACATGAAGCTGGGGGGCAGTGTTAGCTGTGAGGAGGATGCTAGGAGGCTGCAAGGTGACTTGGATAGGTTGGGTGAGTGGACAAATGCATGGCAGATGCAGTATAATGTGGATAAATGTGAGGTTATCCACTTTGGTGGCAAAAACAGGAAAGTAGACTGTTATCTGAATGGTGGCCGATTAGGAAAAGGGGAGATGCAACGAGACCTGGGTGTCATGGTACACCAGTCATTGAAAGTAGGAATGCAGGTGCAGCAGGCAGTGAAGAAAGCAAATGGTATGTTAGCATTCATAGCAAAAGGATTTGAGTATAGGAGCAGGGAGGGTCTACTGCAGTTGTACCGGGTCATGGTGAGACCACACCTGGCAGTTTTGGTCTCCTAGGGATAGACTTGGTTTGTACTCGCTAGAATTTAGAAGATTGAGAAACTTATAGAAATCTTATAGAAACTTACAAAATTCTTAAGGGGTACAGGCTAGATGCAGGAAGATTATGAGTTAGGATGATCAGAAAATCATTTTTTTTTTACACAGAGAGTGGTGAATCCCACAGAAGGTGATCATATCGAATTATCCCTGGTGGCTAAAGGGATAGGGAAGAGAGCTGTTCCTGAACATGGACATGATAGTTTTCAGGCTCCTGTACCTTCTTCCCGATGGTGAAATGAGTGTGGTCAGTGTGGTGCGGGTGATATGACAATCAAACACTCTTGACTCGAGTTACATAAAAGGCCTCGACCGAAGGTACTGTTCAAGATTGCTACCAGCGGTGTATCTACTGGACGCACATTAAATGATTTACTAAATTGTTAAATTCCACAACTTGCACTTCCTGCTAGGTTGAGGGCAGTGAGGGCTTTGGCAGGTCCTTGACCAGTTTCAGTTTTGGAACTGTTATATGAAATGCCGCCCAAATGGAAAAATAAGCAAATAGTGCACCTTTATTTGGCGTCTGCTGGTGACAGTTGTCTTCTGGTGGTAACTTCTCCAATTTATGTCGGGCGGATGCAAAACATTCATCACACAACGACTGACAAGGGAAAATACTCAACATAACATGGTTTACAATTGGCACAATTTCACCAAGAAATGATTGAGCTACATTTCTCCCTCATTGAGATGGTTTTGGATCACAGAAGGAGTACAGAAGGATACAACACAATTTCAAACAGTGATGCTGTTTTGCAGAATATATTTAGTATTTGCCTTGGAAAAGTGTAGGTGACCATGAGCAGAGAGTGAAGACTGTCTACATGGCCCTCCCTCCACCCAAACAAACATTCTAACCTTGAACAAGTTTTATCTTAACTCTCCTTCCTCCATGTCAAAAAAGCTTTACTTTCTTTTCCCGGATTTTCTATTTGTTTTTGAAAAGTTGTTGTTCCATCTGTGAGGTCGCCGGGTTCCAACAAAAGGTTATCAATTAGCTCCATGTTCTTCTCTCCCCAGATGCTTCCTGATTAAGCGAGTGTTCCCAGCTTTGACTGTTTTCATTTCTAATGAATGGAAGCTGCCACTTCATTACTGCACAACATTGCTTTCTTAACGGTTATATTAATAAACTGAGTATTGTTCATTCCACACTCAAGCAGGAAACCAGGAGCTAATGTCTCCGGGTCCTTAATTATATTTACAAGAGCACGCTTGTTTTTTGTCTTTTTTCCATCACAAGGCGGATTCAAACATTAAAAACAAAATCACCCTTAAGAGACCAATTTTGTCTTATTTTGGTGCATTTTAAAGCAAGGTCAAACTAGCAGCCTCATTTTCTTAAGAGTTCATGGCCTCTAAACTAGAAATGCATAACAATTTGTGTTTCTACAATAGTGTGAAGGAGCCTGATACAGAATGTCCTTAAACAAGGTCGCTGCTGTTGCTACTGGCAAACGTGTTGAAGTTTCGGTTTGGTCGCCAGCATTTTGCTCCTTGAGTTTTCGCCATCCTGCAGATTTTTCTCTCCCCTGTTGTTGCCTTAGCGCCTGAGGCCTGGGTTTGGCTCTGACCAACCTTGCTGGAATCCGGGTAACTGTACTCCAGCACAGACTGCAAGTGCCAAACCTTGCTGGATGGAAATCCCATCAGAATGCTTCAGGAAATGAACAAGAAGGGCCATTTCAAGACATACCATTGTCAGGTTCAATTACATCCCAGATGGGATAAACATAAAACTCAAGGTCCACTGCCACAAGTCTGCGTGTCACAAGGAATAAAAAGGCAGAATCGTCCCATATGGGGCCTCGTCCTCACCTACAGCAAACACTGAAGCACCAACACATTTTTCCGTGTCAGCAGCGCTTCTGCCAGTGTTTTGATGCTATTAAAGTTCAGTTTATTTTAGTTTGGTTTAGGCCCTTCGAATACACACCGACCAGCGATCCCTGCGCATTAACACTATCCCTACACACTCTAGGGACAATTTACACTGATACCAAGCCAATTAACTTACATACCTGTACGTCTTTGGAATGTGAGAGGAAACCAAAAATCACGCAGTCACGGGGACGGGGAGAACGTACAAACTCCGTATAGACAGCATCTGTACCCAGGTCTCTGACGCTGTAAGGCATCAACTCTACTGCTGCGCCACCGTGCCGCCCCTATTAAAGTCATTCCAAATTGTGTTATCTTCAACTGCCTGCAGAAAGACCTGCATACGAAAGGTTGCTCTCTTTGTTCTCTTCACAGTTACTATTCAACTTTTACGGCCATTTCTAATTCCATTGCTTTGTGGCGGCCATTTTTGTTTCTGCTGGGTCCGAACAACATCAGTTTAGTTCAGAGTCACAGCATGGAAATAGGCCCTTCGGCCCACAGAGCTCGGACCACACCAACCATCAATCATCCTTTCACACTAGTTCTATATTATCCTACTTTCTCATCCACAACCTACATACTGGGGCAATCTTTTTTAAAAAAACAGAGGCCAATTAACCTACAAACCCACACGTCTTGGGGATGTGGGGGGAAGGGGGGGAAAGCAGCGCACCCGGAGGAAACCTTTGTGGTGACAGGGAGAACATGCAAAATCCACAAACACAGCACCCGAGGCCAGGATCGAACTCATGTCTCTGGCACTGTGAGGCAGTGGCTCTACCACCACTAATGCTGCCCCCTGATAGGTTGTTTCTGAGTGAAGGCATTGTGGACAGGACCTCGGACAAGGTGTGGGTGATGGGCCCTTCATAGTATAGCAGATGCCCATTACCAGCCAGGAATGCATGTACTTGCTGTCTGGCATCTCAGTAAATCTCCACAGCTGACAAATGAACTCAGCATGACCCAACTTAGCCCCTGCATGCTTTCAGCAATGCTGAACGACCTGAGCTCACAAAGCACAGTCATTATTTGCAATGTTCACAGGAGTCTTTAGTTTTTAATACCAATAATGAGGCTACGCTTCCTGGTGTAGGTTAATTTGCAAATAATGGAGTTGCGTTGCACGCAGGGAGGGCTGCCCACTCCAGTGGAGCGCAAGGAGTTTTTAAAATGTACGTGGCTATGCATGCTGTTTTAACTGCTGGTTGGATAAAGCTTAACCAGTTCCAGACCCACCAGAGAGCAGCATCTAAGCCACAGGAGGCCATGGCTATTGACTGCAACCAGAACCCCCGACTTCGCAAGCAGAAGCAGGGGCACAATGAAGTCGGCAACACCACAGTGTGAAGCAAGCTAAAGAACCGCAGTGACAATAAGTCCTTTGTCTGGGGCACCTGGTTCGAGTTCAGTTCCAGAGCTCAGCTCCACACGGCCCAGTGCCACAATCCGTAGACTAGTGACCATGTAGACCCTGAATGGAGGACCCACCTAGGCACTAAAATAGGGAAACACCTGGTACACAAATTGATGCACACCCGCTGTCAGCAGGGAAATGGTCATTTTGCCTACATTCACAATCGTTACTTCACTATCCCAGCTCAAGCACAAAGTCTACATTCGCACCTCAATGTGGGAGTGAAGGGATTGTGAACTGAAGGTTAAGAGGGAAAGATAGATCAGCCGTGATTGAATGGCGCAGTAGACTTGATGGGCCAAATGGCCTAATTCTGCTCCTATCACCGATTAATTTATGAACTGTCGCCAATGGCAGCCAGCAGTTGAAGAATTAACTGCACCCCTGTCTCAAGTTGACATCAAAGATCCTCCGGCATGATTTTAAGGCGAGAGGCAGTCTCCCCCCCGTGCTCTCACTAATTCAGTCCCATCATGAATACATGGATGATCTGTTCATTATTTGACTGCTCTTTGTGAGGTTTTGTTGCCACAAGTCCCATATCAGAACTCAGTTAGTTGTAAAGCCTTTACAACACCTCGAGCTCCTGGAAAGCTCTATAGGAATAAAAGTTATTTCCTACCGACCCATTCTGGATATCAACTTCCACTAACATTGGCTCCCCATATGAGCTCCCACACACTGTTGCTGAAAGACTTGGCAAGTCCTCCTTCGAGCCAACCTCTGTTCACCAGCACTTGTATATTTCTATGACTGGACTCAACAAGCTCTTCCCAATCAAAGAAGAAATGTAAAAGATTTATTTTCCTCGATGCGGTTTAAAATGAATGTATTTTGTAAGTGTGGACTCTGGATTTTGCAGATGTACTGTGGAAAGTACGGCTGATATGGCAGCTCCAAGAGAATCGAGGACAGCAACATAACAGCCCACCCCTCCTCAAGAAGGTGGCATCTATCGTCAAGGATCCCCCTCATCCAGGCCATGCCCCTCTCTCATTGCTACCATCAGGCAGGAGGTGCAGAAGCCTGAGATCCCATGCCACCAGGTCCAGGAACAACGACTATCTCACAACCCGCACAACCTTGACAATGGAACACCACTGTCCACAACTTGCATTATTATCATGACTTGTTTTTCTAATTTACAGTTTTGCACAAATGCAGGTGGCACAGCAGTAGAGTTGCTGCCCTTCGGTGCCAGACACCCGGGTTTGATCCTGACTACCGGTGCTGTCTATAGAGAGTATGTACGTTCTCCCCATGGCTGCGTGGGGTTTTCCCTGGGTGCTCCCGTTTCCTCCCACACTCCAAGGACGTTCAGGTTTGTAGGTTGATTGGCTTCAATAAAAAACGATTGTAAATTGTCCTGAGAGTGTAGGAAAGTGCAAGTGTACAGGGGTCGCTTGTCAATGTGGACTCGGTGGGCCGAAGGGTCAGTTTCCACGCTGTATCTTGAAACTAAACTAAACACACTGCTTTCTTTTAGAAATGTTCTGTATAATTGATGTATAATTTGGTTTTGAACATTTGTCTGAGTCTATGTACCTGTGATGCAGCTACAAGCAACATTTTTCACTGTACCAAAACCATATATGTGCATATGACAATAGATAATGTTAATAACAGTGTAATGATCAGCGCAAAAATAATGTTAGGCCAATAATGTTCAGCGCTGACATTGTGCCCTGAAGGGCCTGTTCCTGTGCTGTATTTTTCTATGTTAATAAACTCAACTTGACTTGATGCCTTTCATTGGCTTTATACAATGTGTTTGTCCTGTAATCAGTACTGCACCACATATGCTGGTTATAAAGTGTCAATAGTGGCTGAAGTGACAACATACGTTTAAAAGGAATAGGGGTAGAATTAGGCCTTTCAGCCCATCTACTCTGCCATTCAATCATGGCTGATCTATCTCTCCCTCCTAACACCATTCTCTTGTCTTCTCCCCATAATGTATTGATCAAGAATCTATCTATATCTGCCTTAAAAATATCCACTGACGGCCTCCACAGCCTTCCGTGGCAAAGAATTCCACAGATTCACCACCCTCTGACTAAAGACATTTCTCCTTGTCTCCTTCCTGAAAGGACATCCTTTAATTCTGAACATATTTACCTCTAAGTCAGAAGGCTCTGTGTTTAAGTCCCATTCCTGAAGCTCAAACACAAACACACAGGCTGAGGGACTAATGCACTGTGGTAGATGCCAACCCACAGGAGGGATGTTAAGTACTCATCTGTTCTTACAGGTGGATACAAAAATATTCTATAGACTTAAATCGTGACCAATATGCAACCTGCAATGAGCTTCACAAGAAACAGAGATCTCTGCTCATCAGAATGTTGCGGTCTGCACGAGTTTTCTCCCATGTCATAAGTATTGCAATGATTGTAACACACCTTCTGGAAACCTGAATGATGAACATACAACGCAAATAATCATTTCTTTGTTCTTAGGAACAACATAATCGCGATGACATGGGGCTGCAGGTCATAGAGCCATGTTGGAACGAATATACACTACAATGCATTAGCAGCAGATGCAAACACAATAAACCGGTGGACATAAGTATTACAAAATAGATTGTCTCCCTGATTTTACAGGAACCTTGGGGCAGCAGGGTAATGCAGTGGTGGATTTGCTGTTTTCCAGCGCTGGAGACCCGGGTTTGATCCTGAAGGGGCTGTCCCACAGCGGCGACCTAATTCGCTGGTTTAGAAGAGTTTGCCCTCGACTCATACTCGCTGCATGGTCTACACGAACTCCTAGGAGGTCTTTGTAACTCTCCTTCAAGCTCGAAAGTAGTCCCTGCGTACTCGAGGCCTCAGCTAGGTCGGGGCATTTTTTTCAACATGCTGAAAAGTGCCCGCTAGTAAAGAAAGGTCGTCATGGAAAAAATCTGTATATTTTTTTACTCGTAGGTTTAGTCGAGGTAGGTCGTAGTTGGTCGTAATGCTATCATAGGTAATCGAAGGTGGTCAAAGGTAATCAAAGGTAGTCGAAGGTCGAAGACAGTCGCTGAAAAGTTGCGTTAGTGGGCCAGGCCCTTGACATTAGTTGTTGTCTGTACTGAGTGCGTAGGTTTCCCCCGGGTGCTGCAGTTTCCTCCCACACACCAAAGCCACACAGGTTTGTAGGCCAATTGGCTTCGGTAAAGATTGTAAATTGTCCCTAGTGTGTAGGATAGTACTAGTGTACGGGGATCACTAGTCGGTGCGGACCCGGTGGGCTAAACGTCCTATGTCTGCGTTGCATCTCTAAACTAAACTAATAATAATTGAGGCAATGAGATCATCAGAGGACCAACGCTGTAGCAAAACTAGTATTTCTCTTTACATTTTTATTCTGCTGCATTGTGATTATGAAAATGTTGCAGCTACACTGCAGGATACAAATAGACTCAACATTCAGACACTGGCCTTGCGTAATTTTGTGTAGACCAGTTACTCTAAGTTGTCCCTCCCAGACACTTCCTGAGTTTAATCATCAAGACTTTCCCACAGCACAAGTCATACCGGCTAAACCAGGACACATGTTTCCTGTATTGCACACTGAATTGAATGTTGGAATTAAAGAGGTCATTATGCATCTTCTTGATTCATAAGTGAACTATTTTAGACTTATCCTCTTATAGACAGACAGACAATGCATTTATTTTTCTTTGGCTTGCTTTGATTTGATTTGGGTTACAAAGGAACGGAAATATTTGTAGATGAAAATGTCAAATATTGCACAGGTGCTGTTGCAACCCACATTCATGTACTTGAGTGACTAATGACAGTTGAGAGGAGAGAGCTGAGGTGGGTCAGATTCAGATTCAGATTCAATTTCAATTGTCATTGTCAGTGTACAGTACAGAGACAACAAAATGCATTTCGGTGAGAGGTTGCATCAGGATTGAAAGTACATGGTCAGCGGACATTTGGGGAAATACACACAAAAGAAACCATAGTAAGGAAACAAAAACTCCCAATGACAAAAGTGGAATGAAGCAACTCTTTGGCAGCAACAGAGAGTGTAAATCCTCTGTGCAAAATGAGTGGCAGTTTCATTTTGTGCAATCTACCAAAATAATAAAAACAGAATGGTCTTCGTCCAACAAATAAGTAAAACAATTCGCTACTTAACAATTCGCTTCTTAATTTATCCAACTATTTAACTACATAACATACAAGTACATGTTAAGAACAAACATTGTAAGTAAATAAAGTTAGCAGAAATCACTGGGTTAAAGGATGGGGCCAATATATCCTCTGTTGATACCTTAGTTTTGTATTTGTCATATAATTCATATTTTCTTATCACATAGGTGGTGGACATTTGGCCCAAATGAATCAAGGCCACCTCTCAGACCAATCCTATAAATCTCATTTTCCCAATTATTTTCTGGAACCAATCCTCTCTCCAATGTCCATTAGTCCATCAATTCTACCCCGATTTTCTTAGCAGATAATGGAGGTAAAAATGTTAACAGTCACTAATTAACTTATTAACTAGCACATCTTTGGGATGTAGAAGGAAACTGGAGCACACATGGAAGATCCAGCCAGGGAGTACATGCAGGCATCACAAAAAGAGCACTGGGGGGTTTGGATCAGACCTGGGTCACCAGCAGTAGCATTACCTGCTGCACCAGTGTGCTGCCCCAAAGCCCAACTAGCAATGAGTGTACATTAAACCATCATTTTAACTTAAAGTTACAGGAAAGAATTGCCATACCCACAACGCAGTTGGGGCCATACGCTTTCTCATCCGCACACTCCTCACAAGCCATTCCTTTGTACTTGGGCTGCAGCAAAAGACAATCAGATAGAATTAGGTCGAAGGAAAAAAATCATCACGAATTGCCAGAAATATTATTTTATACAGGCTCTCCCAGGTTCTGCTTTTACAGGCGTCCATGAAATGATATTGTTTGCGAGTTGGAAAAAGACAAAAAATTACTCAATATGGTAACCATGCCTCTATGGTTTATAATGAATGGCAACAAAGGCACATGAGGCTCAAACAGAAGAAAATGAGGAATGGGAGATACGAGGTCTCCTGTTGTACATATGGCAGACATTGAAATGTAATAATAATATGATAGTTCGCTGTACGTCAGGGTGTCTGTAAATTGGACATCCATAACCCAGGGACTGGAGCTATGAACTTTGTTTGGAGCTTTGATATTTACATTGCACATGAGCAACATGTGTTATAGTCTGAAGCGGCAGAAATGTCCATACACGTAGCTGTATTATTGAGTGAGCTGTACTTATATTGACAATTTAAGAAAGCCTGTAAATGTTATACAGTCAGAACCTTTTCCCCCAGGATGGATATCTCAAAGACTAGAGGGCATAGCTTTAAGGCGAGAGGGCCATTGTTTAAAGGAGATGTGTGGGGCAAGCCTTTTTTTTTTTGTTAAAGAGGGGATAGTTTTAAGGTGTGAGTGGTGGGTACCTGGAACACCCTTCCAGGTGTGGTGGTGGTGGTCGCAGGTATGATAGTGACATTTAAGAGACTTTAGGATAGGCACGTGAATATGGATGGGTTGCACTTGAACCCGAGGGGGACCAATATCCTGGCGGGGAGATTTGCAAAGGCTACTGCGGAGACTTTAAACTAGAACGGTTGGGGGGGAGGGACTCAAATAGAGAAAGCTACTAGACAGTGTGTGAGGCAGGAGACAGAGAAGGGAAGCACTCAGACCCAACATGTAGGGGGGAAAGAAGAAAACAATAATAAACAGAGAATAAGAGGGGGTGGGTTTCTTAAATGTGTATATTTTAATGCTAGGAGCATTGTAAGAAAGGTGGATGAGTTTAGAGCCTGGATTGACACCTGGAAGTATGATGTTGTGGCGATCAGTGAAACATGGTTGCAGGAGGGCTGTGATTGGAAACTAAATATTCCAGGATTTTGTTGCTTCAGGTGTGATAGAATTGGAGGGGCAAGAGGTGGAGGTGTTGCATTGCTTGTCAGGGAAGATATTACAGCAGTGCTTTGGCAGGATAGATTAGAGGGCTCGTCTCGGGAGGCTATTTGGGTGGAACTGAGAAATGGGAAAGGTGTAGCAACACTTATAGGAGTGTACTAGCCTAAGTGGGACCCGTTGGGTCCCATGTTCACACGGGAGGGCTGGTCCCTCGACGCAATATTCCACCACTCCACCAATTCCAATATTGGTGGCCAGTGGGGGGGGGAGGCTTTCTGGATCGCTGGTATGGGTGTTGTTGGCTGCAGGGACTACTGGTCTCCAGAGAACTAGTATGGACATTGTGGGCCAAATGGATTCTTGGGGTGGCTGCTCAGTCCCTCAAGCCTGATGTGCTGGCAACTCACTCACGGCTGGTGGGCTGGCAGTTGATCGCGGCTATTCCTAGAAATTCCATTTCAAGCAAATGAGCCAAAAGCTGTCAAGATCAGACTTTTAGTAATACATAGATTATAGATCGCCTAATGGGGAGCGAGAATTGGAAGAGCAAATATGTAAGGAGATTGCAGATATTAGTAGTAAGCACAAGGTAGTGATTGTAGGAGATTTCAATTTTCCACACAGAGACTGGGAAACACATTCTGTAAATGGGCTGGATGGTTTGGAGTTTGTTAAATGTGCAGGATAATTTTTTGCAGCAATACATAGAAGTACCTACTAGAGGAGGGGCAGTGCTGGACCTCCTGTTAGGAAATGAGACCGGTCAGGTGGCGGAGGTATGTGTTGGGGAACACTTCGGGTCCAGTGATCACAATACCATTAGTTTCAATATAATTATGGAGAGGGTCAGATCTGGACCTAGGGTTGAGATTTTTGATTGGAGACAGGCTAACTTTGAGGAGATGCGAAAGGATTTAAAAGGAGTAAACTGGGACAGTTTGTTTTATGGGAAAGATGTGGAGGAGAAATGGAAGACATTTAAAGGTGAAATTTTACGAGCACAGAATCTTTATGTCCCTGTTCGGTTGAAAGGAAATAGTAAAAATTGGAAAGAGCCATGGTTTTCAAGGGAAATTGGACACTTGGTTCGGAAAAAGAGAGAAATCTACAATAATTATAGGCAGCATGGAGTAAATTAGGTGCTTGAGGAGTATAATGAATGTAAAAATAATCTTAAGAAAGAAATTAGATAAGCTAAAAGAAAATATGAGGTGGCGTTGGCAGGTAAGGTGAAAGTAAATCCAAAGGGTTTCTACAGCTATATTAATAGCAAAAGGATAACTAGGGATAAAATTGGTCCATTAGAGAGTCAGAGTGGACAGCTATCTGCAGAGCCAAAAGAGATGGGGGAGATATTGAACAATTTATTTTCTTCGGTATTCACCAAGGAGAAGGATATTGAATTATGTGAGGTAAGGGAAACAAATAGAGTAGCTATGGAAACTATGAGATTCAAAGAAGAGGAAGTACTGACACTTTTGAAAAATATAAAAGTGGATAAGTCTCCAGGTCCTGACAGGATATTCCCTAGGACATTGAGGGAAGTTAGTGTAGAAATAGCAGGGGCTATGACAGCAATATTTCAAATGTCATTAGAAACAGGAATAGTGCCGGAGGATTGGCGTACTGTGCATGTTGTTCCATTGTTTAAAAAGGGTTCTAAGAGTAAACCTAGCAATTATAGACCTGTTAGTTTGGCGTCAGTGGTGGGCAAATTAATGGAAAGGATACTTAGAGATAATATATATAAGCATCTGGATAAACAGGGTCTGATTAGGAACAGTCAACATGGATTTGTGCCTGGAAGGTCATGTTTGACTAAACTTCTTGAATTTTACTTGGGAAATTGATGAGGGTAAAGCAGTGGATGTTGTCTATATGGACTTCAGTAAGGCCTTTGACAAGGTTCCTCATGGAAGGTTGGTTAAGAAGGTTCAATTGTTGGGTATTAATGGTGGAGTAGCAAGATGGATTCAACAGTGGTTGAATGGGAGATGCCAGAGAGTAATGGTGGATGGTTGTTTGTCAGGTTGGAGGCCAGTGACTAGTGGGGTGCCACAGGGATCTGTGTTGGGTCCACTGTTGTTTGTCATGTACATCAATGATGGTGTGGTAAATTGGATTAGTAAGTATGCAGATGATACTAAGATAGGTGGTGTTGTGGATAATGAAGTAGATTTTCAAAGTCTACAGAGAGATTTATGCCAGTTGGAAGAGTGGGCTGAAAGATGGAGTTTAATGCTGATAAGTGTGAGGTGCTACATCTTGGCAGGACAAATCAAAATAGGACATACATGGTAAATGGTAGTGAGTTGAGGAATGCAGTTGAACAGAGGGATCTAGGAATAACTGCACAGTTCCCTGAAGGTGGAATCACATGTAGATAGGGTGGTAAAGAAAGCTTTTGGTGTGCTGGCCTTTATAAATCAGAGCATTGAATATAGAAGTTGGGATGTAATGTTAAAATTGTACAAGGCATTGGTGAGGCCAATTCTGGAGTATGGGGTACAATTTTGGTCGCCTAATTATAGGAAGGATGTCAACAAAATAGAGAGAGTACAGAGGAGATTTACTAGAATGTTGCCTGGGTTTCAGCAACTAAGTTACGGAGAAAGGTTGAACAAGTTAGGGCTTTATTCTTTGGAGTGCAGAAGGTTAAGGGGGGACTTGATAGAGGTCTTTAAAATGATGAGAGGGATAGACAGAGTTGATGTGGACAAGCTTTTCCCATTGAGAGTAGGGTGGCGGCGCTGTGAAATGGCTGCGGCTCTCCATTGCCGACAGGTCTCTCCATTGCCGACAGGTCTCTCCGTTGCCGACAGGTCTCTCCGTTGCCGACAGGTCTCTCCGTTGCCGACAGGTCTCTCCGTTGCCGACAGGTCTCTCCGTTGCCGAACCAGCAGGTCGAGGAACAGCTTCTTTCCGGCGGCTGTCACTCTACTAAACAACGTACCTCGGTGACTGCCAATCACCCCCCCACCCCCCCCCCCCCCCGGACACTTATTATTTTTTTAATTCTAATCGTTTGCTATGTCGCTCTTCAAGGGAGATGCTAAATGCATTTCGTTGCCTCTGTACTGTACACTGACAATGACAATTAAAATTGAATCTGAATCTGAATCTGGGCTCGCCTGCAGTCTGTCTGTTTTTACTTTTTTTGTGTTTTTTTTTGTCTAGTTCAGTTAAACTTTTGGTTATTAGGTGGTGTTATGTGTGGGGGGGGGGGGTGAAACAGGGCATTCTGTCTCTCCCTTCGGGGGAATGCGACTTTCCCGTGTGGGCGGCCCGGCTCTTGGCTGGAATGCGCTCCCGTTTGGGCAGCGCGGTGTGGGGCTGAGACGCTCTCGTGTGGGCGGCCCGGTGCGGGGCGGAGACGGTGTTCCGGTGGCTGAGGCAGTGTTCCGGCGGCGGCGACCTGAATCCGGGGCTCGGCCGCGGGCCAGTGGATGACATCGTCGGGAGCTCGCAGGTCACAGGCTGGTGCCTGTTTTCCGGAGCTCCCGTGGCAACAGCTGCGTCCGCTGGACTGGAGGGCGACAGCTTCGACCACCCCCGGGCCGCGGAGCTTGAACCGCGGGACTGACTTACCATCGCCTGGTGGGGTATCGCCTCAGCGAAGAAGAGGGAAGAGACAGTAACTCTAAGACTTTTGCCTTCATCACAGTGAGGAGGTGCTTGGTGAACTCACTGTGGTGGATGTTAATTTGTGTTTATTGTGTGTTGTTATTATTACATGTATGGCTGCAGGCAACAACATTTTGTTCAGACCAAAAGGTCTGAATGACAAATAAAGGATTCAATTCAAGATTCAAAGAGGACATGACTTCAGAATTAAGGGACAGAAGTTTAGGGGTAACATGAGGGGGAACTTCTTTACTCAGAGAGTGGTAGCGGTGTGGAATGAGCTTCCAGTGGAAGTAGTGGAGGCAGGTTCAATTTTATAATTTAAAAATAAATTGAATAGGTATATAGACGGGAAAGGAATGGAGGGTTATGGTCTGAGTGCAGGTAGATGGGACTAGGGGAAAATAAGTGTTCGGCACGGAATAGAAGGGCCGAGATGGCCTGTTTCCATGCTGTAATTGTTATCTGGTTATATGGAATATGTAGGGCAAGCTGGGGTATGGATCATGTACAGGCAGAGGATATTCATTTAACTCAGCAACATGTTCAGCACGGACATTGTGGGTGGAAGGGCCTGTTCCTGAGCAGGACTGTTCTGGGTTCCATGTAATGATGTGCAGCAATACCCTGCTAAATACTATGAAGACTGCTGATAGAATTGTACATGAATAAACCAATAACAGGTAACAGAGCCAACCGATTAGTTTAAACAATCTGTTGTGTAAAGTGAAAAGTCATTGATTAGCGACCAAAACAAAATTACCTCACAGAAAAAAAGTCAACGTCTTCTAAAGTATAAGGACAGGTCAGGTGTAGAACTTGTCATATTTATTAAATGAATGATGAATTTTAGAAGCCAGTGTGCTTGTTGCTACGTTCCAGGTTTGGCACAGCGAGAGCACTAACTTCTGGCCTGGTGCAACACAATGTTCAACGGATAGCAATCAAATGAATATGCTTTTAATTATAGACTTACATCACAAATACATCTTCCGTTCCCTGTTATTCCATCTGAACATGGGCCATGACCATTGCAAGGATTTACAAATCCACCAGGGCATTCTAGAATAGGCAAAATTATTGTTAAATTGATGCTAGTGCAGCTTTTAGTTTTTGGACCCAAAATACATTATGCAGTAACTTTAATCATATATTTTACATACACAGATTATATAATGGTACAACATTTTTTATTTTTTTATTTGCTGGTAATATATTTATCAGAATGACAGCAGGCGATATATTGCGAGCCTTTTCTGCAAAGTACTTCTTAAACTTAATAACATTATTGAATTATCACATTTACATAGCCAAGGATTCAACGTTGAATATTTCCCTCTTCCGTACCCTTCTTCATGTTCCGTATTAGAATCATGGATTCCAGCCTCTGTCCTACAATTAAGTACAAGGGTTCACGGCCTGCTTTTGAACGGAGTCACCAAACAGGGTTCACTTCTCTCCCAGCCTACATCAACCATTCAGCACATCGGCAATAGAGTCGATTGCATTTGATCCAACCTAAAACTAAAATGCCCTGGCTCCATGTCTCTGAAGGTACAGACAAAGATACTTCACCCTTACGGGATCATGTCAGAAGCTCGAATAAAACTTACCAAGGGTGATGGGAAGTTTTGTCAGTCTTTCTTTGCCAGCGCTGCTTTGAATTTCACTACTCATTTGGAATGTCTATTGAAGTCAGAACCTCATTGCACTAAAGTTATGCTGTTTATTGACTTTTATAAGTATCTTTGATAAGTATCCCTCAAATGTGTTTTTTTGTCATCAGTTCCATAGCTTTACTAGGTAGTTTTGTAGTTGCCTAGCTTGCATTTATTACTTCCCTATGCTTGGACAAGTTCCCTTGTGCTTGGATGAGAAACTAATAAAGGAAGAGGCTGTGTTGTTCTGTGCTCGACGTTCTGGGAATAATCTATGTTCTATGAATAATCCACCCCGTGCGATTTTCCAACAGCCATGACCACACTCAGCACTTGACAAATCTTAGTTCCTGAATGTTCATAACTTCAGAATTAGGCCATTCAGCCCATCAAGTCTACTCTGATCATGGCTGATCCATCTCAACCCCATTCTCTGCCTTTTCCCCATAACCCCTGAAACTCGTAGCAATCTAGAATCTGTCAATCTCGGCCTTAAAAATATCCATTGACTTGGCCTCCACAGCCATCTATGGCAAAGAATTCCTCAGATTCACCTCCCTCAGACCAAATAAATTCCTCCTCATCTTGTTTCCAAAGCTATGTCCATTAACTCTGAGGCTTTATTCCTGATGTCTCAGGAAAATGGACAAAATCTCACTCAATGTTTTATTTATTTGGATTTTAACACTGAAATTACTCAAAGCATCATTGATTATTTTGATTGGCAGTGCAGCCTTCTCTGTTAAATGCTTCAAGAACGTATTTACCAAATGTATTAGTTATTCTCAGTTTACTCCACATACTTTTTGGAGTCCCTTTCCGGTACTTTGGGAATATTTTGCTGATGTGTTTAATCTGCAGCTGCATTTATTTCCACTTTTCCCTGTGATATGCACCTGATCTCAATAACTGCTAACAGGTTGCTCGAAATTGTGGCCAAATTCCACACCTCCATTTTCCTTGTTTGCTATTCATATTTATCAATCTATCATCTGTGGTCGAGCACAAGATCACGTCAAAATTAATAAAGTACAAATCAAAATGACAATATTTAACGTGGTGCTATGCATCAATGGTTGCCTGACAATGCTCTACATTTCCCTTTTACATGTCCATACTTGAACTTAATTTTCAACAATTGGCAAATGAAAGAAAGTGCATGTTATAATTTGCCGAAGAGCACAGCATTTGAAAATCCAAGCCATTATTCTTCATTTTCTCACACTGTGCACTGGACTTGGCACAAATACTGATTAGCCTTGCTTTGAAAACTTGCCATTGTCAATGCAAACAAACAAACCCTGGCAATAGTGAAAAACAAAATGTGAGCCTAATTAGTCTACAACTGGTGACTGAATAAGATCTGGCTGTCAGACCTTCTACCAAAGGTGGGCATGAACAAGTCATATTGAATAAAAAAGGCCACATTGCCTCACCAGGAGGACCAATCCCTGTTCTAAGTTTCCTGTCCACTTATTACTATTTGGTCCATCAGCACAGCCTAACTTGCCGGGCATGTCCTACAACTTCTATCGCCACTTGGCCTGCCCTTCTGTTACAATCATACAACCAGAGTTGTACAACACATAGAAACAGTCCCTTCAATCTACCACATCCACCTTTTGCCCACTCACACCAATCCCATTTGCCTGCAATGGGAGAATGGTCCTGGCGATGATTGGGTTAACATATTAATATAATATCAAGGGGGGGTAGTTAGCGTGTGTGTGGGGGTGGTTAGTGCGTGTGACGCCGCATGCCGCCCTCTCTCCCTCCCCCCCCCCCCCCCCCCAACTGCAACCGGGCATTGGAGGAACAGACCCAACGGGTCTGCACTTGGTCTAGTATTATTTATAAAAATAGCTCGTATATCTGGTTATCTGCAGAGTGTCACTAGGGCAATGACAACTATGGAGCAATGATAATAAGGACAGCACAGTGGCGCAGCGGTAGATTTGCTGCCTTCCAGCACCAGAGCCCCAGGTTCAATCCTGACTATGGCTGCTGTCTGTCATGAGGTTTGTATGTTCTCCTTGTAACTGTGTGGGTTTTCCCTGGGGTGCTTTTTCCCTTTTTTCAGATTTAGTTATTAGTTTATAAAATGTTAAAATTGAAGCAGTACGAAAATTGTATAACTGTTACGTCGATTACTTTCTCGTTGTAAAATTGCTTCTAATAAAATATATATATTTAATAAATAAATAAATAAATAAATAAATGTGGTCAGATGGTCAAACAACAATCTTTAAGCCCACACATCTCCAAGACAAAATTGCCAAGTGAAAATTTGGCAACGCAGCTTATGAAAATAAAAACTGATTACATTGTTTAGTTCATCATGAGAGGAGCTGTTCAAACCTTTGTTACTCACCTAGGCAATCCTGGCTCCAGTATCCTTTGCAACACTTGGATACAGTGACGTTCTTCTTACACATATGTCTGCAACCGACTTGTGTAATTTGCTGCTCTCCACCCATGTCCACAGTAAAACTTTCAAATTGAATTGGTAATAAAACATAAATTCATTAAAATACTGGCAAGCACATAAATATTTAACAATATTTTCCATAATAAGAGTAACTTATCAAGGTGCTTTTCTAATCTGGTCTTCTAAAATGCAGAATGTAGAAACAAGGAACTGCAGCTGCTGGTTTACCAAGAAAAGACACAAAATGCTGGAATAACGGAGTATGTCAGGCAGCGTCTGTGGAGAACATGGATAGCTGATGTTTCAAGTCAGAACCCTTCCTCAGACTAACATTCTCCCGACCCGAAACATCGTCTATCCATGTTCTCCAGGGATCTATTGGTCCTGATGAAGAGTCATTGACTACCTCACTGCCTCCATGATGTTGCCTGACCCACTTTCCAAAGTTCACATCTTTTCCAGAAAAAAACTGTCAAGGCATTGGTGAGTCCAAATCTAGAGTATGGTGTACAATTTTGGTCGCCCAATTATAGGAAGGATGTCAACAAAATAGAGAGAGTACAGAGGAGATTTACTAGAATGTTGCCTGGGTTTCAACAACTAAGTTACAGAGATAGGTTGAATAAGTTAGGTCTTTATTCTCTGCAGCGCAGAAGGTTAAGGGGGGACTTGATAGAGGTCTTTAAAATGATGAGAGGGATAGACAGAGTTGATGTGGCCAAGCTTTTCTGTTTAAGAATAGGGAAGATTCAAACAAGAGGACATGACTTCAGAATTAAGGGACAGAAGTTTAGGGGTAATATGAGGGGGAACTTCTTTACTCAGAGAGTGGTAGCGGTGTGGAATGAGCTTCCAGTGGAAGTGGTGGAGGCAGGTTCATTGCTATCATTTAAAAATAAATTGGATAGGCATATGAATGAGAAGGGAATGGAGGGTTATGGTATGAGTGCAGGCAGGTGGGACTAAGGGAAAAAAAAAAGTTGTTCGGCACAGATTTGTAGGGCCGAGATGGCCTGTTTCCGTGCTGTAATTGTTATATGTTATATGGTTATAAGATACTATTCAGAGTATTTCTAATTATGAACATTTCTTTGGTTATTCTTTACACCAGCTCCTACCGGAATAAATGGGAAACGTTCTGGATATCTCCATCATATCAATCTTACCGTCAAACATCTCCTGATGATGTATCAAAACTCTCAACTGTTGAGAATAAACTTGATTGAACAGATTTATTTGACCCTACAGGACTGAGTGTCCACTCTCTAATGTTTCCATACAGGTTGTGATGACAAGCATGGCATTTGCTGCCCGTTCTAGTCTACTTGTAAATGATAGTGGTTCCTTGAATTAGAGCATTCCACATGGTGGTTAAATCACAAAGTGCTGGAGGAACTCCGTGCGTACGGGCAACCTCTGTGGAGAAGATGAACAGATGATATTTCAGGTCTTCAGACTGACATGGGGATGTTGGATACAGTAATGGATACAGTAATTGCAGGACCCTTGATGTACAGGGGAATCTTGAAGTGTAAGTCCACAGTTCTCTGTAAGTAGCAACACTTCGATAGGGTGGTAAAGGGGAATATCCCCCTCCCCTGGCTCCAAGTCCGAGGAAGTGTCTCAACCCGAAACGTCACTTATTTCTTCTCTCCAGCGATGCTACCTGACCCATTGAGTTACTCCAGCATTTTGAGTCTATCTTCGTGGTTAAGGCACACCTGCATTCATTGATCAGTTGAGTACAAGTGTTTTGGAGTCACGTTGCAGCTGCAGAAATCTTTAGTCAAGTCACGTTTGGAGTAATGAGTGCAGTTCTGGTTGCACGCTACAGAGAGGAGAGGGGGCAGAAAAGGTTCACCACGATATCGCTGGGTTGGAGACTAATAGTTACAAGGAGCAGTTGGACAAATTTGGGTTGTTTTCTCTGACTATCACAGGCTGAGGAGCAACCTGATAGAAGTACGTACAGTTATGAAAGACATGGTTGTGATCAATAGCCAAGAGTCTTTTTCCCCAAGGTGGGAATATCAGAGAGGGGAAGTTTAAATAAGGTGCAGACGGATTTATTCCACCCATATACATAAGAGAATGGTGAGTGCCTGGAAAGCTGTTGAGAGAAATGGTATATTCAGATGCAACAATATTTTAGAGGCATTTAAGCAGATACATGAAGATGGAGGGAATAAAGGGATTCAGATCATGTGCGAGCAGATGGAATTAGTTGGATTGGCATTAATTGGATTGCATACTACTTTTGCATAGTCAACACATTGCACCAGGAGGAGTGGATGTTGACTACAGTTGCAGGGAGGCTAACTGAGTGGACTTCATAACACAAGGAGTGCATCTCGAGCCATTAAAGTTGCAGCCATGTAAACAAGTTGTCAACACACCAGACTCTTGACACAAGCTGCTTAAGACTTTTGCAAGGTCAGGAAAGCATGCAGTCTCTTACAATCAGCATTTTGGTAAACATATCCACAATTCTACTCAAAATTCCAGCCAAAGGAAATCTTCAATTTGCATCAAAACTTAGTGATCAAAGATTCTTAGAATGTGATTCAGTCGGTTGTAAATGGCAGCCTTGCCTTTGACAAACCTCAGAGTATTAGTAACGTATTAAGGAAGAAAAGACTATGCCAGATTTAACTTGGCAAGATACTTTACAGCACAACCTCATGAGTATATTGTAACCAGTTTTACTAACCAGCAATTGTACAATAACTCTTATATGAATTATAAAGGAATACTTAATACCAAGATATTGAAAGAATTAACAAAATTTGGCAAGAATTAATTAAAGTAAACATAATTAAACACTAATTAAAGTAAACATAATACAAAACCATAAAATACAAAAGATGTTTTATTCTCAATTTTAACATATACCTCTCAATCTCGACTGCCTAATGCCCAAATTGTTAACATATGCAAGATTCTGGATGTGTTTTCAGTCCATTTTAATCTCTTGGATTATCTCTAAACTAAACATATTTGCAAATAAGCTCATTCCATTGGCAGAAGTGCAAGTGTGTTCAGGAAAGTTTAGTTCAGGTACAACTGGACACATTATATGTCACTATTTGTTATTAATATGTAGGATGGGGGTGTCACCGGCACTTAATGCCCATGTCCTATTATCCTTTACACAAGTTTACATGCCATCTTGTTAAACCTGCCAGTGGTGAAGTTACTCCCATAACTATATTGAGTAAGGAATTTGGATTTTAACCCAGTGGCATTTAGACAATAGACAATAGGTGCAGGAGTAGGTCATTTGGCCCTTCGAGCCAGCACTGCTTTAAGTCGCTGCAGTGCTTTCTGTGTATGATGCGCACTGCATCAGGGGCAATTTACTGATGGAGGTACTCAGCAGGTCAGGCAGCATCGTGGAGGCAGTGGGAAATTCAATGACCCTTCATCGGGACCAAGAGTATAGCCAGGCAAGAGAGCGAGAGAGATGGGTAAAGCAAGGACTTGCAGCGATAGGTGAGGAGTTGGATGTGTGGGGCAGACATAGGCAGGTGGGGAAGGGCTGGAATTGGATGACAGGTGTGGAGGTGAGAGTGAGTGAGAGTTTGGAAGATGAGGAGTAATAGATACTGGAAAGTAAGTAAGGAAGGTGATAACTGGAATTAGATGAGGGAGGGATAATGGATTGTTAAAGTCTATGTCCAGGGGCGAGGGTTTGGGGTGAGAATCACACAATGGGTGAAATCTTGGGTGAAATCAAGCCTCTTGCCCTACACTCATCCAGAAAAAGAACATGCTACCACATTCCTAACTTGTAGGTTGTACAAGGTGAAAATGTCATGGGTGGTTAGGAGAAGAGTTATTCATTGCAAATTCCAAGCAGCTGAGCGAGTTAGAGAAGCAGCATTAATCTGGATGGTCCAGTTAGGTTTTGGGTTAACAATGACCTCTGGGATGTTGCTGGGGATAATCAAGTGATGCGATGCCATTGAGTGACAATGTAATGAACGCCACTGGCAATCCATTCCCCTCTTCAGTGATGTGAATGGGACCAGTGTTTACCACCTCGTGCCTGAAAGTTGTCCAAGTATTGTGCAGTTCTGCACAGTGGCACAGCAGATGGAGCTGCTGTCTCACAGTGCCAGCAACCCAGGTTCAATCCTGAGCCCCGGGTGCTGTCTGTGTGGAGTTTGCATGTTCCTCCATGGGTTTCCTCCGGGTTCTCCAGTTTTCTCCCACATCCCAAAGACGTGCGGATTTGTAGGATAAATGGCCTCTGTAAAATTGCTACTAGTGTGTAGGGACTGAATGAGAAAGTGGGATAGTATAGAACTAGTGTGAAGGGGTGTTCAATGGTTGTCGTGGACTAAGTAGGCTATGTTATTTCTGAGCTAAATCTATTGTTGCATACTGGCATAGGCTGCTTCTGAGCAGTTGCATAAGGAATTGAACAGCTGCTGATGATCATATAAACTCCTCCTCGTGAAGTTATTTCTCCTTGATTACCGTCGCCTTCAGTGCACTGGTCCAAATAAATGACTCGACAATCTCATTGTAAATGCCTACTACCTACGTCTTGGCTAGCTGCAAATGGGAACGATATTTGCTGATGTAAGGGGATAACTGATACAAACGTTTCTTTCAGATCAAATATAATATGGCATGATCGACAATCCGTAGTCTTTTTTTTTAACTCAACATTTATTGACATAACAAAATACACATACAGACAAAACGGAGAAACACACAAAAGACAATCGCAAAATGACAAAATACAAATCACCTATTAGCATTGTATCAAATCCTCTTAACATTCTATCATAAAAGCATCTTATTAACAGGCACCAGAGCAAGCTCATCCATTCATATCCTTAATCAATCTTGGCATTTGTAATAGTACCGGTTTCCATATAATATTAAAGGCATCAGTCCTCAACTGGAGTTTAGCAGTTATACTTTCCATCAAGTATACATTTTTCAATCTTTCTCTCCACTGTTGAACATTTGGTGGCATTTCCTTTCTCCATAACGCTGTTATCATCTTTTTAGCAATCAACAGCATCACCCCAAGCAAATATTTCTGATTTTGAATATCTGTCTCTGCTGGAGTATCTCCTAATATGAAACAAGCCGGTTCCAAAGATAGATCCACTCCCAGAAATAATTTAATCTCTACCTGGATGTCTCTCCAGGATTGGTACAATTTGGGACAATCCCCAAAAATATGTGTGTGATCACCAATCTTCCCACATTGTCTCCAGCATAAATTTGAGGTGTTACTGTATCTTGCCAGCACTAGTACTGTATCTTGCCACCACCAGTACTGTATCTTGCCAGCACTAGTACTGTATCTTGCCAGCACTAGTACTGTATCTTGCCAGCACTAGTACTGTATCTTGCCAGCAATCTGTACAGTCTGTGAGGTATAAGTTTCAAAAGCACCAAAACGGCTTTGGACACCCAACTGGATTGTGCCAAAGTTACACCGTGAAATATTCCCGCATTTGGAGATGTACCCAGGAAATTCCAGGCAGCAGCCTGGGTCTTCCTCGAATGTTAGTGTAGAAAAAATTTAAAATAGTGGCATTAATTGAGATAAATGGGTGGTCAGCATGGACTCAGTGGGCCCAAGAGCCTGCTTCAGTGCTCAGTGTCCCTGTGATTCTACAACTCTGCTTTATTCGAGCCTGTAGCCATCGCACTGGTCCTGTGAGCTTTCACATTGATGGCTGTTGTTTGGATGGCTTTCACCAGTATTTCATCAACAGTTCTGTGATCAAATAACACCTGGGCCAGGTGCAGACACTTTCCTTCCGGGTGATGGCGATGGTACTTGCTGCACTTGCTTCTCACTTTGAAGATTATGTACACTTGCAAAAGTTTAGCACCCGGAACAAGCTGATGTCTTCTTTCCACAAGTAAAATTCTGTCCTTGGGATACAAGCATTTGATACGAGTGCGGAACAATGGGCAATAGCTTGCAATTGAATGGAAACACCAGAATGTAATCCTTAGGATTTAACTCATTTAAGTGTAACAGTAAGAATCCTCTCTACCTAGAGGCTACCTGTATGTCAGAATCCAATCCCCTTCCTTGTGAATCACTGCTCCCTTGCAATGTCCAGAGTGGAGGCAAAAAGTGTAAACACAAACATGAGGCCTTGCTAACTTACAGAAGGGCTATGATACCACAGAAAAGTACAGACTTTTAGTTATTGCGTTAATTGAAGCAAAAATTGACTGAGGGGAGACTCAACTGAGGTATACAAAATCAAACCTAGACAAGATGAACAGGAACAACTTATTTCTCTTAATTAGAGACGTCAATAACTGCAGTTAGACGCAAAAAGCTGGAGTAACTCAGCAGGTCAGACAGCATCCCTGGAGAAAAGGAATAGGTGGCGTTTCGGGTCAAGTCCCTTCTTCCCACTTCTTCGGTTTAAATCAGCATCTGCAATTCCTACTCAATATACTGTAACTCCAGACATAATTGGCAGAAGAAAGGAGGGATAGTAGTTGAGATGTGGAGGGAAGAAGGGAACTTGGGAGAAACTCTGATGGCATTTACAGCATGGACTAGTAGGGCTGAAGGGCCCGTTTCTGTGCTGCGTGACTACATAAGAGTGCTGGCTGAGCATTTACAGGTGTAGAATCCACCAGGCCCAAGAATGAATACTGGAATCTGGGACTGAGCCAAATCCAGCTCTTATTTTCAACCAGGATGGGTATGATAATCTGAATAGTTTCTTCTGTGCCATACACTCATTGTTTTCAAAAATAAACTTTATTAATTCATAATTTTTTTTAAATACGGTGTAATACTCTTGCTCAGTGTGCCCACACATTCAATATTGCGGGTATAATCCCCATCATATTCACATATCCCTTTTTCCTGACACGGGGGGGTACACAATGGTGCAGCTGGTAGAACTGCTACCTCGCATCACTAGAGACCTGGGTTCAATCCTGACCATGAGGGCCATCTGTGTGGAGCGTGCACGTTCTCCCTGTGACCACGTGGGTTTCTTCCAGGTGCTCTGGCTTCCTCCCACATCCCGGACTTGCAGCTTTGTAGGCTAATTGCCTTCTCTAATTTGTCCCTGGTGTGTAGGCAGTGTATGTGAAAGTGGGAAAGGAGAACCAGTGTAATCGTGTGATTGATGGTCAGCATGGTGGGCCAAAAGGCCTGTTTCCGAGCTGTATCTTCCAATTAATCCTTCGTTAGCACCACTGCAAGTAATGTGTCCCCAGGGATGATATCCCTTGTCTTGTTTAAGGTCATAACGGATAGGTATAGAATTAGGCCATTCGGCCCATCAAGTCTTCTCCGCCATTCAATCATGGCTGATCTATCTCTCCCTCCTAACTCCATTCTCCTGCCTTCTCCCCATAACCTCTGACACTTGTACTAATCAAGAAAGTAGCCAGTTTGGGGGGGGGGGGGGGGCAGTTTGGGGGGTTTCCCCCAGATTCAGCCTCTCAATGCCCAGTAGCACTAGGACCCTAGAGAGTGGTCCTCTACCACAGAGCCTTGCCGTTGGCTGTACCGAGCTGCCATCATGTACTGCTGCAGTTTGGATGGGCATGTCTACAGCATTCCTTTACGGACATTTCACTGTGCTAGAAAATCGACAAGCTTCATTTAGACCAAAGAGAGTCTTTCACAGAACTGCTGGTCTCGATGTTCATCTCCAAGTGTGTCTCTGGGGACAACCCATCAATCTGCAAGTCCTCCTTGCATCTTTCACCAGACCCTCTTAGCAAACCCACGTTCTGCAAAGAGCTGGGAATCCTTTTTTTTTGTATTTCAAAAATAAAATAGATATATATAAAATACAAAAACTACAAAAACTGTACAAATATTTTTTGGGCCTATACATTCAATAGAGTCATACTCCATGGATGGCTCGATTGTAATCATGTTTTGTCTTTCACGGACCAATCTTTGTTAATCCATAGCTATCCGTTCCATCCAATCCTTGTTGCATGTTTCAACCCCTCTGCAGGTGGTCGGACTGGTTGGTGAAGTGGATCAAGGGCCAGCTGAGTAATGGATGAGCGCGGGCGGCACTGTAGTTCACTCTGGTTCAATCTGCAGACCCACCGTGGATCGGAGCAGACGGCGGCAACATCGTCCATGTACAGGGAGGTTTTGTTCCAAGTGCCCCACCACCCAGCAATATCACCCCTCATATGCTCTTTCCCTTCCTGATGGATTTAGCAAAGGGTTTGATACAGCCAGGCATGGAAATCAATATAAATATATGGAGGGGACCGGGGGACAGGGGGGACACAATTTCTTGGCAGCCACGCGCGCATGCGCACACTCACACTCGCGAGGCTTCGGAGACTCAATCCAGTGCTAAATGCAGCTCAACTCTGCCTGGCTCGCCGGGTTAACCTACAGCCCTGCCTGGACTGACGGGACACCAGCGCTGCTTCTCCACGCTGGCTGTAAACCTGGGCCATATTTCCCGCAAGTCCAGGCAGGGCTGTAGGTTAACCTGGCGGGACAGGCAGAGTTGAGCTGGGTTTTGCGCTGTTTCTCTGCGCTGGCTGTGGGCCTGGAGGCACCGCTCCAGTCTGACTCCCGGTGGGGACGGGACAGCGCCGGAGAGCCGGGATCGATCCTGGCTGCGGGTGAGGCGCAGGTCTGTGCCGAGAGTGTTTTGGCACGTCTCCCTCTTCCAATCACCGCGCTCTATCCCCAGTGCCACCCCCCCCCCCCCCCACTCCTCCCTCCTCCAATTATGATCGCGCTGAATCACCATGTCCCGCCCCCATTGCCTGCTGACCGACGTCTCTCTCGTCCAATCGGCGCCCTCGATCAGCAGTCCCACCCCCACTGTCTTGCGGAAAGCGGAGATTTCACCTTTTAAAGTACGGATTACAAAAATCATCCCCCACGATCGTCCCCCACCACTCAAAACAAAGCGGGGACGTGTCCCCCCCTGGGATTTCCGCCCTGGATACAGCACCCAAACAAGAGAGGAGAGAGTGAGCAACCTTGCCTGACTCCAGACCTGATGGGGAAGATGTCCTTTTCGCACCCACTGATCTGGACTTCACTACAGATGTCTTTGTAGAGCATTTGGATTCTCTCCCCAAAGCCTACTTTGGAGACCACATCCATCACATACAAAGACAAAGAGCTGGGCAAACATCTCCATCATTCCACATTTGCCAGCACGTCATGAACTCTCCCACGTACAAAACACACCCTCACTGCTGCCCACGAATACACTTGTCACCCATGGTGAGATGTAACCGGAAGCAGCAGCTGGGAATAATAAACTATCGGCAGAGAAACACCCCCCAAAACTTGCTAAAATGAGAAATCAGCTGAGCTAACCAAATATAATCTCTGAAGAAGGGTCTCGATCCGAAACGTCACCTAATCCTTCTCTCCAGAGATGCTGACTGTCTCGCTGAGTTACTCCAGCATTTTGTGTCTATCTTCTATAATGTCCCATCATTCTTTTAAAAATGTAAACATCTCCATTATGGAACAAAGAAACTAATTCCCAAGGTTACTGTGACACAATTTTCTGTGGCAGGACAATAGCTGGAAGTGAAGTCCTGTGCACTTAAATACAAGATTCTGAAATAACCTCCCTCATTCTTGATTTCCATGATAACGATCTTCAAACATTTACTTAGATACATAGACAATAGATGCAGTAGTAGGCCATTCGGCCCTTTGAGCCAGTACCACCATTCAATGTCATCATGGCTGATCATCCACAATCATTACCCCATTTTTGCAATGCCATTTCTTCTTGGTCCCAAAATTGCCCGTTTCAAACCTTGTGCATCCTAATAGCAAACTCATGCACCCCACAAATTTGGTTCTGCATCACCACCACAGCCTTGGCAAACCAAGCTACAAAATACAGCAAAGACAGACACAAATGCTAGAGTAACTCAGTGGGTCAGGCCGCATCTCTGGCAAAAAGGATTAGGTGACTTTCTGGCTTGAAACACTTCAGTCTGTTCCAGTCTGATAAAGAACCTTGACCGGAAAGGTCACCTATTCCTTTTCTCCAGAGATGCTGTCTGACCCGCTGAGTTACTCCAGCGTTTTGTGTCTATCTTAAAGTTTAAACCAGCATCTGCAGTTTCTTCCTCTACAATATACAGCAGCAATATTCCCCATACCAATTTCATCATTCTGCTATAACCATGTGATATATTTTACTCAAATATACTTTTAGATTTAGACAAAATGGTAGATCAAATTATGGAGGCTTAATAAGACCTCAGGAGTTGATATCGATGGAAATTACCTGCAGTCTTGAATCCCGATGCCTTGTCCAACCTTCTGGAAGCCACGAGGGCAGAAGAGATTTTGGCTTATCGCACAGGAGGTACAAGCTGTGGCCAACAGCAACTCTAGCTGCTCGTTGCAATGTTGCCGTTTCTAAGTGGTTTACAAACAGGTCAAGAGTTAAAAGCATTTAATTATCACGTGTAATGGAAATGGAACAATGAAATTCTTACTTGCAGCAGCATAATGTTTGAATGGGAGAGAAATGGGAAATTGAAAGCTTTACATTAGGCAGTTAGGAGGTAAATCCCACACCCTCCCCCCTCTCTGTTCAACCATCCACCTATTCTCTCCCTCCTCTCCTCACCTGTGCCCACCTATTACCTGCCACAGTTTGTCCTGCCCCTCATCTCATTTAGCTTTCTACCCCTCCCCCCCCACTCCCCAAACAATAAGTCCACAGAAAGGTCCCAACCCAAAACATCACCAATACATGTTCTCCAAGGATGCTGCCTGACCTGCTGAGTTACTCCAACACTTTGTGTCTGTTTTTATAAACCAGCATCTGCAGCTCCTTTTTTTCCCCCTACAGCCCAATCTCCATCTCCATTGAAAGAGGTGTCAATGAGCAAATGAGCGGCTACTGTTCGGATCTACAGACATTGTTAATCCCAGTTACCTATCACGCATACACCTACGATCCTGTACCAAAAGTATGTTGAGTGAATAACTTGCTCCATTGGTTGTGATCAGACAAATATAACTGAAATCATTTCATCTGAATTGGGTTACACCTGTGATGTTGTGACCTGATGTCATAGTTTTACCAGCAGAATTTTTTTAAACATAAATAGCTCTGCAATTTGGATGAATCCAGGGCAATAAGGGCCCAATCAAGATTTGGGTGTAAATTTTAAACCCCATCTTTGATTGCAGTCACAGCAATGGGAAAATATTTAATCATTTCCTTCCCTAACTTTACTTTGATGTCTGACAGATAGGAAATATCTCCTTCCCCCCACTGAGGAATGTGAAATGCTGACATTCCCAAAGATGCGAATTGGGTGATCAAATTGAACAAGACATACAACAATATTTCACTCAGCCAAGAGAACTGCAATCATCAAATATCAAAGATAGATACAAAATGCTGGAGTGACCCAGCGGGACAGGCACCATCTCTGGAGAGAAGGAACGGGTGACATTTCGGGTCGAGACCCTTCTTCAGACCATCAAATATTGACCAGCTCGCTGAAGGAGAGTCTCACTAACAGGGGGCGTCAGAATGTCACTGATATCGCAATGGATATCGCAGTGGGGAGGGCCACTGGAGGCCTTGCAGCAGCCTGGGGCACGGTCCCAGTGTCCCAACCACAGGCCCGGCTCGTTCGGTGAGGGAAGGCCGCTGAGCTCACCCCGTGGATCAGGCATCGGAGAGAAGGTGGAAAGAGACGGCGACTGCGGCAGACGCTGGAAAATGGCCCAGTGAGAGGAACCGGGGAGGTGGTCTTACCATCCGTGTCCTCAAGGTCGGCTGCGGGAGGCAACCCTGGGGGAACAAGGGCTGAAATGGGCCAGACATGGAGAGAGATGAGGGGGAGAAGGCAGGAGAATGGGGTTAGGAGAGATAGATCAGCCATGATTGAATGGCGGAGTAGTTTTGATGGGCCGAATGGTCTAATTCTAATCCTATTCCTTATGAGGGAATGAAGGTGATGGATGCATTGGGCCTTTGTGGCCAGCTGCAGCTGGGACTGGAAATTGGTGGCAAAATGGCACCTCTTGCACATGGACTCAGTGGGCTGTTCTGTCCACACTGTACTGACTGGGGTGATTGTGTTCATGTTCAGGGATAGTCTTGCTGAGCTTTATGCAAAACATGTATTTCACTGTACCGGGTACACGTGACCATAAAGAAAATATTGATATTTATATTTTAATCTTCAATTTTTCTGAAATTTGTAAAAAAATCAATTGTAGTAAAAGAAAAAGTGCTGCTTGTCATTATAGATATTCAAAGCACTTCAGGAGAGAATGGGACATAAATAGAGGGACAGGCATTGGTGGGGGAGAGAGGCAAGGAGGGGAAATATTGCTAGACATTAATAGCAAGGGTCAGAACCCAACCACTTCGGGGGGGGGTGCGGGGGGGGGGAGGGGGGAGGGGGGGGGGGGGCGACTTGCTCATTCAAGTTAATCACCATTTCTAAATTGGAGAGCAGATAATCAGGGGTTTCATAACTACATGATATTTCTGAATAAATACCTGAAACTGCTGGTTTGGACATTGTGCTAACTGCTACTAGATAACGGGCATTAGATATTAAACCGGAGCTTAACACCCCACAGATTCAGAGACAGCAAGTTACTCCATTCCAGTTACTTCAGTACTTCATAGCGGAGTCAGTGGATATGGGGAGAAGGCAGGAACGGGGTACTGATTGGGGATTATCAGCCATGATCACATTGAATGGCGGTGCTGGCTCGAAGGGCCGAATGGCCTCCTCCTGCACCTATTGTCTAATCCCGTTAACTTGTTTTTCCCCTCCAAATCCATTGCACCATCTCACTCCTCCCCCATCTTGCGTCTTATTGTGACTTGGCAAAGAGCCAGCAGCCCCAAGCTCAAGGCATCGGATTCGCTTAATTGTTTAAAATGTACAGCAGGAGGTCAAAGAAAACAAAAAGCAACATGGAAAGTGTGAGGTCTCCGTGCATTGGGTGACCGTGTTGTAGCCAGGGTCAATACCGCCCAACAATTGAAGCCGAAGATAGACACAAAAGGCTGGAGTAACTCAGCGGGACAGGGAGCATCTCTGGAGAGAAGGAATAGGTGACGTTCCGGGTTGAGACCCTCCTTCAGAAGTTCTCCAACAAGAGAGACCTCCTGGTTTGTGGGCACTGCCGGGACAAACTGTGATCAATGAGAGGGTCCAGTCACCACCGTGTCTCCCCACCCCACCCCTCCCCTGCTGGTTAACCAGGGTGGAACCCATCAATTGTGAAACATCCAGTAACCTAAACTATCCCCATCGCCGCGGGACAGAATAAACAGATACTGGGTGGGGGTGGGGATATGCAAGGGCACAAGTTGCCAGTCCCCTCTTTCAGGCATTAATGGGGTTCACAGCGGACAAGCCACAGGATGGGAAGGCGGGCAGGACAGAAGGAGAGGAGAAACTTGCCTGTGCACTTGCTTACCTTCTGTCTCTCGGCAGCCCCGGGGCAATGAGTAACCAGCTGGACAAGCAACAGCAGCAGCGCTGCACAAAGCGAGGAGTTGACACTTTCCATGTTTCAGCATCAGTCAGTACAGAGAGGGACCGCTGTCGTTGCCCGCTGCTCGCTGTGACAAGAGAGGCAACACACTCCCCGCGGTAGCCCGACTCACTCACTCACTCACACGGAGACGCTCGCCTCCCAGATACCAGCGTGCACTGGAGATGAGAGCGAGGGTGGGAGTCCTTTCTTTAAAAAAAAACACAGCGGATAAAGGTTGCTTCGGAAGGAGTCCCTTCTATGTATGTATATGATCTATAAAGACCCGGGATTAACTTTCAAAAGTCTTCCAGAAAGCAGGATTTCCTTCTGCCATATCAAAGCGGGACAGATGTTCGGAAATCCGCCGCTGCTATTGCAGATAAATGTCACAGATTTGGGGGGCGAGTCGTTTCCCTTCCTCTGGGGGGCGGGGGTGGGTGAACCGTCTGGCTGGGCAGTTGTCACCCCCGTTCTCCGTTCTCTCTGCCTCTCTTGCACGGTGCCGGATTTGTGCACTGCTGTATTCACATCTGCAGTTCAGAAACCATAGCAGCGCTTCCTCCAGTGTCAGGCGGTGTCTATCTATCCCCTTTGCCTCCCCACCAGAGCAAAACAACATCCAGGAAACGAGCGTCTCTCAGCAAGAAGTATCCAAGTGGTGCGAGTCCTATCCCCGCAAGGTTTAAATTGGTTTGGGATCAGCGTAGAGAAGGCTGCACACTCGCCCCAGTAATACATTCCATCTTTGCTTCCTTAATGAAATCAACAACAGGACTGGGGGAAAACAACTGCGTTTGCATATTTTGAGCCCTCCTGCAGTAAATCACGATTCGCAGAGGCTTTCGCTGAGAAAATTACTACTATTTGCAAATGTTAGCATTTTTTAAATTTGTTTCTCCTGTCTGTCAGAGGAAGTGGTCTGCTAGTTTGGTTATAAACTTCCCGATCTTCGGATCAGAACATATTCCCAAGGGTTGAATTGTTTTTTGATTGGACTAATCTGGAAAGTTTGAGATAGTTTCGGTCAGAGACAGGATTGCAAACTCTGCTCTCGTGTGAACTTTGCCTGATAAGGATTAGCTGTTGAGTAATGAGACCGCCGCGACACAATGCCACAATGTACCTTTCACCAAATTGAGATTGTAACAAAAATCATTCGAATCAAACGGCATTGAAAATATGTAGGAGCCCTTCACAAAAGTTAATTTCCTCCTTAACTAAGTGCCAATCACGCCGCTGTGTGTGCCCAGGAAGTTATCGTTTCAATGCCACAATTGAATACCGCACTGTTGTGGAAGACACACTTTCTGTAGTAGATGACAGGCAGCTTCACTCACTCCCTATTCATTTATACCAGGTGGCAGGCACGGCAGCCCAGTCCCTATTCAATTTACTATGTAGCCATGCCAATTTAGTACTTCATTCAATGGAATGAATAGCTGTGCCAGTCCTGTCTGCATTCAATTGACTAGGTAGCCATGCCAACCTCGATCAGATTCATCTAACTAGGTGGGCAGATTTCCACAAGTCTACAACATTAAGCATGGAACCTCCCTCGGTTGCATTTCAATTAAGTTTGACTTAACCTAGAAAGATGTCCCTTTGTAACCTTGTCCTGGTTTACACAGACACACCAATTCCATTCACATTTGTTTGTAAATCTGGAATTATATTCCTACATTCCTCCCATCACCAAGGGGATGCAATCATTTTTCTTCACACAGCTTGGCTACATTTGTTCATCTTTTTGAACAAATACATTGTGGTAGGATTTTATAGTGGGATAGCTAATTTTGAGCCTTTAGTTGAGAAGGGTAGCAGGGAGAAATCGGCAAAGTACAGGTCAGTCAGCCTTACATTGGTGGTGGGAAAATTATTAGATGGGATTCTAGGACAGGATTTATCCACATTTGGAACGGCAAGGACCTATTAAGGATCGTCAACATGGCTTGGCACTGATAAATGACGTCTCAAGAAACTGACTGAATGTTCAAAAGTCTTCCAGAAAGCAGGATTTCCTTCTGCCATATCAGAGCGGGATAAATATTCGGAAATCCGTCACTTCTACGTTGGTATTGCAGATAAATGTCACAGATTTTTGATTGAATGTTTTTTAAGCGATGTCCAACAGGATCGATGAGGGCAGGACAGTATGGACTTTGCAAAGGCCTTTGATAAGCTCCAACATGGCTGGAAGGTTAGAACACTTGGGATTCAGGGTAAATTAGCCAATTAAATCCAAAATGTGCTTGGTGGTAGCAGGCAAAGGGGGGTAGTGTAGAGCAGCTTTTCAGATTGGATGCCCTGTGACTGGCGGCATGTCACACAGATCAATGTTGGTCTTCTGCTGTTGGTCCTATATATTGGTGATTTAGCAGGTTTGTAGATGATACCAAAATTAGTGGTGTCGTGGACAGTCAAGGAGGTTGTCTAAGGTTCCAACAGGACATCGATCCACTGGGAATGTGAACATGGGGATGGCAAATGGAACCTCATTTGGACAAGTGTGAAGTGATGCATTTGGGGTTAAAGAAGGCAGGACCCTGTGGAATGTCATGGAGAGACTTTGAGGCACAAGTTGAGTTTAGTATATAGTCACGAATACCGAGGTACAGAGGAAAGCTTTAGTTGCATGTTAACCAATCAGCGGAAAGACAATACATGATTACAATCGAGCCAGTCACAGTGTACAGATACATGATCAATGGAATAATGTGAATAACATTTAGTGCAAGATACAGTATGTAAAGTCAGATCAAAGATAGTCAAAGGTGATCCAATGATGTAGATAGTAGCTCGGGACTGCTCTCCAGTTTAGTGGGATGCTTTAGTTGCCCGATAACAGCTGGGAGAAACGTTCCCTGAATCTGCATTTTGACACTTCTAAACTATTGCCCAGTGGGAGAGGGGAAAAGAGGGAGTGGCTGGGTAGTGACTTGTCTTTGATTATGCTGCTGTCCTTGCCTAAGCAGCACGAGGTGTAAATGGAGTAAATGGAAGGGAGGTACACAAAAATGCTGGAGAAACTCAGCGGGTGCATCAGCATCTATGGAGCGAAGGAAATAGAATTAGAATTAGAATTAGATTTAGATTCCTTTATTGTCATTCATACCTTTCGGTCCGAACGAAATTATGTTGCCTGCAGTCATTCACTGAACCAATAAAAACAAAACATACAATAAACACAAATTAAACATCCACCACAGTGAGTTCACCAAGCACATCCTCACTGTGATGGAGGCAAAGTCTTAGTCTCCGTCTCTTCCCTCCTTGTTCTCCCACTGCCCTGAGGCGATCGATCCAGGCCGGAGATGCCGCCCTCCAGTCCAGCGGACCTCCGTGGTGATGTCGCCGCCGCCGAAAGCCGGAACATTTCATAGGCAACATTTCGGGCCGAAACCCTTCTTCTTCTAAATGGAAGGGAGGTTGGTTTATGTGATGGGCTGGACTTCGTCCACAATTCTCTGCAATTTCTAGCGGTCTTGGATGGAGCTGCTCCCAAACCACGCTGTGATGCATCCTGATAAAATGCTTTCTACAGCGCATTTGTAGAAGTTGGTAAGAGTTGTATGGGACATGCCAAACCTTGTTGGCCTTCTAAGGAAGTAGAGGCGTTGGTGTGCTTTCTTGGTCATTGCTTCAATGTGGGTGGTCCAGAACAAGTTGTTAGTGATATTTACTCCGCGGAAATTGAAGCTTTCAACCAACTGTAATTCAGCATCGTGTACCACTTCACTTCCTGAAGTTGACCAATCTATCCTTTGTCTTGCTGACATTGCGAGAAAGGCTGTTGTCTCCACACCAGGTCATGTTCTCAATCTCCTTCCCGTACTCCGTCTCATCATTATTTAATATCCAGCCCACAATGGTGGTGTCGTAATGGTGCGAATTTGTAAATTGAATTGGATTTGCTACATGGCTGCACAAAGAGTAAAGAAGGGGACTGAGAATACATCCTTGCGGGGCAGCAGTGTTGAAGAACATCGTCGAGGGTGATTTGTCCTCTATCCTCATTGATTGGGGTCTGTTGGTCAGAAAGTCGAGGACCCAGTTGCAGAGATGAGTGCTGTGGTACATAGTTCACTTAAACTGGGAATATAGAGAGAGGTTAGAGAGGAAGGTGTATAGCTTAGTCACATTTTATTTATTTATTTCTATAGCACGTTTAAAAAAACAACTCTCGTTGGCCAAAGTGCTTTACATTTGTTATAAGAATATTATAAACAAACAAACTACATACATATATACATACAGCCCTCGCTCAGTGGACATCAGGAAAGGCTTGGGAATATAGATAAGATTTTAGTCTTGACTTAAAGGAGTCGATGGAGGGGGCAGTTCTGATGGGAAGAGGGATGCTGTTCCACAGTCTAGGAGCTGCAACCGCAAAGGCACGGTCGCCCCAGAGCTTATGCCTAGACCGCGGGATATTCAGCAACCCCAAGTCGGCCGATCTGAGGGACCTGGAGGTGGAGTGGTGGGTGAGAAGACTTTTAATGTAGGTGGGGGCAAGCCCATTGAGGGCTTTGTAGACATAGATAAGGGTCTTGAAATGTATACGGAACCGCACAGGGAGCCAGTGGAGAGAGGCCAGGATCAGGGTGATGTGGTCCCTTTTTCGGGTGCCCGTCAGGAGTCTCGCTGCGGCGTTTTGGACCAGTTGTAGGCGGGACAGGGAAGATTAGCTGATGCCAGTGTAAAGGGAGTTGCAGTAATCTAGGCGGGAGGAGATAAATGTGTGGATGATCTTTTCGAGGTCATCAGTGGAGGAATTGTTTTATTTCAGCTATCGTCCGAAGCTGAAAGAAGCTAGCTTTTACTGGCATTGACTTGTTTGTCAAATTTCAATGCTGAGTCAAATATCACGCCGAGGTTTTTGACGTGAGGTTTGAGTAGTGGGGTAAGGCTTCCAAGGCTTCAATCATAGCGCTATCACGTACCGTTTTTGCGCAAATAGAAAAACCACACAAACTGTTAGATAACAAGATCACAGTTTTAGTTATAACCATATAACCATATAACAATTACAGCACGGAAACAGGCCATCTTGGCCCTACAAGTCCGTGCCGACACAACTTTTTTTTCCCCTTAGTCCCACCTGCCTGCACTCATACCATAACCCTCCATTCCCTTCTCATCCATATGCCTATCCAATTTATTTTTAAATGATACCAATGAATCTGCCTCCACCACTTCCACTGGAAGCTCATTCCACACCGCTACCACTCTCTGGGTAAAGAAGTTCCCCCTCATATTACCCCTAAACTTCTGTCCCTTAATTCTGAAGTCATGTCCTCTTGTTTGAATCTTCCCTATTCTCAAAGGGAAAAGCTTATCCACATCAACTCTGTCTATCCCTCTCATCATTTTAAAGACCTCTATCAGGTCCCCCCTTAACCTTCTGCGCTCCAGAGAATAAAGAACTAACTTATTCAACCTTTCTCTGTAACTTAGTTGTTGAAACGTATGTAATAATTATGTAATAATATGTAATAATTATAATTATAACTAGACTAAGTGGGACCCGTTGGGTCCCAGCATCACATGGGAGGGCTGGTCACCACCTCTCCACCAAATCCAATACTGCTCACCAGTGGGGGGGGGCTGGTACTGGTTTCCAGAGGGCTAGGATAGACATTGTGGGCCGTATGAATGCTTGGACAGGCATCCAACTGTTGCAGCGATTTTAAAAGCCAAGGCAAAAAGATTGGGCTGCAGACACCCAACAACCAAAATTCATTTGTGAACACAAACTTGTTAAAAAAAAAGGCGAGGCAAACAATTGGGCTGCAGACACCCGACAACCAAAATTAATTTTGTGAACACAAACTTTTTTCAAAGGGCTGCAGCCGCTTTACAGCCGCATCGAGGGGACTCACCATGGAGTAGACGTGCGTTCAGTGTTATTCGCAGCTCAGTCTCTGCCAGACCCTCTCGCTTCCTGTGTTTGGCAGAGACCGAGTGAGGCACGACACTTCCTGGTTTTATAGTCCCTCCCCCTGCCGCCAGCAGGAGCAGCAGAGAGAATGGGGAAATTTGTAAAAACATTAATATCTCTCTCATTTTTTATCGATGGAAAAAAAACTCCGCACTCATACGGAGGAGGGGGGCTCTGAGCGAGGTAGCCAAAAATGACGGCCGTAGGTGGCGGCATTCTCTCGGAAATCGCAGCACAGTCGGCCAAAAGCGGTCAAGATCAGAGATTTAGTAATATAGATAATAATAATAATAATAATAATAATAATAACAATAACAATAATAATAATAATAATAATAATAATAATAATAATAATGATAATAATAATAATAATAATAATAATAATAATAATAATAATAATGTTGGATGGATGGATGGATGGATGGATGGATGGATGGATGGATGGATGGATGGATGGATGGATAAGCTTGATTGAACTCCTGAATCAGAAGGGCAAATAGAAGGACATATTGATGAACAGATATTAATGAAGGAGAGTTGTGTTGATGGTAAACAACTGCATTTTCCTGCTGGGCTTAATGACCTGCTTCTGTGTTATACACATTGTCACATGGCGGTAATAGGTGCAGGTCATGAAAAACCCACTGAAGAAGGGTCCCAACCCAAATCATTACTTGTCCATGTGAGGCATGTGAGGAGAACATGGTGAGGCAATTACTGTGCTGCTCCAGCACTTTATACATAATTTTATTTCTACTTCATGTACCTTCTTTAAATTGGATAGTTATATGGACGGGAAAGAAATGGAGGGTTATGGTCTGAGCGCAGGTAGATGGGACTAGGGGAGAATACGTGTTCGGCACGGACTAGAAGGGTCGAGATGGCCTGTTTCCGCGCTGTAATTGTTATATGGTTATATGGTTTTCATGCTCCACTCAGTACACGAAATGCCAGCCTTTGTTACTGAATGTCATTGGTATATTGTACGTGACACTCAATTTATTTTCCTTAACAATGGCGTGTGACATTGCTAATTGGTTTTATCCTGTTGGCACACCCAAATATCTTTCTCCCCTTTAATTCAATGATGTTAAGTCTTTAACTATTTTAGCACCAGTGTGTGTAGCTTCTATTTCTTGTAATCAAGTATTGTTAGTCAACTACCCACTGAATTGCTGAAGAGGCTGCTAATTATTTCTGAGGGTTTAGTTTAGTTTAGTTTAAAGATGCAGCAAGGAAACAGACCCTTCAGCCCATCACACTGACTGTGGATCGGTCAGACCTCCGTGTGCGAAACTAAGCATTGGTTAATCCACACCGACTATGGAGAGAATGGTTCCATTAATGGGAGAGTCTAGAACTAGAGGTCATAGCCTCAGAATTAAAGGATGTTCTTTTAGGAAGGAGATGAGGAGAAATATCTTTAGTCGGAGGGTGGTGAATCTGTGGATTTCTTTACCATTGAAGGCTGTAGAGGCCAAGTCAGTGGATATTTTTAAGGCAGAGATAGATGGATTATTGATTAGTACAGGTGTCAGAGGTTATGGGGAGAAGGCAAGAGAATGCAGTTAGGAGGGAGAGATAGATTGGATGGTGGAGTTGGCCTGATGGGCCGAATGGCCTAGTTTTAATCCTATTCCTTATGACTTTATGAACTATTCACACGAGTTAAATGTGATCCCACTTTCTCATCCACACCCAACACATTTACAGAAGCCAATTAACCTACAAACCTTCTCCAATGCCTTGAATCATCTTACTTAACGTGAGATTCGCATATCCTTCATTAACGTTAGTGGAACTACCTGTTCACCTGGTCCCCTCATCTTGCTGAAATTATGCTTATCCAAGGACACTTACAAATGTGCTCTTTTTAGCACATATTAGGAATTCTGTTTTGCATTTCTGTCAAGCAAGATTTTGACATTGTGTGAAAATTGAGACTCCCAATTTCAAGTAATACTCCCCAACCACTCACCCCCTCACACACATTTTTCCACCCACTCCCATCATCCTACTTTTTTCCCCTTCTCTGTATGATCATCTCCCATTCCCTCTCCTTCTCCCCTCTGACCCACCCAACCCATATCCATCCCTCTGACATTACATTTTACTCCTTGTCTTTCCTCACCTGACAACCTTTGTCTCCTTTTCATCTGTAACCTTTTACTCCATGCATTTGTCCATCAGCGCTCTCTCCCCTGTATCCCTTAACCCCCCCCCCCCACCGCACCTGTACCTCTCACTCCTCCCGCCCCCTCTCCACACTGCTCTCACCTGTATCCACCTATCACTAGCCAGGTTTTCCCCCATCTCCACGTCCATCTTCTAGCTTTCTTTCCTCAACTACAATCAGTCAGATGAAGGGTCCCAACCCAACTCGCCTGTCCTTTCCCTCCACAGTTGCTGCCTGACCCGCTGAGCACAGCACAGCACAAGATTCCAGCAGTTTCTTGTGTCCCCAAGTAAGATTTTGTAGCGGAGAAAATAATAATAGAAAAGTACCCTTTTAATGCTAAATTTACTTTTAAAAAGAGAGAGAAATTCTGTTTTTGTTTGAGGTGGTTTTAAGTTGATCCAACTGGTTGTTCTCCTGGACGTTTCCTCAGAAGACATTCCTTAAATTTGACACTGGGTTTCACAAAGATTATTGGGGCTGAACTGACACATGACAATGACCCTAAATGTAGACTTTATTCTGCAGAGGGCATGTGATAAATGGTATTTGTATTTACATTGGAATTAAATCAATTATCATCAATAAAGCATCCAAGTTTGACCTGGTGACCACCTAATTGCTATATTTACACAAGAAACTGCTATATATGTGAGCATTATCTTAAGCAACTATTTTTGTTGCTGGTAAATTTATATTTACCTACACCACAAATGCATCTTGAAAATAACTTTGAATTGCTTTCTTTTCAAGACCTGGTAACATTTATTTTTTATCTCACGAGGAAACTATCCGATATTTGTTCAGCTATCCTGTTCAGTAACAACTTGTAAGCTCACAGAGAGATACAGCAGGGAAACAAGATCCCTGGCCCTCGGAGACTGCAGGCATTACATTAATCCTCCATTAAACCCATTTCTCTATCACTCACTACACACTAGGAGCAATTTACGGAGGCCTGTTCATCTGCCAACCTGCCCGTCTTTCGAACAAGGTTTGGGCCGGCACAGTGGCGCAGCAGTGGAGTTACTGCCTTCCAGAGACCAGAGTTGGATGCTGACCATGGATACTGCCTGCGCGAACTTTGTACGTTCTCCCTGCGACCTGCGTGGGTCTTCTCCGGGTGTTTCTGTTTCCTCCAACACTCTGAAGACTTACAAGTGTATAGATTAATTGGCTTTGGTAAAATTGTAAATTGTCAACAGTGTGTAGGATAGTGTTAGTGTGCGGGGTGATCGCTGGTCTACCTTTAGACTTAGTGGGCCCAAAGGCCTATTTTACGCTGTACATCGAAAGTCTAAATGTCTCTGTAGAACTGTAGTCAGCAGCTCTGCCAGCTGATACCATGTATCCCGAGATTGACAGCCATCAGGAATCACCAATGTTTGATTGCTCATACCACTGGTAGTATTTCCATGGCACCTCCAAGGGAATAATAATAATAATAATAATGTTTATTTATATAGCACTTTTCAACAAAATCAATTTGAACCAAAGTGCTTTACAGAGATTGATTAAACTAATTGAACAGATGAAATGTCAATAAATCCATACAAAATAAAAAGAAAAAAGAAAAAGAAAAAAAGACACAGAACAGTACACTATAGAAATCAACATGAAACGTCCCCCCACAGCAGAATTCACTGTGAGGGAAGGCACTAAAAATATCCAGTTCTCCCCCTCATAGTCCACCCGAGGTCGGGGTCTATATGTGGCCTCCTCAGCCAACTCGATGTTTACAGGCCCTCTGCCGCGAAGCTGAATCATCGGCGTCGGGTGAACCTTCTTCAGCGGCCTCGACTGAAGCGGCCGCTTCCTCCCTGAAGACTGCAATGTCCAAAGTTCTCGGGCCGCGCTGGCCGGACCTCCGACTCTGGCGATCTCGGATCCCAGGCCCCGCGGTGTTGAAATCCAGTGCCGCCCGCCCGCGGCTGGACGCTCTGCAGCCGCAGCTCAACGATGTTGCAGTCGGCGTTCACAGTGCCCCGGAGCTTACCGCAAGGCGACCCGGTAAGGCATCGCCCGCTCCGTGTTGGTGTTGGTGTCCCAGCATCTGCACCGCCGGCGAAGCTGCAGTCCCGGCAGGAAACGCCGCTCCAGCGCTGCTCCAGCTCGATGGTAGGCCGCACAGAGAGGACGAAGAAGCGGTTCGGAAGAAAACCGCATCTCCGACCAGGTAGGACTGGGATTAAAACAGTTTCCCCCTTCCCCCCCCCCCACCCACCACATAAAAGAAGACCTCCAATAAACATTTTGTACGGACAAGACTAAAAATAAAAATAAAAAAGGGTGAAAGGACGGACTGCAGGAGGAGCAGCCATACACAACGGCGCATCACCCCCGCAGTCCGCCACAGTTATACAAAGTTGTCACAATGTCAAACCCACCAGAGAGCAGCAGCGTTCCCTAACGATAGCAGAGAAGACAAAAATATTAGACTAAAACAAAACTGATCGTCTTTCCCCAGGTCGATCATAACTCTACTCTCTGCTAACATACAGCTGTGCATTGCTGAGTTAAACCTATTCTCCTAACATCTATAATTAAAATTTGGCACAAAACAATTCTCAGCTGTAGAGTTCTTGTGAAACTGTTATTGAGAAGGAACTAACACCCTCAATGAAAAATTGGCAGTTTGGTTTGCAGCGTGCAAGAACATTCCGGTACACAAACTTACCCACACGATGCTGGTTTATTTGGCACTACCTGATTGAAAATGTATTTCTCCCCAAAATGAAATGTGATATCATTATGGACAAAGCGGCCCGACTTAATTCACACCCCATCCAGCACCATAAACATCCATTCCCCCCATCATTGCAGTGTACACATCTACACATGCAAAGCCATTACTCAGCCAGGCATCACAAAAGCATCTTCTAGAGCCACAAATGTTATCACCAAGGCCTAACATAAGTGATTCACGCCAATGAAAATCTGTATGTTCCTCTCCAAGTGGCAAACAATCCTGCCTTTGAAAGGTATTGTTCTTTCATTAACACTGGATCTGGATCCTGGAAATCCTTAGCCAACAGCACTGTGGCAGCATCTTCTCCAGCAAGGATACATCTGTTCCAGAAGGCGGTCCACCACTACTTTCACGGGCTAGGAGGAATGGGCAATAAGTACTGGGCTTGCCAAGGACACCAAAATTCCAAGAAATAAAACGACCTATATCAGGATGGAATCTCCAATAAGGTTAATCATACCTTTATCTTCTATCCTTTCAGACAATCTCTGGCCATCAATGTGACCCACCACAGATGCCATGTCCCCAACTCCTTTAACAACCTTGTTGCAGGCACTATCATTCCCATGCACCCTGACTAAATTCATTGTATTGGTGTCACATGTACCGGGGTACAGTGAAAAGCTTTTTGTTGCGTGCTATCCAGGTGAGTGAAAAGATTATACATGATTACAATCAGGCCATCCACAGTGTTCGGATGCAGGATAAAGGGCATAACATTTAGTGAAACATGATTTGGCTGACAATTATTTGACGGAGGCATCAGCCTTCCCACTCCCAATCCCCAAAGATCCCACACGCCAATTCCAACACCTTGAGCATCCAGTCATCCCGGTTTGGATAAAGTGGGTGTGGAGAGAACCTACAATCCTTGTTGCTCAAGGGTCTGAAGAAGGGTTTCGGCCCGAAACGTCGCCTATTTCCTTCACTCCATAGACGCTGCTGCACCCGCTGAGTTTCTCCAGCAATTTTGTGTACCTACAATCCTGCTTTGACTGCATGGATTGGAATGTGTTCAGGGAAGCAACCACAAGCCTCGATGAGTATACGGACACTGGATCATCATATGTCAGCTTTTGCGAGGACAGTTGCATTCCAACTAAGACTCGGACCTGGTTCAACAACAACAAGCCCTTGTTTACTGCAGAACTCGGGCAGCTCCGACGGTCTAACGATGAGGCCTACAGGATCGGGGATGCAGACCTCTCCAGGCAGGCCAAGTACAAGCTGAGAAGAGGAATCAGAGCTGCCAAGGAAGTTGAGGAGCAAGTTCTCAGCTAGTGACTCTTCTTCAGTTTGGAAGGGCTTACAAGAAATTACCAGCTACAAGAGGAAATCCCCCCGCTCTTTGGACAATCGTCAGCCGACCAACGACCTGAATGAGTTTTACTACAGATATGAAAATCAGAAATGTAATCCTGGTCCCCCCCTCCCCAACCAACACAGCCAGACCCCAGTCTGCAAAGAATGGACCCTGCACCCTCTCCTTCCCATTCACCACTTCACACCTACCTACTTAAGTCAAGACTCCAGTATGAAGCGACTGGACCATTTCCCACCCCAACCAACACTTCACACCCACTCACAGCCTGACCTCAGTCTGCAAAAGACTGGGCCCTTCTACAGCCACCCAATTACCCACACCCTCCTTACTGAACAACATCACTTCAACTACTGTAAAAATAGAGGAAGTGGAGAGGCTTTTCAGAAGACAGAAAAGCGGGAAATCTCCAGGACCAGACAATGTCCCCCCTGTACTCTCAAGCTCTGTGCCAAACAACTGGCTTTACAGGCATACAGGCATGTTTAACCAATCCCTGCAAACATGTACTGTCCCTGCCTGCTTCAAAGTCTCCACTATTGTCCCTGTACCCAAAAAGGCAAGGATTACTTGTCTTAATGACTACAAGCCTGTCACACTGACCTCTGTAGTCATGAAGACACTCGAAAGGCTTGTGCTGGCCAAGCTGAAAACTATCACGATCCCCCTGCAGGACCTTATGCAGTTTGCATATCGGGCAAATAGATCTGTGAATGATGCAGTCAACCTGGGCCTGAACTTCATCCTACATGCACCTAGACCGCCAATGGACCTATGCGAGGATCCTGTTTGTTGATTTTAGCTATGCATTCAACATCATTGTGCCAGAGCTACTACACTCCAAACTTTCCGAGTTGACTGTGCCTGAACCCCTCTGTTGGTGGATTACCTGACAGGCAGGAAGCAGCATGTCAGGCTGGGAAAGCACATCTCGGACCCACAAACGTTCACCATAGGAGCACCGCAAGGCTGCGTACTCTCTCCTCTCCTCTACTCTCCCTACACCAATGACTGCACCTCCACAGACACCTCTGTCAAGCTTCTTAAGTTTGCGGACGACATTACCCTGATTGGACTGATCCAGGATGGGGAGGAATCTGCCTACAGACAGGCAGTGACACAGCTGGTATCCTGGTGCCATCGCAACAACCTGGAGCTCAATGCTCTTAAGACAGTGGAATTGATTGTAGACTTTAGGGTAGTTCCCCCTCCCCTCACCCCACTCACCATCAACAACACCACAGTCACATCTGTGGAGTTTTTTAAGTTCCTGGGAACCATCATCTCCAAGGACCTTAAGTGGGGAGGCCACCATTGACTCCACAGTCAAAAAGCCACAACAGAGGATGTACTTCCTGCAGCAGCTGAGGAAGCACAATCTGCCACAGGCAATGATGGTCCAATTCTACATGGCCATCGTTGAGTCCGTTCTCACCTTCTCCATCATGGTCTGGTTTGGCTCAGCCACCAAGCACGACACCTGGATGCTGCAGCGAATCGTCCGATCAGCTGAGAAGGTTATTGGCTGCAACCTTCCCTCCATTGACGAACCGTACACTGCAAGGGTCAGGAAGAGAGCGGGCAAGATCATCTCTGACCCCTCTCACCCTGGCCACAAACTCTTTGAATCACTTCCCTCTGGAAGGCAACTCCGGACTGTCAAAGCTACCACAGCCAGGCATAAAAACTGTTTTTATCCACGAGTAGTAGCTCTACTCAACAGCCAAAAATCTGTAGCCTCCCTTTGATCTGGCATTTTGTTGGTTCACATGCTTGATCAATGGTGTTTTATCATGAATGTTTTATTATTATTAATGTTTAGTGTTTTGAGTCATCTGTAACTGTCATTGTATGTCATGTTGTTACTTGTGGGCGGAGCACCAAGGCAAATTCCTTGTATGTGAATACTTGGCCAATAAACTGACTTACTTACTTTCCACTAGTGGGAGAGACCAGGACCAGAGATTAGAGCCTCAGAATAAAAGGAAGTTCCTTTAGGAAGGAGATGAGGAGGAATTTCTTTCATCAGGTGATGGTGAATCTGTAGAATTATTTTCCACAGAAGGCTGTGGAGGCCAATTCAATTGATATTTTTAAGGCAGAGATGGATAGATTCTTGATTGTTTTAGGTGTCAGGGGTTATGGGGAGAGGGCAGGAGAATGGGGTTGAGAGGGAGAGATTTCAGCAACCATAATTGAATGGCGGGGTTGACATGATGGGTCAAATGGCCTAATTTTAATCCTAGAACTCATGAACACGAAATTTGACTGATCTTCTGGTGCCCCTGACCCTCTAATGGGCTTGATTTCATCCCGCACCCAAGGATCCTTTCTTCCAATGGCCGAACAGGCAGCCAACTTCCACCCGCCCGTCTCCCACTGTCCAAGTGATCCAGATTCTCTCCTGGCTATTCCCTTCCACCCAATCTCAAAATCCTCTCCACCCTAACCCCCCATCTTCCAGCAGCTGACTAGACTGTTACTACCCCATGATCCACATTTTCCAGCAGCTGATCCACTCCACGCTGTTGAGTCCCCAGTCTCCTCACTGGTCTAATGGCCCGTTGATCCCGCATGCTTCACTTGGTTTCTTGTTGCCATCTGTGGGGGTTCAACAAGCTAGCAAAAGGTGATTGGCATTCTACACCACACCCATCAAGCAAAGCTGTTCTCTTGCAGCTGTTAACTCAAGTTGATATTGGCTCCTATTGATGATCCAGTGTCAGTCTTATACATTTGTGATGCACCAGAGCATTGGCAAGTGGAAGCAAAAGATGGCACCATGCAGTGTACTATAGGCCAGTCATTTATTTGAACCAATTTGTAGCTGCTTCTGGTGGCTGCTCAAACCCCCTTCTTGGAGACCGAGGAGTGAGACCATTCCTTAACACTCCGAGGGAGCCCAATGTTTCGTTTCAAACAAGCAGATCTGACCGATCCAGCCCTTTGCTTTGAATTAGGAATCAAAAGTAGGGAATCATCCCAGGGAATCATTACAGTGTCACCGACGTGGAGGCAAGAGGCAAGGATCCACTCTGTTCTCACCTCGCTGCTAAAATATACAGGTGGAAATTGCAAACATTATAAATGCAGGTGCGCAGATATCAGGACAGGTGAGCAATGGAGACCACATCCTATGTTTAAATTTGGTTTATTATTGCCACTGTGAAAAGCATTTGTTTGCTTAATGCTAAATACAAATACTATCAAGCCCATGTACAAGAACAATAGGCACGAGAAAGAGAAAAATACTCGAGTGCAGAATATAGTTTTCCAGCATTGTTCCATGTCGTGGTTCCAGAGAACAAATCCAATTTCCCCAATGAGGTAGGTTGGAAAATCAGGACTGTCCCCTAGGTTTAGCTTAGTTTAGAGATATAGCAAGGAAACAGGCCTTCGGCCCACCGAGTCCACACCGACCAGTGATACACGCACACGAACACCATCCTAAACACACTAGGGACAATTTGCATGTATACCAAGCCAATTAACCTACAAACCTGTACATCTTTGGAGTGTGGGAGGAAACCAAAGATCTCGGAGAAAACCCAAGCAGGTCACGGGGAGAAGGTACAAATTCCATACAGACAGCACCCGTCATCAGCATCGAACCGGGATCTCTGGCGCTGTGAGGCAGTTGCTCTACCACTATGCCCCCGTGCCTCCCCATGTTTATGGAAGACCGTCCGAAAGTCTGATAACACAGGGGGGAAAAAATCAGCATCTTTGGTCAGTCGCAGCTGAATTCTTTGTTGGAATTGATAGAGTAAAACCTGTACCTTCACCAATCTGCCTTGTTGGACAAAGAATCATTGCTGTTGCTCCCTTTACGGATAACCCGTTGACATTGGAGAGCATGAATTGGATAGGCATATGGATGAGATGGGAATGGAGGGTTATGGTATGAGTGCCATCAGGGAATAAGATGACAGCAATGTCTACCGGAGTCTCCTTCATATCTCTGATCCAGTGCGTTGCATGTTTGGAGCTGTGGTATGAATGTTACTCCAGTAGACAGTGAGGAAGATGCAGCAGAACACACTGATCCTGAATAAAAACAAATAGAAACATCATCAAGAGAAAGATGTGAAACAAGGAACTGAGGATGCTGGAATCTTGAGCTTCCTCGTGGAGTAACACAATGGATCAGGCAGCATCAGGAAGGGAATGGATAGGTGAACACATCAGGACCTGAAGTTATTTTTGGCCTATCTGCAATTTAATTTGGATTTTACTTCAAGGATACTGCCATAGTATACATCTCAATTGATGTTTTTGGCAATTTAAAGTTGCATATGAAGTACGGCAGCTCGTTCCATACACTTACCACCCTTTCCGTGAGAGTTACCCCTCAGATTCCTATTAAATCTTTCCCCCCTCACCCATGTCCATTGGTTCTCGATTCCCCTACTCTGAGCAGGGGTCTCCGTGCATCTACCCACTCTAATCCTCTCATGATTTTGTGGTGGTAGATTAGGCTACTTGGAATCATGAAAAGTAGTGAGGCAGAAATGACACAGTGATCACATGAAGAAAACAACTAACACTGAGTCTGCCTGTAACGTGTTTTATTGTCTGTTCCAGAAAAACAACTTATCTGGGTTCTGTACTACAGATGGAGCATTTAAAGCAGCACATCGCAAATGTTTTGAAGAAGGCTATTCTGGACTGGGTATTGAGTAATGAGGAAGGGTTAATTAGCAGTCTTGTTGTGCGTGGCCCCTTGGGCAAGAGTGACCATAATATGGTTGAGTTTTTCATTAGGATGGAGAGTGACATTGTTAATTCAGAAAGAAACAAAGGTGACTTTGAGGGTATGAGACATGAATTGGCCAAGATAGACTGGCAATTGATTCTTAAAGGGTTGACGGTGGATATGCAATGGAAGGCATTTAAAGACTGCATGGATGAACTACAACAATTGTTCATCCCAGTTTGGCAAAAGAATAAATCAGGGAAGGTAGTGCATCCGTGGATAACACGGGAAATCAGGGATAGTATCAAAACAAAAGATGAAGCATACAAATTAGCCAGAAAAAGCAGCCTACCAGAGGACTGGGAGAATTCAGAGTCCAGCAGAGGAGGACAAAGGGCTTAATTAGGAAAGGGAAAATAGATTATGAAAGAAAACTGGCAGGGAACATAAAAACTGGCTGCAAAAGTTTTTATAGATATGTGAAGAGGAAAAGATTAGTAAAAACAAATGTACGATTTGATCATGGGGAACAAGGACATGGCAGACCAATTGAATAACTACTTTGGTTCTGTCTTCACTAAGGAAGACATAAATAATCTGCCGAAAATAGCAAGGGACTGGAGGTCAAATGAGATGGAGGAACTGAGTGAAATCCAGGGTAGGCGGGAAGTGGTGTTAGGTAAATTGAATGGATTAAAGGCCGATAAATCCCCAGGGCCAGGTTCAGATTCAGATTCAATTTTAATTGTCATTGTCAGTGTACAGTACAGAGACAACGAAATGCATTTAATCGCCCTGATAAATCCCCAGGAATAAATAATAATAAGTGTCCATTGAGTCAAGCGTTGTATCCAGCCGCCAGAGTACTTAAGGAAGTAGCCCCAAATATAGTGGATGCATTAGTGATAATTTTTCAAAACTCTTTAGATTCTGGAGTAGTTGCGGCTCCCGGATGGTAGGAGGGTAAACAGTCCTGGTTGGGGTGTGAGAGCAGTCCTTGGCGATGCTGAGCGCCCTCCGCAGACAACGCTTGCTTTGGATCCTGAGGATTGGTGGGTAGCTAATGTAACCCCACTTTTTAAAAAGGGAGAGTGAGAGAAAACGGGGAATTACAGACCAGTTAGTCTAACATCGGTAGTGGGGAAAATGCTGGAGTCAGTTATTAAAGTTGGGATAGCAGCACATTTGGAAAGTGGTGAATTCATTGGACAAAGTCAGCATGAATTTATGAAAGGTAAATCATGTCTGGCAAATCTTATAGAATTTTTTGAGGATGTAACTAGTAGAGTGGATAAGGGAGAACCAGTGGATGTGTTATATCTGGACTTTCAGAAGGCTTTCGACAAGGTCCCACATAAGAGATCAGTATACAAACTTAAAGCACATGATATTGGGGGTTCAGTATTGATGTGGATAGAGAACTAGCTGGAAGCAAAAAGTAGGAGTAAACGGGTCCTTTTCAGAATGGCAGGCAGTGACTAGTGGGGTACCACAAGGCTCAGTGCTGGGACCCCAGCTGTTTACAATATATATTAATGATCTGGATGAGGGAATTGAATGCAACATCTCCAAGTTTGCGGATGACACGAAGCTGGGGGGCAGTGTTAGGAGGATGCTAGGAGGCTGCAAGGTGACTTGGATAGGTTGGGTGAGTGGGAAAATGCATGGCAGATGCAGTATAATGTGGATAAATGTGAGGTTATCCACTTTGGTGGCAAAAACAGGAAAGTAAGACTATTATCTGAATGGTGGCCGATTAGGAAAAAGGGAGATGCAACGAGACCTGGGTGTCATGGTACACCAGTCATTGAAAGTAGGCATGCAGGTGCAGCAGGCAGTGAAGAAAGCGAATGGTATGTTAGCATTCATAGCAAAAGGATTTGAGTATAAGAGCAGGGAGGTTCTACTGCAGTTGTACAGGGTCTTGGTGAGACCACACCTGGAGTATTGTGTACAGTTTTGGTCTCCTAATCTGAGGAAAGACATTCTTGCCATAGAGGGAGCACAGAGAAGGTTCACCAGACTGATTCATGGGATAACAGGACTTTCATATGAAGAAAAACTGGATAGACTCGGCTTGTACTCTCTAGAATTTAGAAGATTGAGGGGGGAATCTTATAGAAACTTACAAAATTCTTAAGGGGTTTGACAGGCTAGATGCAGGAAGATTATTCCCGATGTTGGGGAAGTCCAGAACAAGGGGTCACAGTTTAAGGATAAGAGGGAAGTCTTTTAGGACCAAGATGAGAAAATCATTTTTTACACAGAGTGGTGAATCTGTGGAATTCTCTGCCACAGAAGGTAGTTGAGGCCTGTTCATTGGCTATATTTAAGAGGGAGTTAGATATGGCCCTTGTGGCTAAAGGGATCAGGGGGTATGGAGAGAAGGCAGGTATGGGATACTGAGTTGGATGATCAGCCATGATCATATTGAATGGCGGTGCAGGCTCGAAGGGCCGAATGGCCTACTCCTGCACCTATTTTCTATGTTTCTATGTAATACAGGCAACACATTAGCAATGTTGCAATGTATTCTCTACTTCATGTAAAATCCCACAGAAGGAGTGACTTAATACAAGACACAATGATCCAGAACCAGGGAACATGCAGACCTGAAAGGCCTTAGAGAGCAGTTCTGATAGTTTAAGTACATGAACGGAGAATGATCAAATATCTATTTGCATTTTAACAACTTTTCTGAAATAAGTACGTTTCCTCGTTAAAAGAGTTATATCACTTGGATTTGTTGATTTCTTTGGGAATTATTTCAGATTCTCTTGATTATCCAAATCATACATTATAGTAATTTACTCCTGTAGTTTCATATTTCGGTTTGTCTCATTACCAAGATCTATTACATTCTCATCATTTCTATGTGGTTACCAATGCTATGTTTTAAAAAACAGCAACATAAAAGTGCATATTACATTAGAAAAGGTCATCCGTGAAGTACTTGGCGTTATTCTAAGATCTTTAAGAGCCAAAGCTACATTTTGTGAAAGGTTTACACAAACTTTATTTTAGAAATGACAAAACTTTGTACTTATGTGAAAATGAACCTTGGGGATTGGTGAGTATAAGGCCCATGTTGGACCCTCATTGTGGTGAGAGATTACTAAGAACAAGCTTCAATGCTAACTTTTTTGGACACCTGAACCCACTGCATGAATGAAACCCTGCAGTTTTTGGGAATAAAATGTAAACTTGCTAAAAGGCAGCACAACTGGCAGAGCTGCTGCTCCACGGCACCAGAGACCCGGGTTTAATCCTGATCTTGGGTGTTATCCGTGTTGAGTTTGCACATAGGGCAGCTTAGTGGCACAGTCGTAGAAACATAGAAAATAGGTGCAGGAGGAGGCCATTCTGCCCTTCGAGCCAGCACCGCCATTCATTGTGATCATGGCTGATCACCCCCTATCAATAACCCGTGCCTGCCTTCTCCCCATATCCCTTGACTCCACTAGCCCCTAGAGCTCTATCTAAATCTCTCTTAAATCCATCCAGTGACTTGGCCTCCACTGCCCTCTGTGGCAGGGAATTTCACAAATTCACAACTCTCTGGGTGAAAAAGCTTTTTCTCACCTCAGTCTTAAATGACCTCCCCTTTATTCTAAGACTGTGGCCCCTGGTTCTGGACTCGCCCCACATTGGGAACATTTTTCCTGCATCTAGCTTGTCCAGTCCTTTTATAATTTTATATGTTTCTATAAGATTCCCCCTCATCCTTCTGAACTCCAGTGAATACAAGCCTAGTCTTTTCAATCTTTCCTCATATGACAGTCCCGCCTTCCCAGGGATCAATCTCGTGAACCTACGCTGCACTGCCTCAATCACAAGGATGTCCTTCCTCAAATTAGGAGACCAAAACTGTACACAATACTCCAGATGTGGTCTCACCAGAGCCCTATACAACTGCAGAAGAACCTCTTTACTCCTGTACTGAAATCCTCTTGTTATGAAGAGCTATAGAGCCGTAGAGCTATTGCTGTAGAATGCCAGAGATCCGGGCTCGATCCTGACTACAGGGGCTGTCTGTACGTCACGAGTATATTCTCCCCGGGACCTAAATGGGTTTTTTTTCAGAGATCTTCGGTTTCTTCCCACACTCCAAAGACGTACAGGTTTGCAGGTTAATTGGCTTGGTGTACATGGAAAATCGTCCCCAATATGTGTAGGGTAGTACACAAAAATGCTGGAGAAACTCAGCGGGTGCAGCAGCATCTATGGAGCGAAGGAGATAGGTAACCTTTCGGGCCGAAACCCTTCTTCAGACTGATAGGTGGGGAAAAGGGAGGAGGAGGAGCCCGAGGGCTGGGGGATGGGAGGAGACAGCTCGAGGGCTAAGGAAGGGGAGGAGACAGCAAGGGCTAACAAAATTGGGAGAATTCAATGTTCATGCCCGCCGGATGCAGGCTCCCCAAGTGGAATATGAGGTGCTGTTCCTCCAATTTCCGGTGTTGCTCGCTCTGGTAATGGAGGAGACCCAGGACAGAGAGGTCGGATTGGGAATGGGAGGGGGAGTTGAAGTGCTGAGCCACCGGGAGGTCAGGTCGGTTCTTGCGGACCGAGCTGAGCTGTTCGGCGAAACGATCGCCCAACCTCCGCTTAGTCTCACCGATGTAGATCAGCTGACATCTAGAGCAGCGGATGCAGTAGATGAGGTTTGAGGAGATACAGGTGAACCTCTGTCGCACCTGGAACGACTGCTTGGGTTCTTGAATGGAGTCGAGGGGGGAGGTGAAGGGACAGGTGTTGCATTTCTTGCGGTTGCAACGGAAAGTGCCTGGGGAGGGGGTGGTACGGGAGGGAAGGGAAGAATTGACAAGGGAGTTGCGGAGGGAGCGGTCTTTGCGGAAGGCAGATATTGGGGGAGATGGGAAGATGTGGCGAGTGGTGGGGTCACGTTGGAGGTGGCGAAAATGACGTAGGATTATTTGTTGTATGTGACGGCTGGTGGGGTGAAAGGTGAGGACTAGGGGGACTCTGCCCTTGTTGCAAGTGCAGGGATGGGGAGAGAGAGCAGTGTTGCGATATATGGAAGAGACCCTGGTGCGAGCCTCATCTATGGTGGAGGAGGGGAAACCCCGTTCCCTGAAGAATGAGGACATTTCAGATGTCCTGGTGTGGAACGCCTCATCCTGGGAGCAGATGCGGCGTAGACAGAGGAATTGGGAGTAGGGGATGGAGTCCTTACAGGAGGCAAGGTGGGAAGAAGTGTAGTCCAGATAGCCATGTGAGTCAGTGGGTTTGTAGTGGATGTTGGTCAGGAGTCTATCACCTGCGATGCTGCGATGTGTAGGGTAGTGTTAGTGCGCGGGGTTCACTGGTCGGCGCGGACTCGGTGGGCTGAAGGTCCTGTTTCCACTCTGTATCTCTAAATTAAACTATAATTTCCCTAGTGATCTTGTGGGTGTCCTCCAGGTGCTCTGGTTTCCTTCCACATTACAAAAGCATGCACGTTTGCAGGTTAATTGGCTTCTGTAAGTTGCTACTGATGTGGAGGGAGTGGACAAGAAAGTGGGATAGCATTGAACTCGTGTGTATAGGGGGTCGATGGCGTGCACTCTGTGGGGGTCAAAGGTCCTATTTCCATGTTGTATCTCTGAACAAAACCACCAAGTGTACTTACCAAGAACAGATGGAGGAAACCAGTCTGTCACAAAGCAGAATGAACTCCTGATCAGTACACACAATGCACATGGGTGGACACTTTCATTCATCTCTGGCTTAACAAGCACCACCTGTCATTACTTCATATAATGTACAAGTAAATGGGGCAGCAATTTATGTCAACAGACAAATGCATTCAACTTTAAATAATTAAATGCTGTAATCTCTGTACAAAACCATTAATCTTTTGAAGTGGCTGTGGTGATTTTGTTTATTCATCATTTATTCACAAAATATGTGGGCGTCATTGGCCTGGTCCACATTTAATGCCCAGCTCTTGTGTACCTAATTATTAGAAGCAACCTACATTTGCAACATTTCTTTCTTTCCATGTAATATTAAAATTAAATACTACACTTAAAATATTTATCTTCCATGCTGTTGTGGCATATAACAAACATTGATTTCTGAAAATTGTCATTCAGCACAAACTAATTCCGACAACATCCTTTGTATACTTAAAGATGGAAGCAAGCATCCAGGGGAATACCCTTTTGCTGATTTGTCTGAACTTATCAGGTCTCACTTTAATCATCTTAAGAAGAGAATGTTAAACTTTAAGTGATTGTTTCTCTTGTTTGTAATGGTTTATAATGAGTATTGATTAATTAGTGGTTAATTTTCCTCTATCAAACTAACATTGACTATCTATATAATATTACACTCTGAGAGTGTTCAATAATTACTCAATCAACTTATACCAACTTATACCATAAATACTCGCTAGAATTTAGAAGATTGAGGGGGAGGGGGAATCTTATAGAAACGTACAAAATTCTTATGGGGTTGGACAGGCTAGATGCAGGAAGATTGTTCCCGATGTTGGGGAAGTCCAGAACAAGGGGTCACAGTTTAAGGATAAAGGGGAAATCTTTTAGGACTGAAATGAGAAAAACATTTTTCACACCGAGAGTGGTGAATCTCTGGAATTCTCTGCCACAGAATGTAGTTGAGGCCAGTTCATTGGCTATATTTAAGAGGGAGTTAGATGTGGTCCTTGTGGCTAAAGGGATCAGGGGGTATGGAGAGAAAGCAGGTACAGGATACTGAGTTGGATGATCAGCCATGATCATATTGAATGGCGTTGCAGGCTTGAAGGGTCGAATGGCCTACTCCTGCACCTATTTTCTATGTTTCTATGAGAGTAAAACTACATAAAGTTCTGAGTATTTCCCCAATTGTCCTTTTCAGTGGAACTAACAAGCCAATTCATGTTATACTGCACGCTGTAGTTCTAACAATCATTCAATCAAAGACTTTTAAAAAACTTTTGTTTTTACAACAAAAAAAGGAGATACGGCACTGTGGCGCAGGGTTAGAGTTGTTGCCTTACAATGCCAGAGACATAGGTTTGATCCTGGCCACCGGTGCTGTCTGTACGGAGTTTGCACGTTCTCCCTGTGAGCTGCGTGGGTTTTCCCCGGGAGCTCCGGTTTCCTCCCACATTCTAGAGACACACGGGTTTGTAGGTGGATTGGCTTTGGTAAAATTGTAAATTGTCCCTAGTGTGTGTTGGATATTGTAAGTGTGCGAGGAACGCTGGTCGCCACGGACTCAGTGGGCTGAAGGGCCACTGTATCTCTAAACTAAACTAAACTAAACACATTTCCACACAGAATGAAAACAATAAAGGATGCCAACACCAATCCCTTTCCGATATTACTACCTCTGCTGTGAGACATAACCACTTTCCTTACATGGCAATCCTACCATCGCTGAATCCAGTCAAGTGACTGTCTGCCACATTTCTACTCTATCAAATAATTATTTCTTAGATAGGAGATTATGCTGTTAAACACAATGCCCCTCCGACCTATTGTGGAATGAAGCTGGACCTCAAATTTTACATTCTATCACAACCTGAAGGAGTCAGATGCTACAGTAGGACAAGGGTCAACTTGGTCTTGACATACGTAGGAAGGAATTGCAGATGCTGTTTTACACCAAAGATAGACACAAAATGCTGGAGTAACTCAATGGGTCGGGCAGCATCTATAGAGAGGAATGGGTAACGTTTCAGGTCGAGATCTTTCATCAGGCCCTATTTCTTCTTGAAATAGACAGGCGTAGTGATTCTACCCAATGCAATGTAGTTAAGATCTTTATTTGTTCAAAGTTACCACACAAGTTATAAGGTGATGGTTCTCAACACTAAAATAGATGATATTTTACACAATTCCCAATGTTGACAAGCAGAATGGATAAGCAGGATGTGGTGTGTTTGGATTTTCTGAAGGGGTTTGATAAATTCATGCCGAGGTGGTATGTAAACAAGGTTCAGGGCACAATACTAACATGCATTGAGAATTGGTGATCGGAAAGAAACCTAGAATGGGAACTACAGATCCTTCTCAGGCTGTCAGCCAGGGATTCTCAAGGTACTGCACAGAACAGGACTCTGCTCTCTATAGATGCTGCCCGACCCATTGAGTTACTCCAGCATTTTGTGTCTATCTTTGGTGTAAAACAGCATCTGCAATTCCTGTTGGGCTCTGACTATTCACAATCTACATCAACAATTAGGCGGAAGGGAGCAAATGTCATAAAGATAAACTGAGTAAGTGTGTGGGGACATGGCAGATGTAATGCAGGAAATGTGTGGTCATCCACTTTGGTGGGACAAGAAAACAATGTATTTGTAAATGGTGAGAGGTTGGCTAGTATGGATATTCAACCCAGGTATCCTTGTACACAAGTTATTCAAGCCGATCAAGATGGTGCACCAGGCAATTAGAATCACGATTGACATGTTGACCTTCATAACAAGAGGATATAATTTGAGAATTAAGGAAGTCTGATTATAATTCTGCTGAGCCTTGATGAGACTACACCCGACTATTGTGTAGGAACAAGGAACTGCAGATGCTGGTTGACAACAAAAAATACATGAAATGCTGGAGTAACTCAGTGGGTCAGACAACAACTCTGGAGAGCATGGAAAGGTGATATTTTGGTCAGGTCCCTTCTTCAGACTGATTGTAAGGGGGCGGAAGAAAGTTGGAAGAGAGGAGGGGCAGAACTGAGCATGGCAGGCAGTAGGTGAACAGAGATAGGTGGGGGGGGGGGGGGGGGGGGGGTGTTGATAGGGAGGGGGGTGGACAAAGACCAGAGATTTTAAAAAGGTAGATATGGGGGACAAGGAGGAGAAAGGGGAGAGAAGGGGGGGGGGATTTTGTTAGAGGTTACCTAAGATTGGAGAATTCAATGTTCATACCACTGGGCTGTAAGCTACTCCTCCCGGTGTGTCTGGCCTCACTCTGGCAAAGCAGAAGGTCCACGACAGAAAGATCAGTATGGAAGGTACACAAAATTGCTGGAGAAACTCAGCGGGTGCAGCAGTATCTATGGAGCGAAGGAAATAGGCAACGTTTCGGGCCGAAACCCTTCTTCAGACTGGAAATGGGAAGAGGAGTTAAAAAGGTTAGCAAATAAGAGATCCAATAATCCTTGGCGGACTGAGCGCAAGTGTTCGTGAAGCAGTCTCCGAGTCTACGTTAAGTCTCGTCGATGTACAGGAGGCCACGGCAGGAAGACCAGATGCAGTGGATGAGGTTAGAGGTGGTGCACGTGAACCACTGTCTCACCTGGAAGTGCTGCTGGTTTCCCTGGATGGAGGTGAGGGAGGAGGTATAGGGGACAGGTGTTGCTTCTCCTGCGGCTGCAGGGGAAAGTACCTGGTGGGGGGGGGGGGGTGGTGTGGTGGGAAGGGACGAGTGAACCAAGACGTTGTGGGGGGAATGGTCTCTGCAGTAGGTGGGAAGGTGGAGATGGGAAGATATGGCAGGTGGAGGGATCACGTTGGAGGTGATGGAAATGTCAGAAGATTATGTGTTGGATGAGGAGATTGGTGTAGTGGAAGGTGAAGGCCAGGGAAACTCTATTAATATTGCATCTGGTGGCAGTGGAAGCGAGATCTGAACAATGGGACATGGAGGGGACATGGATGAGGGATCCTTCTATGACAGCAAGGGGGAAACCATATTCACTAAAGAAAGAATTCTTCAATTATTGTAAAAAATACTCAGAAATAAGGTGTGCCCCACCCCCCCCCCCCCCCTCTACCCTTCAGACTGATCAGAAAGACCCACCACAACTTTGTACATCACCCCACTCTGCTAAAGTTGGGGAATCAAAATCCAGAGGACAGGTTTAAGGTGGGAGGGGAAGGTTTTGTATAGGGCTCTGGTGAGACCACATCTGGAGTATTGTGTGCAATTTTGGTCTCCTAATTTGAGGAAGGACATCCTTGTGATTGAGGCAGTGCAGGGTAGGTTCACGAGATTGATCCCTGGGATGGCGGGACTGTCATACGAGGAAAGATTGAAAAGACTAGGCTTGTATTCACTGGAGTTTAGAAGGATGAGGGGGCATCTTATAGAAACATATAAAATTATAAAAGGACTGGACAAGCTAGAAGCAGGAAAAATGTTCCCAATGTTGGATAAGTCCAGAATGTCCAGAACCAGGGGCCACAGTCTTAGAATAAAGGGGAGGTCATTTAAGACTGAGGTGAGATAAAACATTTTCACCCAAAGAGTTGTGAATTTATGGAATTCCCTGCCACAGAGGGCAGTGGAGACCAAGTCACTGGATGGATTTAAGAAAGAATTAGATAGAGGTCTAGGGGCTAGTGGAGTCAATGGATATGGGGAGAACGCAGGCACGGGTTATTGATAGGGGATGATCAGCCATGATCAAAAATGAATGGCGGTGCTGGCTCGAAGGGCCGAATGGCCTCCTCCTGCACCCATTTTCTATGTTTCTGTGTTTTCTTAGGAACCTGATGGACAACTTTTTCACACAGAGTGCGGTGTGCATGCGGAAGGAGCTGCCAGAGGGGTAGTTGAGGCAGGTACTATAACGATATTGAAAAGACATTTGGACATGTACATGGATAGGAAAGACTTGGAGGGATATGGGCTAAATGCGGTCAGGTGGGACATCTTGGTTGGCATGGACAAGTTGGGCCGAAGGGCCTGTTTCTGTGCTGATAAGTATTTTTCACACCTCTCCTCCACATCCAGTGGTTATTAAGCAGCAGACACTCAGTCTGCGCTCCAGCTGCCTTAGCATATTAAACTTAGCTTCTCTGTTTCAGCTTCCCAACTATTCTCTCAGTTGTCTCTTGTATTAATGAATACAAGATTTTTCTTCCATATTTTTACAATAAAAGACACGTCTTCCTATCCACGAGAATGTCTGCAATCCCTCCTTGTCATGTCATGGCAACCCTTCTGGAGGCAAATACTTTTATCTATACAACTTCAATTGGATGAAGCTTGGAAGACCTGATAAGTTTATCAGAATACACTACAAACACATTGCACCAGATCTAATACGGAAATTTAGTTCAAATCTGCACAGACCTTGGGAGGCGTAGACACCTAGCGTCATAGAGTGATACAGTGTGGAAACAGGCCCTTTGGCCCACCTTGCCCATACCAGCCAATATGTCCCAGTTGCACTAGTCTCACCTGTCTGTATTTGGTCCATATCCCTCCAAACCTGTCCTATCCACGTATCTGTCTGACTGTTTCTTAAATGTTGGGATAGTCCCTGCTACAACTACTTCCTCCAGCAGCTCGTTCCATACACCCACCACTCTTTGTGTGAGAAAGTTACCCCTCAGATTCCTATTGAATCTTTTCCCCTTCACCTTAAACCTATGTCCTCTGGTCCTCAAATGTGCAACTGTCCATAAACATGAAGGGTAAATCGCAGCAAAACCAATGCCACTCCTTAGAACCATATAACAATTACAGCACGGAAACAGGCCATCTCGACCCTTCTAGTCCATGCCGAAATGGCCGTATCTAGCCCAGCCAACTCAATGTAAAGTAATAGTTGATGTTCTGTATCTACATCGGCCATTTGAGAGGTGAAGGATTCACATGAAATCTTGTGACCCGACTCAGCTCTTTAGATGCAAGTTGTTGGCCTTGTGCGGTGAGCATATTCGCTGGATGTGGCTACAGAGAGCTGAGTAAGAACATAGTTTGTCAGCAGATCTGCCTGGAGGAAAGGAAAAGCAGGAAGAGATGTACAGGAAGGAACTGCAGATGCTAGTTTAAACCAAAGATAGCCACACAATGCTGGAGTAACTCAGCGGGACAGGCAGCATCTCTGGAGAGAAGGAATGAGTGTCGTTTCTGGTTAAGACCCTTGAAGAAGGATCTCAATCCGAAACATCACGCATTCCTTTTCTCCAGAGATGCTGCCTGTCTCGCTGAGTTACTCCAGCATTCTGTGTCTATCTTCAGGAAGAAATGTACCACACTTCTAAGAAGGGTCTCGACCCGAAACGTCACCCATTCCTTCTCTCGAGAGATGCTGCCTCTCCCGCTGAGTTAGTCCAGCAATTTGTGTCCATCTTTAGGAAGAAATATACCATACGTGGACACAACATGTGGATGAATTCATATGCGGGCTGTAACATTACTGTAAAGGACCAAAAGCTCGGTTTCCTCTTCATTTGCTTGGAATTATGAAATGATTTCTGCTTTAGCAATCCACCACCAGAGCTGGAGCCCAGATCACTGCAGGCATTTTGTTCCGAGCCATCTGGCTGTTTATGGAGGGCATTCTGACGACATTGTTCTGAACTTCATCCAGCTGCATTATAAATGTCAACAAGACATCAGTGAAGAAAGTCAAGCTCAGATGACCAAAGTATGGTTGTAAACTTCTTCTTAAAATGTGTCTCAAAGGGGGAAAAATTCAAAATCCAGTCCATAAAACATAGAATGCTACAGCATCGGAACGAGTCTTTTATCCCAAGATGTCTGTGCCGAACATTATGCCAAATTAAATTAACCCCTTCTGTCTGTACTTCATTTTTATTTCTCCATTCCCAGTATTTTCATGTGTCTATCTTTAAGCTTTCTAAACACCACCATCGTATCTGGGCTCCCATCACTATGTGAAATAAAAACCTGCCCACACTTTACCTTTAAACATTCCCACCCTCACAAACCCCCTCCCACCATCATCTTAAAGCTATCGCATCCAGAATTTGACATTTCCACCCTGGGAAAAACAAGATTCTGACTGTCAAGACTTTTCATATGCCTCTCATAATGGTATAATCTCCTCTCAGCCTCCGACGCCCCATACAAAACCATCCAAGTTTGTGCAACCTCTCCTATAGTTAATATTCTCTAATCCAGGCAGCATCTTGGTAAACAACCAAAGCCTATACATCCCGCCTGTCGTGGGGCAACCAATATTGGACACAATACTCCAAATGCAGTATAATTAAAGTTTTATAAAGCCGCAACATGACTTAACTCTGGTCTTCACTGCACTGACTGATGAAGGCAAACATACCATAAGCATTCTTTACTATTCTTTCTGCCTGCGTTGCTAATTTCAGGGAGCTACGGACCCCAAGGTTCCTCTGTACATCAATGATGCTAAGGATCTCACCGTTAACTATATACTTTCCCTGTACATTTGACCTCCAAAGTGCAACATCTCACAATTGCCAAGATTAACCTCCATCTGTTATTTCTCCCCCCATGTCTGTAACTGATCTATATCCCAATGTTACCATTTGTCAGCGTTCTTCGCTGTCTGCAAATCCACCCATTTCTGTTTTATCTACAGACTTACTAACCAACCCATCAACTGTACATTTTCATCCGTCATTTATATACATACATATACTGTATATACATATATCTTTATTTATACATAGAATAGTCCCAGCACTGATCCATGTAGAACACCACTGATCACAAGCCTCAATTCAAAATTACACCTTTCCACACAATCCACTATATTCTGAAGATTATGAAGAAGGGTCTCGACCCAAAACGTCGCATATTCCTTCTCTCCAGAGATGCTGTCTGACCCACTGAGCTACTCCAGCTTTTTGTGTCCATCTTGGGTTTAAACCAGCATCTGCAGTTCCTTCCTCCACCTCCATCTTTTAAGACAGTTCTGAATCCAAACTACCAAGTCACTGTGGGTCCCCTGCTTCTTAATTTTCGGGGTCAGCCTACCATGAGGGATTTTATGCCTTACTAAAGTCCATGTAGACAGCATCCATTGCACTACCCTCATCAATCACCTTTGTCTCCGCCTCAGTGTTTCAGTGAGCTTTCAGCAACAGACAGACTAAGGAAGGGACAGATTCAATAATTGCCGCAGAGATGACTTCTAAACCATTCTGGCATAAGATTACAGTATCGTTAGGAACATACTCCATTCCTCTATGTTACTAAACTCCTTTGCAACACAGATGCATCTATCTGTATGTAGAAGATCAAATAAATAGGTGCCATTTGGTTCCACTTAACTCGATGTCCATATCCACTGTCCAATTAATTGGTATGAAACAGAGCTTAGAATTTGTTCCTGAAGATCATTCCCAGCAGATAAGTGAAAGAATGTCAGTAACGATAAACAATTGTGGTTCCTTCGAATCAAATACAAGGCTATTAACAACCAAGCTCTTAAATAAGGAAATCCTTTTATATAAAATGAAGAACTCACACAGTTTCAAAGGAAGAAGTGAACATACATTTATACAGAGTTTTTTCTACTTTGCAAATGGCAATATCATCTAATTTTCATTGCGGGTAAAGACTTGATTACAGAACTAGGATGAATCTCTTGTAACTCAAAGAACTACAGATGCTGGAGATCTTCACCCTTCATTCTCACCAGGTGCTTTCCACAGCAACCGCTGGAGGTGTAACACCTCCCCCCTCGCCTCCATTCAGGGACCCCGATAACCCTTCCAAGTGAGACAGTGATTTACGTGTATATCTTCCAACCTTGCCTATTGCGTTCGGCAATCTCGATGCGGCCGCCTCTACGTATCCGCCATGGCCTGTTGGAGCGCCAGAATGTCAGCCATTTTAACTCCTCTTTCACGCCCGGCGGGCCTCTGCAGCAGATGCCCCCCAGCGAGCTGCAGGGTCGGAGCCCGCGGCCGAGGCCAGAGCCTGCGGTGGTCGGAGCACGTGGCTGACGGAGTCTGAGTCAGCGCCACGTCAAGAACCCACCCGGCAGTGAGAGTGGAGAGGTCGGTGCGGCATCGACCGATGGACGAGGACAGGCCACGTGGATATGGACGCCGCTGCTGAGGGAAGGAACAATGGAGGCCCCGCCGTGAGGGGGTGAGAGGGGGAGAAGAAAGGGGTCCTGGTGCGGCTACTGTGTATACTTTGCAACATTGTCAGTGCTCTTATGTGGAGAGTATTTGCAAACCTTGCAAGCAAAGAATCTCACTATGACTTGTCACATGTGATAATAAAGTCTTTATTCGTTCATTCTTCCCCTTCCCAGACCAACGTGTCTGCCCTCTGCCCCCTCCATCACCAGAGGGAGGCCACATGGACTTCAGTAATTCCAGCAACCCAGCAGCGTGAACATTGAATTCTGCAATTTCAGGTAAACTCTTCCCCTCCCCCCCACACCCAACCCCATCCACCCCTCACCCCCACCCCCACCCCCATCCATCCATCCCTCACCTACCCAGATCCCCCCCAATACCACTGTGGGCTCATTGTTTTCTCCACTCCCCGTCCCCATATCGGCCCCTTCCATTCCCTTCCTTTATTCATACACCTCCCATGCCTCCCGACTCCATTCCCATTTGCCTCTCCTACCTCTCCTCTCCCTTCCACCCACTATCCCTCCCTCTGGTTTTACATTTCGCTCCCCATCTTCCTTCTTATCATATTCTCCACACTTGCACCCTTTGTCTCCACTTCACCTCCAGCCATGGTTACTGATCCACCCATCTGCCCACCCTGCCTCATTTGAATCCACCTCTCACTTGCCTTTTCCTAACCCATCCCTTTCTCTCACCCCTTTCTCCCCTCCACTTCATCCGTCTAAAGAAAGGTCCTGACCCAAATCTTCCGTCCCATTTCCCTTCACAAATGCTGAGTTCCGCCAGTGCCGTTTTTCGCTGGAATCACTCAGCAGGTCAGGCAGCATCTGTGGAAAGTGAAGCAGAATTAATGTTTCAGGTTAAAGACTCTTCCTCAAAACTGAAAAGTGAGGACAGTTATTGGGAGGTAATAGAGAGGATGGATAAAACAAAAGGAATGTGACTGAAGGCATGTGACCAGGGTTGATGTATGGTTTATGAGGTGAGAGGGTAATAGACAGAGATTGTGAAATGCAGGTCAGAGTTGTTGCAGAGAACTGAAAGCAAAAGGAGAAGTTGGATCAGACTGTGTGTGTGGAAAGAGTAATATTACAACTGCACAGCCTTACAGCAGAACTGGAGAGGTGTAGATATTGTTAAATTTGACAATAGATCCTGAAGACTGCAATGTGCCCAGATAAGGCATGTTTCTCATCTGCACATCTACACACCTTCTTGCGTGTGGCGTGCACAACCTAACATTGTAGGACAACTTGTTCTATTTGATCTTATTTGATTGTGCACGCTGGGTTGATTGCTTTCGTCAAAACAGGGTGGACCCACGTGAAGGTTGCAATCTCCCACCCCGGGACCTCAGGCTTACGTTGGGTCTCGTTAGAATTGTCCAGAAGCCAGAGATAGTCAGGGGGGGAGTAGGAAGAATTTACCTGATGGGCAATTGGGAAACTCAGAGTCACCCTGAATATCTCTTATTACTCAGCAGGTCAGGCAGCATCTCTAGAGATAGACATAAAATGCTGGAATAACGCAGCGGGACAGGCAGCATCTCTGGAGAAAAAGAATGGATGACGTTTGGGGTCGAGACCATTCTTCAGACTGATTGGGGGGGGGGGGGGGGGGGAAAGCTGGAAGAGAGATGGTGGCAGGACAAAGTCTGGCAAGTGCCTATCAACAACACAATGCACACTGTCATCATTAGCATACGTGGTCCAACATTGGATTTTCCAGGTAACACTCAGGAAGGATAGATCAAGCATGATTGAATGTCGGAGTCGGCTGAATGGGACGAATGGCCTAGTTCTGCTCCTATGATTTATGAACATGAATTTCCACTCCCGTGTTTGGAGAAAAGTTCCTGGTACAAATAATGTTGGTTAAAGGGATCAGGGGGTATGGAGAGAAGGCAGGTACGGGATACTGAGTTGGATGATCAGCCATGATCATATTGAATGGCGGTGCAGGCTCGAAGGGCCAAATGGCCTACTCCTGCACCTATTTTCTATGTTTCTATGTTTCTAAACTGATCCTTATGGGTGACCTCCATGTACTGCTCAGAAGGGACATAAACTTCTGGAGGTTTGACAAGTAAGAAAGAAGCAAAGCTCATTCCTCCTGGAAAATGAGCGTGTCACCCAAAGCCTGTACACCCAATAGACAATAGGTGCAGGAGTAGGCCATTGGGCCCCTCGAACCAGCAACGCCATTCAATGTGATCGTGGCTGATCATCCACAATCGGTACCCCGATCCTGCCTTCTCTCCGTATCCCTTGACTCCTGGGCCCAACAGGCTGAAGGTCATGAGGTAGAGAGTTTATCAAGATAACAAAGGCAATCAGTACTCACTGGAAGAAGCACTTTGAAGAACTCCACGATGAAGACAGAATTCTTAATGCGGGCATCTTAGCCACCATTCCACACTGGCCAATACAGCTGAGCCACCAGCCGAGAGATTGATAACACCATATGCCAATGCGAAAAAACATGAAGGCCTCAAAAGTAATTTTGAGAGTCAAAGAGTGTGCTGGGCAAGTTATGACTGGACATGACACCAGAAGGCCACGTACACCCCCGCTTAACATTCGCAGTGTTTATTTGCAGCAAGAACAGTTTGTAATGCCCAAAGTTCACTAATCACATGGTGTGCTCGAGGGATCAGCAGAGAATCATCACATTTACTTCCAAGTCTCTGTGTTTCAAGAGTCAAGAGTGTTTTATTGTTATTTACTGCACACTTATACTCCAGAGGGTTCTGGCATTTTCAGGGCGAAATGATAACGAGCTGTGATCATGATAACCTCATAATCCTGGACAAAATAGATCCTTTTTATATCACAAGCAGCAGCTCATTATTTATTCCCATTAGGCATTAAACTCACAACTGAAATCACAGTTAAAACCTTGTCAAAGAATCAAGATCGGTCAAATTATTCTTAGCAGAGCCACACGTGTCATTAAGGTCGGTGACGGCTGAAGGGGCTAGGGTTGAGGTGGAGGAGGTTAGGGGGTGGGTGGCGGAGTAGGATAGGATCGAGGGAATGACATGCAAATACCTCGAGAGTTTACTTTTGCACTAAATCATAAAGCAATTTTGGAAAATCATTTCTGCATGGAATGGGGGAAGGAGAGAAAATGAAAAGGATAAAGTAATCTGGTTTGTGGCAAAAATTCCAATGTTATTGTTCATTCCAAACAGATTTGTATAATGACAGGACGTTATTACGAAACATGGTCAAGTTTCAATTTCAGAGAGAGGATGAAGCATTTTTGCTGAGTACCAGACATTAATTAGTCACGGACCATGAAAGATTTTATTGTGGACTGTCTCTTCTTATTTTTCACTTTCACATGCACATTTAATTTGATGATTATTGAAATCGGCATGACTTTACTGTGTAGAAATTCTTTCACATTGCTGAATCTTGTAATCTGCTGTGTGAAGGAATTTAATCTAAACCCTAAATACTGTTGGTGATCGGGCTCTTTGCATGTGGTCCACGGGGTTAGCAAAATCCTTTACAATTCATAGGATCAGAGGAGATTTGCAATGTAGATGGTGGCCACTCAGCCCATCGTGTTTGTGCCAATGACAAAAATAACAACTCTGTCTCTTTGCACCTTCATGCTCCACAGCCCAGCAGGTCATTGCTTTTTAAGTGCCATCCACCCATTTTAGGAATTTGGAAATGTCATGTCTGCCACCCTTTCCCGCAGTGAGTTCCAGACTCCTACCACCCTCTGACTCAACCCCCCTATCACCATGCCAAATAGTTAATGGGCCTTGGCTTTTGACACATCTGTGAAGAGAAACAGGTTCTGCTTAAAACACTTCATTCACGGCTGCGTAATTTCAGTTGAGTCTCACTCGATTACTCCTGTTCTCAAATAGAACACCCGTCTATGCAAACATTCTTCACAGCTGAAATCTGCCAGTCCTGGCAACATCCTATCCTCTATCGCCTCTCCTGTGTAATAACACCTTTCCTGTAATGCAGTGACCAGAGCTGTTTGTAGTAGTTTGTTTGAGAGAAACAGCATGGAAGCAGGTCCTTCGGCCCACCAAGTTCACACTGACCATCGATTATCCACTCACACCAGTTCCATTTTATCCCACTTTCTCATCCACTCCCTACGCATGAGGGGTCATTTATAGCAGCGAATTAACCCTACAAACTCGCAGGTCTTTGGGATGTGGGAGGAAACTGGAACTCCTGGAGGAAACACACGTGGTCATGGGGAGAATGTGCAAACTCCACACAGACAGCACCGATGGCCAGGATCAAGCCCGGGTTTCTGACATTGTGAGGCAGTATCTCCACCAGTTGTGCCATCCAGCACTCTAGCTGCAGTCTAACTTGTGCTGTAGACCATCTCCATCCTTCATCATCTACATGTAAACTAATGTAGGAAAACATAATTGATGCCTTTTTACCACCATGGTTACCCACCTGCTACCTGCAGGGGCATGTGGACACAGACTCCACAACTCCACTTTCCTCCCATTTACTGACTGTTTCTTTGCATTGATCTATCTCCCCAAATGCATTGCCACATATTTCTCTTTATTAAACTCCATTTGCCTCTTTTTTGCCCAACTGCCCAAATCATCTATATTTTCCTTTAGTCTCAAGTTTTTATCCTTGCTTTTAACTGAATTGTGGATTTTAATTTCAACTACAAACCTTACATTGCACCAATACATTTAAATATTAATCAGTAATGTCTATTATAAAATGTAGCTAAGTACTGATCCTGTGGCCAACTGGGAATAGTCTTTCAGACACAAGAACATCAGCCATCCATTATTCTTTATCTCCTCTCACTGAGCCAAGTTTGGATCTAATGTGCTGTTTTCTCGTGGATCTCATGGGGCGGAACAGTGGCGCAGTGGTAGAGTTGCTGCCATACAGCGCCAGAGACCCTGGTTCGATCCTGGCTACGGTTGTTGTCTGTATGAAGTTTGTACTTTCTCCCTGTGACTCCGTAGGTTATGTCCGGGTGCTCAAGTTTCCTCCCACGCTCCAAAGACATACAGGCTTAATAGGTTAATTGGCTTCGATAAAAAATTGTAAATTGTCCCCAGTGTGTAGGATGGGACTAGTGTACGGGGTGATCGCTGGTTGGCGCAGAATCAGCGGGCCGAATGGCCTTTTCCCATGCTGGATCTCTAAAGCCTAAACTTTATAGATAAGTCTCCTGATTTGTAATAATTTTTCCTACTGTTAAATTTCAACAAACTTACTATGACTCCCCCACTCCCACCCCACCTTCACTGCTGAGGATCTCTGTACATGCTTCCAAGTCCACTAACCCAGATCCACAACAACCTGCCCAATTATTTCTCCAAACCTCCATCAATATGAACCCTCCACGTCCAGCCGGTCACTTTCCCTGTATGCCTGCTCCACATGCAACAATGAATGCTGTCCCTCGATCCAATCACATCCATGACTGAAATCCCTGAGGCCACAGCACGGTACGCAACAATCCAACCCATCACCCTCGGCCTATTTCAAACGACCCTTCAAGCCCCCAATCCTCACGACCGATCCACAACCTGTCCACTTTCACCGAACCATGTGCACAGTGACACGCTGGTGCTGCCATTTTGCTCAGTTACATTAACAAGGCCTTTGGAGGTTCTCATTCCCTGGGCTTTATTCAGCAACAATTTCCTTCCAAAATTAAAGTAGATGGAAAGACATCATTCACACGCTCTGCGTCACTGTAAACGGCATCACAAAATTGCCCGACAAAAAATGCTGGAGTAACTCTGCGGGTCAGGCAGCATCTTTGGAGAAAAGGAACAGGTGACATTTTGGGTCGAGACCCTTCTTCAGACTGTGAGTCACGGTAGAGGGGAACTAGAGCTATGGAATGAAGAGGGCTTTAGTCATTGGTGCCAGCTCTGATCTGTTTTATAACTTTTTATACCTTTAGTTTCCCTCTCCCCTGACTTGCAGTCCGAAGAAGGGTCTCCACCCGAAACCTCACCTATTCCTTTCCTCCAGAAATGCTGCCTGACCCACTGAGTTACTCCAGCATTTTGTGTCTATCTTCGGTGTAAATCTATCTATCTTTGTGCCTATCCAGCATCCCCAGTTCCTTCCTACACAAAATTGCTTGACATCTGCACCATCTGCTTTCAGTGACTTATCTGCCCACTAAGGTTTGGTCACCTCTCCAATCTGTAAACCTTCCACAACAAGCCTGAAGTAAATGGATGAAATGAAAAGCTGAAGTGGACATCGATGAGGGTCTCCAGCAGGTGGAGCTGTTGCACCAGCTAAAAGAAATTCAAGGAACGGACGTAGATGTGTCACAAAATCAACAAAGGATTGGTGCACTTAGATAAATGTGCATTCCTTTTACTCTTCCCGACAGCTGGAATATTTGGTAACCAGGAAGCAAATATTGAAGAATGAACTTTGACATTGCAGAAAAATGCTTTAAAATCAAATCACAGAAAGTCTTTAGAGAGCAATGTTCTGTTTGGTGGAAGGGGAAAACTGTATTTCCCAGTCCCTCCCTGGTCGAAGAGGCGGCTTTCCTCCGAGCAGCATCTTCGGCCCATCCTTGCAGCCTACCATCGGGTCTGGAGCGTCTTTTCCTGAGGAGACCGGCCAGAACCACGGCTTGGGCGGCGATGCCTTGCCTGGGTCGCCGCGCTGGAGCTCCGGTGTGCTGGGTCCGCTGATTGAAACATCGCGGAGCTGCGCGTCTGTGGAGCGGCCAGCTGTGGTCGGCGGCGCTGACTTTAACATCGCAGAGCCTGGGATCTCTCGCCGAGATCGCCAGTGGTGGAGCTCTGTCCAGCGCGGCCTGTTGGCTTCGGAAGCCGCGGTCTCCGGTAAGGCAGCAGCTGCACCAGGTTTCCCAAGCTGCTGAGACGGTTCTCCCGACGCCAGAGCACCATCACCCGGCGAGAGGGCCTGAAACATGGGGCCGCCCTAGCGGCGACTGCGGAGGCCTCAATAGGCTCGACTATGGGTGGACAAGGGGATGGGGACTGGACTTTGTGCCTTCCCTCACGCTCACAGTGGGAACCATTGTGGGGGGATGTTTTTTATGTTTAATGTTACATTTTTTTATAATGTTTTCTTATTAATGTGCTGCAATGGCAACTCGAATTTCACCACACCAATTATGTGACAATAAATGAACCTTTGACCTGCGTGGGACTTCTCCGAGAACTTTGGTTTCCTCCCACACTCCAAAGACGTACAGGTCTGTAGGTTAATTAGCTTGGTATAATTGTAAAATTGTCCCTGGTGTGTAGGATAGTGTTAACATGCGGGAATTGTCAATGCGGACTCGGTGGGCAGAAGGGGCTGTTTCTCTAAACTAAACTAAATTTTCTTTTAAGAAAATAGTTGTGACTAATTGGAAATGACTCTGCTCATCCATAATGATAAATATTTACAAATGGTAAAGGCGAATTTGCAACTATAAAGCAGTGTTGTTTCAATGTGACGTGGCGTTGAAATCAAAGGAAGGTTTGCATTCAGTTGGCGCCTTTCATGATTTCAGAGTGTTCCTGAGACCCCACTAATCAATGAGGAACGTTTTAAGTGTTTTTACTGTTGCAATGAAGAATCATGAGCTATCAAGTGTTGAAGAAAGAACTGCAGATGCTGGAAAAATAAATGTTTAAGAAAGAACTGCAGATGCTGGAAAAATTTGAGTCTGAAGACGGGTCTCGATCCGAAACGTGGCCTATTCCTTCGCTCCATAGATGCTGCCTCACCCGCTGAGTTTCTCCAGGATTTTTATCGCCCATGGGATATCAAGTGGTTGTTCATTTGATTTTCCAGAAATTCATGGGGTCAGCTGAAAAGACAAAAAAAAAACATGAAATTGATCCACATTAGAGGCTTGTTAAGAGATCTACAAATCCAAGGTCTAAAATTCGTCAAGAAACCCGATGGATGGTGAATGAAATGTGATTGGTGGGTCAGACTGGTGATGGGTGGGTAGTTGTGGAGAGGGCCAGCATATCGATAGTTGAATCATGCAATAGGCAGATTAGTGGCCAGGGTGGAGAATATGGAGGTAGACAAAAATGTTGGAGAAACTCAGCGGGTGAGGCAGCATCTATGGAGCTATGGAGCTATGGAGCTCCATAGATGCTGCCTCACCCACTGAGTTTCTCCAGCATTTTTGTCCATCTTTGATTTTTTAGCATCTGCAGTTCCTTCTTAAACATAGAGAGTATGGAGACCAGGTTGCCAGATCACTAAAATTGGAGGTCAGGACGGTGGATGGGAGAACTGCAGCTTGTTGGTACAAGGGGATCAGATGAGGTTATGAACTTGAGATTTGTGAGGCTCTGGTATTAATGAATGTGAGTGAAACCTTTGAGAAATGTGCATTGTTGAGACATTGTTGGAACAACCATAATAGAGAGACTGTAGAAGCTGGAATCTTGAACAAAACAACAAACTTCTGGAGGAACTTAATGGGTCAAGAAATATTTGAGGAGGGAAATGGACAGACAATGTTTTAGGTTGGAACCCTTCTTCAGACTGATAAGCTGAGTTCTCCCAGCAGTTTGTTTTTCACTGCGAGTTGAAGTTTCTTTGGCTATTGTATTCCAACTTCCTTCCAAGAGGATTTAGTGAACATGCAGTTGCATCAAGTTTCACTTCTAACTGCTTCTGACTTCATGGTTAAGGTTGGTTCAGCATGGTTTTATTCATCTGATGCAGGCTATATGGGAGTTATGTGACATGATTAGTGATGCAGAGCACTTTTAGTCCAAGCCCCATGACAGACCTGACGTTGAAATGGTGAGCTTGACCAGAATATGTTCATCATGAAACTCACTGAGTTGTAGTGGAAACCCAATCATGTGACTGGTGACATCCATAAAAAGTGAAAATGAATTATCTCGTTTAGTTTAGCTTAGAGATACAAATCGGAAACAGGTGCATCGACCAACTGAGTCCGCACCGACCAGCAATCACCATACATCAAGACTATCCTACACACTAGGGGCAATTTACAAATTTAACGAGGCCAATTAACCTACAAACCTGTACGTTTTTGGAGTGTGGGAGAAAACCGGATCACCTGGAGAAAACCCACATGGTCACAGGGAGAACGTACAGACAGACAGCACCCGTAGTCAGGATGGAACTCGGGTCCCTGGTGCTGTAAGGCAGCACGTCTATCACTGCACCACGGTGCCGTGTCTAGGTTTACAGTTAATGGCAAAACCGTAAACAACATTGAAGTACAGAGGGATCTTGGGATCTGAGTCCATAGCTCCCTGAAATTGGCAAAATAACTGTATAGAGCGGTAAAGAAGGCCTATGGCTTCATTGGTCGGGGCATGGAGTGTAAGAGTCATGTTGCAGCTTTATAAAACATTGGACAGGCCCCATTTTAAATATCGTGTTCAGTTCTGATCGCCCCAATATAGAAATGATGTGGAGGCTTTGGTGCAGATGGAGGTTAACCAAGATGCTGTCTGGATGAGAAGGTAAGTAGAGTTTGGACAAACTTGGATTGTTTTCTCTGGAGGAATGGAGGTTGAGGAGAGACCCAATAGAAGTGTATACAATAATCAGGGGCATAAATAAGGTGGATAGTTTAAACCTTTCTCTCAGGGTGGAAATATCAAAGACTAAAGGGCAGAGCTTTAAGATGAGAGGGATAATATTTAAAGGAAATGTGTGGGGCAAGTTTTTTCTTAAAATGCAGAGAGTAGTGTGTACCTGGACAAGCTGCCAGTGTTGGTGGTGAATGCAGATATACTAGTGGTGTGTAAGAGGCTTTTAGATTGGCACATGGACATGCAGGGAATGGAAGGACACAGATCATGTGCTGGTAGAGGGGATGATTTGAGCTTGGCATCATGTTTAACACACACATTATGGGCTGAAGGGCCTGGCACTCTACTGTTCTATGTTTTATGTTTTATCTAATTAGGGTGCATGTAACTCTAATCAACAATAAATGTTTGATTCCAAATGCAACCCCCCACTTAATGACATGGTTGTACAACACAAACTGAGGCCACCCTGCTGTTACTCATTTGAAGATTGCTTTGATTAACACGAGCCAGGAAGATTTTTTTTCCCCCAGTCTGTGCACAATCTCAATAATCATTTTCAGCAGTGACAGCTTCAAGATTTGAACCACCAAATGTCGGATGCAATGGAACCAGATTGCAGGGCAGCCTTGTGGCAGAGGAAGTCAGAACTGTTCCCGGTGGGGGATAATAGCATGCAAGCATTGTCACGTGCAAGCGTTTTTAGCAACTCAGCAAGTAGGAATCTGAAAGACATGAGTTTATCAAGATATCTTGAAGGTGAAATGTTAAACCAAGGCCTATGTAATTGTAAAAGACTCCACAGTTCTATTCACAGGACAGCAGGCAAGTACTTCCTAACCTTTATTCACCAGTAAACATTATTAACAGAGGTTATCTGGTCATCATCTCATTACTGTTTGTGGAAGCTTGCTGGTGGAAACAGTCTTATACTGTATTAAAGGTGCACTGTGGAGAGAGCTATGAGAGAATGTACCGTATCTTTTCCTGGTCGATGAAACAGCACTGAATAAAGCTCGACAACAATTGGATACAAAAGACATTTCATTTGTGTATAAATTCCATCATCTTACAAAAATTACAGCCCAGCCTGAACATAAATGGTGGAAAATCATGAGCAAAAACAAATTCACGTAAAAATATAATCCTGAAACTACCAAGTATGAGTCATCTTCAAAGGGACATCTCAAGCAAAAAACATTCAATCTTTTATGCATTTTAGTCAGATGTTATCAGAATTTATGACTATAATTATGCTAGTGGTATTCAGAAATGTTGAGAAGTTATATACAATAAAAATGTTTTATGTTGAGATGACAATTGATTTTTTTTCCAATTACTTCTGTGCTGCATAATGCAAAATGTTTTACTGTCAGGGCTTTCAATGAATATTCACTCTTAGCCCCAACAGCACCACCGTGTTGACTTGCCTCTGCTTCATCTCATCAGTCTGGTGAGAGGGCCGGAACAGTACAAAGTAAAAATTGAAAGTGGGAATTGGTATTACACTCAACTCCATCTCTCTCTCCTCTCTCCATGCTGGCTGCAGGTCAGGATTCAAGTTTGCCCAGATAAATGGCACAACTTTAGCCGCAAGGTTGCCTCCATAAAGCAGACGGCCAAAGGCAAGTAGCAGTTTGGATGTTCACTCATTGACTTTAAGCCAAATGGTTTCCATCTTTGCTGGTGCAGCTTTTTGAAGATCCGATTAGACTTCCACGTCACCAGAACTGGGAAACAACGGGAGTACAGCCAGTTGGATTGTGGATTCTCAGTGGGGACCCTGACTAAGCACAGCTGAGAGGGTTAATACATGCAGAGCCCACAGAGCAACACAAGCACATGTCAGATTGTAGACTGCACTGCTTGACAGGATGTGCGGTGGAAGCCAAAGAAAATGAACAGTAAGATTGTCCTTAAAGGCGAAGCGGGGGAAGGGGGAGGAAACTCTCTTCCTGTTTTTCTGTTGCAAAAGGAATTTTTTAGCTGGCAGGGAAGATCAGATGTTTTTCTGCAATAACAAACCAAAAGAAATGTATTTATATTTTTGACATTTCTTGTACTGCAGTCAGACCACTTTTAAAACTTCCGACATTGTTGCTTAAACAACAGCTGTGATCCTTACCGGGTTGCAACATGCCTCCCATTTTAAAGTCATCTTATGGGTAAACATTCTTGTTCCCAAGCCTGGTGGTGTAGATGCAGCACAGCCTCCTGAGAGCACAGCATCCGGCTTGGATCCTTTTCGCTAGATCCGTGTCACTTCATAACAGTGCAACTTTGCAACAGGACATTTTTTGACTGACTTACAGTGATCTGGCTGAACCCAGGCCAATTCCTCACTTATAATGTAACAATGTAGTCAAACACAGCCCATGTGGCTTTCCAGCCGTTTGGAATGAATGGAAAAATATGCCCCTTCACCCATCTTTGAAGAGACCACTGCAAAATCGTAAAAGAGCCCAAGGACATTTTATCTTCCATTTCATCCAGATTTTCAGCCATTTCATGCTGTTTCCATTTTTTTTAGTATAGATGTTTTTACCTGCGTTTTCTGCAATGAAGTTATTTACTGACCTGAATCTTTTTCCCTTATTGAAACATTCACAAGACTTCAGTCTCTAAATGAGGCATTTACAAGACCTCAGGTGAACAGGAAATGGTGTGGAAAAGGATAGTCAAAGATAAAGGAACTCCAACGAGGCCAGGCAAGACAACAGGTGGGGCTAGAAGAGCAAAGGAAGTGTAACCTGCCAAAATCAATCTTAACACAGAGTTGAGAGTGTTGATGATCAGCCTACTTATGCTTTTTTTGGAATCTACCACCAGGCGTTGGGAAAGCCAGCCCAGCCCGTTTCTAGGTGTAGGTCTCTTTTTAAAGGAAATTCATAATCCTACAGCATATAGAGGATGCAAATTCAATTTAAGGTAAGACCAATCAGAATGTGTCTGACCAGCCAGCAGACGTGGTGGCCAATGACTAGCAGGATATGAAACCCATCCACAAAACTCCAACACAGATACAGAATGCTGGAGTAACTCAGCGGGACAGGCAGCATCTCTGGAGAGAAGGAATGGGTGACGTTTCGAGTCGAGACCATTCTTCAGTAAACCAGCATCTGCAGTTCCTTCCCACACTAACACAGATAACTTGGCCACCACTTAGAAGGTTGTGATGTTGAAATGATGCCAGGTTCACATTTGTAGCCAAACTGTGTGAAGATTTAAGGACAGCATACAGCGAGGATCTGAAAGTACTGAGTTGCCTTGCAGATGGGCGGAATGCAACTGAAGGATAGGATTTCACAAAGGCCCGATCGCAGATGATTCATGAGGGTATGGATCACAAAATGCTTTGTGCCAAAAAATGATTTTTTAAAATATTTGTTTTTGAAGCTCTGCAAATCATTGGCTGGGGTTTAATTGTCCATTTCTAATTGTCCTTGAGGAGTCGATGGTGAGTTGCCTTCTTGAATCACTATGGTCCTTCAGGTGACGGTAATCCCACAGTGATTTTGCGTGGAAAGCTCCAGGATTTAGACCCAGTGAGGATGAAGAAACAGTAATATATTTCAAAGTCAGGACGGTGTGGATAAGTGAAGATTTAGTGGCACCCACAGAATTTAACAGTAGGATATGTAGCTTGTTTGATTGGTGCCCCCACTGTTCATTTCTCAGAGAGATGCAGTGTGCATGATCTACAAAATGCAGCGTAGTCACTTGCCCAGGATATTCGGAGAGAGCGCGGGGGCCCTGACCATGGGTGAACATTGGGGAACATTAGAGGAAGATAACTGACTTTGGTGCCTTCCCTCACAGTGGGAAACTTTTCGATTCTGTTGTGTGGGGATGTTTTATGTTGAACTCTATCGTGTGTTGTGTTCTTTATTTTTATTGTATGGTGATCACATTTCACTGTGCCAACTGGCACATGTGACAAATAAATGTATCTTGAATCTGGATCTTATAATAATTCAACCGTTTAAACAAGTTCAGTCATACTTTATTGCAAAATATTCAATCCAATTTTACCGCAAGGGTCCAATTAATATTTTACTGGAAGAATTGAATTTTTCTAAAGAGAATCCAAATATTTTACTGCAAGAATTCAATCAATATACTGGCACTAACATTTTTAGTTGTTGGAGACTCGTGGCTCGAAGCAGTGAGATTGTGTGATGGCATCCTCATGTGTGGAACTGGATCCAAACATATATCCAACATGTTGCTCATATCCAGTATGTGCTATAGGGAGCAGCTAACATGATTCCTTGGAGTGCAGGAGGATGAGGGGTGATCTTATAGAGGCGTACAAAATTACCAGATGAATAGATCAGGTAAACGCACAGTCTTTTGCGCAGAGTAGGAGAATCAAGAACCATAGGTTTAAGTTGAGGAGAGAAATAGGGTAATAGGTTTTACACAAGGGGTGGTGGGTGTATGGAATGAGCTGCCAGCGGAGGTAGTTGAGGCAGGTACTATCAGAACGTCTAAGAAACATATAGACAGGTACATGGATTGGACAGCTTTAGTGGGATTATGGGCCAAAGGCAGACAAGGTGGGACAAGTGTAGATGGGACATGTTGGTCAGTGTGGGCAACTGGGGTCGATGGGCCTGTTTCCATGCCTTACGACTCTGTTAGATTCCAACTAACACAAAGCCATATAACAGTGCAACATTGGAGAGAAACAACGCAACACATGTTGGATGTTTGGATGCAAGATTGGTCTTGTGTGTCTATATTTATTGCATGAAAGCCCACAAAGGCCATTGTGGAAAGTCACAATGATGTGATATGCTTGTTCTTGTGAAGAGAATACATTTATTCACCAGTCAATGATGCCAAAAATAATTATAAAGAAATCAATGTTGATATTGTGTGAAATGTATTACTCAAACTTTCCAGGTCTACAACTCCACCCACATATACTCACCAACAGTTGCACAACATATCGTTCTCGCTGGTAGGTTTCTTACAGTAAATGCAAAGCCAGAAGGATCATGGAGTGGCGTGGAGGAGTGTGGAGTTGCGCATGGTATCGCGCAGCGAGCCAGGATTTCGTGCTGCACGAAACCTTCGCGCACCACCGGCCTGTCGCGTAAATGACGGCCAAGTGAGACAGGGTGACGTTTCGGGTCGAATGGGTGACGTTTCGGGTCGAGAACCTTCTTCAGACCGAAACAACATCCTTTCCTTCTCTTCAGAGATGAGTTACTCCTGAATTTTGTGTCTATCTTCAATTTAAACCAGCATCTGCAGTTCCTTCCCACAAATGTATTTGGTATGTAGCTTGCTACTTTTCATTCACCTCTTTGTTTTAATAGGGGCATTACATCTGCAGTTTTTCCAATTGCTAGCACCACTCAAGAAACTGGAACATTTTAGAAAATCTCCATAAATATCATAAACTGAGTATTGAAATGACGTCACGCCCTCCAGACGGCTGTGTGGACGCATGATGATGCGCACGAGTCGCTACCGGCCTGCCGCTTAAATGACGGCCCAGTGGGACAAGCCCTTTACTTCCAATTGTTCAAGACCCCAAGGACAACTGTAAGTGTTGACACTGAATTGAGAAATAAGTGATTGCCTGTGCAGAACACTTTGAGCTTGCTGAGAACAAAATGCACAAACTAACAGAAATACCAGACAGTTAGTTCCACACTTCTTTTAATACAGATTTACGTTTTGTATAATTAGCTATTTGGCAGGTTCAAAATCCTTTGATCCAGATATTCCTGCTGGAGTATTGTTGACATGGTGTGGGCTGGATCAGCAAACATAAGGTCGCTGCACACTCCAGTTGGTGGGTGTCCATGGAGACACAAGCGAGACTGCAGATGCTGGAATCTGGACCAACAAACAAACAGCGAGCAAAAACTCAGCAGGACAAGCAGCACCATGGTGCCAGTGAAAATATTCAACACGACCTGATACAGGGCCTCGACCAAAATATCAACAACCCCTTTGCTTCCAAAGATGATGCTTGACCCACTGAATTCTTCCAACAGTTTGTTCTTTTGCCCACGGATGCCAATTGTTGTCAGGACATTGCAGTGACCGTTTTGAGATGCAATCTGATGCTGAGGGGAGTCCAGTTTAATTTAATTGACGGAGAAAAATTCTTAAAGTCTGTGAGAGATATCCATTGGCCAGACAGGAGAATAACCAACAACGGCCCAGAAAAGACCAGCCAGAAATCTATAGCCTATAATTCAGCTCATTTTTAGGTTGAGTTTAGAGATACAGCACGGAAATAGGCCCATCGGCCCACTGAATCTGCAACAACCAGCGATCCACGCTCACATACAATATCCTACACCAGCGACAATTTTCCCATTTATACCAAGCCAATTAGCCTACAAACCTGTACGTCTTTGGAGTGTGGGAGGAAACCCAGGTTCTCGGAGAAAACCCACGCAGGTTGCGGGGAGAACGTACAAACTCTGTACAGTCAGCACCCGTAACCAGGATTGAACTGGGGTCTCTGGCATTGTAAGAGCTGTAAGGCAGCAACTCTATCGCTGTGCCACAGTGCTGTCCTCATCTCGGGCCTCTGCATGTTCAGTCGGATGTGCAAGTCCGGGGCAAGTCGGAGGCCCAATCCCTGGTCTACCACTCAACCCAGTGAGGGAGCGCAGGGGTATAGAGAGGGGCCAGATGTTCTTTGGTCATTTACTCCAAGTAATAACTAGTTAGATGTCTTTTATTAATGAAATGTTTAAAGTGCAGTTCAGTCAGCTTTAAGAGGCCATCAGTGTGGCCTAGTGGTAAAATTTCAGCATCTGGCACCCAGGCCTTGGACAAAGTATAGAGTTCACTCCATCTTGGGGAATGCCTTTCAAGTGCAGAGTCTCTGCCTTCCCTCTGCATTCAAAGCAAGTTCGTACAGGCGGGTAGGTGGGCACTGTGGGTGATGAGTTCAGGCCATGGCTGAGAATCCACAGCAAGCGCCCAGAATAATCCTGCCAGATTTATTTCACAGTCTAAAATCTACAGTGTCAATCTCAACCTAATTTTCAATAAAACGCTTGCAGTAAAACTACATAACATCATCCTTATCAACAGAATTTAAATTATCACCAGCCTAACAGGAACTTGATTGTGATTTTACATGACCTTAGTGTGAACTATTTCTCGGGTGTTACGGTAGAGTTGCTGCCTTGCAGCGCCAGATACCAGGGTTCAATCCTGACTACGAATGCTGTCTGTATGGAGTTGGTACTTTCTCCCTGTGACCGCGTGGGTTTTCTCCGGGTGCTTCGGTTTCCCCCCACACTGCAAAGACGTACAGGTTTGCAGGCTAATTGGTTAGGCACAATTGTAAATTGTCCAAAGTCGCCAGAGTGTGAGTTAGATAGAGCTCTAGGGGCCAGTGGAGTCAAGGGATAGGGGGAGAAGGCAGGCACGGGTTATTGATAGGGGACGATCAGCCATGACATTAGGACATGACTTCAGAATTAAGGGACAGAAGTTTAGGGGTAATATGAGGGGGAACTTCTTTACTCAGAGAATGGTAGCGGTGTGGAATGAGCTTCCAGTGGAAGTGGTGGAGGCAGGTTCATTGGTATCATTTAAAAATAAATTGGATAGACATATGAATGAGAAGGGAATGGAGGGTTATGGTATGAGTGCAGGCAGGTGGGACTAAGGGATAAAAAGTTGTTCGGCACGGACTTGTAGGGCCGAGATGGCCTGTTTCCGTGCTGTAATTGTTATATGTAGGCGGCGCGACTCTGGTCAGCAGCGGCCTCTGCAGCCTGTCCGCGTTTTTATTATTTTTTGTCTGTGTTTTAATGTAGTTTTTGTTATTTTATGTTGTGGTGTGTGTGTGTGTGGGGGGGGGGGGGAAACTTTTAAATCTCTCCCTGCACTGGAGACCCGACCTTTTCTCGTCGGGTCTCAGTTGTCGTTGGGGCCACAACGAGGAGCGGCCTCCAACAGGAAGAAGCCGGGGACTCAGGTGCCGACTCACCTCACCGTCGCGGAGCTGGCCGAGACTGGAGCGGGTGGAGCGGTGGAGGAGCGCTGCTGCTGCTGCTGCTGCTGCTGCTGCTGCCCACCTTCGGAGATTGGGAGGCTGCTGCTGCGGGTCTGCGGACGACGGCACCGGGAGCCCGCGGCTCCCTGGAGGGAGACCGCTTTTCGGGGCTCCTGCAACGGTGACTTCCCCCGCCCGAGTTGCGGGGTCGAAGAGCTCCTGGAGCGGGGCCTACATCACCGCCCCGCGCGGCTGGAACGGCCGCGGGACTTTGCGAGCGCACACCGGGGGCTCCAACACCAAGACCCGGTGTGCGATCTTGCACCACCTGGCGTGGCTTTAATGGCCGCGGGACAATCGCCATCGCCAGCCGGGGCTTTGACTTTGACTCTGACATCGGGGGGGGGGGGAGAGTGCAGTGGAGAGATAAGTTTTTTTGGCCTTCCATCACAGCTATGTGATGGATGTTTATGTAAAATGTAATTATGCTGTGTCTGGGGTCTATTTGTGTGTAATGTATGGCTGCAGAAACGGCATTTCATTTGGACCTCCAGGGGTCCAAATGACAAATAAATAGACTATTGACTATTGACTATTGATATGATCACAATGAATGGCGGTGCTGGCTCGAAGGGCCGAATGGCCTCCTCCTGCGCCTATTTTCTATATTTCTATGTGTGTACGGGGATCGCTAGTCGGCATGGACTCTGTATGGAATGGCCTGTTTCCTCACTGCGTCCGTGCAGCACGGTGATGCAGTGGTAGTTTTGCTGCCTCACAGCAGTTGCTGCGTCGAAGACCCAGGTTCGATCCCGACTATGGGTGCTGTCTGTACAGAGTTTGTACGTTCTCCCCGTGACCTGCATAGGTTTTCTTCGAGAGCTTCGGTTTACTCCCACACTCCAAAGACGTCCAGGTTTGTAGGTTAATTGGCCTGGTAATAAGTGTAAATTGTCCCTAGTGTGTGTGTAGGATAGTGTTAATGTTCAAGGATCGCTGGTCGGTGCAGACTCACTGGGCCTGTTTCTGCGCTGTATCTCTATAAAATCTCTAAAGTAAAAATCCCTAAACTAAACTAAATTGTAGTATAATTCCATTCAATGCCCAAAATGAGGAGGGACATTATTGCCATAGAGGGAGTGCAGAGAAGGTTCACCAGACTGATTCCTGGGATGTCAGGACTGTCTTATGAAGAAAGACTGGATAGACTTGGTTTATACTCTCTAGAATTTAGGAGATTGAGAGGGGATCTTATAGAAACTTACAAAATTCTTAAGGGGTTGGACAGGCTAGATGCAGGAAGATTGTTCCCGATGTTGGGGAAGTCCAGGACAAGGGGTCACAGCTTAAGGATAAGGGGAAATCCTTTAAAACAGAGATGAGAAAAACCTTTTTCACACAGAGAGTGGTGAATCTCTGGAACTCTCTGCCACAGAGAGTAGTTGAGGCCAGTTCATTGGCTATATTTAAGAGGGAGTTAGATGTGGCCCTTGTGGCTAAGGGGATCAGGGGGTATGGAGAGAAGGCAGGTACGGGATACTGAGTTGGATGATCAGCCATGATCATATTGAAAGGCGGTGCAGGCTCGAAGGGCCAAATGGCCTACTCCTGCACCTAATTTCTATGTTTCTATGACAACTTGTTTAATTGATATTTGATATATCTGTGTACATTCATGGGAAACTGTGGAACTGACCCACAGCTACTAACCAAATCCTGGAGCCTCCTTAAATCTATCCCTCTCTTGATCTCCAGCAGGTTCCCCTGCAATTGTTACTCCTTGACCTGCATTCCTCCACACAAAATAGCATTAGGTGCTGACTCTTTGACCTCTCGTGGGTACTATACCATTAATTAAGATCATGGCCTACCTGAATGTAACCTCAACACCACATGCTTTGTTTATTCTTCTGTACTGTTTTGTTAAAATCCCCTGAGAAATTTCAATTACTCACTTTTCTCAACGCCAGCAGATACAAGCTTAGTCTTTCCAACCTATCTTCGTAAGACAACTTGCCATTCAACTAGACCTCCAGAATAGTTCTAGTTCGAGCAGTAGACCAGACCTGCTTCCCTCTAGAACCTTCAGAAGGAAGCAGCTCTCATCAACATTTCAATTATATCCAATATATTTATATCCTTAACATCCACAGCACCATTTTTCCTCCCAGCTAATTTCCTAGCATCTGATCATTTCTCTTTATTTCTCCCTCATCTTGATCCATCTCCAATGAACCCCACAGTCAATAAATAGGAAAGCTGGACGCGAGATGCAGTGTGGTCACAGAGGGTCAGTAAGTCTGTGATGTAAGGCACCCCAACCAGACCTGTGGCTAACTTCACGAACCAATGTTCAGGAGAGGAGGTCTGTGCTTTGATCAGTTGAGAGAAACGGCAAAGCAGTTGTAATGGCAAATTTCCGATTCTTTCAGTGTCCAACTTTCCGTTGCCATTACTACACAGGTAAGTAGGAGTGATCTTACGCAGACCAAATAGAACAGATTTTCCCGTTGTTATTTCCAGTTGGTTGTTTATTGAAGTAGTTGTACAAACAAAGAGATGAACGTACCAGGTTCTCCTTATTCTGCATACAAGTTGTAGCTAGCTGTTCTCCACGGTCTGGTGAGAACAGTAAGCGCTCCACTCCCTGTGCCTGGTCTGCCCCTCCCTGTCACCTATGTATATATACATATATGACCGCCCCCAAGTGTCCAAAATAATACTGCAAGATATATCTAGACAAAATAATATAATATACCAACAGTAGCTAGCCTAAACAGAAATGGCCCCTACACACCGGTCCCTAATTGTTCTACGTATGTAATGAAACAATTACTAATAATCATTAAAAGGAGCTATAAAAACTTGACATATTATCAAAAACAAGGTATGTACAATGTGTTGCCATTTAATCTTCTTTAGTGATTCTTTGTCTTTGACTGAAAGAGATGGCCACTCTTTCTGCTTGGAGAAGATCTTCAGGACAAAAACACAGTCCACGGAGTGTTGCTTTAAAGACTTGCATCTCCTTATCAACCTTTTCCTTTAGCTTGCCAGGATCTTTTTCAAAGCTACTCACAGCAGTCTGAATCTCCTTTCTCCTTCGAGTCAACTGCAAGAGTGTTGTCCTTACTTTATGAAGCCAAACTACAGCAGTCTACAGATTCCTCCATGATGAGAAATAGGTGATCAGAGAGTTTGTGGGGTTCAATGGGTCCTTGACAATGACGTTCATTGTGATATCTTGCTTGATTCCGGGATCATTAGCAGAGATTGCAGATTCCACGTGAAGCTTTGGCCATTCTCTGTCTGGTTTACAGAGAAACTCTGGTCCATTGATCCATCTCTTGCAGCTTAAGAAGCGGTCTGCTGTTAGTCCTCTGTAGGCTTCATCTGCAGGATTTTCCTTTGTGCCATCATATCTCCATTGTGATACATGAGTAACATCCCTTACAAAAGAGATCCTGTTTGCTACAAATGTTTGGAAGCGTTTGGTTTTGTTGTTGATGTACTTAAGCACTGTTGTGCTATCGGTCCAGAAGATGGATTTGTTCTGTTGAAGCTGTAATTCCTTTTGCAGCATTGTGTCAACTCTGACAGCTTGGATCTCAGCTGCAAGCTCCATTCTGGGAATCGTCATTTGGTTTAATGGTGCCACACTGGATTTTCCCGTTATGAATGCAACATGCACTTGTTTGTTATCATCTTCCAGTCTTAGATATGAGACAGTACCGTAGCCATCTTCGCTTGTGTCTGAAAAGTGGCGCAGCTGTGCATATCTGATCTGACCATAGTTTGTGGTCTTCATGCACCAGTCTGTGCAAAGTACTAGTGATACAGAGTCATTATATATCATAACAAGTACTTTAATTAGAATACATACAGAGACCATTGAAATGAGTACTGTATGCTCCGAGTCATAAGTTGAACTAACTAACATGGCTGCCCGCATGCCACTAGGTGATGGTGTGGAAAACCTGACATGGATTATGCATCAGGTCATCAACAGCAAAGCCAGACACGGATCAAATCAGCAATACTGTTTGAACTACACAGTCCACTTTAAATTCCGCCATCTTGTTGAGATCTGCTAACATAGAAACATAGAAACATAGAAAATAGGTGCAGGAGTAGGCCATTCGGCTGTTCTCACCATACCCCCTGATCCCTTTAGCCACAAGGGCCACATCTAACTCCCTCTTAAATATAGCCAATGAACTGGCCTCAACTACCTTCTGTGGCAGAGAATTCCACAGATTCACCACTCTCTGTGTAAAATCGTCCTGTCCTGTCCTAACCATCCTGTCCATCGCTGAGAGAAAGTTTGGGTATGTTTTTATCCCATCCGAGTCTTTCCTTACAGAGCTCCTGCATAATCAGCTTGGCTGGCAGAGAATATGGTGCTGGAAATCCTAAAGGGTCGTATATAGAGGCAACCACGGACAAGATGCCCCATCTTGTGCATGACCGTTCCTGTGTAGCAACTCTGAACTTGAACACATCTGTTTCAACGCATCAGTGGCTCTTTCCATTGGCAGATTGTCCTTGTCCAAGTCCAACTCACTGGTCTCCTTGGTTCTGTTTTCTTGTGGAATGAATGCCAATACAGCACAGCTGTTGCTGATCCACTTTCACAGCATGAATCCTCCCATTTGGCAGAGGGAAGTCGGGTCCCTTGCCATTTGAACTGCTTCCTGTTCGGAAGGCATGGAATTTAAACAATCGTCTACATAGAAGTTGTTTTTTACTGTGTTTGTCACCTCTGCTGGAAAGTGATCTTTGTTGTCTTCAGCAGTCTTCCTCAATGCTAAATTTGCACAACTTGGTGACGACACGGCTCCAAAAAGAAGTACCTTCATCCGGGGTAACCAACAAGATCTTTCTGCACATCACCCTCGGGCCACCACAGGGATCGCAGATAGTCAACATGCTTTTCTGATACCTTGACGTGATGAAACATTGTTTTGATATCAGCCATCATAGCAACCGGTTCTTGTCTGAATCTGATGAGAATTCCAATGGATGAGTTGGTAAGGTCTGGACCCTGCAGCAGTTGGCAGTTAAGTAATGTTCCTTTGAAGACTGCACCACAGTCAAAGACCACCTTCAAGGTTCCTTTCCTTGAGTGATGCACCTCATGGTATGGAATTGGACAGGCTAGATGCAGGAAGATTGTTCCCGATGTTGGGGAAGTCAAAGGGGTCACAGCTTAAGGATAAGCGGGAAATCCTTTAAAACCGAGATGAGGAGAATTTTTTTCACACAGAGAGTGGTGAATCTCTGGAACTCTCTGCCACAGAGGGTAGTTGAGGCCAGTTCATTGGCTATATTTAAGAGGGAGTTAGATGTGGCCCTTGTGGCCAAGGGGATCCGAGGGTATGGAGAGAAGGCAGGTACGGGATACTGAGTTGGATGATCAGCCATGATCATATTGAATGCGGTGCAGGCTCGAAGGGCCGAATGGCCTACTCCTGCACCTAATTTCTATGTTTCTATGTACCAGAGCTCTCCATCACTTTGATTCAGCTGGTCCACTGGTACCATTTCAGCATAACCATTGTCAATCATTTCTGTGAGGAAAGATGTATATTCATCATGAAATGTCTTATTCTTGCCAAACCTGCGTTGCAGGCTCCGGATGAGCTGCTCTGCAATGCAAGGGTTATTTGGCATGCTGACTCTTTCCTATTTGAAAGGTAAGTCTAGACAATAGTGTTCATCTCTCATCTTTGCTGAGCGATCCATAATATCCAAGAACTTTACCTCTTCTCTGGACATTTCCTCTGTTTCTGTGCTGGTCCTTTCATTGAAGTCGTGATTGTATTGCTTGACCAGTAGCTCCTCTAGGTTTACAATGGATATTCAATTGGCAACAGCAGCAGGGCAGCCATTTTTATCCCTGGTGTCATTGAGACAATACTGGTGTGAGTCATCTATGGTCCCCTGAGCGGAGACTGTTCAGGGAATCATAGGTGACACAACCCAGTATGGTCCAACCCTTTAGCTGTCGACTAGCTCCCAAGGTTCCAATACCTTTGAAACATTTGTCCCAATGAGTAGGTCAATGCCTGAGTCTATTTCAGGAATCTTGATATCCTTGAAGTAAAACCATTGTTTCAGGTGTTCCTATCTGGGAATGTATAGCTGAGAAACCGGCATGGTCTTATGTGTGAATACATCAGATAGCTGGATAAAATCATCTTTGTCCAGACTAGATATTTCTATACCTGAGATATGATGACTGATCACAGGCTTCACGGTTCATGGTACGCACCAGAATATTGGTCTGTTGGCCTGTATTGTTCAGCCTTCTCATCAAGCCTTCTGTTCAAAAGCTAGTAGAACTTCCATGATCCAAAAATGCGTATGTTTGCAACACTGTGCCCCTCTTGTGGCTATTTACCTGTACTGGTACAATGGAGAAGATGCAGGTTTCTTCACCGGCCCCAATATGCCCACACATATGAGGTGTGGGAAGAAAATTACCCACAATTGGCTTCTCATTTTGCTCTGTATGCTCCGGCTTCTTTTTGTTCTTTTGTCCAATGTGAAGTATTTCAGGGTGATTTTGGTTGCACACATCACAAGTCAAACAACTCTTGCAATCATTGTTCATGTGTCCTATCTTCAAACATCCAAAGCCCACTCCCTTCTCCTTTAGGAAGTCTATCCTTTCTCCGTGCCCCTTCTTCTTGATTTGTGGACACCGCCCCAATGTGTGACTACATTTATTACAGAACAAACACGAACCTTGAGTATTGGTGCCGATACATTTCTTCTCATTCCACTTGTTGCCAGATTTTCTTGCACTGCTGTTCCTGCAGTTGTTGCAAAACTGTTTCCTCTTGGTCCCGACCTTTCTCTTGCTTTAGCAAAAGTAGAGCTATTGACAGTTGTGATTGGCCAAGCGTCCTGGATGTTTCCGAAAAGTGGCAATATCTTCACTTGTCTCTCCATGAAGTCTACCAGGTCAAAATATTTAGCTTGATGTCCATGCTTTTCCTGTAGCTGACATGCCCTATCCCTCCACTTGTCTCTGAGCTTGCAAGGCAGTTTTAGAAGGATAGTCTTCATATTGGAAGCAACATTCATTTCCTCCATAGAGGTGAGATGTTCCATTGCATTGTGACAACTTCTAAGGAACAGTGAGAACGTTTGCAATGCCTTCACATCCTCTGATCACTGACCAGGCAAATGCCTTGACCATGTATGCAATGGCAATCTTATGTTCATTACCAAAGCAAAACTTATGTTAATTCTTTAAGCAGATCTTTTGCTCTTTGATAGACCTGGGTTGGAGGCAAATGTTGGCAACTGCGGACTAAGTCTTTTGGATACCCTCTTGTGTATTGCTCTAGAAAATGCAAACAATCACCCATAACATTAGTTTTTGTTTCCACTCCTCTCTCAAATGCCATGATGAAATCTTCATACTGCAAGGGCTCACCATCATACACAGGAATGTCTCTTGGTGGTATAGAAGAGAGATTTTCTTGTGCCAGAAGAGCAGTGACGTCATTTTGCCTCTGCATCAGGTTCCAGATATCACCTTGGTTTCCATCATTCAGTACGGGGAGGATAGTGCGAACATGCCCCTGCACACCCTTTTTCATATGAGTCTACATTTTGCTTTTGAAGAGAGTATTGAGTTAGATGGGTCTTATCATGAATTCTGAGTTGGATGATCAACCATGATCATATTGAATGGCGGTGCAGGCTCGAAGGGCCGAATGGCCTACTCCTGCACCTATTTTCTTTGTTTCTTTGTTTCTTTGTTTGTTTTGGTCTAACAACCCTGTTGATAGCAGGAAAATTCAGTTTCTGTCTTTGTTGCACTTGATCAGGCAAATATTCATCTGCCTGGGGATTGAATTTAGCTGATGTTTCCCTTTGAGCAGTTCCTGTTCTCATAGAAGAGCTCATCCCGTGATAAAATCTAGAGCTGCTTCTTGATCCTTTGGCCTCAAGTACATTGATTCTTGCATTGGTTGCTGCCAGCTCAGTCTCTAGTTCCAGCTGTTCTTTCTCTCTTTTCAGCCGTTCGTCTTGTGCCTCACGCTCATGCTTGACAGTTGTTGCTGCCAGCTCAGTCTCTAGTTCCAGCTGATTTTTCTCTCTTTTCAATTGTTCGTCCTTTCTTTCCAATTGATCTTCTTGTGCCTCAAGCTCGTGCTTCTTGCTCATGGCAGCAACCCGTTCCAAGAGAGCAGCCTTATCTGCCTGAGCTTTAATATGAGCTTTCAGCTTTTCCATTAACTTGTTAGTTTGTTTACATATCGAGTTTCTTGTCTTCATACACTTTTCCATGAACATTTCCCAGCCTTTGTCAGTGTGTTTAATAACTCTTCTTTCCTTTTCAGAATCCTGTCCAACATCGCCATCTTGTGACTAAGCTTTAGCTTTGACCACAGACATACTTGTTCACTATCCCTTTAAGGCTTGTTGACGTGAAAGCCGTATGCCTACGGCTGGTATTTCAAACAACTGATATCGCTCCGATTCTCAAGGTCACTTCTCAATTCCCCATTTTAGTAGCAGTTTTCCAATACAGTTTATCATATATAGCTTCTCCAACACAGTTTAATATTGTACTTGCTCGCTTTTCCTGCGCGTTGGTTTTCGAGGTTTCCAATCTCCCTTAGACAGATTAGCGCAGGTGGCGACTTTGTCCAGTTGATTGGGAATGGCGGCGTCAGGCTTGTGAAATAAAACAATCCTTTGTTCCATTTGAATTATTCACAAGCTCCAGTTTCACTCATAGAGCTAGTTCTCACTTAAATGTAATGGCAAATTCCCGATTCTTCCAGAGTCCAACTTTCCATTGCCATTACTACACAGGTAAGTAGAAGTGATCTTATGCAGACCAAAATAGAACATATTTTCCAGTCATTCGCTCCAGTTCTTTATTGGTTCTTTATTGAAGTAGTTGTACAAACAAAGAGATGAACATACCAGGTTCTCCTTATTCTGCATACAAGTTGTAGCTAGCTGTTCTCCACGGTCTGGTGAGAACTGTGTGCCCTCCCTCACTGTGCCTGGTCTGCCACTCCTCTGCCACTCCATGCCCCATCTTGTGTATGGTCGTTCTTGTGCAGCAACTCTGAACTGCAACTCCCTGTTCCCTATGCCCTTATATATATATATATACCCGAATAAGTGGGACCCGTTGGGTCCCATGTTCACACGGGAAGGCTGGTCCGCCGACGCAATATTCCACCTCTCCACCAATTCCAATATTGGTGGCCAGTGGGGGGGCTTTCAGGAGCGCTGGTATGGGTTCTCTCAAGCCTGATGTGCTGGCAGCTCACTCACGGCTGGTGGGTTGGCAGTTGACTCATGGCTATTCCTTGAAATTCCATTTCATGCAGGGTGCAAGGCCACCAAATTCAAGTGCAGTTTCATACCACTTCAAGCAGTGTGCAAGGCCACCAAATTCAAATGCAGCTTCATACCATTTCATGCAGGGTGAAACCACCATAAAACCACCATAAAACAGCAAACTCACAATTCGGTAGACATTCAGTGTGTTCAGTTGATTCACAGCACAGACAGAGTCGTTTAAGAAGGAACTGCAGATGCTAGAAAATCGAAGGTACACAAAAATGCTGGAGAAACTCAGTGGGTGCAGCAGCATCTATGGAGCGAAGGAATCTAGGGAGCGAAGGAGTCTGAAGAAGGGTTTTGGCCCGAAACGTTGCCTATCTCCCTCGCTCCATAGATGCTGCTGCACCCGCTGAGTTTCTCCAGCATTTTTGTGTACCTCAGACAGAGTCGTGACCTCTCTCTCCCCCATCATGCAGAATCTGAGCCACACCCACACTTCCGGATTTTATAACCCCTCCCCCTCCCACAGGAAAAGGTGTGGTCTTCATGGCTTGATTGACAGGAGAGAGATTCTCAACATTTTTTAAACACTAATAACACTTTTATTTTTCATTGATGGGAAGAATCCTCTGCACCTGCTGAGCGGAGGGGGGCTGAGTAAGATGGCCAAAAATCACAGCCGTAAGTGGTAGCGTTTTATCTAAAATCAATATACAGTGCAAACAGGAAGTTAGCCAAAGCACCCATACCACCATTTGCAGTAATGCCTTTTAACCTCAAGCCAAAGCACCCAACCCACCATTTGCAGTAGTGCCTTGTTACTTCAAGCCAAAGCACCCAAACCACCATTTGCAGTAGTGCCTTTTAACTTCAAGCCAAAGCACCCAAACCACCATTTGCAGTAGTGCCTTTTAACTTCAACCCAAAGCACCCAAACCATTTGCAGTAGTGCCTTTTAACTTCAACCCAAAGCACCCAAACCACCCAAACCACCATTTGCAGCAGTGTCTTTTAACTTCAACCCAAAGCACCCAAACCACCATTTGCAGTAGTGCCTTTTAACTTCAACCCAAAGCACCCAAACAACCATTTGCAGTAGTGCCTTTTTACTTCAAACCAACCATATTTTCATTTTCAAACCACATTAAGGGGACTCACAGTTGAGTAGACTTGTGTTCAGTGTTATTCCGAGCTGAGAGAGAAGTGACCCTCTGGCTTCCTCCATCTTGCAGGGACTGAGTGAGGCACACCACTTCCTGGTTTTATAGTTCCTCCCCCTCCCTCCAGCAGGGGCAGCAGAGAGAATGGTGAATTTCAAAATACATTAATATCTCTCTGATTTTTTCATCAATGGGAAAAGTCCTCTGGTCCAGGAAGGCAGAGATGGGCTCTGAGCGTGGTGGCCAAAAATGACAGCCGGAGGTGGCGGCGTTCTCTCGGAAATCGCACCACAGTGGGCCAAAAGCAGTCAAGATCAGACTTTTAGTAATATAGACTAGACTAAGAGGGACCCATTGGGTCCCATGTTCACACAAGAGGGCTGGTCCCCCGACGCAATATTCCACCTCTCCACCAATTCCAATATTGGTGGCCAGTGGGGCTTTCTGGAGCGCTGGTATGGGTGTTGTTGGCTGCAGGGACTACTGGTCTCCAGAGGGCTAGTATAGACATTGTGGGCCAAATGGATTCTTGAGGTGGCAGCTCAGTCCCTCAAGCCTGATGTGCTGGCATCTCACTCATAGCTGGTGGGCTGGCAGTTGACTCATGGCTATTATAGCAAATTCAAATCCATTTTCCTACCATTTCAAGCAGGGTTTCAAGTGCAGTTTCTTACTTCTTCAAGCAAGGTGTAAGGCCACAAAATTCAAGTGCAGTTTCATACCATTTCAAGCAGGGTGGAAGGCCACCGAATTCAAGTGCAGTTTCCAATCACTTCAAGCAGGGTGTAAGACCACCAAATTCAAATGCAGTTTCATACCATTTCATGCAGGGTGCAACAACACAACATTCAATTGCAGTTTCATACAATTTCATGCAGGGTGCACAGCCACCAAATTCAAGTGCAGTTTCATACCACTTCAAGGAGGGTGCAAGCCCACCAAATTCAAGTGCAGTTTCATACCACTTCAAGTAGGGTGCAAGGCCACCAAATTCAAGTGCAGTTTACCACTTCAAGCAGGGTGCATTCAGTTTCAAGCAAGGTGAAACCACCATAAAACCACACATAGAAACATAGAAACATAGAAATTAGGTGCAGGAGTAGGCCATTCGGCCCTTCGAGCCTGCACCACCATTCAATATGATCATGGCTGATCATCCAACTCAGTATCCCGTACCTGCCTTCTCTCCATACCCCCTGATCCCCTTAGCCACAAGGGCCACATCTAACTCCCTCTTAAATATAGCCAATGAACTGGCCTCAACTACCCTCTGTGGCAGAGAGTTCCAGAGATTCACCACTCTCTGTGTGAAAAAAGTTCTTCTCATCTCGGTTTTAAAGGATTTCCCCCTTATCCTTAAGCTGTGACCCCTTGTCCTGGACTTCCCTAACATCGGGAACAATCTTCCTGCATCTAGCCTGTCCAACCCCTTAAGAATTTTATAAGTTTCTATAAGATCCCCTCTCAATCTCCTAAATTCTAGAGAGTATAAACCAAGTCTATCCAGTCTTTCTTCATAAGACAGTCCTGACATCCCAGGAATCAGTCTGGTGAACCGTCTCTGCACTCCCTCTATGGCAATAATGTCCTTCCTCAAAACACAAAACACCACACTCACAGTTCAGTGGACATTCAGTGTATTTAGTTGATTCACAGCTCAGACAGAGTTGTGACCTCTCCCTCCCCCATCATGCAGAGACTGAGCCACACCCACACTTCCGGGTTTTATAATCCCTCCCCCTTCGACCGGAAAAGGTGTGGCCTTCATGGCGTGATTGACTGGAGAGGGATTCTCAACATTTTTTAAACACTAATAACACTTTTATTTTTCATTGATGGGAAGAATCCTTTGCACCTGCTGAGCGGAGGGGGACTGAGTAAGATGGGCAGAAATCACAGCCGTAAGTGGTAGCGCTTTACCTAAAATCAATGTAGTGCAAACAGGGAGTTGTGAAGTATAGACAAATAACCCTTTGCAGTGCCTTTTCACTTCAACCCAAAACCCGCCCAAACAACCATTTGCAGTGCATTTTTACTTCAACCCAAACAACCATTAGCAGTGCATTTTTACTTCAACCCAAACAACCATTAGCAGTGCATTTTTACTTCAACCAAAACAACCATTAGCAGTGCATTTTTACTTCAACCAAAACAACCATTAGCAGTGCATTTATACTTCAAACCAACCATATTTTCATTTTCAAACCACATTAAGGGCACTTACAGTTGAGTAGACATGTGTTCAGTGTTATTCAGAGCTCAGAGAGACGTGCCCTCTGGCTTCCTCCATCTTTCAGAGACTGAGTGAGGCACACCACTTTCGGGTTTTATAGTCCCTTCCACCAGCAGGGGCAGCAGAGAGAATGGCAATTGTTTAAAAATCATTAATATTTCTCTGAAGGCAGAGGGGGGCTCTGAGCGAGGTGGCCAAAAATGACGGTTGTAGGTGGCGGCATTCTCTCGGAAATCACACCACAGCGAGCCAAAAGCGGTCAAGATCAGACTTCTAGTAATATAGATATATACACCACTCTGTGCATCTAATGACTGCCCCAAAGTGTCCAAAATAATACTGCAAGATATATCGAGACAAAATAATATAATATGCCAACAGTAGCTAGTCTAAACATAAATGGCTCCGACAACAGTAATTTCCTCACAGCATTTCTAGACATTTACTTCAATAAGATCTGGATTGTACTTACAGAATAAAATATACAAAATGCTGGAGTAACTCAGTGGGTCAGGAGGCAACTCTCGACAACATGGATAGGTGATGAATATTGGGTTGGGTCCCTATAACCAGTCTGAAGAAGGTCCCGACCCGAAATGTCACCTATCCATGTTGCTGAGAGTTGTCTCCTAATCTGCTGAGTTACTCAAGCAATTTATATCGTTTTTTTTGTAAATCAGCATCTGTATTTTCTTCTTGGATCCAGTTAATGGCAGGTCACTAATTCCATAATAAACCCACTGGCTCGCTGCAGCACCACCACCTGGCCATTCCTGGCAGTGCAGGATTACAACATTCACTAGAGGTCAAATATCAGTGCATCTGACATCTCACTCTAACCTTGGACTCACCCCTGTGAACTGCTGCATCAAGGGACTGGAAACACTTCATATCAGATCCATCAAGCTTACTTCAGCTGTTGCTGCTACTTCTAGTATGGCCCTTCCATTCAGTGGTGTGTGTACCATTCTTCATGAAGAGACAAACCAAGCATTTTTGTTCATTTTTGGTTTAATTTTTAAATTATTATTAGGTCAATTTCAATTACTTAAATCAATTTCAAATGTTCCTGGTTACAACAGGCATTTAAAAAAACAGGTTAACAAGTCTTTGACAGCACGATGGGTCTCAGGATGTGGTGTCTAGAGGCCCAGATGCCACTTGTGACTTGCTTCACTCAAAGGAGTTGGATTGGGGCAGTGTGTGTGTGTGTGTGTGTGAGCGCGAGTGTGCGAGTGTGCGTGTGTGAGAGAGAGAGAGTGTGTGTGTGTGTGTGTGTGTGTGTGAGAGACAGAGAGAGAGAGAGTGTGTGTGTGTGTGTGTGAGTGTTAGTGTTTGGGGGAGGGAGGGAGGGAGCAAATGCAAATGGCAGTGTGGATGAAGAATAATTTGACCCCAGGATGTAAGTGCATTGCCAGGCCAGTGTCACGCTCTGTGAGTGCTTGCTGAACATAACCAGCCACCTGTGTTTGCTGATCACCACTGTAGTGCACTTCACCAAGTGATTCAGCAGCTGTAAACACTTGGAGACAACTGGACCAAGTACACATTGCACTGCAAATATCGGCTTGCACTATGATAATCTAGTTACCAAATAGAGCTGATAATTAATTGCATTCATGTATATTTATTTGTTGTGTTTATGTGTCTGTAAAGCTGCAGGAAGTAAGAATTTCATTGCTCCATTCCGGGTGCACATGACATTTAAACACTCTTGTGCTCTAGTCTGTGAGAGCCCCCATGAAATAACAAGTCGTTCTTTCCCGGTCCTGCAATGGACATACCGTGTGTTAAACACGACCAAACGATGGCGCTAGTAGGCAGGCAGTATCACTCTACAATGCTTTTTTAAGAGGTTTCTCCAGTATGTACAGTGCCAGTCAGCTGCAGGTTTGCCATTCGCTTAAACTCTGGGTTGTAGCGGCACCAGCTGGCGCACGCAGGTATCAAACCTGGCGTTCGGAAGCCATGGTCACGTGACTCGGGAGGGGCTGCTTGTTTTCGCGCGGGTTTTGCTTTCGCGCGCCAGTTCAGCGCTGACCACCGATGGGGCCAGACGTGTCTAGAGAACCCGTGTACTGAAAACCGAATTTTCGAATAAAGATCCATTTGAAACTTCAGTTGTCGTTCTTGAGACCGCCAAAGTCTAGTATTTTTCTGACCATGAAAACATAATTCACAACTGACTGCGGGGAACATTGCCTCATGCTGCACAGCTTTTGACTTTCTTTCTCAATACATTTTCAGCGGTGGTGGAGGTGAAGTCAAGGCTTGAGAACTAATGGGGGGCTAATGACCTGCCCTGTCACATTCAATGAACCGAACGGGTCCTTATTGTAATCTAGTAACCTCTTTATCCCCATTACTCAGGGTTTTTTTAATGTATTAAATCTCCTTTTCCCAGCTACTTCAAACTCGTGTCTTAGAATGAATGGATCAGAACACAACACCAATGCTACCACATCAATCCATGCACTGTTGAAGTCCCAATGTCCAAGATGCACCACATTGTTTTGCATTCTCCAACTGTAGCCTGGCCTCTCAGTCAAGGGATTTAGCTCCCAGTGCCCAGCTGTCTCATGCCCACCAACAGTACACCATTCACATCTAGGCCTGATATCCTTGAAGCAGCCACAAGTTAATGATTGATCCAAATGAGTCTTCATTTTAGGCAGACCACCAGAACAAGGGCTAACCCTTCAGACTTGATTCTTGATTCTTGTCAAGAACCTGGTTCATATTTGCCATCTGGCTTACATCTATGCTGCCACACGAACATTGTTCAGCAGTTGCCCAAGTCTCACTTGGACTTGGACATCTGGGAGAAGCATTGTGGAACGGCTGCAGATCTGTGAATGCCTGTTGCATGCTCCACAACCTTTCTTTGACTATGTTCCCCCATTCAATATGGCAGATCATCCAAACTCATAAATCTGTCTGGTACCTTCCCTCATAGCTTGCTTTCTTTAGTCTTTAGAAGTCTACTGAGTTATTTCTTGGATATAGTTAATAATTTGGTCACCATGACCCGTGTATAGAATACTAGAGGTTCACCACTCGTTGAGTAAAGACATTTCCCCATATCTCTGTCCCTGAATGACTCACCCAATATCCATTGTCTGTAAACCCATGTCTGAATTTCCTCACAATCAGGAACATATGTCAGTCCAGTCCCATCACGTTTCAATTAAATCTTCTCTCATTACTCTAAACTTTATGAATACAATCCCAATCTTCAAATCTCTATTCATATGATGGAACTGCCCTCCCTGGGATCAGTCCCACGAAACTTCACTACGCTTCCTCCAAAGCAAGACTATTCTTCCTCAGAAAAGGAGACCTAAACTGTACATGGAATTTAGTGAGTTGCTTCATCAAGGAATCTAGTCTGTGAATGTTCTCACAATGAAGGCCAACCTGCATGCTTACATCCAGCTGTGTACATGAATACCCCCCCCCCCCCCATGCCGCCAGCGGGGGCAGCAGAGAGAATGGCAATTTAAAAAAAAAATTAAAATCTCTCTGATTTTTCATTGACAGGAAAAATCCTCCGGTCCCGGAAGGCGGAGGGGGGCTCTGAGTGAGGTGGCCAAAAATGACAGCCGTAGGTGGTGTCGTTCTCTCGGAAATCGCAGCACAGTGGGCCAAAAGTGGTCAAGGTCAGACTTTTAGTAATATAGATAATAAAGTTTAGCGGGCATTTTACCTACCAGTCGGATTTCCTTGGTCCTGAAAACTTCAATGAGCCAGTCAAAATGCCCGATCAGCGAAGGAGATTGCCTATGGTGGCCCTCGACTGCCTGTAACTAAATAGCGACCCCACTCCACTGCACTACGAGTCAAAAAGACCCATGCCGACCAAAGGTTACTCGCGGAGAATTTTTCAACATGCTGAAAATGTTTCCGCGACCTAGCTGAGGCTGTGAGTATGCGGGAACTTCCCTCGAGCATGAAGGAGAGTTCAGTGACCTCATAGGACCTCCTAGGACCACGTGTCGACCATGCTGCGAGTTTGAGTCGAGAGCAAACTCTTCTAAACTTGCAGATTAGGTCGCCGCAGTGGGACACCCCCCTTTACATTCTATTCCCTCATATATTTCATCAATATATATTGTGAATAGTGAGAGTCTAAGCCGTGAATACCACAGAGCTTCACTAGTCATTGCCTGCCACATAGAATGATCAGTCTGAAGAAGGGTCGCAACCCGAAACGTCACCCATTCCTTCACTCTAGAGATGCTGCCTGTCCCGCTGAGTTACTCCAGCATTCTGGGTCTCACATAGAAAAGGAGATGTTTATTCCTCTCCTTTGCTTCATGTCGGCCAAGCAATTTTCTGTTATTGTATTACTTGTAATAACCATATAACCATATAACAATTACAGCACGAAAACAGGCCATCTCGGCCCTACAAGTCCGTGCCGAACAACTTTTTTTCCCCTTAGTCCCACCTGCCTGCACTCATACCATAACCCTCCATTCCCTTCTCATCCATATCCAATTTATTTTTAAATGATACCAATGAACCTGCCTCCACCACTTCCACTGGAAGCTCATTCCACACCGCTACCACTCTCTGAGTAAAGAAGTTCCCCCTCATATTACCCCTAAACTTCTGTCCCTTAATTGTAATCTCTTGTAATTTTGAACACTAATCTCTAACGTGGGACTATGTTGAAACCGTTCTTAAACCTCAAATAAACCACATCTGCATCCTCATTCCATCAGACTACATATTCCTCAAAAGATTCCCGTAGATTTATCAAATGTGATTTCCATTTCATTCATTCCAGCTGACTTAGACTGATGCTGTTCAATACACAAAAGGACACAAAGTGCTGGAGTAACTCAACAAGTCAAGCAACATCTCTGGAGAACATGGATAGGTGACATTCGGACCTTGGTCTTCAGTCTGAAGAAGGGTGTCAACTTAAATTGTTACCTATTCATGTTCTCCAGAAATGCTGTATGACCTGCTGAGTTACTACAGCACTCTATTATCTCTAGGTTTAAGGTGATGCAAGATGTGAACTATTGGGCGATGCGGAACTTCAATCCCATCAATTTTCCCACTGAATTTGATTGCTGCCAGTTCCTCTCTCCTATTAGATCTTTGACTTTAGAGATACAACATGGAAACAGGCCCTTCAGCCCACCGAGTCCATGCCAACCAGCGATCACCTGTACACTAGCACTATCGCTAGGGACAATATGCAATTTACAGAAGCCAATTAACCTACAAACCTGTACGTCTTTGGAATGTGGGAGGAAAGCAGAGCGCTCGGAGAAAACCCATGCTGTCACAAGGGGAACGTGGAAATTCTGTACAGACAGCAACCTTCAGTCAGGATTGAACTCGTGACTCTGGCGCTGTCAGGCAGCAACTCTACCGCTGCCCGTGTGCTGCTTTCACTAACATTTCTGGGAGGTTATTTGTGTCCAATTTTGAGGTCAGACCAAACACATTTGTTCAATTGGACCCCTATTTTTTTTATTTCCCATTATAATTCCCCTGTTGCTAATTGGAAAGGGTCCATATTTGTGTTCAGAATAAGCATGAAGGAGCCTTTTAGGACTGAGATAAGGAGGAATATTATTCCCAAGAGAGTGGAAAAAGCTGTGAAAATCTCCAACTCCAAAGTGCAGTTGAATCTAAATCAACAAATATATTTAAGGGGTTAAATATTGTTCTTAGGATGAGGGATCATGAGATACAGGAAGAGAGCTGCATCAAGATACTTAATACCCAGTCCTGAAGCAGGGCTGACGTGAGATATTAACCATTTCTTTGCCTCCTCAGATGCTGCCTGACCTGCTGAGTTCCTCCAGCAGTTTGGTTTTATTCTTCGCTCCATAATCCACCATTTGCTGTAACCTGATCTCATAAAATCATGTGATAGGAGTAGAATTAGGCCATTCGGCCCATCAAGTCTACTCCACCATTTAATCATGGCTGATCTATCTCTCCGTCCTAAACCCATTCTCCTGCCTTCTCCCCATAATCTCTGACACCCGTACTAATCAAGAATCTATCTATCTCTGCCTCTCCACTGAACTTAGTTGATCGGCAGTGGAGATGAATGGCCTGTGACTGCTTCTATTTTCTATGGCTATATATTTCTCTCTTTACGTATTTTAAAGAAATTATTAGTCAGTTATTTTTTATCTTCTCTGCAAGTTTACCCACATGCTTCCAATTTTCCCTTTAGAAACATAGAAACATAGAAACATAGAAAATAGGTGCAGGAGGAGGCCATTCAGCCCCGAGCTAGCACCGCCATTCATTGTGATCATGGCTGATCGGCCCCTATCAATAACCCGTATCCCGTACCCGTAACCCCTATCAATAACCTTCTCCCCATATCCCTTGACTCCACTAGCCCCTAGAGCTCTATCTAACTCTCTCTTAAATCCATCCAGTGACGTCCTCCACTGCCCTCTGTGGCAGGGAATTCCATAAATTCACAACTCTCTGGGTGAAAAAGTTTTTTCTCACCTCAGTCTTAAATGACCTCCCCTTTATTCTAAGGCTGTGGCCCCTGGTTCTGGACTCGCCCAACATTGGGAAGAATTTTCCCTTTGCTTCAGCAGTCTTCTTCTGCTGAATTGTAGGCGGAACAGTTGCGCAGCTGGTAGAGCTGCTGCCTCACAGCACCAGAGACCCGGGTTCAATCCTGACATCAGTTGCTGTCTGTGTGGAGTTTGCACGTTCCCTCTATGAAACGTGTGGGTTTCCTCCAGGTGCTCCAGTTTCCTTCCACATCGCAAAGACATGTGGGTTTGCAGGTTAAAAGGTCTCCATAAATTGCTACCAGTGTATCGGGGGTGGATGAGAAAATGGGATAACATGGTCTGAATGGTGATCATAGGTCGGCGTGGACAAATGTGGGCCAAAGGGCCTGTTTCCATGCTGCATCTTTCAATCAATCAATGAATTCTAAACTGTTTCCAGTCATAGGTTTATGGCTTTCTTGGGCCTATCCATGTGCCTCTTCCTGGGATCTAACACCACGTCTGTTTCCCGTTAGCCAAAGACGAACCATCTTTCTAGTTTCATTTCTAAGTCAGGAAGGAAGGGGCAACTATTGTAGTTTTGCCCATGTGCTGCTTGAGCTGTTTGCCTCTGCTGATCCACCTTCAATCCCAGAAGCAGCATTGCCCAATCTATCCCAGCTAACGTTTGCCTCATAAATCATCCTGACTGTCTCATAAACTATGAGGCATCCGTGGCCAACCACTCATCCCAGAGCACACAGCGATGGCTCCACACTCAAGTGGTATTCTACATTCAATAAACAAGACTTCAAAAGTTATCGGCATAAAGTTGCAGACGGACTCAAAACATCTCAGCTTCCTTGCAACTGTTTTGTATAATGATAGGCTTAACTTATGATATTATCAGATCAGACTGCAAGAGAAACTGGACATTACCTCGTCATTATCTGGTCGTATAAACAATAATTACTTGGAAAATGTAGCTAAATGATAAGGCTGGTGATCTTTTACAGCCAAGTATGGAAAATGTTTCCAACACAAAATATCACTGTTCGCCATATGTAACAATTTGTGCCAGTGCCACTTCAGAACTCTTATACCTTAGGGTATATGTTAGCAAATGTGCGTGTGAAGTCGATATCCATCTAATGTTGTGAGAAAGATCATATAAACCAGACGGGGAAAAAAACATGTCACTCATTCCCACCGAAAAAACATTTCAGTATGTTCAACGCCAGATGTAACACAGGGCTGGAAACAATTAGCAGTTAAAGTTACAAAACCCACTTCTGGTTACTGAGTCCATAAACCTCCTCTTTGGGAACGTTTATGTGACCTCAAGTTCTCTGAATGAAACAGTAAAAAGACTTTCACTCAAACTAGTCACTGAGAGTTGACAGTGTGTAGGGGGGGGGGAAGTTGACATCTTGCCGTTGCTCATATTGTCAGCTCAGTAAATTCATTGAATTGCAGAGGGTCTTGTTCGTTCTATCTGCAACAGACATTCTGCACACTGCATCACAGGCATGTTATTAGGTCGGATTTTGCCATTGGGAGATATTTTGCATTGTATACTTGGCTGTGAATAACTCACTCTGAAACCTAGCAATCACAATGACAAACATTTTTTTTCGCTCTAACAGTTGGCAATAAGCACCAAGAAAGGACTCAGCAACAGTGATTTTTCGGATTGACTGAACAGCTAATCACATTGATGAAAGGAGCGCCTGGCACGGGATACTTTGTAACTGTCGGCGCCCTTTATGTGGCCACTCTTTGCATACCTTAGATATGCAAAACAAAGAATATTATTGTGACTTGTCACATGTGACAATAAAGATTTTTTTTTCATTCATCATTCATTTATCATTCATTCAAATCAGCACAATTTGAAGCAGCACAATTCGAAGCTAATATTTTCAACAAGATAAAGAACATAAAGACTGGAACATGAAAACATTATTTTAGCTTCCATCTAATATCATCACTTAATAACGAAAGAAATTCTTAAATCCATTTTATGTTGGCATATTTATTGAGGAAGTTGCAAACCATATAGAGTAGGTACTGGTTGTTTTTCAGGGTTAGAGAGTTAGTTAAGCAGTAACTACGCTAGTTAATTAAACATAAAATTAACACTAATTTTTTAAGTTATTTCCTCAGTAACTAAGTAGTAAGCACCATAAATTGTTGTTGAATTTCCCTTGTAGATTATGGATAAGTTTGCAAAGAGGAATGCTTTACCACAGATAGTTATTATATAACAATTACAGCACGGAAACAGGCCATCTCGGCCCTTCAAGTCCGTGCCGAACACTTATTCTCACCTAGTCCCATCTACCTGCACTCAGACTATAACCCTCCATTCCTTTCCCATCCATATACCTATCCAATTTATTTTTAAATGATAAAATAGAACCTGCCTCCACCACTTCCACTGGAAGCTCATTCCACACAGCTACCACTCTCTGAGTAAAGAAGTTCCCCCTCATGTTACCCCTAAACTTCTATCCCTTAATCCTCAAATCATGTCCTCTTGTTTGAATCTTCCCTACTCTCAATGGAAAAAGCTTATCCACGTCAACTCTGTCTATCCCTCTCATCATTTTAAAAACCTCTATCAAGTTCCCCCTTAGCCTTCTGCGCTCCAAAGAATAAAGACCTAACTTGTTCAACCTTTCTCTGTAACTTGGGTGCTAAAACCCAGGCAACATTCTAGTAAATCTGTACTCTCTCTATTTTGTTGACATCTTTCCTATAATTTGGCGACCAAAATTGTACACCATACTCCAGAATTGGCCTCACCAATGCCTTGTACAATTTTAACATTACATCCCAACTTCTATACTCAATGCTCCGATTTATAAAGGCCAGCACACCAAAAGCTTTCTTTACCACATTATCTACATGAGATTTCACCTTCAGGGAACTATGCACAGTTATTCCTAGATCCCTCTGTTCAACTGCATTCCTCAATTCCCTACCATTTACCATGTACATCCTATTTTGATTTGTCCTGCCAAGATGTAGCACCTCACACTTATCAGCATTAAACTCCATCTGCCATCTTTCAGCCCACTCTTCCAACTGGCTTAAATCTCTCTGTAGACTTTGAAAATCTACTTCATTATCCACATATCATATCATCTGCATACTTACTAATCCAATTTACCACACCATTATCCAGATCATTGATGTATATGACAAACAACAGTGGACCCAACACAGATTCCTGAGGCACCGCACTAGTCACCAGCCACCAACCTGACAAATAGCCATCCACCATTACTCTCTGATATCTCCCATTCAGCCACTGTTGAATCCATCTTGCTACTCCACCATTAATATCCAACAATTGAACCTTCTTAACCAACCTTCCATGAGGAACCTTGTCAAAGGCCTTACTAAAGTCCATATAGACAACATCCACTGCTTTACCCTCATCAATTTCCCTAGTAACCGCTTCAGAAAATTCGTCAAACATTACCTTCCAAGCACAAATCCATGTTGACTGTTCCGAATCAGACCCTGTTTATCCAGATGCTTATATATATTATCTCTAAGTATCCTTTCCATTAATTTGCCCACCACTGACATCAAACTAACAGGTCTATAATTGCTAGGTTTACTCTTAGACCCCTTTTTAAACAATGGAACAACATGCGCAGTACGCCAATCCTCCAGCACTATTCCCGTTTCTAATGACATTTGAAATATTTCTGTCATATTCTGGGATGTTCATGTCAAACTGAAATGACTGTCAGTCTCAGGGTGAACTCAGGGCAACACAGTGACTGGTAGAGCTGCTGCCTCACACCACCACGGACCAAGGTTCGATTCTGATCTCGGGTGCTGTCCCTGCAAACTTTGCATGTTCTCCCTGTGACTGCATCAGTTTCTGCTTCAGCTTCCTTCCACGTCCCAAAAATGTGCAGATTTGTAGGTTAATTAGCTTCTGTAAAGTTGTCCCTAGTGTGTAGGGGAGTAGATTAGAAAGTGGGATAGCATAGAACTAGTGTGAACAGATGATTGATGGTCAATGTGAGCTTGGTGGACTGAAGGTGCTGTTTCTATGCTGCATTTCTAAACTAAACAAAACTAATAGAAAACATTGATAGTCTTGCCATCTTTTGAGCTGCAAAATCGAGGTGAGAATTTCCAATCAAAGCTCCCGTGGATTTGGAAGCAACAGCAACAAAGAGAAGCAGGAGAAAACACTGATTGGCTCTAGCCCAAGTGGGAGGAGAGTTAGAAGTGAGTCAGAGGGGGAAAACAGTTGAAAACTGAGGAATTTGGTTTGTAAATTGGCATATTGGGCAATTTATCAGTCAATATAAGCAAGATGGCTCTGAGGGAGTGGCAGTGAGGGACCGGCCTTGTGAGGGAAGTGCCCTGTGAGAAAAGTGTGAGACTTTGGCTCGAGAGTCTTCGACTGAGGAGAGAGGCTACACAAAATGCTGGAGAGCGAGAGACAAAAGAAGGAGGTGTCAGGCAAGCTGATTCAGTGCGATGCTTGCAATATGTGGGAGGTCAAGGACACTGCTGGTGCCTCTGGCTGCTACAAATGTGAGAAGTGCATCCAGGTACAGCTCCTGAAGGACCGTGTTGGGGAACTGGAGAAGCAAGTGGAAGACCTCCGGTTCATCCGAGAAATAGAGTCGTTCCTCGACAAGTCCTACAGTAAGATTGTTACACCTAAGGTACTGGAAGAGAGAAGGTGGGTGACGGTGAGAAAGGGAGGGAAGAATGGAATGTAAAAGTCCCCTGGATGTTGTACCTCTTGTGAACAGGTTCACCCACTTAGAAGCTGTTGGGACAGAAGACGTTAACACACTGAGCGGCGGACTGGCTTGCGAAGCAAAAAGTGCTGTTGAGCCAAAACCAAAGTGGCCGACGTCAGGCAACGCCATTGTAGTTGGAGACTCCATTGTGAGAGGTACGGACAGGGGTTTCTGCGGCAACAGACGGGATGCCAGGATGGTGTGCTGCCTCCCTGGTGCCAGGATCCAGGATGTCACGGACAGAGTGCAGAAAATCCTCAAGGGCGAAGGTGAACAGCTGGAAGTGGTAGTGCATGTCGGCACAAACGATGTCGGAAAGAAGGGGATGAATATTCTGCAGCGTGACTTTAGAGAGCTCGGAAAATTGCTGAAAAGCAGGACCTCCAGGGTTGTTATCTCCGGTTTGCTTCCAGTTCCCCGTGCTGGCGAGAGCAGGAACAGGGAGATACAGGACCTGAACGTGTGGCTGAGGAACTGGTGCACGGGGCAGGGATTTAGATTCTTAGATCACTGGGATCTGTTTTGGAGTAAAAGGGAACTGTACAAAAGGGACGGATTGCATCTTAACAGGTATGGGACCAGCATTCTGGCAGGCAGGTTTGCCACTGCTACACGGGTGGTTTTAAACTGAATAAGGGGGGTGGGGTGTCAAATAGGATAGTCGAGGATGGAGTTAAAGGGAAAGGGTTTCTTAAATGTGTGAGCAGAGAGACAGAGGGGTGTAAAATGAGGGTAGAAGCAATAGGTAGCAAGGTGAAAAGTAAAAGTGGCAGGCAGACAAATCCAGGGCAAAAATCAAAAGGGGCCACTTGTCAACATAATTGTATAAGGGGTAAGAGTGGTGTAAAAACAAGCCTGAAGGCTTTGTGTCTCAATGCAAGGAGCATTCGTAATAAGGTGGATTAGTTGAAGGTGCAGATAGCTATTAATGACTATGATATAGTTGGGATCACGGAGACATGGCTCCAGGGTGCCAAGGCTGGGAGCTGAACACCCAGGGATATTCAATATTCAGGAGGACAGAAAGGAAAAGGAGGTGGGGTAGAGTTGCTGGTTAGAGAGAAGATTAAAGCAATAGAAAGGAAGGACATTAGCTTGGAGGATGTGGAATCGATATGGGTAGAGCTGTGAAACACTAAGGGGCAGAAAACGCTGGTGGGTGTTGTGTACAGGCCACCTAACAGTAGTAGTGGAGTTGGAGATGGTATCAAACAGGAAATTAGAAATGCTTGCGACAAAGGCAAAGCAGTTGTAATGGGTGACTTCAATCTACATATAGATTGGGTGAATCAAATTGGCAGGGGTGCTGTGGAAGATGATTTCTTGGAATGTATGCGGGATAGTTTTCTAAACCAACATGTAGTTAGCAGTCTTGTTGTGCGTGGCCCCTTGGGCAAGAGTGACCATAATATGGTTGAGTTCTTCATTAGGATGGAGAGTGACATAATTAATTCAGAAACAAGGGTTCTGAACTTAAAGAAAGGTAACTTTGAGGGTATGAGACGTGAATTGGCCAAGATAGACTGGCAATTGATTCTTAAAAGGTTGACGGTGAATATGCAATGGAAGGCATTTAAAGACTGCATGGATGAACTACAACAATTGTTCATCCCAGTTTGGCAAAAGAATAAATCAGGGAAGGTAGTGCATCCGTGGATAACAAGGGAAATCAGGGATAGTATCAAAACAAAAGATGAAGCATACAAATTAGCCAGAAAAAGCGGCCTACCAGAGGACTGGGAGAAATTCAGAGTCCAGCAGGGGAGGACAAAGGGCTTAATTAGGAAAGGGAAAATAAATTATGAAAGAAAACTGGCAGGGAACATAAAAACTGACTGCAAATTTTTTTATAAATATGTGAAGAGAAAAAGATTAGTTAAAACAAATGTAGGTCCCTTGCAGTCAGAAACAGGTGATTTGATCATGGGGAACAAGGACATGGCAGACCAATTGAATAACTACTTTGGTTCTGTCTTCACTAAGGAAGACATAAATAATCTGCCGGAAATAGCAGGGGAGCGGGGGTCAAATGAGATGGAGGAATTGAGTTAAATCAAGGTTAGCCGAGAAGTGGTGTTAGGTAAATTGAATGGATTAAAGGCCGATAAATCCCCAGGGCCAGATAGGCTGCATCCCAGAGTATTTAAGGAAGTAGCCCCAGAAATAGTGGATGCATTAGTGATAATTTTTCAAAACTCTTTAGATTCTGGAGTAGTTCAAGGGTTGGAGGGTAGCTAATGTAACCCCACTTTTTAAAAATGGAGGGAGAGAGAAAACGGGGAATTACAGACCAATTAGTCGGTACATCGGTAGTGGGTAAACTGCTAGAGTCAGTTATTAAAGATGGGATAGCAGCACATTTGGAAAGTGGTGAAATCATTGGACAAAGTCAGCATGGATTTATGAAAGGTAAATCATGCCTGACGAATCTTATAGAATTTTTCGAGGATGTAACTAGCAGAGTGGATAAGGGAGAACCAGTGGATGTGTTATACCTGGACTTTCAGAAGGCTTTCGCCAAGGTCCCACATAAGAGATTAGTATACAAACTTAAAGCACACGGTATTGGGGGTTCAGTATTGATGTGGATAGAGAACTGGCTGGCAAACAGGAAGCAAAGAGTAGGAGTAAACGGGTCCTTTCCACAATGGCAGGCAGTGACTAGTGGGGTAATGATTTGGACGAGGGAATTGAATGTAACATCTCCAAGTATGCGGATGACACAAAGCTGGGGGGCAGTGTTAGCTGTGAGGAGGGTGCTAGGAGGCTGCAAGGTGACTTGGATAGGTTGGGTGAGTGCGCAAATGCATGGCAGATGCAGTATAATGTGGATAAATGTGAGGTTAGGCACTTTGGTGGCAAAAACAGGAAATTAGACTATTATCTAAATGGTGGCCGATTAGGAAATGGGGAGATGCAACAAGACCTGGGTGTCCTGGTACACCAGTCATTGAAGGTGGGCATGCAGGTGCAGCAGGCAGTGAAGAAAGCGAATGGTATGTTAGCATTCATAGCAAAATGATTTGAGTATAGGAGCAGGGAGATTCTACTGCAGTTGTACTGTGGAGTTTGTGAAATGAGACAAGAATGAGGTGAAGGATGAAATATTGTAAACTTTAAAAATATGATTTTAACATGGTATATTTCATGGTATCTTGAGAGAGTTATTCCAAGAAAATTGTCCTGCACACACATACCCACAAGATTTTCAGCCAGAGAAGGTCGTTCATGCAAAATTATAACTTGATACTCAATATAAAGCAGTCAAAGGCTTTTCAAGTGTAATTTTTGTTCAGATTCAGATTCAGATTCAATTTTAATTGTCATTGTCAGTGTACAGTACAGAGACAACGAAATGCATTAAACAACGAAATTGTTAATGTGTTTAAGGTGTGTACACAGTGAACTTCTTGACAGATATCCGATGTTGATCCTGAATTTACCAAAGAGGGGAGCCACAGGCCTGCTTGTGAAACAGCACATATCATAGCCAGAGGTTCTGGAGTTCCCTGTTCAACTGCAGATGGTGTACTGCAGGCAATGACATTAAATGTGGCCTCTTTATCCAGCCTGGCCTATATGTAACACCAGATTCACAGCAAAGTAGTTGACGCTCAATGGCTTCCTGAACTAGAAACATAGAAAAATAGGTGCAGAAGTAGGCCATTCAGCCCATCGAGCCGGCACTGCCATTCAATATGATCACAGCTGATCATCTAAAATCAATACCCCTTTCCTGCTTTTTCCCCATATCCCTCAATTCCTTTAGCCCTTGAAGCTAAATCTAACTTTTGAAAACATCCAGTGAATTGGCCTCCACGGCCTTCTGTGGCAGAGAATTCCACCGAATCACAACACTCTGGGAGAAAAAGCTTTTCCTCATCTCAGTCCTAAATGGCCTACTCCTTATTCTTAAACTGTGACCACTGGTTCTGGACTCCCCCAACATCAGGAACATTTTTCTTGCGTCTAGCCTGTCCAATTCTTTACGAATTTTATATATTTACTAGACCAAGTGCAGACCCGTTGGGTCTGCTCCCTCAACGCAGCCGTTTCCTGCCCGTAGCTCCCACGGGAGACGTGGTCCTCCAACTCAAGCGGTTCAGGAATCAGTCATGCGACTGTTTTTAAATGGCGTCTTTGATGCGAGATGCGGGCGCCAGCAGCCGTTATGGTCGCTGGCCAGCAGGAGGCGACAAAATGAGTGAATGGGGGGGGGGGGGGGGGATGGGGAAGAAGGATTTTATTTAAAATGTGTACATAAACACGACAAAATTTAATGAGGAGTGGATACGTGGAATGAAAAGTGAAATCTCTACCGAAATGGAAAAAAAGTCGGCGTTTCTAGGTCTGACGTTGGCGTAGCAATGAATCAAAGGCTGGCAGCCACAAGTCAGAAACACACACAGCCAGCCAGCCAGCCAGCCAGCCAGCCAGATAGATAGATAGATAGATAGATAGATAGATAGATAGATAGATAGATAGATAGATAGATAGATAGATAGATAGATAGATAGATAGATAGATAGATAGATAGATAGATAGATAGATAGATAGATAGATAGATAGATAGATAGATAGATAGATAGATAGATAGATAGATAGATAGATAGATAGATAGATTATGTAAGTTTTCCTCTCATCCTTCTAAATTCCAGTGAATACAAGCCCAATCGACCCATTCTTTCATCATATGTCAGTCCCGCCATCCCGGGAATTAACCTGGTGAACCTACGCTGCACTCCTTCATTAGCAATAATGTCCTTCCTCAAATTAGGAGACCAAAATTACCCACAATAATGACCGACATGCCATTAGCTGTCTTCACTGCCTGCTCTACCTGCATGCTTCCTTTCAGTGACTGATGTACAAGCACATCCAGGTCATGTTGCACCTCCCCTTTTCCTAATCTGACACCATTCAGATAATTATCTGCCACCAAAGTGGATAACCTCACATTTATCCACATTATACTGCATATGCCATGCATCTGCCCACTCACCCAACCTATCCAAGTCACCCTGCATTCTCATAGCATCCTCCTCGCAGCTCACACTGCCACCCAGCTTTGTGTCATCTGCAACCTTGGAGATGTTACATTTAATTCCCTCGTCTATATCGTTAATGTAGATGGTTTATGCATGCAACCTATAATGTAGCTACCTCATCACCATTAACACGCCCCCTCACATCAGTATAACTATGATCTCCTCCCTTCTCCTCCTCCCATTTTGTCCTGGTACGCCTGAAGGCTGGATGCAGCCAGTACTGGGACGTGTGTGCCATGTGCTATATTAAAGACTCTAGTAAAGGTTACAGTGTGTCAGACTAGACTCCTTTACAGTTAATATATATTGTAAATAACCGGGGTCCCAGCACTGAGCCTTGCGGCACCCCACTACTGCCCGCCATTCTGAAAAGGACCCGTTAATTCCTACTTTTTGCTTCCTGTCTGCCAACCAGTTCTCTATCCATGTCAATACCCTACCCCCAATACCGTGTGCTCTAATTTTGCAAACTAATCTCTTGTGTGGCAAGGAATGGCCCAGAAGACCAATCAATTCAAAGGCAACAAATACAGGCTATGTCAGCAAGGTTTTTATATTTTGAACGAATACATTAAAAAATAATTCTAAACGTTGCAATTGGATTTCTTCAATCTAACCCAGAAATATCTTGCTGTTATTCTCGTTTCAAAATATGATACCACAGATTTTGGGGATGATAGGTCCCCATAGGGATGCTCTGGGGATTGACACATTGCTAGCATAGGCTCAATGGGCTGAATGGCCTCTTTCTGCATTGCACTTTCTATGTAATACATCTGTGTTGATCTGATCTGTCAACAAGCAATTCAATGCATGGCTCCTCTACGGGGATCAAGTTTACCTTAATTCTTCATGCCAATCTTCCTTCTCATGTGCCATTGTAGTTTTTAAGGTATTTCCCACTTCACAGTCCAAGCTAGTCGCACCTATGAGATCAGCAGTCCATTAACTAAATGTCACATGGCCTTTCTGAAGTGTCTACTTCCATGAGACCTTGAGAATACTGTTGCATTGCTGCAGAGGAATGGTGGTTGGAGAGGAGTAGAGCATTTGGTGGCATGGTACAAGACAAAACCTACTCCATGGGCTCCTCATATGGTTTTGTGCACTGTTTTAATACAAACATTTGTTTAGCCCTTTGTCTGAACTTAAGACCAGTATGTGGCGTCAGCTGAAACACTGACCACTTATGGTCGAACCCTCGTCAGTAGCTACGAGGGCTGGCACGTGACGTCATGGGCTAGGGGGAGTGTCCTGCTACTTAAGCTTATTTCACCTTGAGACCAGGGGAGTCAACAGGTAGCTGAGCCCAAGAGAACAACCTCGCTCAGCTACAGCAGCAATGACAATTACGTTAGCGGATCAAACTTGAAACAACTGAATAAAAACTACTGTTTGAACCAGCCTGACGTCTGGCCTTTTCCTGACCACGTTTGGCGCCGCTACAAGTACCATATATTAAATCTTCAAAGTTTAAGTATAAAAATTTCTATATAAAATGTTTTTTTAAATTTTCTAATTGCTTTTCAGATTAAGGCTATGCAGCCAAAGACTGAGATGAGGGGGAAAAAATCATCCAGAGAGTTGTGAGTGTGGAATTCTCTGCCATAAGGCTGTGGAGGCCAATTCATTGGATGTTTTCAAGAGAGAGCTCTAAGGCTAACGGAATCAAGGGATGTGGGGAAAAGGCAGGAACAGGGTACTGATTTTGATCAGCCGTGTGTGTGTGTGTGTGTGTGTGTGTGTGTGTGTGTGTGTGTGTGTGTGTGTGTGTGTGTGTGTGTGTGTGTGTGTGTGTGTGTGTGTGTGTGTGTGTGTGTGTGTGTGTGTGTGTGTGTGTGTGTGTGTGTGTGTGTGTGTGTGTGTGTGTGTGTGTGTGTCTGCCTGGGTGTGTTTGTGGGTGCCAGCCTTTGATTCATTGCTACGCCAACACCACACACAGAAACGCCGAGATTTTTTCCATTTCGGTAGAGATTTCACTTTTACATCCACATATCCACTCCTGATTAAATGTTTTCGTGTTTATGTACACATGTTTAATAAAATGTTGGTGAACGTTCCATCGTGTGATGTCACAATGCCCAATGCTCACAGATGTCCAATCGGATGGATCTCATTTACATATGCCTTTGCAGCAGCCCCAGCCCCTCCCCCCCACCCCGGCAGCCTGTGTCGAAGCGCGTCACCACGTGTGTGGGAATAGAGAAAGAGGATTGGGGGTGAAAGGAAATGGGGAACAGATCGACTGTCTCCTACCCCTCCCCCTTCCCACTATTTCCCCTCTCCCCCTCCCTCCACACTCATCCCCCTCCTTCTCCTATCCCATCTCCCTCCTCCTCTCCCCCATCCCTCTCTCTCCTCCCCTCTCAATCTCCTCCTCCAACACCCATCCCTCTCCCCCCCCCCCACCCCCTTTCCCTCCCCTGCCCCCTTCCCTCTCTCCCCCACCCCCCTTCCCCCTCTCCCCTTCCCTCCCCACTCTCTTCCCCCTCCATCCACACTCTTCCCCCTCTAGCCCAACACCATCTCCCTCGCCCCTCCCCCCTCCCCCCCACACACCTCTCTCCTCCCCCCTCTCCATCTCCCTCTCCTCACCCCTCTCCCCCCTCCTCCTCCTCCCCCCCATCCCTATCTCCCCCACCCCCCCCTTTCCCTCTCTCCCCTGCCCCCTTCCCCTACCCCTCTGTCCCTCTTCCACCACTCCCCCTATCCCTCTCTCCAACTATTCCACTTCCACTTCTCCCCCCCTTACCCCCCCCCTCTCTCTCCCCCTCCACACTCTCCACACCCCCCCCCTCCCTCACCTACCCCATCTCCCTCCCCCATCCATTCCCCCTCCCCCACACCCCTCTCTCTCTCTCTCCCCATCCCTCTCTCCTCCCCTCCTCCACCTCTCCTCCCTTTCTCCATCTCCCTCTCCCTTCTCCTCCCACTCCATCCCTCTCTCCCCCCACACCACTTCTCCCTCCCCACTCTTCCCCCTCCTTCCACACTCTTCCCCCTCTCTCCCCTACCCCATCTCCCACCTCTCCTCACTCCTCTCTCCTCCCTCCCCCCCACACTTCTTCTCTCCCCCCCTCCCCTCTCTCCTCCCCCCCTCCCTCCTCCCCCCATCCCCCATCCCCTCTCTCCCCCCCCCCCCCCCTCTCTCTCACTACCCCACCCCCTTCCCTCTTTTCCCCCCGCGCCCCTTCCCCACTTTCCCCGCCCCCTTCCCCCTCCCCTTCTGTCTCTCTCCCACCACTCCCCCTACCCCTCCCTCCCCACTCTTCCACTTCTCTCTCCCCCCTTACCCCACCACTCCCCCCCCCCCTTCACCCCCCCCTCTCCTCTCCCCCTCCCTTCCTCCCCTCCCCCTCCTCTCTCCCCCATCCCTTCCCCTACCCCTCTGTCCCTCTTCCACCACTCCCCCTCCCCCTTTCCCCCTCCCCTTCTCTTCTCCTACTCCTCCACTTCTCTCCCTCCCCTTCCCCACCCCTCTCCCCTCCCTGCCCACCCTTCATTCCTCCCCCCCCCCTCCCTCTCTCCTCCCACCCCATCTCCCGCTTCCACCACTCCCCCCTACCCCCTCCCTCTCTCCCCTTCCCACCTCCACTTCCCTCCTCTCCCTTCTCCCCCCTCCCCCCCCCACTTCCATTTATCTCCCACACCCCCGTCTCCCCATCCTCCCCCTCTCTCTCCCCCTCCCTTTCCCTCCTCCCCACCCCACTCTTCCCCCTCTCCTCCTCTCCCCCTCCCCTCCACACTCCCCCCTCCCCTCCACACTCTTCCCCCTCTCTCCCCCTACCCCTCCCTCCACCCCACTCCCCCCTCTCCCCCTCTCCCCCTCCCCCACCCTTCTTTCCCCCCCTCCCCCCCAACATCTTTCCCCCCCTCCCCACACCCTCTCTCACCCCCTCCTGCACCCCTCTCTCCTCCTCCCCTTTCCCTCCTCCTCCCCTTTCCCCCCTCTTCCTCCTCTCCTCACCCCTCTCCCCCCTCCTCCCCTCCCACCCCCACCCCCACCCCCTCTCTCCCCCCCTCTTTTCCCCCATCTCTCCCCCCCTCCTTTCCCTCTCTCTCTGGCTCTCCTCTTCCCCACTCCCCCTACCACTCTCTCCCTCCCTCCCTCCACACTCTTCCCCCTCTCTTTCCCCTCCTCCTCCCTCCCCCTTCCCTCCCTCCCCCTCCTCCTCCCCTCCTCCCTCTCTCTCTCCGCTTCTCCCACCCCCCCTCTCATCCCCTCCCCCACCCCCCTCTCCTCCCCTCCCCCCACCCCACTCTCCTCCTCCCTCTCTCCATCTCCCTCTCCTCCCCCCATGTAAAGATGCGCGCCCCCCCCCCCCCCCCCCCCGAATCACAAAGGGGATTAGATTTTTGCCCTTTGATTCCGTGGTCCTCCAACACCACATGCTCAAATCTTGTCATTTTTTTGCATTGCAGTAGAGATTTCACTTTTACATTCTTAGTTCCACCCCTCATTAAATTTCGTCGAGTTTATGTAAACATTTTTTAAATAAAATCCATCTCCGCCCCCCCCCCATTTTTTTTTTCTAAATGTTAAAACAAACCCAGTTCTCACTCATAGAATGTTGTTGAACGTTCCATCGTGTGATGTCACAATGCCATCCCTCACAGATGCCCAATCGGAATGGATCTCATTTACATTTGCCTTTGCACCAGCCCCTCCCCCTCTCCCCCACAGCCTGTGTCGAAGCGCGTGATCACGTGTGTGGGAATAGAGAAAGAGGATTGGAGATGATAGGGAATGGGGAACAGGTGGACTGTCCCTACCCCTTCCCTCCCCTCTCCCCCCCCCCCACTATTTCCCCCTCTCCCCCCCCACCCCTCTCCCCCCCCCTCCCTCCACCCCCCACCCACTCCCCCTCCTTTCTCCCCCCCCCCCCCCCCCTCCCCCTTCCCCCCCTCCCTCCCCCCCCCCCCCCCTCACCTCTCTCCTCCCCTCTCCTCCCCCTCCCCCCCCTCCTCCTCCTCCTACCCCCATCCCTCTCTCCCCCACCCCCCTTCCCTCCCCCTCCCCCCCCCCTCTCCCCTTCCCTCCCCCCACCACCTTCCCTCTCTCTCCCCCCATTCCCCCTCCCCACTCCTCCCCCTCCCTCCACCACTCTCCCCTCTCCTCCCCCCTCTCCGTCCCCTACCTCATCTCCCCTCCTCCTCCCACTCCCTCCTCCCCCCCCCCCACCTCTCCTCCCCCTCCTCTCCCTCCCCCCCCTCTCTCCTCTCCTCCCTCCCCTCTCCCTCACCCTCTCCCTCTCCTCCCCCCCTCCTCCTCCCCCCCCTTCTTCCCCCCCCCCTTCTCCCTCCTTTCCTCTGTCTCTCTTCCACCCTCTTCCACTTCCCCCACCCCCTCCCCCTCCCTCCCCACTCTTCCACCCCTCTCCCCCCCCCCCTCCCCCCCCCCCACCTCCCCCCCCCTCTCTCCCTCTCTCCCCCCTTCTCTGTCCCTCTCTCCCCACCCCTCTCTCTCTCCTCCCCTCCACTCCCTCTCCCTCTCCTCCCCTCCTCCCCCCCCTGCTCCCCATCCTCTGCCCCCCCCCCCCCCCCCCCCCCCCCCCCTTCTCTCTCCCCCCCTTCCTCTCCCCCCACCCCCCCACCTTCTACCCCCATCTCCCTCCCCCTCCCCCACCCCATCCCTCTTTCCCCCCCCCCCCCCCCTCTCTCTCCCCCCCCCCCCCCCTCCCTCTCCCACCACCCCCTCTCCCCACTCTTCCCCCTCTCTCCCCTCCCAATCTCCCTCCTCCCCTCCCTCCCCCCACACATCTCTCTCCCCCCCCCCTCTCCCCCCCCCACCACCCCTCTCGCTTCCCTCCCCTCTCCATCTCCCTCCCTCCCCCCCCCCTCCCCTCCATCCCCATCCCTCTCCCCCCTACCCCTCCCTCTCCCCCTTCCAAGTACACCTCTCCCCCTCCCTCCCCATTCTTCCACTTATCTCCCCCCACCCCTCCCCATCTCCCTCCCCCACCCCTCTCTCTCTCCCCCCCCCCCTCCCTTCTCTCTCCCTCCCCACTCCCCCGCTCTCTCCCGCTCTCCCCCTCCCTCCACACTCATCCCCCTCTCCCCCCCCCCCCCCCCTCCATCTCTCCCCACCCTCTTTTCACCCCCACCCTCTCCTCCTCCTCCTCCCCTCACCCATCTCCCTCCTGCCCTCCCACCCCCAACCCCCCCACCCCTCTCTCCCTCCACCTCTCCCCCCCCTACTCATCTCTGCCTCTTCCACCCACTCCCCCTACCCCACTGACCCTCTTCCCCACCCTTACCCTCCCCCCTCCCTCCACACTCTTCCCCCTCTCTCCCCCTTCGCCCTCTCCCTCCTCCTTCCCCTCCCTCCTCCTCCCTCTTTGTGCAAGTGCAAGTTTATTAATATCCATGGCAAAGTGAGTCATCTGTAATCCAGAAGCACAATGCACCAATACTGGAAATGTTCAAACCCAGTAAATACTCCGCAGTACAGTCACGTTGGTGGTGTGAGAAATACAGTCAATATGAAACACTGACCAATGTGAAGAGTAATCCATATTATGTTCTACTGTCCAGTTCTTAAAGGAGATCAGACCAATGTTAGCAGTATTATATTTGCCAGAATTACGGTTCTAGATAAAAAATGTTTCCCTCAAACTGTTGTATGAAGTTACCTTTAAGATATTATGTGCAGAGCTGATATACGACATATGCTTGGTTTTTCAATGGAAATGGGGAGGCATCTCAAGATCCTATTCAATTCCCATCCCTAGTGTCACCAAGAGCATGCAATAAAACTGCATGGTGTGAAACTGAAGATAGCATACGATGTTGCAGGATCAGGTGGCAATCTCTTCCTGGCTGAGCTTCTAATGATATCATCGCATGTTTTGTGATCATTTACACGTTGTCAAATTTTCAATTTACCATGGCTAGATTCAAAATCCGAACCTCTCAAAACCATCCTTGTGCATTAGCCTACTGCTATTGTCACAGCCTTTCACACTACAAGTGTCTCCCAACATTACCCTGTTGCAGACAAACGACTATCTTTGAAAATTAGAATGTTTATTTATGGTATGTTGATAGTTGTCCACCCTTTGCTACTGAAAAAAGTTCCAATGGATTACAAGAACATTGTAACAGGAACAGCTCCATACATTTCTTCACCATTCAACAGCAAATCAACTCTACTTCTTGAAAGTCTTGACATTTTCAATTGACCCAGTAGTTATAGAGTTTCAACGTACTTTTGGAGACTTTTGACATTTGAAAAACAACCATAGCTGGGTAACAGTAAGGATGCACATACTCTACCTCAGATGTATTACATTTCGTTGTACATGGTTCATGTTACAATGACAATAAAGAAACTATTCTATTCTATATTCTATGTTTGTTGATGGACCAAATCTATTAAAGGACCTACATTAGATAGGTTGCACCTTCACTCATTATCACAACAAAAGTAATTTTACTAACTCTTGCTGTTGTTCAGGGAAAGCAGTAAAATCAGCTTTGCATTTTTTTCTTTTTATTAAAAACATGTGCGTATGTTAATAACCCCGTTACTTCTATCAGATATGCAGCCGTAAACTTCCATTTTAAATGTGATGAATGATTTAAACATCGGGTACTGTAAAGTTACAATGGTGTTGTGTGATTTATTATGTTGTTTGCTCAGTTTCCAGACTAATATTGTTGCCAATGCTATATTTAAATTTGTTGTGAAACTATAAAGGAAACCAGTAGTAGTTGTTTATTGCTTAGAAATCCTGTTTTCTTGAAAAAAGCAAAACAAGTGAATTGTAAAATGGAAAATAGTTACATATTCTCCTTTTAAAAAAGGGAGGGAGAGAGAAAACGGGGAATTACAGACCAGTTAGTCTAACATCGGTAGTGGGGAAACTGCTAGTCAGTTATTAAAGATGGGATAGCAGCACATTTGGAAAGTGGTGAAATCATTGGACAAAGTCAGCATGGATTTACGAAAGGTAAATCATGTCTGACGAATCTAATAGAATTTTTCGAGGATGTAACTAGTAGCGTGGATAGGGGAGAACCAGTGGATGTGTTATATCTGGACTTTCAGAAAGCTTTCGACAAGGTCCCACATAAGAGATTAGTATACAAACTTAAAGCACACGGTATTGGGGGTTCAGTATTGATGTGGATAGAGAACTGGCTGGCAGACAGGAAGCAAAGTAGGAGTAAACGGGTCTTTTTCCAAATGGCAGGCAGTGACTAGTGGGGTACCGCAAGACTCAGTGCTGGGACCCCAGCTATTTACAATATATATTAATGATTTGGACGAGGGAATTGAATGCAACATCTCCAAGATTGCGGATGACACGAAGCTGGGGGGCAGTGTTAGCTGTGAGGAGGATGCTAGGAGGCTGCAAGGTGACTTGGATAGGCTGGGTGAGTGGGCAAATGTATGGCAGATGCAGTATAATGTGGATAAATGTGAGGTTATCCACTTTGTAGGCAAAAACAGGAAAGTAGACTATTATCCGAATGGTGGCCGATTAGAGGGAGTACAGAAAAGGTTCACCAGACTGATTCCTGGGATGTCAGGACTTTCATATGAAGAAAGACTGGATAGACTCGGCTTGCACTCGCTAGAATTTAGAAGATTGAGGAGGGATCTTATAGAAACTTACAAAATTCTTAAGGGCTTGGACAGGCTAGATGCAGGAAGATTGTTCCCGATGTTGGGGAAGTCCAGAACAAGGGGTCACAGTTTAAGGATAAAGGGGAAATCTTTTAGGACCGAGATGAGAAAATCATTTTTCACACAGAGAGTGGTGAATCTCTGGAATTCTCTGCCGCAGAATGTAGTCGAGGCCAGTTCATTGGCTATATTTAAGAGGGAGTTAGATGTGGCCCTTGTGGCTAAAGGTATCAAGGGGTATGGAGAGAAGGCAGGTACGGGATACTGAGTTGGATGATCAGCCATGATGATATTAAATGTCGGTGCAGGCTCGAAGGGCCAAATGGCATACTCCTGCACCTATTTTCTATGTTTCTATGTTTCTATATCCACCACTTTACTATTTCAAGAGTTTAATTTTCATATGTGCTAAAACAGAACAAGTAATTTCTTTCTGGAGCAGGACAACTGGTTTATAAATACTGTAGTCAATATATAACGCAATAAACAAACAAACAATAAGAGTTCAATAAATAATAAAACCCAATAAAGTGTAAATCAAAACAAAAGCCCATAAAGCCCATTATGTAACCAGTCTTGGTTGCCATAGTGTAACCAAGACCGTCATAGTGCAAAGTTTAGTTGGTGTTTGTAGTGTTCAATAACCTGATGGTTGTTGGGAAGAGGATGTTCCTAAACATGGAGGTCACGGTTTTCAAAATTAAATCTAAAATTCACAGTACAACAACTGTTTGAAGATATGGTTTGATTTCTAAGAAATGAGAACTGCACCATATTTGGATGCCAATTGTATCTTCCATATTGCAACATACCAGGCTGCTCTGTTACAAAATTAAAGCCCAGCTCAAATCAAAGCTGATGAAGCCAATCCAGACCCAAGCCAAGTGCAACATAGTCTGGTTACACCAGAACCTCTATCCTAGAGTGCATCCAAATGTTACATCTAGACAACAATGTGACATGGTAGACTATCAACCTGACTTCCTAATCACATATTTAAAAAAACTGAAAACTAAAAGTAGCTGTTTTCAATCATGCTTTTAAATTAATAAAGGGAGGACACGTTATTCAAAGGATTGCAAATTTGTTGTTTGGATACTTTCTGCATAAGAATGTTTAGTACATCATGTAGAAAGCTAATGACAGTTGGTGTAACATTTCGATTGAAACAGAATTTGTTGCGTTTCTATTAACACCTTAAGATTTTCTATGTAATCCTAGAAAACAGACAAAATGTGGTATCCATGAATTCATGCCATAGGTAGGATGTTAATTAATACAAACAAGTTAACCAGGTGGATAATGTACTTGTGCATTTTATATTCACACAAACACTAGTTTTGCAAACAAGCTATAGTAACCTTTTTTAAAAATTAGATCCATTGACATAGAATCTATCAGAGCTGAAAAATAAATAAACACCAGTTTAAGAATCTGGAATCAGTAACAAGTAAATTGCATCCATTGTCATCAACCCCATTAATGGTGTCAACATCTATGTTTATAACAATCTATGTTGATAACAAATGCTGGCTTTATACTAATGATTTGATTTTTCAGTGTAATTAATTATAGAATTACAATTCAATCAATAATCAGTTGCACAGGACAGCTAATAATGTAGATTCTACTTAATATTTATTTTGATGCATTTTTCTACTAAACTGCAAATTTCGTCTGAAGAAGGGTCTCGACCCGAAACGTCGCCTATTCCTTTTCCCCAGAGATGCTGTCTGACCTGCTAAGTTACTCCAGCTTTTTGTGTCCATCTTCAGTTATAACCAGCATCTGCAGTTCCTTCCTATACAAATTCTATTCATTGTTAGCTTGCCCTATGTGATGGGTGTGCCCTTTCCCATGAAACAAAATAAGCTGCTGAATGCTTGTATTAGAACTTCACAGCATGAGTTTTCTAAAGTTTATTGTGTTTTACTGGGAGCCTAAATTATTTTTATTTGGGAAAAAAAAACAGACTAGCGAAAAGTATTCAAAGAATTCCCTGAATGCAATTACAATTTTATCTACAAATAGTTGGTCTCCAATTTAATTTTAGCCTCAACAGTGTCCGTGTGTACTTGGCTCACTGATTCTGTTTATCCTCAATTCTTTGTTTCAAACAGTTCTGTCCATTGGCCTCTCCCTTCCCATACAACCAAAAATGTTTCCTCAATGCGGGTTTGTGTTAATTGACTTTGTAAAAGGAAAAATTGCCCCTAATGTACAGGGAGTGGATGAGAAAGTGGGATAAAATACAAGTGCGAATGGGTGATCGATAGTCGGAATGGACACGGTGGGCCCAAGGCCTGTTTCCATGCGGTATCTCCCATTAACCCAACATTCATGCCTCCACAACTTCCCTAAATCACCCCTGTCTCTAGCAGCCACATGGCCACACCAGTGGATTCTGTCACCAGATACATCTACCATCACCTCTATTTTCAGCATTCTGAAGAGGCTATTCCCATTGCAATTCCTTGGTTCACTCTCCATTCTACACCAACCCCTCCCTTTCACATAACCATATAACCATATAACCATATAACAATTACAGCACGGAAACAGGCCATCTCGGCCCTACAAGTCCATGCCGAACAAATTTTTTTCCCCTTAGTCCCACCAGCCTGCACTCGTACCATAACCCTCCATTCCCTTCTCATCCATATGCCCATCCAATTTATTTTTAAATGATACCAATGAACCTGCCTCCACCACTTCCACTGGGAGCTCATAACCCTCACATAACCCTCTTCCTTTCTACTATCCAGGGATTCAGATGGTTTTAAAATCTAGAGTTTGGAAACAATGTTTACAATATGGCCTCCTCTGCACTGAAGAGATAAACATAGATTGGATGACTGTCTTTCACAGCAACTGTACTCAGAATTAAGGCATGATCCTGAGCTTCTGGTAGACATTGAACCTGCCATTATAATTCTCCATCCTACCACCTTTCTGACCTATTTGTCTGTGCCTCCAAAGCAGAGCTAACTCTGTCCAATGCAAGCTTGAAGAGTGAACCTTGTCTTCTACTTGGTTCACTCTAGAGCCAACCCAACAATATTGTTTTTTTCAGATCAAAATGATTAATTTTCTCAGTTTGATCAGAATGGATCAGTTGTCTATATGTTATCTACCAGTGATATAATAGATGTTCTCTATCAGTTATCTATCAGTTTTTCTCCCTTCATCAATACCACCTGATCTGATGAACATTTCCAACAGGGCTGGCCTGTATTTCTCATGTTTACATGCTTACTTTCTCTCCATCTCTCACAGCCCACATTAACCTGTCAACCACATGGCTTCATCATCAACATACGACAACCAAACAGAGATATTCCATCCCTTCCCCACTCTCTCTGCAACTTAACTCTATCTTGTTTTCACTTTTTCTCAGCTCTTATGAAGAGTCCTCGATTGGAAACCTTAACTGTTTTACTTTCCACAAACACTACCCGAGCTGCAGGATTTTTCCAGCATTTTCAGTTCGTATTTCTGAATTCCAGCAACTTTGTAGTTTTAATTGTCCAACCTTCCATGGTGACCTTTCTCATGGCTTACAGTGGGCGTGCACCAAGTTTCAGGGTCAGGTGAGAAAAGGATTGCAGAGACAGACCAAAACTGAGTACTTCCTGAGTGTCTTCAACAGAAACGGCCTCGGTTAAGAAAGTATGGAAGGAAAAACATTGGAGAATTTTGGAAACTTGAATAAACAGGACACGGGAGTCGACAACACAGCAGCAATGAAAGCAGCATGTAAACAGTGTTTTTCCAATTAGAAGAACAATGAAATAATATATGGGAAGGAACTGCAGATGCTGGTTTACACTGAAGACAGACATAAAATGCTGGAGTAACTCAGCGGGTCTCAACCTGAAACATCGGCCATTCCTTCTATACAGCGAAGCTGCCTGTTCTGCTGAGTTACAATCGGCATTTTGTGTCTATCTTCAATGAAATAAAGTAGCAGGAAACAAGTGTTGTGCAGAATAGCACGTTTTGTGTTGTAATTTCTGTCCAATTTTCCCCAACCCATCATAGAACTTAATATTCTTCAGAACAACTATCCCTTGAGAGCAAGCATAAGGCAGATAGAGAAAAAACAAAGATTCCACTCCCCTTGGAGTCCAAGGTCAGCACAAACCTCTAGCAAATTCCTTGGCTCACCTGGGTGCCAATGGAGAAGAATCCCAGTGACAATGCTACAGGCTTCATGAATCCCAGTGGCAAAAAACAATAGGTGCAGGAGTAGGCCATTCGGCCCTTCGAGCCAGCACCACCATTCAATGTGATCAAGGCTGATCATCCATAATCAGTACCCCGTTCCTGCCTTCTCCGCATATCCCCTGACTCCGCTATCTTTAAGAGCCCTATCCAGCTCTCTCTTGAAAGTATCCAGAGAACCGGCCTCCACTGCCCTCTGAGACAGAGTATTCCACAGACTCACAACTCTCTATGAGAAAAAGTGTTTCCTCGTCTCCGTTCTAAATGGCTTATCCCTTATTCTTAAACAGTGACCCCTGGTTCTGGACTCCCCCAACATCGGGAATATGTTTCCTGCCTCCAGCGTGTCCAAACCCTTAACAATCTTATATGTTTCAATAATATATCCTCTCATCCTTCTAAACTCCAGAGTGTACAAGCCCAGCCGTTCCATTCTCTCAGCATATGACACTCCCGCCATCCCTGGGAATTAACCTTGTAAACCTACGCTGCACTCCCTCAATAGCAATAATGTCCTTCCAAATTAGGGGACCAAAATTGCACACAATATTCCAGGTGTGGTCTCACTAGGGCCCTATACAACTGCAGAAGGACCTCTTTGCTCCTATACTCAACTCCTCTTGTAATGAAGGCCAACATGCCATTCGCTTTCTTCACTGTCTGCTGTACCTGCATGCTTACTTTCATTGACTGATGAACAAGGACTCCCAGATCCCGTTGTACTTCCCCTTTTCCCAACTTGACACCATTTAGATAATAATCTGCCTTCCTGTTTTTGCTATCAATGTGAATAACCTCACATTTATCCATATTAAACTGCATCTGCCATGCATCTGCCCACTCACCCAACCTGTCCAAGTCACCCAGCATTCTCATAGCATCCTCCTCACAGTTCATACAGCCACCCAGCTTTGTGTCATCTGCAAATTTGCTAATGTTACTTTGAATCCTTTCATCTAAATCATTAATGTATATTGTAAATAGTTGCGGTCCCAGCACTGAGCCTTGCGGTACCCCACTAGTCACTGCCTGCCATTCTGAAAGGGACCCGTTAATCCCTACTCTTTGTTTCCTGTCTGCCAACCACTTCTCTATCCATGTCAGCATTCTACCTCCAATACCATGTGCCCTAATTTTGCCCACTAATCTCCTGTGTGGGACCTTATCAAATGCTTTCTGAAAGTCCAGGTCCACTACATCCACTGGCTCTCCCTGTCCATTTTCCTAGCTACATCTTCAAAAAATTCCAGAAGATTAGTCAAGCATGATTTCCCTTTCATATATCCATGCTGACTCGGACCAAACCTGTTACTGCTATCCAAAAGTGTCACTATTTCATCTTTTATGATTGACTCCAGCATCTTCCAGGCTTCATGAATCCCAGTGACAATGCTCCAGGCTCCAGGCCAACCATTAGATGGCAGTAGGCACAGCTGGTAGAGTTGCTGCCTCACAGTGCCAGAGACCCAGGTTCGATCCTGACTTCTGGTGCTGCGTGTGTGAAGTTTACACATTCTGCCTGTGACTGTGGGCTTCCTTCAGGTGCTCCGCTTTACTCCCAAGACCCAAAAGACTTGTGGATTTGTAGGTTAGTCGGCCTCTGTAAATTGTCCCTGGTGTGTAGGGAGTGGGTGTGAAAGAGGGATAACACAGAGCTCGTGTGAACGGGTGGTCGGTGGTCTACATACACACGTGTATCTTTCAATCAATCAATCAGTTACCATTTGCCATAACTGAATTAAATAGACAATAGAGGCAGGAGTTGGCCTTTTGGCCCTTCGAGCCAGCACCGCCATTCAATGTGATCATGGCTGATCATTCCCAATCAGTACCCCGTTCCTGCCTTCTCCCCATATTCCCTGACTCCGCTATTTTTAAGAGCCCTATCTAGCTCTCTCTTGAAAGCATCCAGAGAACCTGCCTCACTGAGGCAGAGAATTCCACAGATTCACCACTCTCTGTGAGAAAAAGTGTTTCCTCGTCTCCGTTCTAAATGGCTTACTCCTTATTCTTAAACTGTGGCCCCTGGTTCTGGACTCCCCCAACATCGCGAACATGTTTCCTGCCTCTAGTGTGTCCAAGCCCTTAACAATCTTATATGTTTCATTGAGATTCCCTCTCATCCTTCTAAACTCCAGAGTGTACAAGCCCTGCTGCTCCATTCTCTCAGCACATGACAGTCCCGCCATCCCGGGAATTAACCTTGTAATTCTATTCTGGTATTAGCCACTCAATTATGTTTTATTGCTAGGGAACAAATGAAAAACCTTTGCTAAATTTGCAGGTTTCCTAATATTATCATGGACATATTTCATTTGGGACAACCTGCTACAAACTAGGAAGGGCACTTCCATCCACACTTATGTTCTAATATGCAAGAATTACTCTAAAATATCAACACCATTCACGAATACCTCCTTCATTTAAAAAAGACCGTTGTTACTTAACAAGGTCCAGTCTGGATCTACTAGTTTCTTTATTTGTTCCAAATATCAAACTTGCGGGTTACTGTGCATATTTAGACAATTAGTGGCAGGGGGTCATATTGCTCGATTGGATAATGGTACAGACCCACGAAGAAATCAATGAATAAAGGCCATAATCTAGTCTTTAACCTTAAACAACAAACAAAGTACATGGTTTAGTCATTATGGCAATTGATACTTTAGAATTAAAAAAAACAGTCCTTTGAGAATGTAAATTCACCTACATAATTCTGCTTTGGTTTATCACACATTCCGATGATGTAACCGCCCCAGCCTGAAAGTGTGCTGGAAGTGTTTAAAAGCTGTTTGCATCAAGCAGGGGGAACCATTCTCTCAACAGTAGATTGTGGAGCTGATTATCCTTCATCGCACTCTCGTTTCTCCCTGAAAAACAGAAAGGTTGGCCGCTTCACCTTCACGATGAACGGTGTCCGGATGGTAGTGTACCTGATGCTGGCCTTGCTGAAGCCAACTGCAGCCCAGGGACTGCTGCTGGGGGCAGATTTAAGTAAGTTTGGGGAAATGTTACATCAATTTAACACTCCGAGCGTGGCGCGTTCAAACAAATGTGGATGTAATCGCTCAATGCGGTGGCTCAGTTTGCAAGTACAATGAAGCAAGAATCCTCACTTAATCACGGCGATAATGTACCTGAAACCACTTTTCTGATCTCTGGCACTCGGTGTTAAAGCTCCGATCGTGTTGACGGTTTGTTGCTGTTGCAAAAAGCCTATTCCCAAAGTAGCAACGTTTTAGCATGTGCTTCCGTCAATAGGAAAACAAAGTTAGTCTCCCCTGTGCAGCAGAGAGTGATTAAAAGCAGTATCGCCTGTAGTAATGAATTGTCGCAACAATCTCCGCCGTTACAAGGATGTATTTACATTAGCGATGCCCTATCATCGCCCCAACTTCGTGAATTCAGTTGGCATCCAGTTGTACTCATTAGTCTAGTCAGGACGTCTTCGGACTGGACATTTTGGGTTCAGATCCCACTTCGGACTCGGTAAAAGGGTGAGATTGGCTGATTGTGAGAGGCCTCTATTACAATTGTTGCTGCTATTAGCAAGAGCAATTCATTGTTCCAAAACTACATTGATAATTTGATTATAGGTTAATAACTACACATTTAGACTTTAATAACTGGCTGAGGAACTGGCAACATGAAGCAAGCTCCCAGCTACCTGCAAGTATCCCCTCATAGCATGCATACTGTAAGAAATCACAGTAAATGTTTTAAACTTATTTGAGCATATTTCTCTTCAGAGTAAGATATATAAACTGCTGCACCCGCTGAGTTTCTCCAGCTTTTTTGTGTAACCTTCGATTCTCCAGCATCTGCAGTTCCCTCTTAAACAAGATATATAAACTAGTCATTTTGCCTGTAGTACACCATCCATATTTTTGGAGTTATTAATTGATGCTTCAAAGTTTGTTCTATCTTTACCCCTTGCACGTGAATGGAAAATGTCAGAGGGCATAGCTTTAAGGTGAGAGGGACAAAGTTTAAAGGAGATGTTGGTACAAGCAATAGCGTAGTTGGGGATGGCATCAAACAGGAAATTAGAAATGCGTACAACAAAGGTGAAACAGTTATAATGGGTGACTTCAATCTACATATAGATTGGGTGAATCAAATTGGCAACGGTGCTGAGGAAGACGATTTCTTGGAATGTATGCGGGATAGTTTTCTAAACCAACATGTAGAGGAACCACCAAGAGAGCAGGCTATTCTAGACTGGGTAATGAGTAATGAGGAAGGGTTAGTTAGCAGTCTTGTTGTGCGTGGCCCCTTGGGCAAGAGTAACCATAATATGGTTGAGTTCTTCATTAGGATGTAGAGTGACATTGTTAATTCAGAAACAAGGGCTTCCTGAACTTAAAGAAAGGTAACTTTGAAGGTATGAGACGTGAATTGGCCAAGATAGACTGGCAATTGATTCTTAAAGGGTTGACGGTGGATATGCAATGGAAGGCATTTAAAGACTGCATGGATGAACTACAACAATTGTTCATCCCAGTTTGGCAAAAGAATACATCAGGGAAGGTAGTGCCTCCGTGGATAACAAGGGAAATCAGGGATAGTTTCAAAACAAAAGATGAAGCATACAAATTAGCCAGAAAAAGCAGCCTACCAGAGAACTGGGAGAAATTCAGAGTCCAGCAGAGGAGGACAAAGGGCTTAATTAGGAAAGGGAAAATAGATTATGAAAGAAAACTGGCAGGGAACATAAAAACTGACTGCAAAAGCTTTTATAGATATGTGAAGAGAAAAAGATTAGTTAAAACAAATGTAGGTCCCTTGCAGTCAGATACAGGTGAATTGATCATGGGGAACAAGGACATGGCAGACCAATTGAATAACTACTTTGGTTCTGTCTTCACTAAGGAAGACATAAATAATCTGCCGGAAATAGCAGGGGACCGGGGGTCAAATGAGATGGAGGAACTGAGTGAAATCCAGGTTAGCTGGGAAGTGGTGTTAGGTAGATTGAATGGACTAAAGGCCGATAAATCCCCAGGGCCAGATAGGTTCCATCCCAGAGTACTTAAGGAAGTAGCCCCAGAAATAGTGGATGCATTAGTGATAATTTTTCAAAACTCTTTAGATTCTGGAGTAGTTCCTGGGGATTGGAGGGTAGCTAATGTAACCCCACTTTTTAAAAAGGGAGGGAGAGAGAAGCCGGGGAATTGCAGACCAGTTAGTCTAACATCGGTAGTGGGGAAACTGCTAGAGTCAGCTATTAAAGATGGGATAGCAGCACATTTGGAAAGTGGTGAAATCATTGGACAAAGTCAGCATGGATTTATGAAAGGTAAATCATGTCTGACGAATCTTATAGAATTTTTCGAGGACGTAACTAGTAGAGTGGATAAGGGAGAACCAGTGGATGTTGTGTATCTGGACTTCCAGAAGGCTTTCGACAAGGTCCCACATAAGAGATTAGTATACAAACAATAAGCACACGGTGTTGGGGGTTCAGTATTGATGTGGATAGAGAACTGGCTGGCAGACAGGAAGCAAAGAGTAGGAGTAAACGGGTCCTTTTCACAATGACAGGCAGTGACTAGTGGGGTACCGCAAGGCTCAGTGCTGGGACCCCAGCTATTTACAATATATATTAATGATTTGGACGAGGGAATTGAAGGCAACATTTCCAAGTTAGCGGATGACACGAAGCTGGGGGGCAGTGTTAGCTGTGAGGAGGATGCTAGGAGGCTGCAAGGTGACTTGGATAGGCTGGGTGAGTGGGCAAATGCATGGCAGATGCAGTATAATGTGGATAAATGTGCGACCTGGGTGTCATGGTACACCAGTCATTGAAAGTAGGCATGCAGGTGCAGCAGGCAGTGAAGAAAGCGAATGGTATGTTAGCATTCATAGCAAAAGGATTGAATATAGAATGTACAGTTCTATAGGGGAGAACAGTTGTACAGGGTCTTGGTGAGACCACACCTGGAGTATTGCGTACAGTTTTGGTCTCCTAATCTGAGGAAAGACATTCTTGCCATAGAGGGAGTACAGAGAAGGTTCACCAGACTGATTCCTGGGATGTCAGGACTTTCATATGAAGAAAGACTGGATAGACTCGGCTTGTACTCGCTAGAATTTAGAAGGTTGAGGGGGGATCTTATAGAAACTTACAAAATTCTTAAGGGGTTGGTCAGGCTAGATGTAGGAAGATTGTTCCCGATGTTGGGGAAGCCCAGAACAAGGGGTCACAGTTTAAGGATAAGGGGGAAATCTTTTAGGACGGAGATGAGGAAAACTTTTTTCACAGAGAGTGGTGAATCTCTGGAATTCTCTGTCACAGAAGGTAGTTGAGGCCTGTTCATTGGCTATATTTAAGAGGGAGTTAGATGTGGCGCTTGTGGCTAAAGGGATCAGGGGGTATGGAGAGAAGGCAGGTACAGGATACTGAGTTGGATGATCAGCCATGATCGTATTGAATGATGGTGCAGGCTCAAAGGGCCGAATGGCCTACTCCTGCTCCTATTTTCTATGTTTCTAAGATTCTCACACAGGAACGGACTGCCAAGGGTGATGGTGGAGGAAGATATGATGGTGGTATTTAAGAGGCATATAGATAGGCCCATCTATATGCAGGGAATGGATATGGATCAAGTGAGCAGATGAGGTTGGTTTATCTTGGCATCATGTTCGGCACAGACGTTGTGGGCTGAAGGGCCTGTTCCCATGTTATATATTAAGTGGAAATGATGGGAGGAAAGGGAACGTTTAGACAGAGATGGCTTTGAGAAAGCAATGCAGTGGGGTTCATGGAAGGGATTTCAATTTGAATGCTTCATCATCTGAAAAGCAAGAATAGTGGAAGGCAAAAGTAACAGTCTGAAGACGAGGGAGCAGGAGGGTTTAGTGGATGAGAATGAGGAGAGGCTGAAGATGTATGAGGGGATAACATCATAAAGGTTCACTTACAATGGAGAATGGTATTAAAGTCAGAGCTCACCATGTGATCAACAAGACATGGAGTAAAATCACAAAGAAATAGAAGACAGATGGCAGGAAATTGGCAAAATGGAAAACCAAGGTAAATTCAGAGAAAAATACAAAAAATGGATATGCGCAAGAACACGAAAAGAATGGCAATAAACATTAATGTGATTCCAAAACTATTTTTTATATCTGCAAACACAGCAGGTTAAAAAAAGAAGGGTGGCAAAGCAGAGACCAAAAAGGACATTTATTCAGAGACTGTGGGTACAGAGAGGTAATTAATGAAGAGTTCACATAATGAGAAAAACACAGAAATCTACAGTCTACCCATGAACATGCTGTTGCATAAACACCAAACCATTCCTCACAAAACGGTTAGGAGCCGAGAAAAATAAATTAAATATGAGGGACCAGTGCTGTTAAATGAGTGAAATACCTGATTTCTCATGCCCACGTCCACCGCGTTCAACATTAGTTTGTCACTGGGCCTCAAGGCAACAAATTCTCCAAAGGTATTCCTGAGCCTAGAAATGAAAGCTTACGTGAGGAAAAAGGCTCCAAAACACAAAGCAATGAAAAGTAAATATTATCATTGAGGAATGCAAGACAGAACGAAAAAATGACCATGTACATTTGAAACCAATAATGCATACAGCTTGAGACCCATACAATTCATTTTGTAGGCTTTCATTTTTAACGTTTTTTTATTAGATACAATAAATAAAATGGGTAAAAGAAAAACAAATGTATGGTTGTTTATTAAATCATACCACATACATTAAGCACAAAGACTAATGTGCAAAGGGCATTAGCTAAAACTTGGGCTGGTGTGTTTTAAATGCCACGTTTTTGTTTAGTCCTGATTCATCGCTGCTTCTTTCTGCACCATCACACTTCTATATTCTCTATTTAGAGGATGACCTTTTCTGTCGATGACATTACCATGGGTCAGCATAAAGATCAGAAAAGGTGAGGGTTTCATGAAAGTTTCATATGGTGATTATTCAAATCTCAATGGAGAGCCATTGCATGTGATGCCCAAGCAACTATCAGGTAACTAAGTGTGGAACCAAGTGCAGGCAGGCAGTCAAAACTGTCCTAAGGAGAGATGTTGCAAAATGATCCTGTGATTAACTGCTGCACCAAATTCAACAGTCTTGATCACAGAAATGGAGAATGTTATTTGAGTATAGAAGCTGGGATGTAATGTTAAAATTGCACAAGGCATTGGTGAGACCAAATCTGGAGTATGGTGTACAATTTTGGTCGCCCAATTATAGGAAGGAAGTCAACAAAACAGAGAGAGTACAGAGGAGATTTACTAGAATGTTGCCTGGGTTTCAACAATTAAGTTACAGAGAAAGGTTGAATAAGTTAGGTCTTTATTCTCTGGAGCGCAGAAGGTTAAGGGGGGACTTGATAGAGGTCTTTAAAATGATGAGAGGGATAGTCAGAGTTGATGTGGACAAGCTTTTCCCTTTGAGAATATGGAAGATTCAAACAAGAGGACATGACTTCAGAATTAAGGGACAGAAGTTTAGGGGTAACATGAGGGGGAACTTCTTTACTCAGAGAGTGGTAGCGGTGTGGAATGAGCTTCCAGTGGAAGTGGTGGAGGCAGGTTCGATGGTATAATTTAAAAATAAATTGGATAGGCATATGGATGAGAAGGGAATGGACGGTTATGGTATGAGTGCAGGCAGGTGGGACTAAGGGAAAATAATTGTTCGGGGCGGACTTGTAGGGCCGAGATGGCCTGTTTCCGTGCTGTAATTGTTATATGGTTATATGGTTGTATTTGACACAGTATTATTGATGGCTGTTTTAATGTTTATAATACTTGCACAAAAATGATAATTTTGCACAGATTACAAATCAGAGATCGGTCAAGTTGAGTTTATTGTCATATGCACAAGTCTGATGGGGTAAAGTACAATCAAAAATCTTGCCTGCAGCAGCATCACAGACATATAGACTCAGACAACATACAAAATATACATTATACCAGAGTGAAAAGAAATACTTTAAGAACACATTAACACAGAACACAATTAGAAAACAAGTCCATGATAGAGTAAGAGGTGGTTAATGAAAAATAATCGATCTTTAATGTATTCATGGTAATTGTGTTATTTCCAGTTGAGTGGCAACTTGTTGTAACAAAATGTTCTTAAAATTTGATCAAATTCCTGTAAAATTGCACTGTCCAAGTTGGTCATGGAGTGATACATGCCGACATGTCCCAGCTACACTAGTCCCACCTGCCCGAGTTTGGTCCATATCCCTCCAAACCTGTCCTATCCATGTAACTGTCCAGCTGTCTTTTAAATGTTTGGATAGTCCCAGCCTCAACTATCTCCTCTGGCAGCTTGTTCCATCCACCAACCACCCTTTGTGTGAAAAATATATCTCTCAGATTCCTTTTTTTTTTCCCTTCAAAGCGTAAAGTGAAACTTATGTCCTCTGGTCCTCGATTCACCTACTCTGAGCAAGAGACTTGGTGCATTTAAATGAAACCTTGTATGCAATGACCCTTAATGTATTTGTGCAATGTTCTGTTATTCCATGTTAATGCAAAGTTATAATATCTGGGATTTGTAATTCTCTTCAGCGCAATGTACACCAAATCTGGTGGGGAATCAGTGGCACGAGCCACCATCACTGGGTTGTAAAATCTGCCGCTGCTTGCAACTGGGCAAAGATCTCTTCCAAGAATGTGAAACGTGAGTAACATTTTAAATGCTAACCAGGTTGAACTAGTGTTGAAGTGTAAAATCCAGGTGACAACATTTCTTCTAAGGTCAAATATTACTTTTTGCAAATCTTCCGACAAATGGGGAGAGTTGGGATAGTGGGGTCTGCGTGAAGGAAGGAAAACTCAATAAATCACAATACCAAAGTGATCAGTGAGAAATAAAGTCCCAAAGACACATGATCCTCTGTGCAAAAGTACTTTACCTCATTGACTTAAATAGGCAATCTGTAACTTATGTCCTCTGGCCCTCGATTCACCTACTCTGAGCAAGAGACTTGGTGCATTTAAATGAAACCTTGTATGTAAACCTGGACTTCCGCCCAGTTGCACTTACCCCCATCATCACCAAGTGCTTCGAGAGGCTGGTCCTGGCACACCTCAAAAGCTGCCTACCCCCCACACTGGATCCCTATCAGTTTGCCTATCGCAAGAACAGGAGTACGGAGGATGCCATCTCAACGGCACTTCACTCCGCCCTCTCCCGCCTTGACAACAGAGACACTTATGTAAGAATGCTGTTCATCGATTACAGCTCAGCATTCAACACCATTATTCCATCAAAACTGATCACCAAACTCGGTAACCTGGGCATCGACCCCTCCCTCTGCAACTGGATACTGGACTTTCTAACCAACAGACCCCAGTCTGTGAGGTTAGACAAGCACACCTCTTCAACCCTCACCCTGAACACCGGCGTTCCTCAGGGCTGTGTGCTGAGCCCCCTCCTCTACTCCCTCTTCACCTATGACTGCACACCTGTACATGGTACTAACACCATCATCAAGTATGCAGATGATACAACGGTGATTAGCCTCATCAGCAACAACGATGAGCTGGCCTACAGGGAGGAGGTCCAGCACTTAGCAGCATGGTGCGCTGACAACAACCTGGCCCTTAACTCCAAGAAGACCAAGGAGCTCATTGTAGACTTCAGGAAGTCCAGAGGTGGCACGCACACCCCATCCACATTAACGGGACGGAGGTGGAACGTGTTTCTAGCTTCAGGTTCCTGGGAGTCAACATCTCCGATGACCTCTCTTGGACCCACAATACCTCTACTCTGATCAAGAAGGCTCATCAGCGTCTCTTCTTCCTGAGGAGACTGAAGAAGGTCCATCTGTCTCCTCAGATCCTGGTGAACTTCTACCGCTGCACCATCGAGAGCATCCTTACCAACTGCATCACAGTATGGTATGGCAACTGCTCTGTCTCCGACCGGAAGGCACTGCAGAGGGTGGTGAAAATTGCCCAACGCATCACCGGTTCCACGCTCCCCTCCATTGAGTCTGTCCAAAGCAAGCGCTGTCTGCGGAGGGCGCTCAGCATCGCCAAGGACTGCTCTCACCCCAACCATGGACTGTTTACCCCTCCTACCATCCGGGAGGCGCTACAGGTCTCTCCGTTGCCGAACCAGCAGGTCGAGGAACAGCTTCTTTCCGGCGGCTGTCACTCTACTAAACAACGTACCTCGGTGACTGCCAATCACCCCCCCCCCCCCCCGGACACTTATTATTTATTTTTTATTCAAATCGTTTGCTATGTCGCTCTTCAAGGGAGATGCTAAATGCATTTCGTTGTCTCTGTACTGTACACTGACAATTAAAATTGAATCTGAATCTGAGTAATGACCCTTAATGTATTGAATTGTCAGCCACCAACTCTAGATTCTCCAACAAAAGAAAACATCCTCTCCACATCCACCTGTCAAGACGCCTCAGTGGAGTTACATTTGCTACCTTCCAATCTGTGGGACTCCTTACCTCCAAAATGCATTCATGTGTGACAACCTGTTTGTCTATAATATCGACTCAGGACTGTCACAGCCACAGACTTAAAAACAGCTTTTTTTCCCCACGAGCAGTAGCTCTACCCAACAGCCAAGTCTGTAGCCTCCTTTTGCTCTGGTACTTTATTTCATTCTTCACATGTTTAAATGATCATGTTTTATTTTTAATTGTCTACTGTATATCGTGTTGTTACTGATCGCGAGGAAACATTGCCTTTCAGTCCATTCGTTTCTCCAGTACAAATAACTTACCAATACTAATTTCTTGGAGCTCTTCATTCACAGCATCTAGTTCTCCATTTCCAGCTTCTTCAGACTCTGAAGAAGGGTCTCAACCCGAAACGTCACCCATTCCTTCAATCCGGAGATGCTGCCTGTCCCGCTGAATTACTCCAGCATTTTGTGTCTATCTTAAGTGATAGGTGGATGCAGGTGACAGGGGCTTTCATTGGCAGATGGGTGGACAAAAGCCATGGATGAAGATAACAATAAGCTGTCGGATAAGGAGAGGAGTGAAATGTGAATGTAAAGAGATGTGGAAGGGGAAAGAACAGGGGGGGGGGGGTGAGATAATGGGAGAAATGGGTGCACATTCAGGTGGGCCGCAGGCAACAGAGAGAGTGAAAGAGGTGGGTAATGATTTGGGTTGGTACTTAAAGTTGTAGAATTCATTATTCATACCATTGGGCTGAGCGTTATCCAAGCAGGAATACTAGGTGATGTTCCTCCAGTTTACATGTGGCAATGGAGGAGGCCCAGGAGTGAAAGAACAGAATGCAAAGGGGTGTTAAAATGGTTAGCAACCAGGAGATCTAGCAGGCCATGAAAACGGTCGCTTCTGCCTTTGTCCCACTTAGGAAATCTGAACGGAAACCTCTGGAGTATTTGCGCCCCACCCAAGGTTTCCGTGTGGTTCCCGGAGGTTGCAGGTGGTTGCTGGAGGTTGCAGGTAGTGGAAGCAGGTAGGGAGACTGACAAAAACCTCCGGGAACCGCACGGAAACCTTGGGTGGGGCGCAAAGTCTCCAGAGGTTTCCTAAGTGGGACAGGGGCATTAGTCTTGCCAGTGTAAAGAAAGACATCAGGAGCACCAAATATATTAGATGGGGTTCAGGAGTTGCATGTGAATTTCTGCCTCACCTGGAAGGGCTGCTGGGGTCCCGGGGGCGATGAGACCGACGTTGCAGTAGCCTCTGCAGTCCGTCTTGTCTTTTTTTAATTTTTGTCCCGCTGAATGTATAGTTGTTGTGGTTTTTATATTGTTTATAAGCTGTGTACATGTGGGGGGTGGGGGAAACTTTTAACTCTCTTCCCTGTACGGGGGACCTGACCTTTTCCCTGTCGGGTCTCCTTTGTCGTTGGGGCCTAGCACCGTGTAGCGGCCTCCAACCAGAACAACCTGGGGGCTCCAGTCGCAGAGCCTGTGGACTCACCATCATGGGGCTGGCCGGCTTTGGAGCGTGGAGAGCTGTGGTGGCGCGCGGCTGTGACCCGACATCAGAGCTTCGGAGGCTCCAGTGGACGGTGACATCGGGAGCACGCGGGTCCCTGGTGGGAGAAGGCTTTTCGGAGCTCCTGTAACGGCAACTTCTCCCGCCCGAATTGCGGGGTTGAAAACGACCCGGAGCGGGGCCTTACATAGCGCGGCGGCTTTAACGGTCGCGGGACTTGGCCTCGCCCGCCGGGGGCTTTAACATTAAGACCCGGAGCGGAGCCTTACATCGCCCGGCGCGGCCTTAACGGCCGCCGGACTTGCCATCGCCCGCCGGGTGAAGAATGGGAGAATAACATCGGGTGAAGAATGGAACACAGGGGAGAGACAAGACTTTGCCTTCCATCACAGTGAGGAGGAGATTCACTGTGATGGATCTTTGTGTAAATTGTGTTGGTTGTCTGTCTTGGTTCTTTTCTTGTTGTATGACTGCAGAAACCAAATTTCGTTTGAACTTTATTTCAGGTTCAAATGACAATAAATTGTATTGTATTGAATGAATGCAAGGGAGGTGTAAGAACAGGTGGAACTTCTCCTGCAGATGCAGGAGAAAGTATCTGGCGAGGAGGTGGTTTGGGTGGGAAGGGATGAGTGAACCAAGGAACTGCAAAGGGAGTAGTCTATATAGACAGGTGTGGGATCATGTTGAAGGTGGCAGGAATGTAGGAGAATGAGGAGTTGAATGTGGAGGCTGGCGTGGTGAAAGTTAACAAATAGGGGAACCATCCCAGCTCTGTCTGCGGAGGGGGAAGGAGAGTTAAAAACAGAACTGTGGGACAGGGAAGACATGGGTGAGGGATCCATCTTTCACAGCTGGGGAGAAACCCCATGTTTACAAGAGCCTCCTCTTGGGAGCAGATGAGAGAGATTGATAGGAGATGGCATCTTTGCAAGAGCCAGGATGGGAAGTGTAGTCCAGATAACTGGGAGGATCAAGTAAATGGGACGTATACTCAGTTTCCATCATGGGGTGGGGGGGGCAAGACTGCAAGATGGAGGATTATAAAGGTACAGATACATAAATATAAGATCTTGATTTGAACTGCTTGATCTCATTGAATTACAGAGCAGGTTCCATTAGTGTAGTTCATGTTCCTATTTCATGCCAGAAAGCTTTTTGAAAGTCATGGGCTTTTGATCAATTGTGCATGAATCAAAAGAGAAGATGGAGGGAAGAATTTTGAGGTATTTGGCGCTTTATTGCCACTAATTGAGCCAACAGGAAAAATACACAATATCTGCATTACAAAACCAACGGTGTGGTATAGACTTTAGAATTAATTCCCTTTTTTTTGCCCCACTGCAGCCAACTAAATTATATTACAGGCACTAGATACCAAACTAAAATATACACTTTAATCAACATTGTGAATTTGTTCAGAGAACTGCAGATGCTGGTTTACAAATAAAGACACAAAGTGCTAGAGTAACGCAGTAGGTCAGGCAGCATCTCTGGAAAAACATGGATAGGTGGTGTTTCGGGTCAGGGCCCTTCCGCAGACAATGAATATTTTTAACATTTCTGCATATCTTCATTTAAAAGGCACTCTTTCTTAATTAATACGTGTCAGATGTTATGGGGAGAAGGCAGGAGAATGGGGTTAGGAGGGAGATAGATCAGACATGATTCAATGGTGGAGTAGACTTGATGGGCTGAATGGCCTAATTCTACTGCTATCACTTACGACCTTATTTTTTGTCAGGTGGGATTTAATTCAGAATTAATAAATGAGGACTAGTGTGTTATTTGCAAATCATATTTTTAAATACTTGATCTATTGTTTCTTACAGACCAATGAGGCCTTCGGCTTGGCCAATTGGATGTGAAAGGGTCCGTGTTGGCTGCAACTACACAATAGTAAGAACAAACAGGCCTGACATTCATTGCCCAGGATGGTCATACACGAGCTACAAGTACCTGATCCGAGTGACTGGGTTTGTTTGGGATGCAGAAACTGGAGTGATTGGCATTCCAGGATATAAACGGCGTGACTTTACACAACAGTTCATGTCATCAAACAGCAAAAGGCAGGACGAGATCCTTAACATCAGCCCAACTCAGTTAAACAGCATCAAGAAACAAAAAAGACTGCTGAAAGCCGTTAGATAGTAAAAATGAGAGGAATCAATAGAATCTTTACCAAGAAACTGGGACAACAAAATGTATATAGCTTTACAATTGTTTCATTTGCCTTGTACTGACTGTATATCAGCATAACTATGCATATTTAAATAGTTAATTCATACTAAAGAATTAAATACACCTGGAGGCAGCCATAAATTTGGCATCAATCGGCAAAAGTTGTGAAATTGCATTTGAAAATGTCATCCTCGTGAGAGATAAATAAATATGTAAAATACACAGCCAACTTAACTAGAGTGAATGGGTGGGGATGCTTTTCGGTCAAGCAATCTGTAGCAACATGCTTGGTAATGAAGTGGTTGATTTACTGGGCGTACTCATAAGCCAGTACTATAGAATCTGACATTTAAATTATTTTAGATCTTCCACCCCCTCCCTCCCCCCCCCATATACGACTTGAAATGGGGAAGTCGGGGGGGGGGGGAAGGGAGCACTGGAAACTTCAAACATGAAGTCATCCAAAGAACATTTTGTTAGCAGCTATTAATCCATCACTCCCACCATTCTTTATGCAACTTCAAATGGATATCCATTTATGGTTTGAAATATTTAGATTTGTCAAAGCAATTTCTGATTAATTTTCTTTTGTTAGTAGGGAATTATATTTTATTACTAAACTTTCTCCAAGTCCTCTTTATTAACATCACACCCATCCTTTTCATTACCTATTTGAAGTCAGTCGCTTTGGGACTAGTTCAACCCGAATCATTTCATGTATTTATTCTCAAAATGCTGCATAACATGTACATGGTATGATTAGCAAGTTTGCATAGGACACAAAAGTGGGTGATATTGTAGATTGTGACATGGTTGTCAAAAACGGCAGCAGGATCTTGATCGGTTGGGCAGGTGGGCTGAGGAATGGTTGATGGAATTTAATATAGAGAAATGTGAGGTGCTGTATTTAGGCACATTGACTTCATCAGTCAAAGCATTGAGTACAGAAGTTGGGAGGTCATGTTGCAGCTGTATAAGACATTGGTGAGGCTGCATTTAGAGCATTATGTTCAGTTTTGGGCGTCAATTTATAGAAAAGATGTTAAGCTGGCAAGGATGCAAAGAAGATTTACAAGGATGTTGCCAGGACTCAAGGGCTTGAGCTATAGGGAGGGGTTGTGCAGGCTGGTACTCTATTACTTGGAGTGCAGAGGATGAGGGGTGATCTTATAGAGGTGTATAAAATCATGAGGAATAGATTGGGTAGACGCAGGGTCTTGTGCCCACAGTAGGGGAATTGAGAACTAGAGGACAGGTTTAAGGTGAGGGGGGAAAGATTGAATAGGAATCTGAAGGGTAACGTTTTCATGTAAAGGACAGTAGATGTATGGAACGGGTTCCAGAGGAGGTAGTTGAGGCAGGCACTCTTGCAACATTTACCAAACATTTAGACAGGTACATGGAGAGGACAGGTTTAGAGGGATAAGGCCCAAATGCAGGCAGGTGGGACAAGTGTAGATGGGACATGTTGGGCCGAAGGGCCTGTTTCTATGCTGTAAGACTGACTTGCTGACTATTTCAGTATTTTCCACCTGGTGACATTTGCACCCAATATTTGCAGGTTTAAAGGCCTTGAAGGTTGAATAGGGTGGGACAAGGAAATAAAGGAATAGGTATGTGGATAATGAACAATTTACAGACATTTTCCTTGCAATATGTCTGTATTATGAGAGTGGTGGCTCAGAGAGTGGTGGCTGTGTGGAATGAGCTTCCAGTGAAGGTGGTGGAGGCAGGTTTGTTTTTATAATTTCAAAATAAATTGGATAGTTATATGGACGGGAAAGGTATGGAGGGTTATGGTCTGAACGCAGGTATATGGGACTAGGGGAGAATACGTGTTCGGCACAGACTAGAAGGGTCGAGATGGCCTGTTTCCGTGCTGTAATTGTTATATGGTTATATACACACGTGGTGAGGGGGGGTTGGAAAGTAAAGGTCTGAGGTGCTAGAATAGTCACATGCAATTCTGGATTAGTCTGTATGATAAATTAAAAAAAAATGCAAGGTTAGTCAAAACATATATTCACTTTTAGTAACATTTTTAAGATCTAAATTATGTTATTCATCTTTATTTATAATCCAATAAGATGTATTTACAGTAACATATAAGTTAAGTGTTCCGAGGGTAGTTGGCAAGCCATTCCAACTGCATTCAATGATGATGAGATTGGAAGGACGACCCCAACGTCGGCGAGATCAGCGCGTCTTGCGTGAAAGACCGGAACTAACGGAGAGAGTGCCACAGCATGGGGATTAAACAAATTAAAGGGTGCGTGTGGGATGTTGAGCCACAGAGCAAGGAACCAGAGTTAGGAATGGAGAAAATGTCTTTGACTGAAAGTAGTGAAAGAACATGA